>NC_082657.1:1250000-1875000 GCF_028023285.1 Balaenoptera ricei | reverse complement strand
GCCACTGCAATGAGAAGCCCGCGCACCGCAACGAAGAGTAGCCCCCGCTCTCTGCAACTAAAGCCTGTATGCAGCAATGAAGACCCAACACAGCCAAAAATAAATAAATTGATTGATTAATTTAAAAAAAAAAAAAAAAGAGGGACTTCCCTGGTGGCGCAGTGGTTGACAATCTGCCTGCCAATGCAGGGGACACGGGTTCGAGTCCTGGTCCAGGAAGATCCCACATGCTGTGGAGCAACTAAGCCCGTGCGCCACAACTACCGAGCCTGCGCTCTAAGGCCCGTGAGCCACAAGCACTGAGCCTACGTGCCACAGCTACTGAAGCCCGCGCACCTAGAGCCCGTGCTCCGCAACAAGAGAAGCCACCGCAATGAAAAAGCCTGCGCACCGCAACAAAGAGTAGCCCCCGCTCGCCGCAACTAGAGAAAGCCCGCGTGCAGCAATGAAGAACCAATGCAGCCAAAAATAATAATAATAATAAATAAATTTAAAAAAAAAAAAAAGAATGCAGAACGTCTTTGTGCATCAATGCAGGGTCGTCACCAAGACACGGTGTTAAGTGATAAAAGCAAAATGGCAAGCAATGCAATGCCAGCCACACTCTGTGTCTGTGAAAAGAGAAGGGTGTGAACATAAGCATATATGTTGACGCTGATGTATGTACAGAACACTCTGCAGGGAGACCTAGGAACTTGCAATAGGATTTGTCTTGAGAGTAAGGGATGGCAAACTTTTCCTCTAAAGGGCGACCGCTCAACTCTGCCATTGACAGGGGGAAAGCAGCCACAGACAGTTGTAAGGAATGGGCACAGCTGTGTTCCAATAATACTTTATTTACAAACATAGGCAGAGACAGATGTGAGAAGATGGAGGGTTGTTTTCTTCTTTTTTTTTAATTTATGGTATTGAAGTAGAGTTGATTTACAATGTTGTGTTAGTTTCTGGTGTACAGCAAAGTGACTCAGTTATATATATATATATATATATATATATATATATATATATATATATATATATATACACCCACACACATATATATATATATATATATATACACACACATTATTTTTCATATTCTATTCCATTATGGTAATAACAGGATATTGAGTATAGTTCCCTGTGCTATACAGTAGGATCTTGTTGTTTATCCATCCTGTATATAATAGTTTGCATCTGCTAATCCCAGCTTCCCGCTCCATCCTTCCCCCTACCCCCCACTGCCTTGGCAACCACAAGCCTATTCTCTATGTCTGTGGGTCTGTTTCTGCTTTGTATATAAGTTCATTTGTATCCATTTTTTTAGATTCCACATATAAGTGATATCATATGATATTTGTCTTTCTCTGTCTGACTTATTTCACTTAGTATGATCATCTCTAGGTCCATCCATGTTGCTGCAAATGGCATTATTTCCTTCTTTTTTATGGCTGAGTAATATTCCATTGTATGTAGGTACCACATCTTCTTTATCCATTCCTCTGACAGTGGACACGTAGGTTGCTTCCATGTCTTGCCTATTCTAAATAGTGCTGCAGTGAACATTTGGGTGCATCTTTTCGAATTAGAGTTTTCTCCGAATATATGCCTGGGAGTGGGATTGCTGGATCATATGGCAACTCTATTTTTAGTTTTTTGAGGAACCTCCCTACTGTTCTCCATAGTGGCTGCACCAATTTACATCCCCACCAACAGTGTAGGACGGTTCTGTAGGGTGGTTTTCTGATCCCTGGTCGAGAGCATGAAAACTGGGGCACGAGCATCAGGACAGAAAGAGAAACTCATCAGCCCTGTTCCCTTCCATGCAATTCATCGAATCCTCCAACAACGCCTACGGGAGAGGAACTGTTTTTATCCTCAATACACAGCGTTGGAAACCACTATTAAGAAAATTGCACAAGAACCCAGCTGGGAAGTGGAAGAGCCAAAACGCACACCCACACCGTTACTCCACAGCCTGATGCAGCCACGTGTTACTACCCCACCGCTACCCAGCAGGGGCTGGCTGCCTGAGGCCCACGGAAGCCAGCACTATGGCACCAGCTTTTGAGAAGAGAAAGAGCTTTATTGCGAGGTCCACCAGCCAGGAGACAGGAGGCAAGTCTCCCCTTCTGTCTCCCCAGTCCAGGGTTGGAGTGAAATTTAAGGGGTTCGGGGAATTTCAAACTTGGAAGATGATTGGCTTCGTCTCAAATCAGTCCATACAAGCTACTCAAGCAGCTGGAAGTCAGGTTTTCCTTATTGAAGGACCTCTCACTTTGGAAAGGGCTCTGGTTGCAATGGTTCTATTCTTCGAGTTCTGTAGACTGAAGATTCTTGGTTCTGGGGTAAACCTGAGGACGCGGGTTCCCGTCTTGCACATGTGCAGGGCTGTCTGTAAAGTAACTCCAGGTTTGATCAGTCGACAGCCTGTTTTAAGGGAGCAAAACCAGCTGAAGCTGGTCAATGTTTCAGGTGTTGTCCCATCACCTTGAGGGAGGCACTGTGTTTCTTCCCTCTTTGATGCATTTCGGAGGGAACCGAAGCACAGAGAGGTTGAGTAAGCTTCTCCTGGATGCACAGCTCAGGTCTCACTTTAAAACCCATTTATGTCGACAGACAAGGTCTATTTATATCCTCAGGTGTCTTGAGTGTCTCCTGATCCCCCAGCTCCACTGACCCTCCCCTCCTCAGTCCTTCCACCAATGTGCAGCTGGGGCTGGACAAACGCAGGCTCACTCCATCCGTTCAGCACCATCCCAGAGTTATAAAGAGGCCACTGGGGGCTTCCCTGGGTGGCGCAGTGGTTGAGAATCCGCCTGCCAATGCAGGGGACACGGGTTTGAGCCCTGGCCCGGGAAGATCCCATATGCCACGGAGCAACGAAGCCCATCAGCCATAACTACTGAGCCTGTGCTCTAGAGCCCACGAGCCACAACTACTGAGGCTGCATGCCGCAACTACTAAAGCCACATGCCTAGAGCCCGTGCTCCACAACAAGAGAAGCCACCGCAATGAGAAGCCCACGCACCGCGATGAAGAGTAGCCCCCGCTCGCCGCAACTAGAGAAAGCCCGTGCATAGCAACGAAGACCCAACACAGCCAAAACTAAATAAATAAATTTATTTTTTAAAAAAAAAGAGGCCACCGGACTACAAAGGCCTCACCACCTCTGACTTCTTTCTGTCCTTCCCTGTCTTCATCCTCTCCATCACCACACCCTGTGGGCACTGCTCCCGATCACCTCAAGTCCATCTCTCTGTGTGGCAGGGCCACCACCTCTCCGTCTGACGAGCAGAGCAGCTCCTGGTTGGTCACTCTGCTCCCATGCCACCCCTAAGCTATTTTCTTTGTAAAAATCTTCCTACATGTTCACCTAACCCAAGGAATCCAAATATTACCACTTCAAAACGTAATCCACTTTACAGTGATAGATAACATGTTATATCCTCTGACTTCTTCTGCGTTTGTCTCGTGTGTGTTTCACAGTTATGGCACTGCTCCGTTTGAAAGTTAAATCTGACCAGATACACTTGACGTGTATCAAGATTCCATACGATCTACGGTTGGGAGAGAGGTTTCGAGCAGCCGCATTGTCCACACGCACCTTGAAACCTTCTCCGGTTTCAGAATTGAAGGTACGCTCGTTAAAATGAACCGAATGCAGAAGTCCCGTCCTGTGTGTTGCCGAGCTGCATCTCATGGTGGGGATGGGCCATGTCACGCTGGGGATGGGCCACCGGTTGTACGTGAAGGACACTGGAGTCCCATCCAGCTTTTGGTGATTCTGGGTGTAGGGCTGCTCTAAACCTTTGCATTCATGTTTTTCTCAATGTAAGTCCTTTTCTGTAGATCAAATAGCTCAGAGTGGGAAAGCTGGGTGGAAAGGTAAGTGTGCATTTAATTCTAAAAGAGACGGACAAACCGTTCTCCTACTAGATGTGCCGTTCTGCGTCCCCCCAGCAGTGGTGAGAGTCGCAGCTGCCCCACATCCCTGCGGCCCTTGGTATGGTCAGGGGTCCTCCTGTAGCTTCCAGTGGCTGTGGGGTGTCTCAGTGCATTGAATTTCAATCCTCCCCAGAGTAGTGATTCAAACCCGTTTCAAGAGTGCTTCCCTAGATCCTCCTCGGTGAACTATCTGTTCAAGTCTCCTTTTTTTTTTAATACTAGTTATTTTATTGTATGCTACTGCCAGTGTATATAAAATAATTACCCGTGTGAAACAGAAGTTCATGAAAATTCAGAGAGGTAGATGTTGAGGACTGACAGAAGTACATAAAAGTTTGTATAGTGTGGCAGGTGTTGTAGAGATAGGCTTTGGTACAGGCTTCAAATTTAGGTCTCCTTTGAATATTCACTGGTTCGTGAAAAGTGGTTTAGAAAACCTTGCGAAGATTCCTTTTACTACAAAAAGGAACAGACGTTCTGGGGTCTGACAAGTCTCCTTTTTAAATTTTTATTTTTTTAAGAAAAATTGTATATATTTAGGGACTTCCCTGGCGGTCCAGTGGTTAAGACTTGGTGCTTCCACTGCAGGGGGCCCAGGTTCGATCCCTGGTCGGGGAACTAAGATTCCACAAGCCACTTGGCATGGCCACCAAAAAAACTGTATATTTGTACAACGTGATTTGATGCACACATTCATAGTGAAATGATTACTGCAGTCAAACTAAATAACATACCTTCTCACATAGTTACCATTGTTTGTGTGATGAGAGCTCCTGAAATCTACTCTCTCAGAAAATGTCCAGTATTCAGTACAGTACTTATGTTTTATTTTTTTTTATTGAAATATAGTTGATTCGCAATGTTGTGTTAGTTTCAGGTATCCAGCAGAGTGATTCAGTTATATATATATATATATATATATATATATATATATATATATATATATACACACATACACACACACACACACATATATATATTCTTTTTCAGATTCTTTTCCCATATAGGTTATTAAAAAAATGTTGAATATAGTTCCCTGTGCTATACCATGTGTCCTTGTTGTTTATTTTATATATAGTAGTGTGTGTATGTTACTCCCAAATTCCTAATTTATCCCTCGCCCCATCTTTCCGCTTTGGTAACCATAAGTTGGTTCTCTATGTCTGTGAGTCTTTCTGTTTTGTAAATAAGTTCATTTGTATCATTTTTTTTAGATTCCTCGTGTAAGTGATATCATATGATATTTGTCTTTCTCTGCCTGGCTTACTTCACTCAGTATGACAATCTCTAGATCCATCCATGTTGCTGCAAATGGCATTATTTCATTCTTTTTCATGGCTGAATCGTATTCCATTGTATATATGTACCACATCTCGTTTATCAATTCCTCTGTCGATGGACACTTAGGTTGCTTCCATATCTCAATACAGTATTATAACCACAGTCACCGTGCTGGACACTAGATCTCCAAGCTCCCTCATCCCTCATAACTGCAATTTGTCCCCTTTGACCATCATCTCCCCATTTCCCCACCTCCCCACCTTGGTAACCACCATTCTACTCTCTGCTTCTATGGATTTGAGTTTTTCAGATTCCGCATATGTGAGATGGTGCATTTTTTTCTTTCTGTGTCTCGCTTATGTCACCTAGCATAATGTTCTCTGGGTTCACCCATGTTGTTTCAAATGGAAGGATCTCTTTCCTTTTTTAAGGGTGAGTCATATTGCATCATATCTATATCCCACGATTTCTTTATCCATTCATCTTTCAATAGACACATAGGCTGTTCAGGTCTTTTACCTGTTTTCTGACTGGATCATTTGTCTTTATCCAGAGATGTTTTAGTTCCTATCCCCTCATCAATTTTATGAGTAATGAAATGGAAGCACAGAGAAGTTAAGTGACTTGCCCAAGAATGCACAGCTGATCACTGAAAGAGCCAGAAAACAGGAACCCAGGCCACCTGATTGGTGGAAAGGACAGCAGAGAGGCCCTCACGCCTCTGGACTGATCTTTTCAAACATACGGTCATTCTGTGTTCTGAGAAACAGCTCCAGGCAATATCCTGGAATAGGATTGTTCGAGGATCTCCAAGTGACCTGGCTTGTACCCACCTCAGGGCCTTTGCACCTGCTGTGCCCTCAACCAGGGAAGTCCTTCCGCAGACATTCTCCTTCTCGTCATTCAGGTCTCAGCTCCCACATCATTGCCTCAGAGGGCCATTTCCAGAGTTGCTCTCTGAAACTGTGGTGTTGGTTTGTTCATTTTCTTACTGTCTCCTCCTTCTAGGAGGGTTTAAGTTCCATGAGGCCAGGTGGCTTCTCTGTGCTGAGTCAGGCTTCTGCCTCATTTCTCAGCAATCCTTTCTGTGCCCCGGAACATTTTTCACTTCTTCAAATGTACCGCATTCGCTCGAGATTCTACCTAGCAGAAGGGACAAGTGACACGTACTTGTTGAATGAAGTAACGAAAATAGCAAATGTGAAATCTGGGAATGAACTGTTTTTAACAAATTGGTAACCAACAGATTAGCATCACGGAAACTGTCTTCTCCAGAGAAAACACATGCTGTTTTTGCTCGAGGTCTGCTCCTTCTCTGGTTTCAGGAGAAATCCCCCGTTTGACATCACGTTATTGAGAAGGGTCCCTCCAGACCCCAGCAACGAGACAGGGGGCAGGAACCAGCCCCCAGGGCGGGGCCCTGTAACCCTGGCCAGCGGCGGTCCATGGCCCTGTGGAGTAAAACTGACAATACTGCAACCACTCCTGTCTTTCCCTGAAATCCCCCCTGGGTGGAGGTGGGACTTGTGAATACAGTGACACCTCACTCCTGATCACGTTATGTTCTGCAGCAGAAGGGAGATGACCCTGGGCGGCCTGACCTAATCAGGTGAGCCCTTTCCGAGCAGAGTGTTTCCTCTGGCTGGTCACCTGGTCGCAGAGGAAATCAGAGAGACACACTCCTGGTGGCCTAGAAGAGAAAGAAGCAGCTGCCATGGTGTTATTCCCTACAGGAGGCACGTGGGAGGGAGCTGGGTGTAGCCCCTGGGAGCTCAGGGCTGTCCTCCACTGACAGCCAGAGAGAAAGCTGGGGTCTCAGCCGCACGACTGCAGGGAGCGAATTCTGCCAACAGGCAGTCTCGCTGTGTGTGTGTCTTTGTGTCTGTGTGTCTGTGTGTATGTCTGTATGTGTCTGTGTGTGTGTGTCTGTGTGTATCTGTGTGTGTGTGTCTGTCTGTGTGTATGTCTGTATGTGTCTGTGTGTGTCTGTATGCACCTGTGTGTGTGTCTTTGTGTCTGTGTGTGTGTCTGTGTGTGTGTGTCTGTGTGTGTGTGCATGCTTGGAAGAGGGCCCTGAGCCCCAGACAAGACCACAGCCCTGGATAATACCTTGACTTCAGCCTGGTGAGACCCTAAGCAGAAGACCCAGCTAACCTTTACCTGAATCCCTGGCCAGGGGATTTTAAGCTGCTGAGTTTGTGGTGATTTGTGACACAGCAACAGAAAACTACCTTCTACTGGCCATTCCGCAAATGCTTCTTGGCTGCTGGCACATGCTGGGCCCAAGGACCATGCACCAGGATGGAGATGGGTGGTCCAGTGGGTCTGGGACCATAGTCCCCTCACCCCTAGACCCTCATGACGGAGGCTCTAGTTTGTGAGTTAGAACGAACATTCTGGGGCCATTGAGCAAAGCGGTTAGTGTGGGGACCAGCCTGGGGTCACACACACCTGGTCCACAGCCAAGCTGTGCTCCTTCTGGCTGGTGTGAGAACCTCTCTGACCTCAAGCTATTCCTTCGTAAAGTGGGGGTAAATTCGGTGCTTTCCCTATGGATTCTTGGAATTAAATGACTAGATCCACTTCCAAAGCACTTGTGCACATGCCACAAGCATATCACCTGAATTCACCGTATCCAAACCCTGCATTCATGTGTCTATAAACGTGTATATAAGGGCACATGCAACGTATTGTTAAATGTCACACACACACACACACACACACACACACACACACACATGCACAGCAAGACTCCCAAACAAACGGAAACGCTCCTCGTTCTAATTCATATATCAGTGGAATTTGTTCAGTAAGCATTTAACAGACACCCACTGGCTTCAAGACACCATGAAGGGTCCATAGGGCAGAAAAACGACTTCCTTTGCAAAATAAAGTCGCGAAATGACCAATTCTAAAATCATAGAGGAAAAACTGCTTAGAAACAGAATGTGGTGAGAATGATTTGCCAAACAGATGGTTAGTATTAAAGCTTTCTTTCGTGTTTTGGAAAGGGCTGTCTCCACCATGCCGTCTGTACCGGGCTGGGTCCAAGAGAGCCGTTCCCGTCCTTAGTTCCACGGATGTATATCCTGCTTGGAACTCAGCCTGGCCTTGAGCTCAGTGGAAAGTCCATGGGATTCTGGAGAGCTGAGGGTCCACCCTGGCCGCTTGGCTGCATGTGCAAATGCTAACAGCTCCTTCCCATCTGTCTGCATTCATGGGGGCCAGTTCCTGAGAGAAGCGACTGAGGCTCTCAGCTTGGGTATAAAATTTAAGTGTGGGGGTAACAAGGGTGCAAACATCTCAGTGATCAAGAGACGTAATACTTTAATGCAACGTGTCCTTAAAATTTCAAAATTGGACTTCCCTGGTGGCACAGTGGTTAAGAATCCGCCTGACAATGCAGGGGACACGGGTTCGAGCCCTGGTCTGGGAAGATCCCACATGCTGCGGAGCAACTAGGCCCGTGAGCCACAACTACTGAGCCTGCGCGTCTGGAGCCTGTGCTCCGCAACAAGAGAGGCCGCGATAGTGAGAGGCCCACGCACCGCGATGAAGAGTGGCCCCCGCTTGCCGCAACTAGAGAAAGCCCTCGCACAGAAACAAAGACCCAACACAACCAAAAGTAAATTAATTAATTAATTAATTAAAATATCCCCTAAAACTTATTTTTAAAAATAAAATAAAATAAAATAAATAAAATAAAATTTCAAAATTAATCGGAAAAAAAATCAATGATGAACAAAATATCAACATTTTCACTCAAGACAGGATCTCACAGGGTCGAGACTAGGGTGAGGTGAGTCCTGCAAAGCTCAGGGTCCTATCCTGTCTGGAGTAAATATTTTGGTAAATATTTTGTATGCATCATGGATTTCTGGCATTATTTTTTATTTTTAAAAATATTGCATCAAAATATTACCCTGATCCTACCGTATGGCACAGGGAACTATATTCAATATTCTGTGATAAACCATAATGGGAAAAAATATGAAAAAGAATATATATATGTATAACTAAATCGCTTTGCTGCACAGCAGAAATTAACACAACATTGTAAATCAACTATACTTCAATAAAATTAATATATATATATATAAAATATAACCTTGAATATTGAGGTTTTCTGCTTTCTCTTAAATTTTACACCTGAGGTGAATGCCTCACTTGCCTCACCGTAATCACTCTTTCAACATCTCAGATCTTTTCTCCGTCCACACCGCAAACACCCTAGTTCTTTCTCTCATCGTATGTGGTTTGCACAAGTACAACAAACTCCTAACCACCCCCTCTGTGTCCCAGTCTTGTCCATCTCTTGAAATGTCGATGCCACTTACCAAGCTGCCCAAGCTACAATTCAGGATTAATTCCTCTTCCATCCCTTTTCCCCAAAGCCTGCATCCCACCCATCCACGAGTCCTGTGTTTCCAAGAATAGGGGACCAATTGCACTGGTGTGATGTCATTTCAGATGGTTCGGCTTTAAAAACAATTAAATTCCATCAGAAAATGCTATATACCCTTGTCAACCCTTTCCATTCCATTGCAGAGGAAGTTTTCTTAGGTGCTGGTGTGCCTTCAGCCTCTCCAGAGCACTTGCTAATTACTTTCTTAAAAAGGACAAAAACTGTAATTTGAAAGGATACATGCATCCCTATGTTGATAGCAGCACTGTTCAGAATAGCCAAAACATGGAAACAACCTAAATGTCCATCAACAGATGAATGGATAAAGATGATGTGGTACATATACACAATGGAATATTACTCAGCCATAAAAAAGAATGAAATAATACCATTTGCAGCAACATGAATGGACCTAGAGATTATCATACTAAGTGAAGTAAACCAGAAAGGGAAAGACAAATATCATATGATATCACTTATATGTGGAATCTAAAATATGACACAAATGAACCTATCTACAGAGCAGAAACAGACTCACAGACATAGAGAACAGACTTGTGGTTGCCAAGGGGGAGGAGAGCGGGGGAGGGCTGGATTGGGAGTTTGGGATTAGCAGATGCACTCTAGTATATATAGGATGGATAAACAACAAGGTCCTACTGTATAGCACAAGGAACTATATTCAACATCCTGGGATAAACCATAGTGGGAAAGAATATGAAAAAGAATGTCTATATGTGTATAACTGAGTCACTTTGCTGTACAGCAGAAATTAGCACAACATTGTAAATCAACTATATGTCAATAAAATTTTAAAAATAAAAATAAAACAAAGGACACTCAGGCCGGGGAGAGGGAGGGGTACGGAATGCAGGAATCTAAAAAAAAAAAAAAAAAAAAAAGCGGTCATGAAGAACCTAGGGGCAGGACGGGAATAAAGACGCAGACCTACTAGAGAATGGACTTGAGGATGTGGGGAGGGGGAAGGGTAAGCTGGGACGAAGTGAGAGAGTGACATGGACATATATACACTACCAAATGTAAGATATATAGCTAGTGGGAAGCAGCCACATAGCACAGGGAGATCAGCTCGGTGCTTTGTGACCACCTAGAGGGGAGGGATAGGGAGGGTGGGAGGGAGACGCAAGAGGGAGGAGATATGGGGATATATGTATATGTATAGCTGATTCACTTTGTTATACAGCAGAAACTAACACACCATTGTAGAGCAATTATACTCCAATAAAGATGTTAAAAAAAAAAAAAAAAAGGACAGCTTCACTCAGATCCTTGGCAAGCATCAGCATCTGGCAGGGGGCTCCTCAGCCTGGCACTGCAGGCATTTGGGGCTGGACGATTATCTGTGGTGGGAGCCGTCTTCGTGCATTGTAGGATGTTGAGCAGCATTCCTGGTCTCTACCCACCGGATGCCAGCAGTGTGTCCCCCTCATGTTGTGACAACCAAAAACGTCTCCAGGCATTGCCAGGTGTCCCCCAGTGTCTCAACCCCTGATTGAGAACCACTGGTTTAGCCACACTTATTCACACTGTTTTGTTTTCAGTGTATTTCCTTTAAAAAAAATTTTAATTTTTTAGAGCAGTCTTAGGGTCACAGCAAAATTGAGCAAAATTGCAAAGAGTTCCCATACACCCCCTGACCCATACATGCCTACTCCCCCCATTGTCGACATTCCCCACCAAAATGGGCCATTGGTTACAAGAGAAGAACTTGCACTGACACATTGTTATCACCCAGAGTCTATAGTTTGTATCACCATTCATTGTATCATTGTACGTTGTGTGGGTTTGGACAAATGTATATTGACATATACCCACCATTATAGCATCACACACGGTATGTTCACGGCCCTAAAATTCCTCTGTGCTCTACCTGTTCCTCCCTCCGCCCCAGCCTTTGGCAACCACACACACACACACACACACACACACACACACACACACACACAGTCCCACACTTGCAGACCTGCAGCTCTTAGCTGTATGCTAAGCACCACACCCCCGGTTCCTCCTTGACCCCTGGGAGGTGGGGACCATTCTCATGCTGTCTGAAGTGAGGAAATGGAAGTCCCGCAGGCCAGCAAGTATGAGTCTGTGCAGGTGAATTCTTCATGCGTGTTTCTGACATGGCACAGAGCGATCTGGACCTGGGCGGGGCGTTAAGGTGACCAGTGGCAAAGGATTGGGGAGGGTCCGGAAGAACACGCAGAAGGCAGAAGTCTGTTCTTAAAGCCCCCTGAGCCTTTCTCAATTGCCGTAGTCTTGTGGACTTTGGATTTGGGGTTTTGTTGCGTTTTGTTAAAACCCATTCTGTCCTTGTGCTCTGCCCTTTCCGTCCCAGAAAAGGGACACCTAGGGGCTTCCTCCAGACTCCTAGGTTTCTCCATTCAGAAAAAGCCAGCTGAACACGGCCCTGGTTTTAGGAAAACCTGAGTGTGTGTTGCAAAACCATCATGGTGGGTGGAATAGTTTGCAACAGGGCAAGCTGGAGGACGACCAGGGGTGTCACAAACCGTCCTGCCTTTCCACTGGAGTGCCTTCCAGAATCACACGACGGGGGTATCTGGATGCTGCTTCCATCTGTGACCAATTTCTCGTAGCTCATGGTTATAAACAGCAGGCCCCTTATCAACGGCCTGGCAGCAGCTGCAGGTGATCAAGGCAGAGACACCGGCCTCTGCCGCCTCCACGCGCTGGTCGGAACCAGCCTGAGAGGCCACAGGGGCCGAGCCGCTGGTGGGGGCAAGGGGTGGGGGTATTAGCTGTGAGGAAAGCCAATCCTGTAACAAATGGGTCAGGTATGTCCGTCCCTGGGAAGCGTGAGCTTGAAGGGCTGCATTATAGAAAACTTGTTGGCTTGCAAAAATGGAGAACTTGTTTCTTTTCTGAGTCCTTGGAGGAATTGCTCAGAGGACAACGTTGAACGTATCCAGAGAAACAGGACGCAAAATGCAGATTCCATGTAGGCTGCCTACAGGGTAGAAATCTGTTGGTTGTGGAATTCGGGTGCCAAGGTTCCCTTGGGCGCTTTGCTCAGAGTGTGTTCCCATGGTTTCTGAGATGTATTTCTCACTCACAATCCCAAGGAGGGGTGCTTTGCAGTGGAACGACTGCGGGGCGGGGTGGGGGGGGTTGGGGGGATAGGGGGGTGTCTGTGAATGTGCTCCCCAGCGAGGAAACCCTGTAGCCAGAGGGGCCAGAGAGGTAACCACAGGCTCAATCAATATTTCATTTTCTCCCCTTGAAACTGATAGGCATCTGCAGCCCTGGATGTAGTGGGAATTGAACAAGATTAAGATTAAAGATTATTACCTTTAAAATTAAAGATCACCTCTTTCTGGGGGAGGGATAAATTAGGAATATGGGACTGACATACACACACTACTATATATAAAACAGAGAACCAACAAGGACCTACTGTAGAGCACAAGGAACTCTGCTCAGTATTATGTAACAACCTAAATGGGAAAAGAATTTGAAAAAGAATAGATACATGTATATGTATAACTGAATCACTTTGCTGTACACTTGAAACTAACACAACACTGTTAATCAACTATACTCCAATATAAAATGACAAGTTAAAAAAAAAAAAAAAGATCACCTCTTTCTGACTTTTTTCCAGAGAGAGGGGGTCAGTGGGGTTTGAAATAGGAGGAGGATGTGGTCAGATACACAACGCAGAAAGATTGCTTTGGCGGGACTTCCCTGGTGGTGCAGTGGTTGAGAATCCGCCTGCCAATGCAGGGGACACCGGTTCCAGCCCTGGTCGGGGAAGATCCCACGTGCTGCAGAGCAACTAAGCCTGTGTGCCACAACTACTGAGCCTGCGCTCTAGAGCCCGCGAGCCACATCTACTGAGCCCGCAAGCCACAACTACTGAAGCCCGCGCGCCTAGAGCCCATGCTGCACAACAAGAGAAGCCACCGCAATGAGAAGCCCGCGCACCGCAGCGAAGAGTAGCCCCCACTCGCCGCAACTAGAGAAAAGCCCGCGCACAGCAACGAAGACCCAATGCGGCCAAAAACAAATAAATTTATTTGAAAAACAAAAACTTATAAAGAAAAAAGATTGCTTTGGCTTTGAGTGCGAGAAGTGATGGGTGGGGGGCAGTGTCATCGAAAGGTTTGAAAATAGACAAAAGTAGACAAAATAGCAAAATTTTTTCTGTTACGCTCATCGTTTCAACAATGACCAACTCATACCCCCAGCATGCTGTAACCACCAGAGTTATTTTCAAAGCAAATTCCAGACATGATACCATTTCATCCATACAGAGTTCAGTATCTGTTTCCTAAAGAGAAAGCCTCTTGTATAGAGCTGATTTATTTTATTTTTCATAGAGAGCTGACTTTTGAACCCACACAGAGCCTACCCCTCGAAGTCACCTGATATTGTCTGTTGCAAAGAACAAGGGGGAAAGAATGGCGTATGTGAGCATTATTTAGATCAAAGCTATATTACACACAAGCAAAATTCTGCATTGCTTGGGAATTACACACTAGATATAGTACAGCCTGGTTCTACAAGCGTGATCATTCCCTGTGTGCCAGGAGCTGTGCTGAGCATTCAGGGGAAAATATAGGACATACTCCCTGCCCTTGAGATGCTCACAATCTGATTGATAAACACTGAATGCAACACATGGGATGTGGGGCAAACGTGTTATGCATTCCATGCTCTGCACGGCTGAACAATAATAAAATAAGAATCAGCGGCGGCAGCGGGAACAGCTGGGTTTCATTGAGACCTCACGACCTCAAGCACCCAGAATGCAGAGCAAAAACAAAGCAGGAAAATTAGAGAAAAGTGGGTGAGAAATGGGATCTAGGGGTGCACTTTGGAGAACAATGGCTAGCTTTCAGGTGTTTTCATGGTTTGGATAGGGCGATTCTAGAATCTTGACCGCGCTGGTCTGAACCCAAGAATAACTAACCGTTCCTTTCCTTAGATAGAGAGCAATGCAAAAATTACAAAGATTCCTTGGGAACCAGCTGGGCTATTTCATTCGCAGAAAGTTCTATGGGAGACAAGCAGGGTTCTCCTGAGGCTGCCAATCGACCCTTGTTTCTAGAATGACTGCTTCTCCCCTCTCCCAAGACCATCCTACACACAGCTGTCTTCAGGGTCATTCGCCAAAAAGCTTATTTATTTCATCAAGATTTTTACTTGTCAAAGACTAGAAACAACCCAGGCATGCATCCATGGGGGATAATAATAATTCATAATAACATTATGTTTTAATTATTTCTGGTTTAGTCCGTAAAATGGAATACTACACTATTCTTTTCCCTTATAGGTTATTACAAGATATTGAGTGTAGTTCCCTGTGCTATACAGTAGGTCCTTGTTGGTTATCTATTTTATATATAGTAGTGTGTATCTGTTAATCTCAAACTCCTAATTTATCCCTCCCCTCCCCTTTCCCCTTTGGTAACCATGAGTTTGTTTTCTATGTCTGTGAGTCTGTTTCTGTTTTGTAAATAAATTCATTTGTGTCACATTTTAGATTCCACATATAAGTGATATCATATGATATTTGTCTTTGACTTACTTCACTTAGTATGATCATCTCTAGGTCCATTCATGTTGTTGCAAATGGCATTATTTCATTCTTTCTTATGGCTGAGTAGTATTCCATTGTATATATGTACCACATCTTCTTTATCCATTCATCTGTCAATGGACATTTAGGTTGTTTCCATGTCTTGGTTATTGTAAACAGTGCTGCAATGAACATTGGGGTGCATGTATCTTTTCGAATTACAGTTTTCATCTTTTCCAGATATATGCCCAGGAGTGGGATTACATGATCATATGGTAGCTCTATTTTTAGTTTTTTAAGGAACTTCCATACTGTTTTCCACAATGTCTGGACCAATTTACATTCCCACCAACAGTGTAGGAGGGTTCATTTTTCTCCACACCCTCCAGAGGAAAGTCTTTTCACGACCTATCTTTTTGAATCTTTGAATGTGTTATCTATTCAAAAACATGAATGAAATTCGATTTTAAATTAAAATAAGTAATATTAAAAATAAGTTAAAATGGAGACGCCGGCCCTTTTTCCCCAGCAGCCCCTACCATCTTCATCATGTTGATGGTTCACCATGGGAGCCCAGTGGCACTTTCTGACCCTCCATTTGGCCCAACTTTGACACGGTCAGCAGAACGAGAACTACCCTCGTTTAACGAGTGCCCTTTCTTCCCCCTCCCAGGTGTGTTATCGGCTTCAAGGAAGAGACCGTCAGCCTGGGACCAAGAGAATCCAGGGGCGAGTTCCCGGTGAGACAACTGTCCCATGCATCACCTCCAAGGCCTCCCACATCCTGTACAGGTCGTGGAGAGGACCAGTGGGACAGGTGAAGGGTGGGCATCCATGTCTGGTGCATTTACAGAATGAGAAGGGGAGGAGAATGGGCAAGAAGTCTTCAGAGGGACTTCCCTGCTGGTCCAGTGGTTAAGACTCCGCGCTCCCAAAACAGGGGACCCGGGTTCGATCCCTGGTCGGGGCACTAGGATCCCACATGCCTAATGGCACAGCCAAAAAAAAAAAAAAAAAAACTGAAGAAGGCTTCAGAGGGGACCTGGGGTCAGACTGTGCATCGTATATAAGCACTGTGAACAATCTATTCCTCCTCCGAGGAGAGTAGGATTCTAAACAGGAAAGCTCCATCTCAGACCTGCCTTTTAGGAAGATTATTTGGGCTGCCCCAATGGATTGGCTGAGGTGATAGTCCCCAGATTTCTGTCCTTCCCATACCACTTCTATATTTCCCCACATATTAACCTTATTGTCTATGTGATTCCCTCCTTAACTTTTTTTTTTTAATTTTAATGGACTCCCTGCTTCTTTAAATTGAAATAGTCTTATTGAAGATGACTTTTTAAATTGAAGTATAGTTGATTTACAATATTGTGCTAGTTTCAGGTGTGCAGCAAAGTGATTTGGTTATACATGTATATGTATATATCTATACTCTTTTTTATTTCTTTCCATTATAGTTTATTACAAGATATTGAATATAGTTCCCTGTGCTATTCAGTAAATCCTTGTTGTTTATCTGTTTTATATATGTACTGTGTATATGTTAATCCCAAACTCCTAATTTATCCCTCTCCCCCAATAGTTCCTTTTTAATGTTATTTTATTTTTTAATACAGCAGGCTCTTATTAGTTATCTATTTTATACATATTAGTGTATATATGTCAATCCCAATCTCTCAATTCATCTCACCACCACCCCCCTCCCACTTTCCCCCTTTGGTGTCCATACTTTTTTCTTCTACATCTGTGTCTCTATTTCTGCCTTGCAAACCGGTTCATCTGTACCATTTTTCTAGATTCCACATATATGCATTAATATACGATATTTGTTTTTCTCTTTCTGACTTACTTCACTCTGTATGACAGTCTCTAGGTCCATCGGCATCTCTACAAATGACTCATTCCTTTTAATGGCTGAGGAATATTCCATTGTATATATGTACCACATCTTCTTTATCCATTTGTCTGTTGATGGGCATTTAGGTTGCTTCCATGACTTGGCTATTGTAAATAGTGCTGCAATGAACATTGGGGTGCATGTATCTTTTTGAATTATGGTTTTCTCACGGTATATGCCCAGTAGTGGGATTGCTGGGTCATATGGTAATTCTATTTTTAGTTTTTTAAGGAACCTCCATACTGTTCTCCATAGTGGCTGTATCAATTTACATTCCCACCAACAGTGCAGGAGGGTTCCCTTTTCTCTACACCCTCTCCAGCATTTATTGTTTTTAGATTTTCTGATGATGCCCATTCTAACCGATGTGAGGTGATACCTCATTCTAGTTTTGATTTGCATTTCTCTTATAATTAGTGATGTTGAGCAGCTTTTCATGTGACTCTTGGCCATCAATATGTCTTCTTTGGAGAAATGTCTATTTAGATCTTCTGCCCATTTTTTGATTGGGTTGCTTGTTTTTTTAATATTGAGCTGCATGGGCTGTTTATATATTTTGGAGATTAATCCTTTGTCCATTGATTCGTTTGCAAATATTTTCTCCCATTCTGAGGGTTGTCTTTTCATCTTGTTTATAGTTTCCTTTGCTTTGCAAAAGCTTTTAAGTTTCATTAGGTCCCATTTGTTTATTTTTGTTTTTATTTCCATTTCTCTAGGAGGTGTTTATCCCTCCCCCCCAATAGTTTTTATACAGTGATGTATGTCCATTATTTCTCAATACACCTGAAAAAAATAATTTAAAATAATAATAATAAATAAAGATAATTTTACTATTCAGCCATAAAAAAGAATGAAATAATGCCATCTGCAACAACATGGATGGACCTAGAGATTATCATATTAAGTGAAGTAAGACAGACAAAGATAAATATCATATGATATCACTTATATGTGGGATCTTAAAAAATGATACAAATGAACTTATCTATGAAACAGAAAGAGATTCACAGACATAGAGAACAGACTTGTGGTTGCCAAGGGGGAAGGGAGGTGGAGGAGGGAAGGATTTGGAGTTTGAGATTAGCAGATGCAAACTATTATGTATAGGATGGATAAACAACAAGGTCCTACTGTACAGCAGAGAGAACTATATTCAATATCCTGGGATAAACCATCACGGAAAAAAATATGAAAAAGAATATATATATAAGTATAACAGAATCAGTTAGCTGTACACCTGAAACTAACACAACATTGTAAATCAACTATAGTCCAATAAAATAAATTTTTAAAAAATAAAGGTAATTTTATATTCATCCGTGGAAATGATCAGTGAGAGAGTGTTCTGACGGGATTCGATGCTCCCTCTAGATTGAGGGAGCAGCACGTGCAAAGGCCCTGGGGTAGGAACACATGTGGTCTGTCCAGGGAGCAGCAGGAAGGCCGGTGCAGGTGGAGTCAAGGAGGTGAAGAGAGTGGTGGGAGATGGGGAGGGCATGGACGTGGGCCACGGCGAGGAGAGGGGCCGCTGCCCTTCGTGAAATAAGAAATTTGGGTGGCTTTCTAGCAGGGGAATAACATCAGTTTTGCATTTACACAGGAGCCCCCTGGCTATGTCATGGAGGTGAAGCTGCAGAGCAGAAGCCAGAAGACTTGTGGGGTCACCGCACCGCCCCTCCCCCGCCTCCCACCTCACCAGCATCCTTCTCACATGTAACTTCCCTTGGTCTCCGAAGAAGGTACACGTTTGAACTAAAGCGTCAGCTCAGCCCTCAGAAGAAACAGGTTTCCATGAGGCTGCACCATGGTCCTCAACCAGGGTGGTTGTGCTCCCAGGAAACATTTGGCAACTTCTGGAGAGACTTTTGGTTGTCATGATGGGGGCGGGGAGAGGATTTCTGCTGGCGTCTGGTGGGTAGAAACCAGGGATGCTGTTCAACATCCTACAGTGCATGGGACGGGCTGCCACAGCAGAGGACGATTCCGTTCGAAATGGCAATAGTGCCCAGGCCGAGGGTCTTCTTGCCCTTTATTTGAGGTTCGTGTGTGTGCATGTGTGCCTCTGTGTGAGTGCGTGTAATGACATTGTCCATATATACCTTACATGGCATGTCTGCATCCCAGCTCCACCAACTGGCTGTGTGCCCTCAGGCCAGTTACTTAACCTCTCTGGGCCTGGGTCGCTGCATTTTTAAATCAAGGATCATCAAATTACCTGCCTCACATGGTTGTTGGGAAGTGTAGTTAATATGGAAAGTGCTTGTAAACAGGGCCTGGCCCAGAGAGGGTATTCAACAAGTGGCAATCATTAATTACCATCACTTTTCTCAGTATTGATCTAGTCAGGAGATCGGTGTTACTAGCCTGGCTCTAAGGATGCTGGGGATCTTGTAGTGTCCTACTTGGTAGGACAGGGGCAGCCATGCGTCCCACTAGGGGGAGGACTTGCGGCCAGACCACCATGGGGGTGGGGGGATCCTGACCCTACTGGGAAGATGGGTCATATGACATGTAGTTTAGGGAGGGCACGGCAGTCAACAGCTGCGGCTCAGGAATTAGCGCTTCTATCTTAAATCCTGGTTCTGCTCCACCCTGGCGTTTGGACCTCCAATAACAAGCTAATTCCTCCGTGCCTCAGTTTCCCCATGGGGAATGAAGGCCTATCCTAGTATCAACCCGCTAGAGCTGCTGTAAAGATCAAAGTGAGGGACTTCCCTGGTGGTCTAGTGGTTAAGATTCTGAGGTCCCAGTGCAGGGGGCCTGGGTTCGACCCCTGGTTAGGGAACTAGGTCCTGCATGCCACAATGAAAACCCAGCGCAGCCAAATAAATAAATAAATATTTTTTTAAAAAATCAAAGTGAGTGGGAGGGGTGGGGTCTGCCAGCCCTTGGGCCTCAGGGTGGACCCACTGGCAAAGAAGATCTTTAAAGGAGTTGTTTTTTTTTTTTAATTTTATTTATTTATTTATGGCTGTGCTGTCTTCGCTTCTGTGCGCGGGCTTTCTCTAGCTGCAGCAAGTGGGGGCCACTCTTCATCGCGGTGCGCGGGCCTCTCACTATCGCGGCCTCTCTTGTTGCGGAGCACAGGCTCCAGACGCGCTGGCTCAGTAATTGTGGCTCACGGGCCTAGTTGCTCCACGGCATGTGGGATCTTCCCAGACCAGGGCTCGAACCCGTGTTCCCTGCACTGGCAGGCAGATTCTCAACCACTGCGCCACCAGGGAAGCCCCTAAAGGAGTTTTAGTAGCTGAACTTGTGGACGTTTTTTGGAGCATATTTTTTTTTAAAAGATGAACACCAGGTAAGATTTCAGGCAAAACATGAGCAAGAAATTCCCCTTCATCTTGGAAGTTTATTACAAATCCACTGAACACTCTGGAATGTATGGAATCAGAGAGCAAGATCAAGAAAAGTGGCTGAACAGCAAAAATTAGGAACTTGCCATCAATTAAAGTTTCATATTTCATAGTATCAGGCAGGAATAAAATTCCAAAGTTGACATGAATATTTAAAGTTAAATGTAAACTTTAAGTCAGAGGGGTTTTTAAAATTTAATTTAATTTATTTTTTGGCCACGCAGCCTGTGAGATCTTAGTTCCCCAACCAGGGATGGAACCCGCATCCCCTGCATTGGAAGTGAGGGGTCTTTTTTTAATTTATTTATTGGCTGCGTTGGGTCTTCGTTGCTGCATGGGGACTTTCTCTAGTTGCGGTGAGCGTGGGCTACTCTTGGTTGCCATGCACAGGCTTCTCATTGAGGTGGCTTCTCTTGTTGCAGAGCATAGGATCTAGGCACTCGGGCTTCAGTAGTTGCAGCACACGGGCTCAGTAGTTGTGGCTCGCGGGCTTCAGTAGTTGTGGCACGCAGGCTCTAGAGCACAGGCTCAGTAGCTATGGCTCACGGGCCTAGCTGCTCCACGGCATGTGGGATCTTCCCGGACCAGGGATCAAAGCCGTGTCCCCTGCATTGTCAGGTGGATTCTTAACCACTGGACCGCCAGGGAAGTCCCTAGAGGTTTCATTCTTTGGACTAACTGTGAAGAAACTGATGGAAGGTTTGTTTATTATGTTGTAAATGGAATTTTGTTTACTACTCAAAATAAAGTGGTTCTCCTTAAAAAAAAACAAAAACTCCCTTGTAATTCTGAATATATAAACCTTTCAAAATAGATAAAATAGTGAAACATCTATTTTTAATATTTATACATTGTTTTCTTTTCCATTGTAGTTTATTACAAGATACTGAATATAGTTCCCTGCATTATACAGTAAGACCTTATTGTTTACCTAATTTATCACCTACCTCCTTTCCCCTTTGGCACCATGGGTTTGTTTTCTAGGTCTGTGAGTCTGTTTCTGTTTTGTAAATAAGTTCATTAATATTTATTACATTTTAACTCACACGTTTAAAATAACATTATCTAAAAATATATGAACTAGAAATATTGCTTTTATCCATTTTCACATTGCCTGAAACAATATTTAAACTCTACATCAATGTCTCTGGTACTACTAGAGCCATTTTGGAGTAAAATTCGTCATAAAATTCAAAAAAACAAAAAGATCCAAGTTCAGTAGGACATCTAAAGCACACAACACGCGTTAGCTATTATTATTTTTGTTGTTGTTGTTAATGAGCTAGACTTTGAAGACAGGGTAAGGACGAGGCAGGTACATACAAGCGTGAAATGGAAGGAGAAACACAGCTTCGGGGATTCAGAGCACAGAGTGGGAGGTTCAGTGAGCTGGTGTCTTAGGACTGAGGTGAACACATATTGTCAAATCGCCAGCCAGAAATACCATCCTGACAGACAGTCCCACAGTAGGTGGGTTTCGCTGACCCACCCAATATTTTCATCCTCCTGACCCTTTGCTCACGCTATCAGGACAACTGGATGTCGCAGGTGTTGTGTGCGATTTTCACTAAATACGAAGAATGACGCATGTATTTTATAGGTTTACATTTCTGTCAGGATTCACCTGTTGGTCTCCATAGTCTAGATTTCACTTGAGATACCCGGGTTTTTTTTATAATTTCTAATATATTGCATAATTATTTGTTTTAGTATCAATTATATGCACATGATTCCAGAACGTTTTTTGCTTTTTAAGCACAACTTTTTTTTTTAAGGAGTGGCTATATTAGTTTGCAAGGGCTGCCATAACAAAGCACCAAAGGGTGGCTTCAACAATAGAAATTTATTCCCTCGCAGTTCTGGATGCCAGAAGACTGAGATCAAGGTTTCAACATGGTTGGTCTCCTGAGACCTCTCTCTTTAGATTGTAGACAATTATCTTCTCCCTGTGTCCTCACATGGTCATCCCTCTGTGTGTGTCTGTGTCCAAATCTCCTCTTCTTATAAGGACACTAGTCATATTGGATTAGGGCCCCGTGACCTCATTTTACTTTAATTCCCTCTGTAAAGACCCCATCTCCAAATGCAGTCACATTCTGAGGTCCTGGGGTTAGGGCTTCAGCATCTGAATTTAGGGGAGATGGAGCTCCCCTAAACTGGAGCTACAACAGCCCAGAACCAAGGTGGGCGGGTAGTTGTAAGATGAGGCTGGAGGGCTTGGTAAGGCCACACCTGGAGAGATATTTTAGGCCACGGCCAGTGTCTTGGATTTCACCCTGAGTGCGGTAGGGAGCCCCCCAGGACATCAGGCAAGGGAGGGCCATGGTCAGACTTGTGTCTAAGCACCATGGCTCCAGCTGCCGGTGGGGCACCGGGGCTAGACTGGAGGCCACAGGTGACCACGGGGGAATCCAGGCACGGAAACTGGACATGGCTGGGGTCAGCAGGGTGGGCGGGCCTGTGCAGAGAGGACTGAGATTTGGACCCAAGTTACCAGGCTTGGAAGTACATGCTGTCAACGCATCTGTCCCCCTAGCGAGATGAAACACAGCACGTAAGACTGCAGCCCTGCTCTTGACCATCTGTGGCCAAAAGCCTTTTCCTTCCTCAGGCCCTGCCCATTGGATGTGTTTCTCTCCAGTTGGATAGGTTTTCAAGTAACTCCGTGAGGTTCTTTTTTTTTTTTTTTTTTTTTTTTTTGTACTTTAAAAAATCGTGTTTGTCGTAGAAACTTTAGAAAATGCAGATGAAAATAAAGAAATAAAAACTACCTATAATCCCCAGCAGGCACAGAATCTGTTTCCAGTCCTTATTTTTCTGTTTTGTTTTTGTTTGTTTTTGCTCCTTCCCAACCACCTCTCCCTGCTTTTTTTAAATTCAGATACAATTGATTTACCATATTATATAAGTTTCAGGTGTACAATGTAGTGATTCACAATTTTTAAAGGTTTTACTCCATTTCCAGTTATTATAAAATATTGGCTATATTCCCCGTGTTGTACGATATGTCCTCCTAGTTTTTTGGTTTGTACATAGTAGTGGTAGTTCGTACCTGTTAATCCCCTACCCCATCTTGCCCCTCTCCACTTCCTTCTCCCCACTCCGCTAGTTTGTTCTCTCTATCTGTGAGCCTGTTTCTTTTTTTGTTATATTCATACGTTTGTTTTATATTTCAGATCCCACATATGAGTGATATCATACAGTGTTTGTCTTATTTCAGTAAATCCGTGCTATTCTCATGACGCCCTCTGCTGGCCATTCTGTTCATCGTGTGATAATGGTTTCTCCCGAGCCATCCAGGCCCCGGGGGGCCGGCACCAGCCTCCTGGATCTCTTAAGCCCTTGAAATGTGGCTGGTGCGAATTGACCTGTGCCATAACGTATAACACACACTGGATTTCCAACACTGCACGAGAAAAAGAATGTGAGATAGCTTGTTAACAATGGTGGGTTTTTTTAAGCATCCATAATTTTCTATATATTCAGAAACATGGACTATATTGTATTAACATTTTTTTTTTTTTTTTTTTGGCCACACCACGCAACTTGCGGGATCTTAGTTCCCGGACCAGGGATTGAACCCGGGCCTCGGCTGTGAAAGCCCTGAGTGCTAACCACTGGACCGCCAGGGAATTCCCAACAACGCTTTATACTGATTACATGTAATATTTTGAATACGTAGTTGACCCTTGAACAACACAGGGGTTAGGAGTGCTGACCCTCCGAGCAGTGGAAAATTTGAGTATAGCGAATAGTCAGCCCTCCAAAGCCGGAGTTCCTCCACATCTGTGGTTCTGCATCTGCAGAGGTGTAGTACTGTCCTATTTACTCTTGAAAAAAAATCTGTGTGCACGTCAGCTGTACTGGGTTAAATAAGATCTGGCCTTAAAATTGATTTCACCTGTTCCTTTTCTATTTTTTTTCATGAGGATGCTAGGAAACTTTAAGTTATGTATGTGGCTCACGTTATATTTCTTTATTTCTCATTGGTCTGGACCATTATAAATGTATGTGTATCTACCAGGGTCTCTCAGCCTTGGTACTTCTGGCATTCGGGGCCAAATCGTTCTTTGCCGTGGGGGCCGTCCACGTGTGCTGTAGGATGTTGAGCAGTGTCCTTAGATGCCAGCAGCCTCACCCCTTCAGTTGTGACAACCAAAAATGCCTCCAGACATTGACAAGTTGTCCCCTGAGGAGCAAAATCACCCTCAGTTAAGAACCATTGATTTATATATTTTTAATTTATAAATATATATTTTTATATATAAATTTATCTATACTATAATTGAGTTTATATACATAAAATACATAAAACACAGCTGACCCTTGAACAACACGGGTTTGAACTGCGTGGGTCCATTTCTCCCTGGATTTTTTTCAGTGGTAATTACTACAGTACTACATGATCCGTGGTCAGTTGGATCTGTGGATACCGAGGAACCACATATATGGAGGGCTGACTCTAAGTTATATGCAGATTTTTTTTTAATGGTGATTGCTCTGCAGCTGTATTGAATTAGCAAGGGTAGGCATGTTTTCTTTTTTATTTAGTTATTTATTTATTTTTGGCTGTGTTGGGTCTTCGTTTCGTGCGAGGGCTTTCTCTAGTTGTGGCAAGCGGGGGCCACTCTTCATCGCGGTGCGCGGGCCTCTCACTATCGCGGCCTCTCTTGTTGTGGAGCACAGGCTCCAGACGCGCAGGCTCAGTAGTTGTGGCTCACGGGCCCAGTTGCTCCGCGGCATGTGGGATCTTCCCAGACCAGGGCTCGAACCCGTGTCCCCTGCATTGGCAGGCAGACTCTCAACCACTGCGCCACCAGGGAAGCCTTATATGCAGATTTTTGACTGCATAGAGCAGCAGCACCTCTAACCCCCTGCATTGTTCAAGGGCCAACTGTATTTTGATTATTAATTATTTATTATATATATTGAAATATGTACATATATTTATGAAATGAAAAAATATATATGAAATGCAACTACACATGACACTTCCTGAGCCCCCATTACGTGCAAGCTCTGTGTTCAGTGCTTATGTGATTTTCCCTTTCAATCCTCACAAGGACCCCAGAGGATGGGCAGTATTATTATTGACATATTGCAGATGAGGAAAGTGAGGCACAGAGAGGTTAAGTGACTGGCCCTGGGGTGCACAGCTAACTGACCTGGATTCAAATTCAGGCATACCATTGGTGAGAGTGTGCCCCACACCTATGGGCTGACCTCTAAGAATCCAAGATCTCCAAGAATCGTACAGCAATGTGACTATAGTTAGAACACTATATGGTACACTTGAAATTTTACCCTAAGAGGGTAAATCGTAAGTATTCTCACCACACACACACACACACACGAAGAAGAAGAAGAAGGAGAAGGAGAAGGAGGAGAAGAAGGAGGGGAGGGCAAGGGGGAGGGGGAAGAGAAGGCTAAGGAAGGAAGGAGAAAGAAAGAAAGAGAAAGCAAGGAAGAAAGAGAAACGAAGGAAAGGAAAAGAAAAAAAACAGTAACTGTGAGGTGGTGGATATGTTAATTAACTTGATTGTGATGGTTATTTCCCAATATATACTTGCATCAAATCATCATGTTGTACAACTTAAATGTATACATTTTTAATTTGTCAATTATACTGCAGTAAAGCTCAAACAAACAAAAAGACCCCAGGATCTCCATCGGGGGTAAACGAGCCCACCCATCGCTGTCCTGGGATCTGAGCCCTCTTGGTGGGAAGGAGTGTGAAGGAGGAGGAGCCAGGATTACAACTTTTACCCCCTTGGGGGCCAGAAGAATCCAGAAACGATGCTCCATTCCAGTCACCTCCTATGAGACTGTGGTGTAACAGGAAAGCACAGAGTCATCCATCCATTTGTCCGCCCAAGTCTGGTTATCTGCACTGCGGACCTACTGTGGGCCAGGCGCTGCCCAAGGCTCTGAGGGTCCCCAGGTCACTAGGGTAGCACGGCTCTGCTCGCAGAGATCCTGTGACCCTGCACAGGAGAGAGGACAGTACTGCACAAGCTCAGACAAAACAAGACCGCAGACACAGCTCATTTGGAGAAAATACGACGGGAGGAAAATGATTGGGGTGTGATTCTGGAAGATTCTAGAAACATTTTTTTCTAAGCTAGAACCCCATGAACTGTGACGTTTGTCTCCACTGTGGAAGAGGGGTCCAGAGTGGGGGGTGGGGGAGAAGCCACTTGCTCAGAACCCCCTTCTCAGTATCCCTCCCCCCATGGACCCCCCCTCTTGGAGTCCAGGGGAGGGTTTGAATACGCATGTACACACCGTCTGACTGCTGCGCCTGGAAAATTCCAGGCTCCGTGGCCCCACCTGCTCCCGTCGCAGCCCCCTCGTAGTCCCTGGCTGGCTGCGGTTTCCATAACAACGGATGTCGCCAGCCGACAGCTCTTGAGGCTGATGAACGTGCCACCTGGTGGGGGGCGGGGGGATGGGGAGGATGGGGCAAGGGCTCCCCATTGGTAGTCTGCTCACGACTTTGATGCAACTAAAGTGCATCTTCAGACAGGGGGGTCTTTGCAGAAGAGAGGTGGGGGGAGTTTTTGCCGCTGTTAGAAATCCCAAGCCGCCTGAAAGCCAGCGATACCATCAACCCCAGCTGCTCTCCAACGTGTTCATTCATTCGTTAAACCTCTTATTTATTCCACAAATATTGATTGGATTAAATAGATGATGAACATAGATAATTCTTTTGACACATTAATTCTATACCTAGTTTAAGCTCCAGGTTTTGTTCTAGGGATACGGTGGAGGACAAAGAAAAAGCCCCAGTGCCTCCTTTAATGATGTTTAGGTCTGCATCTTAGATGCGGTGGTACGAACGTGGAAATAACGTATCGTACGATGGCAGGCATTAAGTTCCAGGACGACAAAGCTACCAGTATTATTTTCAAGTTAGTTTTTTTTTCTTTTTAATGGTAGCACATTTTATTATTTCTTAAATTTTTAATTGAAGCATAGTTGATTTACAATGTTGTGTTAGTTTCCGGTGTACAGCACAGTGATTCAGATATATATATTCTTTTTCAGATTCTTTTCCATTACAGAATTGAATATAGTTCCCTGTGCTATACAGTAGGTCCTTATTGGTTATCTATTTTATATATAGAGTAGTGTGTATCTGATAGTCCCAAACTCCTAATTTATCCCTCCCCCACTTTCCCCTTTGGTAACCATAAATTTGTTTTGTATGTCTGTGAATCTTCTGTTTTGTAAATAAGTTCATTTGTATCATTTTTTAAGGTTCTGCATAAGTGATAGCATATGATATTTGTCTCTGACTTACTTCACTTAGTATGATAATCTCTAGTTGCATCCATGTTGCTGCAAATGGCATTATGTCATTCTTTTTTATGGCTAAGTAGTATTCCATTGTATATATGGACCACATCTTCTTTATCCATTCATCTTCGATGGACATTTAGGTTGCTTCAATGGTAGTACATTTTAAATGGTGGTTACATGTTAACTCTGTGGACTTAATAATCTTACGGGAAATATTATGTAGTGAAAATTCGACCTTCCCGCCAGTCCCAAGCCACCCTGTACCCTTCGTGGGATGTGGAACATCATCTTTAATGAGTCATTGTAAGCACATCACATTGGCAGCCCCCCCCCTTTAAAAACAGAATAGTAACTTTTGCACCCATTTTTCTGCAACTTGCTATTTCCTGCTTAATGTGAAGACAGCAAAGCTTGGTGGCTAAAAGCATGGATTGAACCCAGCTGTCTACGTTTGACTCCCAGCTTCTTCACTTGTTACCGTGGGACTCTGGGCTTCAGCTCTTGGGGCCTCCGTTTCCCCAGTTCTAAAACAGGGATTGCGGTGAGGGTTGAAAGAAAAGCAGCCGGAGTGGTGCCTGCAATATCCATACACACATTAAATAAAATAGATAACTCTTGGAGACCTTTCTATACCAGGACTTCAGCAGATTACTCATTTTTCATACAAAGTATCCCACTGTATGGCTGTCCCACAATATCTAACCATGGGTTTTGAGGTTGTGTCCACTCCTCTATTATAACTAACAATGCTGTGGAGAATTCCCATACACCCGTGCTATTACATGCGTGTACAAGTGCATCTGTGCAATATACTTCTGGAAGCGGAATCGCTGGGTCAAAGGATACAAGCCTTCAGATTTTGCACTGATAATGCCAAATCGCCCACCATAAAGATCGTGCCCGTTTACCAGCCCACCAACAATGTATAAGTATTGAAGCGGCACTGAAATCCTGGGAGAATTCAACACAAAAACATGGTTTTCCAATTTCTCTTGAAAATTCAGAAGATCTAGCATCGAGACTGGGCTCGATGTCACCCGTACAAGCCATTGGATGGTGTCTGGTAGCAGCTGCCCGCCTCAACCAAGCACACTTTCTCCCCTTTGCCACACTCCTCACCACCCCCTGTATGTCCAGACTCTATGTCAGTGTCCGGTTTGTACTGTGCTTGTGGTGATAGTTCACTTTTCGTAGGAGGTATTACTCTGCCCCCTTGCGAACACCGAGGCCAGACTGAGAAACTCACTTATTTTAAGAAAATGCCATACAGTGGGTCCTTGTTGGTTATCCATTTTAAATATAGCAGCATGCACATGTCGATCCGAAACTCCCTAACAATCCCTCCCCCACCATCCTTACCCCCTGGTAACCACAAGTTCGTTCTCTAAGTCTGTGAGTGTTTCTGTTTTGTAAATAAGTTCATTTGTATATTTTTTTTAGATTCCACATATAAGTGATATCATATGATATTTGTCTTTCTCTGTCTGATTTACTTCACCATCCATGTTGCCGCAAATGGCATTATTTCAGATAATAACTTATTTTATTTTTTTAAATTAATTTTTATTCTAATATAGTTGCTTTACAATGTTGCATTAGTTTCTACTGTACAGCAAAATGAATCCGCCATACATATACATATATCCCCTCCCTTTTGGATTTCCTTCCCATTCAGGTCACCACAGTGCATTAAGTAGAGTTCCCTATGCTATACAGTATGTTCTCATTAGTTACCTATTTTATACATAGTATCAATAGGATAATCACTTATTTTAAAATAAAGGAGGGACTTCCCTGGTGGCTCAGTGGTTAAGAATCTGCCTTCCAGTGCAGGGGACGCAGGTTCCATCCCTGGTCGGGGAACTAAGATCCCACATGCCGCAGGGCAACTGAGCCCGCTCACCTCAACTAGAGAGCCTGTATGCCGCAAACTGCAGAGCCCACGCACTCTGGAGCCTGCGTGCCACAACTAGAGAGAAGCCCACGGGCCGCAACCAAGACCCAATGCAGCCAAAAATAAATAAATAAAATATATTTTAAAAATAAAAAAATAAAATAAAGGAGTGGAAGAGGGGAGGATGTATCTTTACAGAAATGAAAAACAGTCTGAATTGTATAATATGCACAAGGCCCAGCCCATCTTCTTCCCTTCCATGACCTGTGTCCCCCTCGTGAGAGTTCAAGTTGGGGACCTTTGGATTTCAGAAGTGTCTGGGGGCTTGGGAGTGGGCTCCTCTTCCTGATAAGTGATGCCCCCAAAGGCTGCTCTGCCATTCCACCTCTCCCTTCTTTCAGTTCTAGGATCAGACAGCGAGGTCTCCTCCTGCCTGAACACTAATGCCAGCCTTGCCAGTGTCCCCCAGCCCACCTTCCTTAACGGTTTACCCCTCCACAAAAGCATCCTTTGTCTTCCCCTCCACTTCCTAGGTCCTTCTGCCTTTCAGAAATCTTTCCTCCCTCCACACAATGCATTGATGCTTCCATACATTCACAAATATTGATACATGAAGCACCTTCTACGTGCAGGCACTGTGATGGGCTGGGGGTGCAGGAGGAGACCAAGAAAGACAGTCTCCATTCCCACAGAATGGAACTCACTCTGTAGTGAGCAGGGAAAGATAATAAAAAAAAGAAAGAAGGGTTGGGGGAGAATGGGGAGATGTTGGTCAAAGGGTTGAAAGTTTCAGTTATGCAGGATGAGTTAAGTTCTGGAGATCTAATGTACAGCATGGAGACTATAGTTAATACTACCATATAAGTGTGCAAATTGTATACTTGACTTTTGCTAAGAGTGATCCTAAATGTTCTCACCACAGACACACACAGAGTTGTAACTGTGAGGTAATGGATGTGTCAACAACTTGATTGTGGTAATCATTTCCCAATGTATACATATATCAAAACATCACGTAATGTAATTATACCTCAATAAAGCTGGTGGGGGGGGAAGAAATGAAGAAGGTAATTTTGGGTGCTGAGATGACCTGCATGAAATAAAGCAGAATAGTGACTAGAAGGTGAGTGTAAGGAGAAGGGGGTGAGTTCTTTTGCTTTCGTTGGTCTGGAGGGCAGCCCAGAACTCTGTATATTTAATTATTTCTCTCCACCCACCCCCCCCTCCCCTTTCTGATGCAGGTGAATTCTGGAACAGAGTTTTTAAAAATCCTGGCTACACCATGACAGGCACGGTGCCAAGCGATTTACAAGCAGCACCTATTCTAATCCACACCACAATCCAAGGATCCAGAAAAAATATATATATTTTCCCACTTCAGAGGAGAAAACTATCTCAGAAAGGTGACGTCACTTTCCCATGATCCCATATTTTTATTCAAACCCTCCCCCCAAATATTTATTGAGAACAAATTCTCATGGCAGGCTGAGATTGTAACATACACACAGTCTGGAAAGTTCCATCCTCTAAGGGGCTCTCAGCGTCCTCCGCATCGCCTCGCCGGCTGCAGTTTCCATGGCAACAGGGCCTGCTTGCATCACTGACACCCCGTGAATGCTCTTAAGGACCAGGGCAGAGTAATGGATACCAGAACTGTCGAGCTGGAGAAGGGCGAGGTCTGGGGGAGGGCACAGGTCTTCTGAATCCCTACGTGGGATTTGGGCACATCTTTTGGTAACATCACAGTTTTAAATGAGCGCCTTTTAAATGATGTCTTTGCAAAAGGGGTGGGGGAACCTGCCGACACCAGCAGAAATCAGAGGTGTCTGTTCCGCAACAGCCTCCGGCACCGATGACGTAAACAGCCTTTGTTCTCGCCAATAATCAGTTATTTGACTGATTCATTCATTCAACAGATGTTTATAGAGTGATTACTGTTTGCCAAACACTGTCCTAAGTGGTGGGCATCTAAAACAGATATAGTCTTCGTTCTCATGAGAGTTGGCATCCTATTTGAAGACATAGTAAATACAAATATATATGTAAATACAAGCACATATTTATATATAAATAATATATGTAAGTATAATATATAATAAGTATATATACATATATATGACACACTAAAATACTAAAGTATATATACATATATATGACACACACATACTAAAATCTATGATAGTATTACATTCTCTGGAGAATAAAATATTGGGATAAGGCACAGAGAGTGACAGGTCAGGGACTATTTTAGGTGGGGGTGGGATCGGGGAATTTACAAGAAAAGGTAGATCAGATACCTCTGTGCAGAAGCTGATAGATTCTGCACCTGCATTTTCCTCCAAACCCCAAATCCAAACTATTCTTCTGGGACAATTTTGGACCATTTCCCCCCCCCCCACCCGCCTTCCTAATATTAAAAATTCCTGGGACTTCCCTGGTGGCACAGTGGTTAAGAATCCACCTGTCAATGCAGGGGACACGGGTTCCAATGCTGGTCTGGGAAGATCCAACATGCTGCAGAGCAACTAAGCCCGTGCACCACAACTACTGAGCCTGCGCTCTAGAGCCCGTGAGCCACAACTACTGAGCCTGCGCGCCACAACTACTGACGCCCGCGCGCCTAGAGCCTGTGCTCCGCAACTAGAGAAGCCACCGCAATGAGAAGCCCGTGCACCGCATCGAAGAGTAGCCCCGGCTCGCAGCTGCTAGAGAAACCCCGGCACGCAGCAACGAAGACCCAACGTAGCCAAAAAGAAAAAAAAAATTTCTAGTTTCTCCAGTACCCAAAGTTAACAAATCAGTTGAGATCCAGGTTTAGCTGAAAAGAGGACAGGACCAGTGAAAGATGGAAGACAAGAGGCTTCTTGCGATAGAGGATGACACTCCCCAATTGATTAATGACAGAATTTTGCTCTGTGGCTTTCTGACTTTCAAGGATCTGCCCTCTTCCCAAATATCTACTTAATATTTCAAGTAGTCATTAAAAATATATATACTAAGGGCCAGATGTGTGTATTTAATACAGGATAAACAAGACAGAGAAGGTCTGTATTTTCATTGAATGTTCACCGGCATGCAGGGACGCAGAAAGCAAATAAGAAATTAACACGATTATTTCAGACTCTAAAACCGAGCAATGGGGACTTCCCTGGCGGTTCAGTGGTTGGGGCTCGATGCTCCCAATACAGGGGGCACGAGTTCCATCCCTGGTCAGGGAATTAAATCCCACGTGCCTCACGGCATGGCCAAATAAATAAAATCAATAGAAGAATCGAGACAGCAAAAAAACAAAAAGAGAGAGAGAGAAATATTTGGTTTAAAAAATAAAATAAAATAAAACCAAGCAGTAGAAATACAATGCAAGCCACAAATGCATGCCACATGTGTCAAATTTTCCAGGTGCCACGTTTAAAAAGATAAAAAGACACAGGTGGAATTCATCTTAACAATAGGTTTTATTGAATCCAAGATATGCAAAATATTGCCATTCAAACCAATGATACCCATGTTTTAAAAAAAAATCAATGAAATATTTTAATTTTTTGTGTGTTTGTTTCTAGGTTTTTGAAAGCTGGTGTGTAGTTCACAATTACAGCGTATCTCAACAGGCACTAGCTGCATTCCAGGCACTCAGATAGCCACAAAATGGCTTGCAGCTACCATACTGGAAAGCACAGCTCTAAAAACTGCTGCGAAGAAAATTATCAGGGTAAGAGGAAACGAATGACGATCGGGAAGGTGCATGAATGCTTGGACAAGGTGTTTTGCTTCAGAAAGTCTAGAGAGTAGCCTTGGAATGTGCCTTTTAACAAGCCTCCAACTGCCCAGTTGATCCCCAACGTACACCTGGGTAGTAAGGCCTGGGTAGACCCAGAGTAATTTAATCCTCCCAGCAGCCCTATTAGCCAGGAGTGATGATTAGACCCATTTGAGAAAAGTAAGGTGAGGTTTCAGAGAGCTGACACCGAGCACCAAAGACCCCGTGTTTTCACTCATTCGCAAATAATAGATACAGGTATGTATTGACCAGCTGCTCTGTGTCTAGACTGGGATTTTGCACCCACACTTTGTATGACGCGAGGGCCTGGAAAATTCCAGTCTCCAGGCCTCCGGCTGCACCGTCCTCACCCCTGTCTCCCGCTCCAGCTGTAGTTTCCACGGCAACAGTTTCAGTCGCTAATGTCAGTTAAGTACCCTTGACGGGACCGAGGGATAGTCTAGTCAACATCAGAGTAGCCTGGACTTGGGGATGGTGTGATGGGGCAGGAGGGTTGGTTATCCTGCAATCCCTCCCCGACCCAGACCCACGTTACCGGTCACTCCAGCCTTCGTGCTCGTTAAAAGGTCTCCTCGAATGGGGTTTTCACAGAAGGACAAACATGAAATTGGCCGTGCAAGCTGCTGCTGACTTAAAGAAATCTCAGGTTCACCATTAAGCAGCTGCTGTAGGTGTTGGTGACAGAGCCCTCGTCTATCCTGACCATTCAACCGTATCCCATTCTTCCTCCGACACAAGATGATTGAGTGCCTGGGACATTGTGGGCACCTGAATGTAATTGTGAGACACCCCTGACTATAAGGAAGGCAAGCTGGGCTTCAAAAGCTTCAAGCACCTTTCCCCCCAACAAACACAAGTGGGAGGGTTCCATTCAGCCTTCTTCCAGAAGGTGCTGGGCACATGTTTTCTGGTCCCCATCATCACCCAAGTACCCCCACAAAGCTAACAATAATTTGAATGAAACCAAGACTCAACCACATCTCATGACCGAAATTTCATTATTTACAGGATCGGGGTTGGGGGGGGTCAAAGGGAGATGGTCTTTGTCGGTGCCTTCAGAAAGTGATTGCTGTTTATTTTGAGACTCTGCAGTTATTCATCACAATTCAGAATCTCAGGACAGGTGCCTCCCGGTGGAACTTTTGATGACTGGGGAAATTCACTGTAACGCAGTGCCTCAGGAAGGGAAGCAGATGGTGTGGGGGACAAAGGGTTGAACATCTGCTTGAGCAAATGTTTGCTTGTTTTTTTGTTGTTGTTGTTGTTCTGTTTTTTTTTTTTCCATGAAACTGTATAAACTGTCAGTGTTTTCTTCTAATGACTATGGGCCTTTTCACAGATTGGGGTTTGTTGTTTTTTGGTTTTTGTTTTTTTTCAAAAGCATGGCCATTCTGGCTCTAAAATATGGTCCTAAATAGATGGTAGCAGTTTTTTGTTTTTGGGGGGGTTTTTTGGCCCTGCACCTTGCAAGATCTTAGTTCCCAGACCAGGGATTGAACCCGAGCCCTCAGCAGTGAAAGTGCACAGTCCTAACCGCTGGACTGCCAGGGAAGCCCCGATGGCAGTTTACAGAGGAGAGTTTGTGTAGAGGTTTTGGTGGGTAATGAACTTGAAGTGCTTATCCTCAGACAGAATTTATGCCACAATCCTAAACAGAATGGACAGACAATAAAGGATTCAGGGATTATGACAAACACCCACGCAGGTAAATATTTTGAAATACCCAGAGTGCTGGCGAGTCGTAATCAGCCAGGGACATTGAAACACATGGATTATTCCTGCTGGCATCCCTCTGCCTGGTCATACGAAAACTTAAATTTTTACCAACTCTAGTTCTTATTGTACCATAGCTCGAAGCAAACTCAATAGTCTTCAAGAGGGGGCTGGCTAAATAAATTCTGCTGAGTGCATTCGATGGAATTTGAGGCTGCTGTGCAAAATTCTTGGGAAGTCCTTTAGGAACTGAAAAAGCAAAATATACAGTGAAGTGAAAGCAAGGTGTATAACGATATGAAGGGTTGCTACCATTGTGTAAAAGACGGGGGAAGGAACATATTTTATATATATATATATAAATATATATAATTTAATGCAATATATTACATTATACAATAATTATAAGATATACAATATACAAAATATACAAATAATATGTGTATACATAGGCTACCTCTGTCACATCATGGGGAGGGTGTTGGGTGACTGGTGGACTGGGGTGATGTCTCAGGTCAATGCTACAGACTGTTTGTGTCTCCCCAAAATTCGTATGTTAAGACCCAGTCCTCAGTGTGATGGTATTAGGAGGTGGGGCCTTTGGGAGGTGATTAGGTCATGAGGGTGGAGCCTTCATGATGGATTTAGTGTCCTTATAAAAGAGGCCCCAGAGAGCTCCCCCACCCCTTCTGCCATGTGAGGTTATAGCAAGAAAATGGACATCAATGAACCAGGAAGTGGACCCTCACCAGCCACCAACACTGTGCTTTCCTTTCTCCCATATTTACTGATTCAGTGTTTCTTTTAAAATTGTTTCTAATATTCTCCAATTATCTTTCTTCTTTAATTTTATTTATTTTATTATTTATTTGGTTGCGCTGGGTCATAGTTGTGGCAGGCAGGCTCCTTAATTGTGGCTCGTGGGCTCCTTAGTTGTGGCATGTGAATTCTTAGTTGTGGCAGGCATGTGAATTCTTAGTTGTGGCAGGCATGTGGGATCTAGTTCCCTGACCAGGGATCGAACCCAGTCCCCCTGCATTGGGAGCACGGAGTCTTAACCACTGTACCACCAGAGAAGTCCCTGACTCAGTGTTGATTTACGGATTCTAACTTCGGCTTATGAGTTATCATTTGTATTTATTTTTTCCTGGAATTATTCCAGTTTTGATAGTGAGAATCCCTTCAAGCTGGCATCTGGGTCATTTTGCCTTTTTTTTTTTAGTCTTTCCTTACTTTCAGACACAGGATATTCCAGGCTCATCTTGTGTTTTTTCTTGCCCAGCTCTGGAATCAGCCATTTCTTCAAGGAGCCCTGGCTCCCCTTGAGTGGAGAATGGTATTTGGAAACCAGGATGTGAGGGCAAACATAAGTTATGTTTGAGAAAGGAGGTTTTTTGGTTTTTTTTTTTATTGAGGTATAGTTGATTTGCAATGTTGTGTTAGTTTCTGGTGTACAGCAAAGTGATTCAGTTTTATATGTGTGTGTGTATATATATATATATATATATATATATATATATAATGTTCTTTTTAATTTTCTTTTCCATTGTGGTTTATCACAGGGTATTGAATATAGTTCCCTGTGCTGTACAGTAGGACCTTGTTGTTTATCCATCCTATAGATAATAGATTGCATCTGCCAATCCCAAACTCTCAATCCATCCCTCCCACACCCCCCTCCCCCTTGGCAACCACAAGTCTGATCTCTATGTCTGTGAGTCTGTTTCTGTTTCGTAGATAAGTTCATTTGTGTCATATTTTAGATTCCGCATATAAGTGATATCATGTGGTATTTGTCTTTCTCTTTCTGATTTACTTCACTTAGTATGATAATCTCTAGGTTCCATCCATGTTGCTGTAAATTGCATTATTTCCTTCTTTTTTATGGCTGAGTAGTATTCCATTGTATATATGTACCACATCTTCTTTATCCATTTGTCTGTCGTTGGGCATTTAAGTTGCTTCCATGACCTGGCTATTGTAAATAGCGCTGCAATGACACAGGGATGCATGTATCTTTTCAAATTATAGTTTCATCCACATATATGCCCAGGAGTTAGATTGCAAGATCCTATGGTAGCTCTATTTTTAGTTTTTTAAGGAAACTTCATACTGTTTTCCATAGTGGCGGCACCAATTTACATTCCCACCAACAGTGTAGGAGGATTCCCTGGGGAAAGTAGGTTTTATCCTGAGGAGTGATATGGTCAGATTTACATTCCAGAGAGGCCACTTCAGCTATGCGTGTGGAAAATGGATTGGTGAGTACAGTGTTTACAAAAATATAGCCCTTTATGTACCACCTTCATGAATTTTGCCATATGGGTGTCTTTGCTGTATTATTAGACACTTAATACTTTTTTTCCTTTTAAATTGCTCTCTGTTATACTTGAACTGTAAATTCCCTTTAAAGGAAATTTTAAATCATGACTGTGAATGGAAACACCATTTTCTCTTACTGTGGAAAATAAAAATAGATATACAAGGAAACACACACACAAAGAATGTTGTTTAACATTAGTATACGCAATTGCCAGCCAGGGTTTTGAGCCTAAGACCTGTTTTTGTTTGCCTGTTTGTTCAAAGGAGATGTTGGTGAATAATATTGTTAAAGACATTCAAACCAAACTAAGACACTATCCTTTATGTGATATGATGGCCCCAAGGATACTGCAAAGGGAATTTTTTTCTTCTTCTGATTCAAACATTATTTAATGTCATGTGTCTAGCTTTGTTTTTGTTTTGTTTTGTTTTGGGGTTTTGGGGTGGTTTTTTTGCGGGGGGGTTTGGCCACACCACATGGCTTGCAGGATCTTAGTTCCCCGATCATGGATTGAACCCGGGCCCTGGCAGAGAAAGCACCGAGTCCTAACCACTGGACCGCCAAGGAACTCTCTAGCATTTTATTTAATCTCTAGAGAACATCAGTGGGGGCATGTCACATGCCAGGCAAACATCGGTCAGGGGATTGAAAAGAGGTGAGGAGATGAGTTACAAATCCTGAGCAGTATTTCAGTCGACTGTGAGAGAAAAGAAAACTGGAGCTTTGGGAGAGAGCTGCAGAGAGTGGCTGAGTCAGCAGGATTTGGGATTGGGAATTTAGGGAAAGGGGCTGAGTCAGGAGGTGTGGGCCTTGAGTCACATGGTGGGTGGTGGTGACCGGTGGTGACCATTAGAGATAGGCAAGATGGGGGAGCTGGAGGTGGGCTCCTGGGAGTTTGTCATTGTCACCAGGGGGATTTAATGGTGGGCTGGACCAAGATGAAAGCAGAGGGCTTGGAGAATGGACTGAGTAGGGGTTTTTTTTTAGCAGAGGGAGATAATACGGGGTGAAGCGAGGTTGGTAAAGGGAGAACAATTAGAAATCCACTTCTGGGGACTTCCCTGGTGGCACAGTGGTTAAGACTCTGTGCTCCCAATGCAGGGGGCCTGGAGGCCTGCGTTCGATCCCTGGTCAGGGAACTAGATCCCACATGCATGCCGCAACTAAGAGTTTGCATGCCACAACTAAGGAGCCCGTGAGCTGCAACTAAGACCCGGCGTATTTATTAAATAAATAAATAAATAAATAAATAAATAAATAAAATAAAGAACTCCACTTCTGAACGCAAAAGATCTACATAAAAATTATTAAAATTGATCACGGAGTTCCCTGGTTGCCTAGTGGTTAGGATTCTGGGCTTTCACTGCCGTGGCCCAGGTTCAGTCCCTGGTTGGGGAACTGAGATCCCACAAGCTGTGTGGCACGACCTAAATACAATACAATACAATACAATAATCAGACAAGTTGGCAAGATTGAGGGACAAGTTCAACATTTAGCAGAAGCGGTTAGGGAAGCATCATTATCTTACTCCCAACCTCCTAAGAAATATTTTCAATATTCATTGTGCTTCTGTGTTTGCTGTAATTTATTGCTAGTTTCCTAAATGTCCTCGTCAATAATGGATGACAGATTTATCAAACTCTTTTTTTTTTTTTTTTTGCATTCCTGATGAGTCAACTAGGTTATGATGTGTTACTCTTTTATATACCATTGGTTATAAATGTGGCAACGTTCTGTTTAGAATTTTTACATGTCTATTTACCATGAGACGGGCCTGCCATTTTCCACTCTAAAAAACCTCTGACAGATCAAAAATAAAAAAGAAATGCACTTCTGAGTGAGCGTGACCGGCCAGGAAGAAGAAGCCATTAGAATTTTGGTCCAGTGGCTGATGGACATTCAGCTCCCCAGAATTCCATGGAATTTCCATTGAGCTAAATACCAGGCCTGATTCCAGGCAGCATATCCATCAATATCCTAAAAAAATGGAATAAGAGTGTGCAGGTGCCCATTTCCACACCCAAGTAATGGTAATTGTTTTTGCAAAATTATTATCCCTAGATTATCTTACAAACCTGCTTTTCCCTAAGTTGGAAGCCAAGAGGGAGGGGCTGACCAATCTTGCACTCTCATTATTTTTTTTTCCAAGTTGTCAATGCAATTTATATAACTTTAAAATTTTAACATAATTTCAAACTTACAGAAAAGTCGTAAAAGCAGAACAAAAAATTGCTACACACCTTTACCCAAATTGGCTACTTATTAACGTTTTGCCCCCTTTGCTTCATTACCAATGTAAGTTTATAAACATGATAATGCAGAATAAAAGTCCTTCAACCGATTAGATGAGATCCACCCACATGGTGGAAGGTAGCTGGCTTTAAGTCAATTGATTAGTTAATCACACCTACAACATATTGTAAATAAAATACATTATATTTTATAATATATTACACAGAAACATATTATCTATGACATATTACATAGAACTATATACCTATATTATATTATTTATATTATAATATAAATTTACTTTTTTTTTCAACCGCACCCTGCAGCTTGTGGGATCTTAGTTCCCTGACCAGGGATCGAACCCAGGGCCCCAGCCGAGTCCTAACCACTGGACCGCCAGGGAATTCCCATACATTTACATTTTTATAATTATTTATCATTCCTGTTGGTTCTGTCTCTCTGGAGAACCCAGACTAATACACAGGCCTAAGTTGATGGTGATCTGGTCTAGAGGAGAGAAATATGTACACAATAGTCTTTTCCTTTTTTTTTTTTGGTTAATTTTTTTTTCTGTACACAATATCTTTGAGACGTACGTAGACAGTGGGAGAAGATGAAGTTGATTCAGTGGGACCTGCAGATGGATTGGATGCAGGGGTTCCAAAGAAGAGGATAAATAAGGCATCACTTCTGGGTTTTCATTTCGAGCAACCTGGTAGATCACGACATTTACTGACATGGGCCAGCCTGGGACACAAGAGGGAGAGGTGGAGGTGGCTACGAGAATTACCCAGGAAATATATGTAGGCGGTGTGGTTAGGCCAGGGGCGGTGGAAATGGAGAAAGAATTGGAGGGATATTACTGAGAGACAACGTGAAAAGAATAAAAGCACAGAGAGCATGTACTCAGTGGGGAAAAGCAGCGAGGATGTTTACTGACTCTCCAATGGCCAGATGAAACAGCTCATAAATCACCAGCGGAATTTTCCACTGAGCTAAAGGCCAGGCCGGATTCCAAGAATGATATACATACCGGTGTAATTAAGAATAGGGAAGGTTTCTCTAAGACACAAAACAATGCGGACAGTATTCTGCAGACATCTGTTTAAAATCATTCATTTGTCTGAATGCCCACCTGTTTAGCAAATTATCCCTGGATTCAATCCTCCACCAGTTTTCATCCAAATTTTGGGAACTGACAACATTGAATTTTATAACCTGCAGGCTTTATTTATTTGGAAGTGTTAATCATGGTGTCTGGCACACAATAAATGCACAATGGAATGCTTCTGGAATCAATTTCCCTAATGTAGTAAAAAGGAGTGAAACATTTCACGTTTCCTAATGTGTACCCTGTTTTTGAAAATATAAACATCTATTTCAGTACTTCCCTGGTGGTGCAGTGGTTAAGAATCTGCCTGCCAATGCAAGGGACACAGGTTCGATCCCTGGTCTGGGAAGATCCCACATGTTGCGGAGCAACTAAGCCCGTGCTCCACAACTACTGAGCCTGCGCTCTAGAGCCCGCGTGCCACAACTACTGAAGCCCGGGCGCCTAGAGCCTATGCTCCACAACGAAGAGTAGCCCCTCCTCGCCACAACTAGAGAAAGCCCGCGTACAGCAACAAAGACCAAAAGTGCAGCCAAAAATAAATAAATTAATTAATTAAATAGGACTAGTAAAATGTTTAAAATAAATAAACATCTATTACATATTACCTAAGTACATGTGTGCATGTGCATATGTAGAGGCATATCCGTAAAGAAGATTGGGTTGATAAATGAGGGTAAACATTAACTTTCATTGTTTGGGTTTTGTGCACCGGATGGGATGCTAAATGTTTTATCAAGGTCATCTCCTTTTCTCCTCCAGAAGAGCCCAAGAGGCAGGCACGATTCTATACTGCATGTTACAGGTGAGGAAACTGAGGCTTAGAGAGACTGAGTCACACAGCAGTGAATGGACGCCCTTAAACACTTCGCTCAAACACCTAACACCTCCTCTAGCTGTGTTTCCACCTCCTGGCACTATTTTTTTTTTCAATTTTTAAAAAATTTATTTTTTTGAAGTATAGTTGATTTACAATGTTGGGTTAATTTCTGCTGTACAGCAAAGTGATTCAGTTATACATATATATATATATTATTTTTCATATTTTCTTCCATTATGGTTTATCCCAGGATGTTGACTATAGTTCCCTATGCTATACAGTAGGACCTTGTTGTTTATCCATCCTATATATAATAGTTTGCAACTGCTAATCCCAAACTCCCACTCCTTCCCTCGCCCACTCTCCTCCCCCTTGGCAACTACAAGTCTGATCTCTATGTCTGCGAGTCTGTTTCACAGATAAGTTCATTTGTACTATTTTTTTCAGATTCCACATATAAGTGACATCATATGGTATTTGTCTTTCTCTTTCTGACTTACTAGACTTAGTATGATCATCTCTAGTTCCATCCATGTTGCTGCAAATGGCATTATTTCATTCTTTTTCTATGGCTGAGTAATATTCCATTGTATATATGTACCACATCTTCTTTATCCATTCATCTGTTGATGGACGTTTAGGTTGTTTCCATGTCTTGGCTATTTTGACTAGTGCTGCAATGAACATAGGGGTGTATGCATGTATCTTTTTGAACTATACTTTTGTCTGGATATATGCCCCAGACTGGGATTGCTGGGTCCTATGGCAGCTCTATCTTTAGTTTTCTGAGGACCCTCCATACTGTTTTCCACAGTGGCTGCACCCGTTTACATTCCCACCAACATCTGACATTGTATCCTTTAATCACACTCACTCCCTTGGTGACCCACATGCAGGCTCCTGGCTTTGATCACAAACACACTGATGGCTCCAAAATGCATAACTGAGTTAGGTAACTCAGAATAGAGTTGTGAAAATACAGGGTGCCCAGTTAAATATGAATTTCAGATAAACAACTACTAATTTTGAATAAACTTTTAATTTTAAGATAGATTTCACTTTGGAGGAAAGCTGCAAAGACAGTAGACAGAGCTCCCGTAGAGGCTGCACCTGGTTTCCCCCCTGATTAACATCTTACACTAATATGGCTTATCATAATTAATGAACTAATATTATCAACAAAAGTCCATGCTTTATGCAGATTTCCTTTGTTTTTACCTAATGTCCTTTTTCTGTTCTAAGGTCCCATCCAGGACCCTACAGTACATTTTTTTTTTTTTTTTTTTTTTTTTGGCCATGCCACGCGGCATGTAGGATCTTAGTTCCCCGACCAGGGATCGAACCCTTGCCCCCTACGTTGGGAGCGTGGAGTCTTAACCAGTGGACTGCCAGGGAAGTCCCTGCCTTTTGTCATCATGTTTCCTTGGGCTCTTCTCGGCTGTGACAGTTTCTCAAACTCTCCTTGTATTTGATGACCTCGACAGTTTTCAGGACTGGTCAGGTATTTTGTAGAATGTTCTTCATTTAGGACTGTCTGATATTTTTCTCATGATTAGACTAGGGTTATGGGTTTTGTGGAAGAAGACCAGAGGAAAAGTACCACTTTTATCACACTGTATAACGAGTACATACTGTGATCAAGTTTACTCTTGGTAACCTTGGTTACTACCAGGATGAGGTGTGTCAGGTTTCTCTACTGTAAAGTTATTCTTTTTCTCTCCCTTTCCATATTATACTCTTTCAAAGGAAGTCACCTGCTCTTAAAAAGTAAAGAGCCATGCTCCACCTCCTTGCGGGTGGAGTATCTACATAAATTATTTGGAATTTTTATGTACAAGAAATTTGTTCTCCCCACAAAAAGTAATTTTTTTCAGTGTATGTCTCATGCAATATTGACACATACTTATACTTAAAACTTATTTATTTTTGGCTGCATTGGGTCTTTGTTGCTGTGTGCGGGCTTTCTCTAGTTGCAGCGAGCGGGGGCTACTCTTCATTGCAGTGCGTGTCCTTCTCATTGCGGTGGCTTCTCTTGTTGCCGAGCGCGGGCTCTAGGCAAGCGGGCTCAGTAGTTGTGGCATGCGGGCTCAGTAGTTGTGGCTCACGGGCTCTAGAGCGCAGGCTCAGTAGTTGTGGCACACGGGCTTAGTTGCTCTGCAGCATGTGGGATCTTCCCGGACCAGGGCTCAAACCTGTGTCCCCTGCATTGGCCGGCAGATTCTCAACCACTGCAACACCAGGGGAGCCCTCTATCTGCATTTTTTACATCTTCACTTGAGCATCTAACAGGCATCTCAAAATAACAAATCCAGGGAATTCCCCAGTGGTCCAGTGGTTAGGACTCGGTGCTCTCACTGCTGAGGGCCCGGGTTCGATCCCTAGTCGGGGAACTGAGATCCCACAAGCCACAGGGTGCAGCCAAAAAAAGAAAAATAAATAAATAACAAATCCTGGGCTTCCCTGGTGGCGCAGTGGTTGAGAATAAATAAATAAAATAAATAAATTTATAAATAAATAAATAATAAATTCAAATCTAAACCACTGATGTCCACCCTCACCCACTCAACCAGCAACTCCTGCATTGTTCCTATAATGGTATTTCATTTCTCCAGTTGCCCAGGCCCTAGAACCTCGGATCCATCTTCAATTCCTTCTCTCACATCCCATAGCCAGTCCATCAGAAAAATCAGGTCCAATCCTCATCCAAAAATATATCTAAAAATTCAACAACTCCTCACCATGACCAGTGTCACTGCCCTGGTCCACGACACCAACAGCTCTTGGCTGAATGATTTCAAGAACCCTCCACCCCCAACCTGTTTTCCCAACCTCTATCCTGTCCTCCTGAGTCTATTCTCAACACAGCAAAAACAAAAACAAAACAAACAAAACTATACTTCAATTAAAAAAAAAAAAAAGTGGGTCTTCCCTGGTGGCGCAGTGGTTAGGAATCCGCCTGCCAATGCAGGGGACATGGGTTCGACCCCTGGTCCGGGAAGATCCCACATGCGGCAGAACAACTAAGTCCGTGCGCCACAACTACTGAGCCTGCGCTCTAGAGCCGGCGCTCTGCAACAAGGGAGGCCACCGCAATGAGAAGCCAGTGCACCGCAGCAAAGAGTAGCCCCCGCTCACCACAACTAGAGAAAAGCCCGGGTGCAGCAACGGAGACCCAGTGCAGCCAAAAATTTTTTAAAAATAAATAAATTAAAAAAAAAGAAGTGTTCTCACGGAACATCAACCTCAGAAAAGGCCACTCAGTAATCGTTATAGATCAAGACAGAACACAGCCACTCTGTAATCATGTGTGAACACAGACAAGACGTGAACATCATCCAAGCCACGAAAATGACCAAACAGTCCTCTCCTGGCTGATGCTGCTTCTTAACCAATTACAACTTTAGCCTTGCTCTGGTTGACCCCTCTTCTCCAGAAGATTTATTAAGAAACTCAGTCATAGAAATAACCTCGCTTCCTGATGGCATACAATCTAGAACAAAGCCCAGCTTCCGTAAGCTCTCCTCAAAATCCCCAACTCAAATCCAAATCCTATAATAGGTTTTTTAACACCATCTTACTCATAGTTTCCTATTGTGTGCTTTTTCCCTCATTTTAACAATAACCAACGTATTCAACTATAGGTGTCTTCCTGGTGGTCTTTGGCTTGGGGCACTGACACTCCTTAACATCCAACACTAACAGCCTGTACATTTCATTTTACCATATTTACTGTCTGTCTCCTCATTAGAACATAAGCTCCTTGAGGCAGAGCAAGGGCTCCACGAATTTTTGAAAGAAATATCCGTGAGGAAATTGAAGTCCAGAGGCAGCAGTGCATTTGGGCAACGGCCCACAGTCCTTAAGTAGCGGAGCCAGGTTGTAAACGCAACCTTGGGAGCTCTTGCTCCTGGGCCCTGCTGCTGTGTTGGCGCCATGACACGTAGGCAGTGGGTGGAATTCGCTCCCCTGCCTTCTTCTCTAAGTTCATGTGTTTCCCCTCTGGGGACTGATTTCCCTCTTTGCGGAAAAAAAAAAAAGGATTGAAATAAATGTGGAAATAAATCTGCGCCCTCTTTTGACAGTTGACCTCAATCACTGGTGGATGTTTTGCGCCAAAGCGCAATGCCTTAACCGGAAGTGACTGAACCAAGGGGCGGGAATGGGGGGAGTTTTGTTCTTGCGTTTCTGGCCTGGTCCTGGCTCGTTTGAGATGTAGTCCCTGCCCTGTCTCTCAGGTCAGAAGTAGCTGAGAATATGTGAGCTGATTCCACCGGGGGAGGGGCACCTCCGACTGCCCCTCGACCCACCGGTCGTTCTTCTGGCTGGTCCAGGTTTGGATGGAGGCGTTCTCTCACCTGATGTCTCCATCCCAGCCGTGACCACCTCACTCCTGGCTCCTCTGCAGTTCGCCAGCCCCCTCTGCCCCTCTCCCTTACCACCCTGGGCAGGGACTCTTCTCTATGACTTTAGGATCCCATAGATCTGCCCTCTTTCAAAATAAGTTTCTGGTATTTCCACCCTTTCAACAAGAATACATTGAAGATTTGTACACCCATACTCATAGCATCATTATTCACAAAAGCTGACCCATGGAAGTGATCCAAGTGTCCATCGACTAATAAATGGGTAAACAAAATGTAATGTATCCATATAATAAGATATTATTCAGTCTTAAAAAGGAAGGAGGTTTTGACATATGTACAACATGACTGAACCTTGAGGTCGTTATGCTAAATGGAATAAACCAGTCACAAAAGGACAAATACTGTAGGAGTCCACCTATATGGGGTACCTAGAGTAGTTAAATTTACACTCAGGATATTTAACATTGGTTTGATCAGTGCACCCACATTCAGACTGTCCCAAATGCCTCCTGACTCTTTGCCACTTCAACCACACCTCCGCTGAGAAGTCCTCCCAGATTACCCCCTGTAAAGCATGTCTGACTCTGTTATTCTCTGTTTTTAGGGATCAGCAAACACTTTCTGAAAAGGGCCAGGTAGTACATTTTTTAGGCTTTGTGGCCCATAGTCCTCTCACTATTGTAAGGGGAAAGCAGGCACAGACAATATGGAAATTAATTGGTGTGGCTGTGTTCCAATAAAACTTTAATTATGGACACTGAAAAAAAAAAAGAATACACTGAAGATTAGCTAAGCTGTAAGACCCACTCTAGGTGGGAGGATCGGGGGTGGGGGGGTACCCTGGGGAACAGGACAGGCTCTATGTTGTATTGGAGCTCACACCATAGTGCAGGAAGACAGATCATTAGCAGATGAACCAATTTTCAAAACTCATTCTGGATATGGGCACATGCTCTGAAGAAAATGAGGCAGGGTGATATTTTAAAAATGAATACAGGGCTTCCCTGGTGGCGCAGTGGTTAAGAATCCACCTGCCAATTCAGGGAACATGGGTTCCAGCCCTGGTCCGGGAAGATCCCACATGCTGCAGAACAACTAAGCCCATTCACCACAACTACTGAGCCTGCACTCTAGAGCCCACGAGCCACAACTACTGAGCCCGCGTGCCACAACTACTGAGCCCGTGCGCCTAGAAGCCACCGCAATGAGTAGCCCCCACTCCCGGCAACTAGAGAAAGCCTGCGCACAGCAACGAAGACCCAACGCAGCCAAAAAAAATGAATAAATAAAATAAATTAACTTTTAAAAACATTTAAACAAGTGAATATGAAGAGGAAAAGCTTTTGCCTCCTTAGTTTTAGGGACCCCAGGATTCTCCATTTTTAACAACAGCCCCCCTCCAGCCAAGTGCCTTGAGTCACGTGGTCTCTGGGCTCCACTTGGAGGAACGCAGGCTAAAAGGAGTCAGATCTGGTGCTGAGCACTGTATAAGATGATTTGTTTTATGCTCACACCAACCTCATGATCAAGGAACGCTAGTAGTTTGTGCTCTAGAAGAGGAAGCTGGGGCTTGGAGAGGCAAAGCCGCTTGCGGAGTTTCTTTATTTTGTATTCATAGCTTGTGCACCTCCTGCGTGGATAGGCTGTGATTGGAATCCCACACAGTCTGCAAAGCCCGGGAAATCTCAGTCTCTAGGGCTCCTTCTGTCCCTTCCCCGACCCCTCCTCCTGGGCCGCCAGCCTTGGTTTCCATGGCAACAGCCTCTCGCCTCACTCCAGGTGGGAGGGAGCTTCTGTGACGTGAAGAGGGTAGAGGGGCTGTCTTAGTCCCTTCGGGCCGTTATAACAGAATACCCATAGATTAGGTGGTTCATGAACGACAGACGTTTATTTCTCACAGTTCCGGAGGCTGGAAGTCCAAGATCAAGGCTCCAGCAGATTCCACGTCTGGTGAGGAACCGACTTCCTAGTTCATGAATGGCCATCTTCTTGCTGTGTCCTCCAGAGGGAGCTCTCAGGGGCACTAATCCCATCATGAGGGCTCCACCCTCGTGACCTAATCACTCACCAAAGGCTCCACCTCCTGACACCACCACACTGGCGGTTAGGATTCAGCATATGAATTTGGGGGACACAAACACTGAGTCCATAGCAGAGGTGGACGCCAGACCAGCATGGCTGGAAAAGGAAGGGCTGAGCAAAGGCTCAAACCTCCAGTTGCCCTAAGAAGTATGTCATGTATGCTTTTGCCGCTATTAAAATGAAAACTTACAGTCTTTACAAAAGGATAGAAAATAAAATGGCTTTGGGAATTTCCTAGCAGTCCAGTGGTTAGGACTCCACGCTTTCACTGCTGGGGCCTGGGTTCAGTCCCTGGTCGGGGAACTAAGATCCCGCAAGCTGCCTGGCACAGCCAAAAATAAAATAAAATGGCTTTGTAGTCTTTTGCAGATGCTAAAGAAATCCCAGGTTCTAGTCGGCAGAGGCTGAAAGTGCCAGTGGCTTAAAGTATACTTATTTAAACAATTAAACATAAAGCATACAATGGGATATTATTCAGCCCTGAGAAGAAAGTCCTGCAATTTGTGACAACATGGATGAAACGTCAGGGCATTATGCTAAGTGAAATTAACCAGACAGAAAAGACAAATGCTGTATGATCTCACTTATACATATGTGGAATCTTATTTAAAAAAAAAAAGGAATCGAACTCATGGAAAGAGTAGAAGGGTGGTTGCCAGGGGCTGGGGTGGGGGTGGGGGGAATGGGAGATGCTGGCTGAGGTGTAGAAGCCTTCAGTTACAAGGTGAATAAGTTCTGGGGCTCTAACGTACAGTAATGTACAGCATGGTGACTGTAGTTAATACTGTGTCATATACTTGAGATTTGCTAAGAGAGTTCACACACACACACACACACAATTACTCAGATAAAACCAAACTGGACACCAACTTTTTTTTTTTCCCCCACACCGTACTGCTTGTGGGATCTTAGTTCCCCAGTCAGGGATGGAACCGGTGCCCCCTGCATTGGAAGCACGGAGTCTTAACCACTGGACTGCCAAGGAAGTCCCTGGACACCAATTTTAAAAATAAAATAAATATTTATGAGATAAATGGATAAGTAAATGCAAACAAACAAAGGCACTGCATTCCCGAGGCAGGGGCTGGGCTGTGGAAAGGTCCTTTTGTTTTTCCAATGTAATTGCTAGTGGTGGTCCCACATCTGCATAAGTAAAATTTGGTACGCTGTGATATACTCTTGCTCATTTTTTATGTCCGTATAATACACAGACATGGCGTGGGATGCCTCAGTGCATGTATGTGTGTGTGCGTGTGTGTGTGTGTGTAGGTGTGTGTAGTTGGGGGAGGGCTCAGCTTAGCATTTCAATCTCACCTGCCCTGCTCTGCCCTTTCCCTTTCTTCAAATTATTTTCCTCTGGCCTCTATTTGTTTCCCTCCACTCCCCCTTAAGGGAAAATTAGACCAAAACAAAAACAAAAAATGAACTTTCTTTTTCTTCCCATTTATGTTTTTCTCCATGTCTGCCTCTCTCCTCTCTGCGTGTATCTTGCTCTCTCTGTCTCCGCCCTCTCTCTCTCCCTCTCTGCCTCATTCTTTCTAGCAGAAACCCCAGAAGCAGCAGAATGCAGAGGTCTGAGGAAAACGTGGTCTTTTCCGTGAACTGCAGGCAACTCACGGACCTCAGAGGAAGCCACACGCTCAGGGTGGTTGCACGATGGCAGCTGTGGTTTCAAGGACCCTCTCCAGCCACAGAAACATCCAAAGTCTAAAGGAAGCCATTTCAGGAGTAAGGAAAACTTTCTCCGAACACCTCTCAGCAGACACAATCTCCTGTCCCGTTGGCCAGATCTGGGTCATGGTAATCACCCCAATCCAATCCTTAGCAAGGAGATGGGGGCCTCCATGACTGGATTAGACCCATCAGAATTTATTCCTTAACTAGGGCTGGGGTCACTCTTTCGTGACACAGGTTCTTACCCCAGGTTCTCACAGACCTGATTCCCTTACATCACTCAAGCCTCATGTCAAATGTCACCTCCTCCGAGAAGCCTTCCGTGGACACCCCAAGCAGAGTAACCTTGCCAGGTGCGCACTATCTCTCTCACCCAATCATTGTCTAGCCTTCAGAGCATTTATCACAATTGTAAGTCATCTTGCTCACTTTTGTTTTCTAGCAGGCAGATACCATCATTACTGGCATTTAACAGGTAAGGAAAACAGAGGCATCTTCTCCAGTCTCATTAAGGGGCGATGCTGAGTGTGCACAGGTGTGGATGTTACCATTGTCGAGGGAACAAACAAACAAAAAAGAACTGAAGGGACTTTCCTGGCGGTCCAGTGGTTAAGACTCCAGGCTTCCACTGCAGGGGCCACCGTTCGATCCCTGTTCGGGAAATTAAGATCCCGCATGCCCGCAGGCCACCAAAAAAAAATTTAAAAAAAAAAATCTATAGTAGGAATAGAAAAGAGTTTTATTCGAGCCAAACTGAAGACTATAGCCCAGGAGACACAGATTCAGGAAGCACTTGACTTGTATTCCACTGGACTACAAAATGGGAGAGCCTTATAAAGGCAAAAACCACAATGTTACAAGTTGTTTGTCCAGAATTATCATTGGATCTGGCAAGAAGAACGTGTGCTTGTGAAACAAGGATTGGCTGGGGTCTGAAATGGTTGCATAGTTACAAGGGGAGACCTTGAGACGATAAGGTTGCAGCTGGCAGCTATTAGCAGATATTGTTTTGAGAACGGCTGGTGGTAAATTAAATCATGTGTAAGCCAGAATGACTTCCCCATACCTGAATATGAGAAAATTTCTCACCGTCTCGGCTTCCTCCCCATCATGTACATGTGTTCCCCTCAGCTGTCGTTATGCTGTGCTCCTGGTTCTTTTATTTTATTTTTTTAAACTTATTTATTTATTTATTTATGGCTGCGTTGGGTCTTCGTTGCGGTGCGCAGGCTTCTCTTTGCAGTGGCTTCTCTTGTTGTGGAGCATAGGTTCTAGGCGCGCGGGCTTCAGTAGTTGTGGCTCATGGGCTCTAGAGCGCAGGCTCAGTAGTTGTGGCGCACGGGCTTAGTTGCTCCGTGGCATGCGGGATCTTCCCTGACCAGGGCTCGAACCCGTGTCCCCTGCCTTGGCAGGCGGATTCTCAACCACTGCGCCAAAAGGGAAGCCCCCTGGTTCTTCTAAATTGTAAATCTGAAACATGCTTACGATTAAACAAAGGTTAAAAAGGCAAATGCCCGCAGGCAGGACTGATGAACAGAGTAGCAGGGGCTCGTACAGTTAGTCAGGGCCCCACGAGGGTGGGTTAATGCTCACACAGTCGTTATACATTTTGAATATCTTCCTTGCCTATCAGGGTCGAGCACAAAGATGAGCATCAGGTGGCTGAGTGAAGTTGGCAGAGGTAAGAAAGTAGGGTGGGGCAGTGGGTGGGGCGTGGAGGAAATTCCGTACTATCGGTGGGCTTTCTCAACCTGGCACTATCGACATTTGGAGTCAGATGATTCTTTGTCCCAGGAGGACGTCCTGTGCCCTGCCCTCCAACCCCCAACTCATGCCTCTTGTGACAACCGAAATGTCTCCAGACATCCCCGAATGTCCACTAGGAGGCAGAATCGCCCCTGGTTGAGGACCACTGCTCTAAATCAGTGCATCCCACAGGGTGGGGAGACTAAACACAGGGCTGAGCCCCAAAACTAGAGATTCTGGTTCAGGAAGTCTGGGAACCTTACCTTGAGAAGTCCCTACTCTAAACAATCTGGATTTCTTTCCTTTTCTTCTTCTTCTTTTTCTTTTTCTTCTTTTTTTAAAATAAAAGTTTCTTTCATTGTGCAGGGAAGTATTTAAATCATCAACATATGGGGCTAGTTAAGAGCCCAGTGGGACGTTTGCATTTTGCTAAGCCTTTAATGTGCATGCAGTTTGTGAGAGAGCAATAACTCTGCATTCCTGAGCACACAAATGCCTCCTTCGATTTACCTTATTTCCTTTTATTTTATCTACTTTTATTTTATTTTATTTCATTTCATTTTATTTTATTTGTCTACATGTGTGAACCTGGGTCCGTGAATTTCTGTGGCAGTTGCTATGTGTTACCACTAGGTGGTGATAGAAGACCAGTAATAAAGTGATCTTTTAGTTTTGTCTCCAGCAAGAAATTTACTCTTGTTTGGGGGGGTCTGTTCACCCCCCTCGTTAAATCATGAAGCCCCACAAGTTAGACACTTCAGCACCATCATCACAGTTTTCCATATCATCCGATTCTGCCTAACAGTTTTTCTTTAAATAGGTGCACTTTACAAACGCATTTTATTTTTTTATTTTTATTTTTTTATTGATGTATAGTTGATTTACAATGTGTTAATTTCTGCTGTACAGTGAAGTGATTCAGCTATACATAGATATACATTCTTTTTTTATATTCTTTTCCATTATTGTTTATCACTGGATATTGAATATAATTCCCGGTGCTACACAGTAGGACCTTGTTGTTTATCCATCCTATGTATAATAGCTTACATCTGCTCATCCCAAACTCCCAGTCCATCCCTCCCCCAACCCCTCCCCCTTGGCAACCACCAGTCTGTTTTCTATGTCCGTGATTCTGTTTCATAGATAGGTTCATTTGTGTCATATTTTAGATTCCACATATGAGTGATATCATATGGTATTTATCTTTCTCTTTCTGACTTACTTCACTTAGTATGATAATATCTACTTGTATCAAAAACACATTTTAAAAGGTACGTCACTTTCAACAGAAAACTGCAGCACGTGCAGTAAATACAAGATAATAGCAAAAGAGAGCGAGAGAGAAATGGACAGAGAAAAAGGGAGGAGGAGAGTGAGAGGGCCTCAAGTGTCTCTTATATGGAAACTAATCCTATCAGAGCCCCACCCTTATAATCTCATTTAACCTTATTTCCCTCCATAAAGGCCTCATCTCCAAATACAGTCACACTGAAAGAGTGCTCATTAAAAAAAAAAAAAAAAAACCCTAAGCACTCCAGTGGGAGAGTTGACAATGGATATAAACACAGTTCACAAAAAAGGGAGGGGAAGGAATTCCCTGGCTTGTTAAGTGGTTAAGACTTGTCGCTGTCACTGCCATGGGCCCAGGTTCAATCCCTGGTTGGGGAACTAAGATCCCACAAGCCATGCAGTACGCCCCTTCCCCCAAAAAAGGGAGGGGAAGGGTAGATAAACATTAAAGAAAGTTTGCATTCACTAGGAGTAAAAAAAATGAAAGAAAGTATTCACACCATACACACTTTATCATCATAAACAGGAAGAGTAAAGATGCTGGATGACCTTTTCAGGGCTTCCTGAAACTGTCCTTGTGAAAACAGAGGTGGTGGGCTGTAATGTGTTATCATCTTTTTTTGAGGGCAACTTGGCAATATCTATTGAGAATCTTCCAGTAAAGCATACTCTTACCGGTCAAGTTACCCTTTTAGCAATTTATATGTTAGAGAGTATGCAAAATACATTAACACAAATACATATCACAGCACTGTTTCTCATGGTTAAAAACATCAGAAACAGTTTATCCGTCTTTAAGAAACTGACTCAATAAATTCTTTTTGTACAAAGTACAAGGGAATGATGTGTATCCACAACTAAGGATAAGGGATAGAAGTATTTGTTGCTATAGAAAGTTTCCCCAATATATTAAGAGGGAGCAAATCCTGTGTTGCTCGAAATCATTCTAATAAAAAGACGGAGAGAGAGAGATCTATCTGTAACTATCTGTCTATCTATCTATCTACAAAAAGCAGTAGTTAGGAAAAGAAGGGAATGGATAAACTCTCTCTGGGAGAGCCTGCAGAGAGGAAATCAGACTACTGCAAAGATGAAGCCCCAGGAACTCACAGTGCTTTCAGAGAGGAAGACACATGCTTGAAATAATCAAGATGGAACAGCCAGATGGCAGGTGGGATGAATTGGGAGATTGGGATTGACATATACACACTACTATGTATAAAATAGATAACTAATAAGAACCTGCTGTATAGCACAGGGAACTCCACTTCGTTGTACAGTAGAAACTAACACAACATTGTAAAACAACTATACCCCAATTAAAAAAAAAAAAAAGATGGATCAGCCAGAAAATTCTGAGGACCAGATGAATGAGAAGGACAGGAGCAGTTTAAGAAAGAAGCAGTAGTCAGCCCTATAAAACATAGCAGAAATCCAGTAAACTAAGGGCTGAAAACTTCCCTTAGATTTGGTCGAAGGGAGGAACACTGGTGATGTTTTGGGAACAGTTTCAGTGGGGAGGTGGTGGTAGAGGTCTGATGGCAGTGGATCGTGGGAGGTGAGGGGGTACAGAAAGAACAGAGGCAGTGCTTGCCTGGGAAGGAGAAACGCAAGACAGCAGAATGGGGTGGGAGCAGCCAGGTCTCAGAAAGTGGAGAGGTAGAGAGAATTTTCTGTTGTTGCTTGAGGAGCTGAGACTTAAGGCTGAGGGAAGAGGGGAGAGAGGAAAACAGTCAAAAGGAAGAGGAACTAATCAATGGAGAAAAGTTGTGTTGGGACTTCCCTGGTGGTCCAGTGGTTAAGACTCTGCACTTGCACTGCAGGGGGCACGGGTTCAATCCCTGATCGGGGAACTAAGATCCTGCAAGCCGCTCGGCACGGCCCCCCCTCCCCCCCAAAAAAGTTGTGGAGGCAGAGAAGGTGATGGGATAAAGATGAAGGTGAAGAGAAAATGAAGGAACAAACACATAACCTTTGAATGTTCTGTTGGACATTCATGCAGGTAAACAGGATGGGTGGAAATCCTGTTGATAAGTAACTGAAACCGAACCTTATTTTACATATAAACACTGAGCATTTTTCCATGTTTTAATTTATGCTGAAACTCCTAAGAGATGTGATGATCAAGATATGAGGGAACATTACTTTAGTTGAGATGTTGCCAAGTGGGGGACATCATTTCAAAAATCATAACACCTCCAAGCAATGCCACTCAGGTCATCTGAGTTGCCAATACATACGCTGCATCTGTTGTTGTGTCAAGGTGAATCTACAGGTGAGCAGGTAATTTGGCTACTTGTGTTTGACTTCAAGCAAAATCATGCCAGAACACTTACACAATGCAATACACATTCTTTTTTATTATAAATGACTTTGTTTTTATTTTTCCATCAATAGTCAGAACATTATGTTGATGTTTTAATATTATGCATCTAGAAAGGCAGTTCTTATTGTTTGTTTGTTTTTGTTTTGTTTTTTCTTTGCTTGTGGGATCTTAGTTCCCCGACCAGGGATTGTCCCTGGGGTCCCACCAGTGAAAGCACGGAGTCCTAACCACTGGACCGCCAGGGAATTCCCTAGAAAAGTAATATTAAATAGCAGTTTCTCTCAGTATGGTACATGGAGAGGTATAAAACATCCGTTATAAAAAGTGACCCCTTGGGCTTCCCTGGTGGCGCAGTGATTGAGAATCTGCCTGCCAATGCAGGGGACACGGGTTCGAGCCCTGGTCTGGGAAGATCCCACGTGCCGCAGAGCAACTAGGCCCGTGAACCACGATTACTGAGCCTGCGCATCTGGAGCCTGTGCTCCGCAACAAGAGAGGCCGCGATAGTGAGAGGCCCGTGCACCGTGATGAAGAGTGGCCCCCACTTGCCACAGCTAGAGAAAGCCCTCGCACAGAAACGAAGACCCAACACAGCCAAAAATAAATAATAAAATAAATAAATGTAAAAAATAATCTGTTAAAAAATATATATATATTAAAAAAGTGACCCCTGGGTTTGATAAAGTCAAGAACAACTTAGCCAGGAGAAAGAAAATGGTGTCTTTTTAAATAATTAATTAATTAATTAATTAATTTTTTGACTGTGCTGGCTCTTAGTTGCGGCATGTGGGCTTCTCTCTAGTTGTGGCGCGCGGGGCTCCAGGGCACATGGGCTCTGTAGTTTGCTTCACGCGGCTCAGTAGTTGTAGCACGCAGGCTTAGTTGCCCTGCGGCGTGTGGGCTCTTAGTTCCCCAACTAGGGATCAAACCAGTGTCCCCTGCATTGCAAGGTGGATTCTTTACCACTGGACCACCAGGGAAGTCCCGAACATGGTGACTTTCAAATGAATATTTTGGTAGATGCAGGGGGATATGAGACTGAAGTCAATGGAGGGAAAAGGAACTAAGACATGAAATGTTATTGAATTTGCAAAACTTTTATGACGAAAGGAAGAAGGGGAAAAGGAGGTATCTAGGAGAAGAATTTTTTTAAAATGCATTGAAATAAGGCAGATCTACACATGTTAAAGTAAAAAAGAAAAAGAATCTTTGAACATTGCAGAAATATGTTGTAAGAGACTGAGGGTTCTAATAAAGGTAGGAGAGAATACAGGGGCATCTTTATAATGGAAGTCCTTAGCACTGTGAACATTTGGGGCCAGAAAATTTTTTGATGTGGGGAGCTGTCCTGTGCATTGTAGAATATCTAGCAACATGCTTGCCTCTACTTACTAAACACCAGTATAACCTACTCCCACTTGTGAGAACCACAGATGTCTCCAGACATTGCCAAACGTCCCCTGGAAGCAAAACCACCCCTAGCTGAGAACCACTGCCTTCCAAGGTTTAGCCCTGTTTACCTCTTCACCCTTATCCTGGGTCACTTTTTCCTCAACTCCATTCTAGCCCCTCAGGCCTCCCTGCTCTTCTCATCTGAAGGTCTTTCCCCTGTTATTCTTTCTGTCTCTAACACTCTTCCCCAGGATCTTTACCTAACTCACCTCCTCACCACATCAAGGATTTTGCTCAGTGAGGACTTCGTTGGCTATTTCATTGTACAGAACCTTGTCCCTGCCTGGTCACTTTTATCCCCTCTATAGTTCTTATCACTGCACACGAAATTGTGTGAGATACTTAGTTCCTTGATTACTAGACTATGATGTGCCTCTTCCACAAAATGTGAACCCCCTGAGGGAAAGGAATTTGCTGCCTTACTCACCACAGTGTCCCCTATACCTGGAACAGTGCCTGGTACATGGTGAGTACCCAATAGCTGTTTTTCAAATGGATGAATGAAAGTTTCTTGCTAAGATGGGTTGCATGAGAGCCAGAGTTCATAGAAAACTTACTTGGAGAACGTACAACTATACTTTAAAACTTTAAAGTTGATGGGATTATAGGCAATGTATTTATATACATGTCTATTCATCTTAGTTTAATTTTTATAAATAACATTTATCATATGTAATTTTAAAATCTCTTGTCAGAATAAGCATTTAAACCAGAGTGCTATCCACTATCTTCTCTGACAGAATTCACATCTGTAAGGCCAAAATTATTTGATTAATAACACTAAGATGTTTTATGTCGCTTTTATTTCATTCTCTCATAATTGAACAATGGCATTTTCTAGCAGCTATGTGATAAGTGATATCACAACAGATTGAATGCAGAATCAGATACAAGATTTCAGCTGTCTTCTATTAACTCAGACATTAAATAGATTTGCAGAAATGTAAAACAATGTAACTCTTCTCACTTAAAATAATTTTTGGTTTTACAAAAAGATAATTATTTTCAAAAAATCATGTTACTTATGTTAGCATATAATGGGTTTGTGATTGTCATTTTTCAAAGAATCAATATATATTTTTAAACTGTATCAGAAGTTTAATATGGTAAATATAGATAGAATAATCCACATAAATAATAGCCTTTAGGAGTCCTCAACAATTGTTAAGATTGTAAAGGAGAATTGAGAACAAAGCATTTGAGAACTACTGATTTAATTAACGAACTTATTTCATGTGGGATGCCCCCTATTCCCATGCCTCAGACATCTCTGAATTCTTCTATATTCACCCCCTAGGTGCCATCAGTCCATCACATAAATACTTCCCTTTTGCTGACTCTTAACATTTATACCTCTGGCACAAACCTGGTCCTTTAACCTCATAATCAAGAACTCAATTGTCTCAAGTAGACTTCAAAACAAAGACTGTCACAACTAGAGCACCTACCAGGCACTGGTGGGGGACCATGGACACCTAAGGGGACAAGAGGAACCCCCAGTGACCCGGTGGGACCGTGGGGGGAGTGAGAGGGGAGGAGAAGTGGAGGTGGGGCGAGACTGGCACCCCTGAGAGGCGGCTGGGGGAGGGGAAGGGATCCCACACCTGAAGGGGGAAATTGGGGGACCATTGGGAGGGCAGAGGATCAAAAGGGAGCATGGCCAGGTTTCCCCTGCCCTCTTGGGCCCCCAGGAGCCTGCTGAGATCCCGGGCCTGATCCTCTGCCCACCGAGGCCCCCTCCAGCTGCGCGGGTCCTGAGGGAGTGGAAGGGAGGGAAGGGGGAGCAAAGGTAAAGGCCAGACCTCCAGGATGGGCACCCCTGAGGGGCAGTTAGGGGAGGGGAGGTGTTCCTACACCCAGCGGGACCCACCCATGGTTCGGGGTCCAGCAGGGACGGGGGAGACCCTGGGAGAGACAGTGGGGGAGGGGTGCAAAGGAACGGAAGGGAACACGGCCAGTGCTTTCCCTGTCCACTTAGGCACCGGGGAGCCTGTTGGGCTCCTGGGCCTAATCCTCTGCCCTCGGAGCCTCCCTCCTGCCGTGCAGAGCCCAGGCCCCGCCCCCACACCCCCACCCAGGGCCCCACCTCTACACTCGGAGACCCCCTCTGAGTCCCCCTCCAACACGCTGGGCCTAAACCCCACCCACACACCCTCACTCAGGGTCCTACCCCCAAACTCCAGAACTCCATACTCCAGAGGCCCTCCTTTCCATGTGCGACGCTCCCCTTCCATGCAGGTCCTAAGCAGAGGCCCCGCTACATGCGCAAACGTCACCCCCCACTTGCCTAGGTCCCGCCCCACCCAAACCCCTCCACCTAAGTTCCACCCCCATAGCCAAGGCCTTTTGTGTGTGTGTGTGTGTGTGTGTGTGTGTGTGTGTGTGTGGTTTTATTTTACCTTGTTGCAGTTGTTTCAATTATATTTTTATTTTTCCTAATATATTTTTTATCTTTCTAATTTTACTTTGTTTTTTATTCTTTGTTATTGTATTGCACTTTTTTTTTTTTTTTTTTTTTTTGCCATGCCACACAGCTTGTGGGATCTTGGTTCCCAGGCTGAAGGTCAGGCCTGAGCTCCTGTGGTGGGAGCTCTGAGTCCAAACCACTGGACTAACAGAGAATCTCAGAGCCCAGGGAATATTAATTGGAGTGAGGCCTCCCAGATGTCCTCATCTCAGCACCAAGACCTGACCAGCTCAATCCAACTGCCTGCAAATTCCAGTGCTGGACGCCTCAGGCCAAACAACCAATAAGACAGGAATACAGCCCCACCCAAAAAAAAAGAAATGACAAAAAAATATGTTACAGACGAAGGAGCAAGGTAAAAACCTACAAGACCAAATAAATGAAGAAGACGCAATAGGCAACCTACCTGAAAAAGAATTCAGAGTAATGATAGTAAAGATGATCCAAAATCTTGGAAACAGAATGGAGAAAAAACAAGAAACATTCAACAAGGATCTAGAAGAACTAAAGAGCAAACAAACAGTGATGAACAACAAAATAACTGAAATTAAAAATACTCTAGAAGGAATCAATAGCACAATAACTGAGGCAGAAGAACGGATAAGTGAGCTGGAAGATAAAATGGTGGCAATAACTGCCAGGGAGCAGAATAAAGAAAAAGAATGAAAAGAATTGAGGACAGTCTCAGAGACCTCTGGGACAACATTAAAAGCACCAACATTCGAATTATAGGGGTCCCAGAAGAAGAAGACAAAAAGAAAGGGTCTGAGAAAATATTTGAAGAGATTATAGCCAAAAACTTCCCTAACATGGGAAAGGAAATAGTCAATCAAGTCTAGGAACCACAGAGAGTCCCATTCAGGATAAACCCAAAGAGAAACAAGCCAAGACACATATTAAACTATCAAAAATTCAATACAAAGAAAAAAATACTAAAAGCAGCAAGGGAAAAGCAACAAATAACATGCAAGGGAATCCCCATAAGGTTAACAGCTGATCTTTCAGCAGAAACTGCAAGCCAGAAAGGAGTGGCAGGACATATTTAAAGTGATGAAAGGGAAGAACCTACAACCAAGATTACTCTACCAAGCAAGGATCTCATTCAGATTCGATAGAGAAATCAAAAGCTTTACAGACAAGCAAAAGTTAAGAGAATTCAGCACCACCAAACCACCTTTACAACAAACGCTAAAGGAACTTCTCTAAGCGGGAAACACAAGAGAAGAAAAAGACCCACAAAAACAAACCCAAATCAATTAAGAAAATGCTAATAGGAACATACATATTGATAATCACCTTGAATGTAAATGGATTAAATGCTCCAACCAAAAGATACAGACTGGCTGAATGGATACAAAACAAGACCCTTATATATGCTGTCTACAAGAGACCCACTTCAGACCTAGCGACACATAAAGACCGAAAGTGAGGGGATGGAAAAAGATATTCTGTGCAAATGGAAATCAAAAGACAGCTGGAGTAGCAATACTCATATCAGATAAAATAGACTTTAAAATAAAGACTGTTACAAGAGGTAAGGAAGGACACTACATAATGATCAAGGGATCGATCCAAGAAGAAAACATAACAATTATAAATATGTATCCACCCAACATAGGAACAGCTCGATACATAAGGCAAATGCTAACACCCATAAAAGGAGAAATCGACAGTAACACAATAATAGTGGGAGACTTTAACAACCCACTTGCACCAATAGACAGATCATCCAGACAGAAAATAAATAAGGAAACACAAGCTTTAAATGACACAATAGACCAGATAGACTTAATTGATATTTTTAGGACATTCCACCTGAAAGCGGGAAAATACACTTTCTTCTCAAGTGCACATGAAACGTTCTCCAGAATAGATCACATTTTGGGTCACAAATCAAACCTTGGAAAATTTAAGAACATTGAAATTGTATCAAGCATCTTTTCCAACCACAATGCTATGAGATTAGAAATCAATTACAGGAAAAAAACAGTAAAAAACACAAATACATGGAGGCTAAACAGTGCACTGCTAAATAACCAAGAGATCACTGAAGAAATCAAAGAGGAAATCAAAAAATACCTAGAAACAAATGATAATGAAAACATGACAATCCAAAACCTATGGGATGCAGCAAAAGCAGTTCTAAGAGGGAAGTTCATAGCAATTCAAGTTCACCTCAAGAAACAAGAAAAGTCTCAAATAAACAATCTAACTTTACACCTAAAGCAACTAGAAACAGAATAACAAAGAAAACCCAAAATTAATAGAAGGAAAGAAATCATAAAGATCAGAGCAGCAATAAAAGAAATAGAAACAAAGAAAACAATAGCAAAGATCAATAAAACTAAACGCTGGTTCTTTGAGAAGATAAACAAAATTGATAAACCTTTAGCCGCACTCATCAAGAAAAAAAGGGAGAGGACGCAAATCAATAAAATTAGAAATGAAAAAGGAGAGATTACAGCTGACACCGCAGAAATACAAAAGATCATAAGAGACTACTACAAGCAACTATATGCCAATAAAATGGACAACTTGGAAGAAATGGACATATTCTTGGAAAAGTACAACCTTCCAAGATTGAACCAGGAAGAATTAGAAAATATAAACAGACCAATCACAGGTAATGAAATTGAAACTGTAATTAAAAATCTTCCAACAAACAAAAGTCCAGGACCAGATGTCTTCACAGGCGAATTCTATCAAACATTTAGAGAAGAGTTAACACCTATCCTTCTCAAACTCTTCCAAAAAATTGTGGAAGGAGGAACACTCCCAAACTCATTCTACGAGCCCACCATCACCCTGATACCAAAACCAGACAAAGATATCACAAAAAAAGAAAATTATAGACCAATATCACTGATAAACATAGACGTAAAAATCCTCAACAAAATACTAGCAAACAGAATCCAACAACACATTAAAAGGATCATACACCATGATCAAGTTGGATTTATCTCAGGGATGCAAGGATTCTTCAGTATACGCAAATCATTCAAAATGATACACCATATTAACAAATTGAAGAATAAAAACCATATGATCATCTCAATAGATGCAGAAAAAGCTTTTGACAAAATTCAACACCCAGTTATGATAAAAACTCTCCAAAAAATGGGCATAGAGGGAACCTACCTCGACATAATAAAAGCCATCTATGACAAACCCACAGCAAACATCATTCTCAATGGTGAAAAACTGAAAGGATTTCCTCTAAGATCAGGAACAAGACAAGGATGTCCACTGTCACCACTATTATTCAACATAGTATTGGAAGTCCTAGCCACAGCCATCAGAGAAGAAAAATAAATAAAAGGAATACAAATTGGAAAAGAAGTAAAACTGTCACTGTTTGCCGATGACATGATACTATACACAGAAAATCCTAAAGATGCCACCAGAAAACTACTAGAACTAATCAATGAATTTGGTAAGGTTGCAGGATACAAAATTAGTGCACAGAAATGCCTTGCATTCCTATATACTAACAACGAAAGATCAGAAAGAGAAATTAAGGAGACAATCCCATTTACCATCACAACAAAAAGAATAAAATACCTAGGAATAAACCGATCTAAGGAGGCAAAAGACCTGTACTCAGAAAACTATAAAACACTGATGAAAGAAATCAAAGATAACATAAACAGATGGAGAGATATACCATGTTCCTGCATTGGAAGAATCAATATTGTGAAAATGACTATACTACCCAAAGCAATCTACAGGTTCAATGCAATCCCTATCAAATTACCAATGGCATTTTTCACAGAACTAGAACAAGAAATTTTACAATTTGTATGGAAACACAAAAGAGCCCGAATAGCCAAAGCAATCTTGAGAAAGAAAAATGGAGCTGGAGGAATCAGGCTCCCTGACTTCAGACTATACTACAAAGCTACAGTAATCAAGACAGTATGGTACTGGCACAAAAACAGAAATATAGATCAATGGAACAAGATAGAAAGGCCAGAGATAAACCCACGCACATACGGTCACCTTATCTTTGATAAAGGACGCAAGAATATACAATGGAGAAAAGACAGTCTCTTCAATAAGTGGTGCTGGGAAAACTGGACAGCTACATGTAAAAGAATGAAATTATAGAACATACCCTAACACCGTACACAAAAATAAACTCAAAATGGATTAAAGACCTAAATGTAAGGCCAGACACTATAAAACTCTTAGAGGAAAACATAGGCAGAACACTCTATGACATAAATCACAGCAAGATCCTTTTGGAGCCACCTCCTAGAGTAAGGGAAATAAAAACAAAAATAAACAAATGGGACATAATGAAACTTAAAAGCTTTTGCACAGCAAGGGAAACCATAAACAAAACGAAAAGACAACCCTCAGAATGGGAGAAAATATTTGCAAACGAAGCAACTGACAAAGGATTAATCTCCAAAATATACAAGAAGTTCATGCAGCTCAATATCACAAAAACAAACAACCCAATCCAAAAATGGGTGGAAGACCTCAATAGACATTCCTCCAAAGAAAACATACAGATGGCCAACAAATGCATGAAAAGATGCTCAACATTATTTATTATTAGAGAAGTGCAAATCCAACCACAATGAGGTATCACCTCACACCGGTCAGAATGGCCATCATCAAAAAGTCTACAAACAATGGGGGCTTCCCTGGTGGCGCAGTGGTTGAGAATCTGCCTGCCAATGTAGGGGACACGGGCTCGAGCCCTGGTCTGGGAAGATCCCACATGTCGCGGAGCAACTAGGCCTGTGAGCCACAACTACTGAGCCTGCGCGTCTGGAATCTGTGCTCCGCAACAAAAGAGGCCGCGACAGTGAAAAGCCCGCGCACCGCGATGAAGAGTGGCCCCCGCTCGCCGCAACTAGAGAAAGCCCTCGCACAGAAACAAAGACCCAACACAGCCAAAAATAAATATAAATAAATAAATGTAAATTTAAAAAAAAAAGTCTACACACAATGAATACTGGAGACGGTGTGGAGAGGGGGGGAGCCTCTTGCACTGTTGGTGGGAATGTAGATTGATGCGGCCACTGTGGAGAAGAGTATGGAGGTTCCTTAGAAGACTAAAAATGGAACTGCCATGTGGCCCAGCGGTCCCACTGCTGGGCATGTACCCTGAGAAGACCATAGTTCAGAAGGAGTCATGTGCCACAATGTTCACTGCAGCACTGTTTGCAATGGCCAGGACTTGGAAGCAACCTAGGTGTCCATCGACAGATGAATGGATGGAGAAGATGTGGCACACATATACAATGGAATGTTGCTCATCCATAAAAAGAAATGAAATTGAGTTATTTGTGGTGAGGTGGATGGACCTGGGGTCTGTCATGCAGAGTGCAGTGGGTCAGAAAGAGAAAAACAAGTACCGTATGCTAGCACATATATATGGAATCTAAAAAAAAAAAAAAAGGTTCTGAAGAACCTAGGGGCAGGTTAGAGACGCAGACATAGAGAATGGACTTGAGGACACAGGGAGGGGTAGGGTAAGCTGGGACAATGTGAGAGAGTGGCATGGACATATATACACTACTAACTGTAAAATAGATAGCTAGTGGGAAGCAGCCGCATAGCACAGGGAGATCAGCTTGGTGCTTTGTGACCAGCTAGAGGGGTGGGATGGGGGGGTGGGAGGGAGACACAAGAAGGAGGGGATATGGGGATATATGTATACGTATAGCTCATTCACTTTGTTATAAAGCAGAAACTAACACACCATTGTAAAGCAATTATTCTCCAATAAAGATGTTAAAAAAAAAAAAAAATCCACCTGCCAATGCAGGGGACACGGGTTCGAGCCCTGGTCTGGGAAGATCCCACATGCCGTGGAGCAACTAAGCCCGTGGGCCACAACTACTGAGACTGTGCTCAAGAGCCTGCGTGCCACAACTACTGAAGCCCACACACTTAGAGCCTGTGCTCCTCAACAAGAGCAGCCACTGCAATAAGAAGCCCTCGCCAGTTAACCAAGAGTAGCCCCCGCTCGCCACAACTAGAGACAGCCCGCGCGCAGCAACGAAGACCCAATGCAGCCAAAAATAAAAATAAATAAAATAAATAAATTTATTTTTTAAAAAAGGCAATCTTTATCCAAATGACTGAAAGCCCAGTGAAATAAATTAAAACAAGAAAATTTTACTTACAAGAAATTTATTCTTTGACCTCCTCAATATTGTTTTTTGTTTTTGTTTTTGTTTGTTCATTTGTTTTGTTTTGTTTTGTTTTGTTTTGGCTGCACTGCATGTGGGACCTTAGTTCCCCAACCAGAGATCAAACCCATGCCCCCTGCAGTGGAAGCATGGAGTCTTAACCACTGGACTGCCAGGGAAGTCCCCACGCTGGTTTCCAATGTTTAAAAAAAAGTCAGAAAGTTGAAATATTTTTGGATTAAACTATCAAAATCTTTGATGTAAAAATAAAAATTAAAAATGCCTTTTTACCTTCATAAAATGCTTCTGGTTGCAAACAACTAGCAAACTGAAAATGGCTTACTTGAATTGCTTTAATCAGTTTACAACACTGCTATGAAATTTGGCTCAGAGAGGAAGACGTGCCCTCTGCCCTTAGGGGTGTGTGTGCTCCAATAGCAATGGCTTTTCAGCGGTCCTGATACTCAAAATGAGACCAACATGCCAAGTAGGTCCCACCATTGTCAGGGTCTTGAATTTAAATACTTGTTACATACCTCCTGCCTAGACATAGCGACTTTCCAAAATGGAGTGTCCGCATGAGTTCTGAAAGATTACGCCAGACTTCATGAGGTAGCCTGCAAGAGACTTGGTCTCCCCAAACATATCTGAAGATGGATATTTTTTAAATGACTTGACTGGAAAGGGGAGGGATGAAGAGGCAAAACACAAAGGATTTTTAGTGCAATTGTAACAAATGTACTTCTCTACTGGAGGAATGTTAATAATGGGGGAAGGGTGTGCATGTGTGGGGGCAGGGGGCATATGGGGATCCGGAACCTTCCTCTCAATTTTGCTGTGAACCTACAACCTTTCACTAAAAAAAAAAAAAAAAAAAAAGTCTTTTTGAAAAAAATGACCCGATGCTACCAGTCAGCCCCTGGGGCGGGGGCGGGGGCGGGTTAGAAAGAAACGTTTTACATCATTCTTTCTTTTCCCCCAACGGTGGCAAAGGCCAAAATATCTATGAGAAAGTTGCTTTATTATCCTTCAAAAGTGTTAGGGTGCAGATTTAGTGTTGGTGGAGAGGGTTTCTTAAGATTGTTTTGTTACCGACCCAGATCCTTGGATTTGTTAATCAATAGAAACTGATAAGAGGCCAGATGAGAAATTCGGGTAAGGCTTTATAAGCAAAAGCAAGTAACAGGTGCCCTGGTTCCATCCCTGAGGTGGGGTGGGCTCGTTCCTTAAGTGGGGTGAGGGTAGGGGCGGGTCTGTAGGTCTGACAGAGGGGAGGCTTAGGTGCTCTGCCCACCCCTTGGTGGTGCCATGTGCAGGAATCATGCACAGCTCCCTGCTTTTGCTCCTGGGGTCTCAGAATTGGCACTTGGTTTGTGGCCTTTTTGTATCTTACTGTTCATAATTGCCCCCGCTGCGTGCATGTTAGTTTCTTTGTATCTTTTGCCCCAGGAGGCATTCGTCCAGGTGCAAGCACTCCAGTACAGGGTCCCAGGTCCCAGCTTCTCAGTTTGAAAAATAAATGGTGGTAGAGCCTGTAGGGATATTACAATCTGGAGTTTACTGTTTCATGATCTAACCTGACATCATCACTCTTATCTCCACATAGTAAGAACAAGAATTTCAGAGTAGTGTAAATGGTAAAAAAAGGTGATAGCATTGGGTTTGCCCCCAGCACTGTAGAAGCATCACATGCTGGTTTACTGTGTGGAAATTCACTTGAATCTTTTGCTAACTCCAATCTACTCCCTAGGGAGTTCCCTGGTGGGCTAGTGGTTAGAACCCCTGGTTGGGAAACTGAGATGCCACAAGCCACGGCATGGCCAAAAAAAAAAAAAAAAAAAAAAAATGACCATGAAGTTTCAAATTGTAGGTACTGTCTCAAAACTCAGAAATGGAATCCAGTGACAAGAGCATCTTTCTTAAATAAAAAATAATTTGAAAAGTCATTATAACCTAACATGTTAGAAATATGATCTAGGGGGGCTTCCCTGGTGGCACAGAGGTTGAGAATCCACCTGCCAATGCAGAGGACACGGGTTCGAGCCCTGGTCCGGGAAGATCCCACATGCCGTGGAGCAACTAAGCCCCCGTGCCAGAAGTACTGAGCCTGCGCTCTATAGCCCGCGAGCCACAACTACTGAGCCCGCATGCCTAGAGCCCCGTGCTCCGCAACAAGAGAAGCCACCGCAATGAGAAGCCCGCGCACAGCAACGAAGAGTAGCCCTACTCGCTGCAACTAGAGAAAGCCCGGCCACAGCAACAAAGACCCAACGCAGCCAAAAATAAATAAATAATAAATAAATTTATTAAAACAAAAAACACAGCTCTCAACTTTTAGGTTGTGAATATTTTTTTAGTGGACACATGGATCGTGGTGTCCGGCATCATCTGACAGATTTCCACTCAAAGCCTGAGTCACTCCATGCTCCCCTCGATCTCTTTGCTCCAGCCACATTGGGCTTAAATCATCATTTTATTCCTGTCAAAGTGCTGGAAATCACACTTGTAGAACCAGCTTTTTTTTTTTTTTTGCTGGCAACTGAAAATCTCTTTGCCTCTAAGAGCTGGCATGTGTCCTCTTGGACAGAAAAAATGTGTAGTGGCATTTGTGTTCCAGCCTGCTGTTCTGATCAGATTCCAACATCAAGCTTAACTTTCAAAATTGTGAATAAACTACTATCTGCATAGCTGCATACAACCTGTATCTGTAATTTACCTTGATTCTGATTATTATCAGTTCATAATTCTTCAGCTTATTGTGCAGATTCACGAAACCTATTTCCAATGCACACAGAACAAAGTGAGGAACAAAGAAAAAGAAATTTTGGGGGGCCACGCCGCCCGGCTTACAGAATCTTAGTTCCCCGACCGGGGATTGAACCCAGGATCCCGGTGGTAGAAGCTCAGAGTCCTAACCACTGGACCACCAGGGAATTCCCTAATGCATGTGTTTTTAAAAATTCTTTCATAGTAGGCAAAAGTCTTGCAAGATATTTTTAAAATTTTTTTGCTAAAAGACTGACTTTTTTGCTAAAGTAGCTGTGAATGTTATTTCAAAATGTATAAAGAACTAAAACTCTACATTCTTATGCATTTTTTTTAAACAGAACAAAAGAGAAGACAAATTCATAATTTTAGGATACAGAGAGTACATGTTATCTATTCATATAAAAAAGGATTTCTCAACCTCAGCACTATCAGCATTTGGATCAGATGTTTATAGCAGTTTTATTCATAACTGGAAAACTTGGAAGCAACCGAGATGTCCTTCAGTAGGTAAGTGGATAAATAAACTGTGATATATCCAGACACTGGCATATTATTCAGCACTAAAAAGAAATGAGCTATCAAGTCATAAAAAGGCATGGAGGAAAATTAAAGGCATATGACTAAGTGAAAGAAGCCAATCTGAAAAGGCTACCTACTGCATGATTCCAACTATATGACACTCTGGAAAAAAGCAAAATTATGGGGACAATAAAAAGATTAGTTGCCAGGGGGTTGGGGGAGGGAGAGATAATAGGCAGAGCACAAGGGATCTTTAGGGCAGTGAAAATACTCTATGATACTCTATTGATGGATATATGTCATTATACATTCGTCCAAACCCAAAGAATGTACAACACCAAGAGTGAGACCTTAGGAAAACTATGGACTTTGGTTGATAATGATTGGTTAATGTATGTTGATGGGGGTGGGGGGCTATACATGGGTGGGACAGGGAGCATGTGGGAAATTTCAGTACTTTCCTCTCAGTTTTATTGTAAAACTAAAACTGCTCTAAAAAAATAAAACCTTTGGGAATTCCCTGGTGGTCCAGTGGTTAGGACTCTGTGCTTCCATTGCAGGGAGCCAGAGTTCAATCCCTGGTGGGGGAACTAAGATCCCACAGGCCTCTCTGCCAAAAAAAAAAAAAAGAAAAAGAAATTATCTTAAAAAAACAGAAGACCCTCCTACGCCCCAGAAATTTAAAAACAGAATTATCAAAAACAATCTTGGGTCAAAAAGACAATCAATGACTTAAATGACAAATAATTGTAAAGCAAAGTGCACATAGTATTTTTTAAAGCTTTTCACGTACTGTTTGTCTGGAAACTACTGGAGGAGCGAACACACAAAATGAGGCAGTAAACCAAGAGAGAGGATACCAGAAACAAGGACACTCAACAAGGGGAGACGACACCCCAGCGTGAAGCTGTGAGCAAGCCGTGATAGCAAGGGGTCCACCGGGTCATGGAGGCCTCCAGGGGGAATGTCTCCAGGAAGGCACACAAAGTTGATAGAATAAATATTGAAGAGGGTAAGAGGAACCTAATACATGGGTACAGATAAGATGTTGGTATATACCATAGAGATAAACTGAGAAAAAAAGAAGCAGAAGTTCGACTGCACCTTTGAAATGAGTCTGTACCAAGACCATGAGGCAAAGATGGGCTCAGCTAGAGCACAGAGAAGAAAGCTGAGAACGGAAAATGATAAGGTCAGAATGTAACCATGGTCCCATGATGCCGAGGATTCGAGGCCATTGAAAGTATTGGGGGCGTCCTGGGTGCAGCACTTTCTAACATGAAAATTCAAAACTCCAACATACAAATATAAAACGTTTGACTTCTAAGGCAGCAAAAAGAACAGCCTACCTCCAGTGGAATCTGGTATAAACTGTCTAGGCTGATTCCCAGTGCCTATGACCTCTTCTTCTCCTTGGCTGTACTGGAAATGAAAAGACCTGAGTACTTTTGATGGTGTAAATGAACCATCATAATAAATTTAATCAGCCCCACCTACCTCATGCCAACATCTTAATCCAGTCAGAAAACAAAGACAGCACTCATATCCCATCAGAAGCAGCAAGCCCCACCTATTCTAATCTTATCAGACCTCTTCAACTACAATTTCCATAAGATCTCATGAACGCCAATAAAAGCTGCAGGGGCTTCCCTGGTGGCGCAGTGGTTGAGAATCTGCCTGCTAATGCAGGGGACACGGGTTCGAGCCCTGGTCTGGGAAGATTCCACATGCCGCGGAGCAACTAGGCCCGTGAGCCACAGCTACTGAGCCTGCGCGTCTGGAGCCTGTGCTCTGCAACAAGAGAGGCCACGATAGTGAGAGGCCCGCGCACCGCGATGAAGAGTGGCCCCCGCTTGCCGCAACTAGAGAAAGCCCTCGCACAGAAACGAAGACCCAACACGGCCTAAATAAATAAATAAATAAATAAATTTTAAAAAAAAAGAAGGGTGCCCAGCACAAAGTGATTGGATATGTTCATTATTATCTTTACCTTGAGAGTTGCCATCCCACAGGCAGATTCAGGGGTTTCCCAGCAGATGAGGTGGAGGGGACATTTCACATGCATCTTAACCCTGAAGTATCTAGAACTGATGTTATCCTCTAACTCACAACCCCAACTTCTCTTCCGTGAGCCTCCTCTCTTACTTGCCCTGCTTATTCTCCAAATGGATGCCCTTTTAAGCTTAAACAGATTATAAACCGTTCAATGGCCCATCGTTTTCCCTTTCTGTTAAATCTCAAATTCCCACAAAGGGCTACCTCTCCTGCCACCCCACCCGCCCCCACCTTGCTTAGCTTTAACCTCCTCACCAGCGTCATATCAGACAGTCTTTCTTCTGGTCCTTGGATATTTTCTTTCTTTCCTACCTGAGGACTCTTATCAATATTCATGTTTTCTTTTAGGTGCCTTAGTGTAACATTTTAAGTTTCTTCATTTGGGCCATGTATATTCTCTTGAAATTTATCCTTATAGTTTGGTTCTGTTGTGATAAAGATATAGGTTTGCATTATACGTTCTAACTTATTACTGCCATCAGATAAATAGGTACCAGTGTTTTGAGGAGCACATTTATTAAATCAGAAAGACTCTGTTCATGTTTTTTTTTTTTTTAATTTACTTATTTTTGGCTGCGTTGGGTCTTCGTTGCTGCGCGCAGGGGCTATTCTTCGTTGTGGTGCATGGGCTTCTCATTGGGGTGGCTTCTCTTGTTGTGGAGCATGGGCTCTAGGCACGTGTGCTTCAGTAGCTGTGGTGCACGGGCTTAGTTGCTCCGTGGCATGTGGGATCTTCCCAGAGCAGGGCTCGAACCCATGTCCCCTGCATTGGCAGGCGGATTCTTAACCACTGTGCCACCAGGGAAGCCCTCTGTTCATGTATTCTTGAATGAAATGGTTACTAAAACGCTTTCCAGATCTGCACTGATCAATAGGATAGCCACTAGCCACATGTAGCTATATAAATTTTAATTAAAAATTAATTGAATTAAAAATTCAGTTCCTGTCACATTACCACATTTCTAGTGCCCAGAAGTCCATTGTGGCTTGTGGCTACTATATTGTTTTTGATTTTTTTGTGTGGCTACTATATTGGGCATCCTATTTGGCTTCTGGACCCAATTCCAATGTGTGGAGGTGGTGGGGGGGTTCCCCTGACACTACCAAGCAATGCTGGGGACACCAGCTGGGTATCCTACAATTCAACCCAATTCTGACTCTTATCTACTTGGAGATAGTATCATATTCCACAGGTTAGGGGCTCAGTCCTAAGACTCTGTTACTGAACTCAGGTTCTGCTGCTTGTCACTCAGGAATCCAATACAGAGAGACTAGCGTTGAGTAAAAACAAAGATAGCTTTATTGAGGAAGCCGACCATCCTGGGGAGAAGCTAGACTCATGTTCCAAAAAAACAAATCCCCACTGCTGATCAAGGGCAAGAGATTTTAAAGGGGAATTTCAGGAATGCACAGGTCTGCGGGGGTGGCTGTGTGAAGAGTAGCACAGTCATCTCTGACAATCATCTTGAAATTGTTCACGTGGTGGTCTGATCAACATCATCTTGATTGTTTTAAGTACAGTTAATCTTCAATTCCACGGTCAGTTTGTTTCCACTTCCTTGAGGTGAGTTCTCAGAATTGTGTAAGATGGAGAAGCTTATGTTGTGGCTACAGTCTGGTCATCATGTAGTTAACTTCTTCCTTCTGGGGGGGTTTCAGTATCTACAAAACAGCTTAAAGGATATGGCTCAGAATATGATCTATAGCCTTGAGAAGGAACTGAAGATCCTTGACTTCGTTTAATAGCTGAAGTATTATTTCATCTTGTTTGACTGTTTTCCTTCATTTCTGCATTTTTCTCATTTCTCTGATTTAAATTTATTATTCAGCTAAAGTTTTTCTACAGATAAAAAGCAGGCAGAGGATATGGGGGTGGGGGGAATCTGTCCTGGGAAATCACCATAAGGTCCTGCTCCGTTACAACTCCTCCGACTTCAGAGGCCAATCTCAAGTTCAGGTTGTTAGCTGTACTTCTGACCACCAGGCTATAAATCAGAGTTTCCCACGAACCCCTCTCCTTGGGTCTGATTAATTTGCTACAGTGGAAGCTGGAGTTGACTACACCATGTGGAAGGACTGAGCACTCAGGAGACTCCACTTGTGAGCCAAATTGGGAACAACAGGCTGCTACCTTGAATGCTCCCATCTCAGAGATCTTGTCCCTGGTTTTGTCTTTGGGCTGAAGCTTCTTCAGGTTCTCTTTTTTTCTGGATATGGAGTCTAGATCTTCGGTTTTGAAACCAAGTCTAAGTGGGTAAAACAAAGAGATTTAATGAAAACAATTGATGTCATGCAAGCCTCACCATTGCTCTTCTCATAAGGCAAAGGGGAGGAAGAGGTGGCTTCCTTTAGGCCTAATTCCCAAATCATTGACATTCCATACGATGTCTGGGAAAGTCTATCATATCTCAAGATAAAGCTCAAGATTCTGAATCTTGTACCGAGTCCCTTTATGATCTAGTGATGGGTTTCATATCCTGAAAGTCCCCACGATCCCCTCATTACAAGTATTAGTCTTTCCCTAAAGTGCCATGCCTATATTGCAACTCTTTCCTCTGCCTGGAATTCTCTTTCCACTTCTTTCCTTCCTCTCTAAAACACCTATTTTTATTCCATGATGCAGGATAGAGTAATATCTTCTAGGAAGACATTTTTCTTTTTTCTCTTTTTTTTTGTGTCTGCACCGCGTGGCATGCAGGATCTTAGTTCCCCGACCAGGGATCGAACCTGTGCCCCCTGCAGTGGAAGCACAGACACTTAACCACTGAACCGCCAGGGATGTCCCAAGGAAGACATTTTTCTTTCCATAAGACGTAATTAATTGCTGTAGTAGTTTCACAGCTACTACTTTTGGTTTTCAGAGGTTCCAAGTAGAATAAACACAGGTCTATTGTAGGAGCCCCAAAACCAGACTTTAGAAAAGTCACCTAATAGCACTGAACTTTGACCTCCTTCCTGAAGGCATATATTGATACCACTCTACAGATGAATGATTGATTGTTTTGGAAGAGCTGCACCTATGTAGCCCTGTATCCAAACCAGAAATCCCATTTTCCCATCTGTCCTGCTTATGATATCTATGAGAATTAATCCCTGTTGGAGAAGTCATTCCGAGATGTCTCATTATATATGTTCCTACCAATATCAAATTCCTTATCACTTGCCTGGACTCTAGACTCTGGAACCCCAATATCTTCAGCAAGTTGCTCTCTGGAATCAATCCCAGGATAAGGGTTTTCCATGAACGCATTCATGAGAGTTTGTAATTGGGAAGAAGTGTAGCTGGTACGACATCGTCTGTCTCTCATACCTGGAGGAGGTGAAAGATTGAAGGCAGAGGAACATTTGAGATCACTTTACATATTAAAACAAGGAACCCAAACACATCCCACCATCTAACTTGGAACATGTTGCCTCTCCTTGGGAGGGCCTTGTCCCAGCCTATTCAAGACGGAAGGTTCTAGAGGAGAGGCAATATTTGGCTGAGTTGCTGGACTCCAGTGCAAATCAGGTAAGCCCCAGAAGGTCCCTGGACCTTGTGGGGAAGAATTTCCAGGGGCCATGTTGAGCCCTTTGCTACCAAAGACCCTGAACAGGAGGCCCTGTAGGAGAAAACATTCTTTTCCCACTCAGAGCAGTAGTTGGCTTCACTATAAAAAGGCACTTGGGTACCCAAGAGGCTCTGCTGGGTAGCAGGACTGGAGCAGGCTATTTACCTTGAATATTCTCTTCAGGGTAAACTCGGTCTTGTCTTAAGTCTAAGTTCTTCTCAGGTCTTTTCAGGAACCTGTGCCTAGCTCTTCGATTCTGAAACCAGATCTACAAGAGGAAAAGAAAATGAGAGAACTAAGCATGTTTATCTCATCTCAGCCCCATTGCTGCCTTTCTCCAAAGGGAGTGATTCTCGGAATTCCCTGGCAGTCCAGTGGTTAGAACTCTGTGCTTCCACTGCAGGGGGCATGGGTTCAATCCCTGGTTGGGGAACTAAGATCCCATATGCCTCGACGTGGCCAAAAAAAAAGGGGGGGGGGTGTGAGTGATTCTTATGAGCCCTAAGCTCAGGATTATTATTACTGATCCCTGTCACATTTGACTAAGTCTTAGATCAAGGCTTGGCATTTAGCATCTTCATGACCTGGTCCCAACATGACTTGCTATAATAATCTTTTTAAGTTAATAAATAGATGCTGCAATTATTATGTATTTAAGAACCCCCTCCAGCCTAAATCTGCAATGGCACACCAGTCCACTACTCCCTGGTCTATTGTATTTCATTGAAAGGGGAAGGTTAACCCTCACATCACCCACAATTCCTCTGGAATCTTACCATGTCGTCAGACACTTGCCTATCTGTGACCACATCGCTTATAATGACTTACTTGGATTTACACCCTGGAATAAGTGTGCCACCACACCACATACCTCCTCTTTTCTGGAGGTGTACCTACATATTTCTTGCCCACTCCTGGGAGCTCCTTCACCCTCAGTATCCACATTCGTGAAGTGAGATTAAGAGCAACATCCTTGGGAGTTCATTCTGAGTGTCAAGTAGGACACGCCACTCAAAGCCCTTTTCACGGGACTTCTCTGGTGGCACAGTGGTTAGGACTCCGCACTCCCAATGCAAGGGGCCCAGGTTCAATCCCTGGTCAGGGAACTAGATCCCACATGCATGCTGCAACTAAGTGTTCACACGCCACAACTAAGGAGCCCGTGAGCCACAATTAAGGAGCCCGCCTGCTGCAACTAAGGAGCCCATGTGCCACAACTAAGACCCGGTGCAACCAAATTAATAAATAATAAATATTTTTTTTAAAAAAAAGCCCTTGTCACACTGGCACATGATATGTGCTCACTGAATGGTTCCCCCCTCCCTTTCTATTTCTCATCTTGGAGATACAGAACTTGTAACTTACCTGGATCCTAGACTCTTCAGTGTTGACTTCCAAAGCAAGTCTTTGTTTGGCAGCATAACCCGGGTAAGGTTTTTTGTTGAATGCATCGATGAGGATTTTCAATTGCTCTTCTGTGAATTTGGTGCGGCTGCGTCTACACTTTGTGGCCACGGCCTCTGTGGAAAGATTAGGAGAGAGGCATTAAATAGGCCGTTTTATGTATTCAAACTTCAGGTTCGAGCTTGTCTCTCATTTCCTCTTTTCATTTTGGATCCACGAGAACCCAGAAGGAAAGAACTCTCAATTATAAAGCCCTTAAGCACACAAAGGTGATTCTTGAACTTCTTCAGCTGATCTGAATGCCATGACTAGGGAGTCAAGGTCTTCTGTTTTGAAACAACATGAAAAATTGATGTGTTCTGTTCATATGGATCAAGAGCAATATGAGTCAAGAAAATGCAGGCGAGGGGCTTCCCTGGTGGCTCAGTGGTTAGGAACCCACCTGCCAATGCAGGGGACACAGGTTTGAGCCCTGGTCCGGGAAGATCCCACATGCCACGGAGCAACTAAGCCCGCGTGCCACAACTACTGAAGCCTGCGTGCCTAGAGCCCATGCTCCACAACGAGAGAAACCACTGCAATGAGAAGCCTGCACACCAAAAAGAAGAGTAGTCCCCGCTCGCCGCAACTAGAGAAAGCCCGCGCACAGCAACGAAGACCCAACGCAGCCAAAAATAAAATAATAAATGAATTAATTAATTTAAATAAATAAATAAATATCATTTAAAAAATAAAACATAGTATGGGGAGTTCCCATATATTGTACCCCCAGTTTCCCCTATTATTAACATCTTATATCAGTACTGTACATTTGTCACAACTAATGAATCAATATTGATACATTATTAGTAACTAAAGTCCACACTTAGAATTGGGATAGCTATAGCCTCCAAAATCAATGTGAAAGGGTAGTGTTGGATACAGAAAATGACTTACTATATGAAGAAAAATTAAGTTGGGTCACACAATATACAGTATATAAAAATAAATGCCAAAAAATTAAATACGTATGAAAGCTAAAAATAGAAAGATAATGTACAAGAAAACCTATGTTATATTGAGATAGAAAAAGTTATATACTAAATAAGATACCAAAATGCATAATGGGAAAAATTGCTGGAACTAAAGATATCGTAATTGAAACCTTCAGTTCAAAAAGGTAGAAAACCAGATAAAAGTCAGCAGCTTGCAATGATGGGGGTAAGGTGGGGAGATCAGAACCCTTCTTGAGAGCTGGGTGGAATGTAATTTATTTAAGATTATCTGTAGGGCAATCAGGGTATGATTGTTTAAATTATGTATAGTAAGTAATTGTAACCCTGCAATCCATTTCTTGCCTACATCTACATGACATTTTTCAGAATGCTGTTTGTAGTAACAGCTGAAGCAACTGAATGCCCATTGCTAGGAGAATGGATAAGTAAAATATGGTATATTCCCGTGATAGAATTTTATGCATAAGACCAAAGTAATGAGGAAAAAATGACAGAGAAATAAGATAGATAGGAAGAGCAAGAAGGCCATAAGTCTGGAGAAGAGGAAACAAAACAGAAACAGATGAGGTCCTAAACCTCCCAGGCAGGGCAGATTATATAGGACCTCTTCCGACCATGTGCCTTTGACTCTTAGTATGGTGGGAAGTCACCGAGGGGTTTGGAGTAGATAAAAGACTTGATCTGACAGTTTGATAAGATCACACGGGCTACAGGGTTGAGAACAGATTAAATCAGGGTCAGAATGGAAGCAGAGAGATCAATTCTTGCAATAATCCAGTGACGAGGGCTTCCCTGGTGGCGCAATGGTTAAGAATCCGCCTGCCAATGCAGGGGACACGGGTTCGAGCCCTGGTCTGGGAAGATCCCACATGCCGCGGAGCAACTAAGCCCCTGCACCACAACTACTGAGCCTGAGCTCTAGAGCCCACAAGCCACAACTACTGAGCCCACGTGCCACAACTACTGAAGCCCACGCGCCTAGAGCCTGTGCTCTGCAACAAGAGAAGCCACCGCAATGAGAAGCCTGTGCACCGCACCTAAGAGTAGCCCCCACTCGCCGCAACTAGAGAAAGCCCGCGTGCAGCAACAAAGACCCAACGCAGCCGAAAATTAAAAAAACAAAATAAAAAGGTAAATAAAATAAATAGATTTATAAAAAATATAATCCAATGACGATGGTGGAAACAGTCCAAGAAATGGTCAGAAGATCCCTAAAATATTTCGTTAAAGCCAATAGAATTTTCAGCCTGATTAGATATAGGTTATGAGAGAAAGACAAGGTCAAGGATGTTTCCTAGGTTTTTGGCATGAACAATTGACATTTCTTGTGCAAAGAAAACAATAGGAGGAAGAGTTTGGATTTGAACATCGGGAGTTCAGTTTGGGACATGTTGAGTTTGAGATGCCTGTTACAGACGAGTAAGCAGTTAGGTAGACAAAGCTGGAAGTTCAGGAGAAAAGTTCAGTCTGGAGAGAGAAATCAGGAAGCTACTTGGATTCCAAAGACATTCTGGTCTCAGGACTTTTTGATGCCTCCCTTAGTTTCTTTTAGTGCGTCTCTCTCCTTTTCCTTCTTCCCATCTATTTTTTCCTCCCATCTCCCTCCCCTAAACAATAATTTGTATTGTTTAGTTCTTACATGCCTGCATCTTTCTGAAATTCCCAATGCTTAGATGCACAGAAAACAGCATATTTTCATATTACACGAGAGAAACTGATTTTCCCTTACCCTAGCAGTTATTTAAAAGTTTGAAAAATGGGACTCCCACAACTTCTAACAAGCCCATTATGTTTTCAGCCCAACCCACGCCCCCCCCCCCCCCAAACCAAGGAAACCACAACTGCAGTCTGATGTGTGAGGAACTTACTGTATGGAGAATTGTTTTCGGCCATCTTGGAAGGGAGCTCCGAAGCCTGGTTCCACCAAAAGAGAGATAAACAGCCCTGGCGAGGCTGGCTTTATATGATCAGCTGGGCTGGCCCCTCCCACTTACTTAAGCATACACCCACTTAATCTAGGGAGGACTAGATAGGATTTTCTTTTCTTCCCTTGATAGAGATTTAATCATTTATACCAACCTCTACACCTGAACAAGCACACTTTTGAGTACCATTGCATTTACACGTCTTTTTTTCCAATGTTTATTATATACATACATATTCTTTTTGAAATTGCTTTTTCATGGTCTTCACTTATCTTTTGAAGTGGTAGCCTTTTCTTATTAAATTAATAACTGGTACCAGGATTAGGATGAGGCAAGTGAGGCTCTCATTTCCAGGGAGCAATGTTTAAGGGAGGTGCTAAAAATTCTGTGATGAAGGTAGATAATACTTGTGGCACTAATGAACCTATCTACAAAACAGAAACAGACTCACAGGCATAGAGAACAGACTTGTGGTTGCCAAGGGGGAGGGGGGTGGGGGAGGGATGGACTGAGAGTTTGGGGTTGGTAGATGCAAACTGTTACAGTTAGAATGGATAAACAACAAGGTCCTAATGTGTAGCACAGGGAACTATATTGAATAGCCTGTGTTAAACCATCATGGAAAAGAATATAAAGAAAAGAATGGATTTATGTGTAAAACTGAGTCACTTTGTTGTTCAGCAGAGATTGGCACAACCTTGTAAGTCAACTCTACTTCAATTAAAAAAACTAAGTACAAAAAAATAAAATCAATTGTATGAAAAGAAAAACAGGAAAAGGAAAAAGCAAAAAAAGATAAATAATATTTGAATGCAATACTTAAAAAAAATTAATTGCAAAAAGCCCATGTTTACAAAATATAAAAATTATAAATAAAAACAGGATCCCATCCTGCACTGGCAGGAATTATGCATGTGAGGGCATACGTGCAATTGCTTTCCTTTGCAATCTTCTCAAGGTCATTGATCAGTCCTGAGGGAAGTTGACAAGATTGTTCAATTGTTTATAGCTGTCTTCCACAGCACTGCAGGATAAAAGAGAAATTTTAATTTATTGCCATATAAGTTTGTGTGATTCAGGAGACGTCAAAGTGTCAGGTGACACTACCAAGGAGGCCCAATACTTTAAGCAGCACCTTTGTTCCACAAGGGCGATGATGCACTTAAGAGATGAAAACATGACCATGGAAACTAATGTAAAGAAGCTGATGAGAATTCCCTGGCGGTCCAGTGGTTAGGACTCTGCGCTTTCACTGCCAGGACCTGGGTTTGATCCCTGGTCAGGGAACTAAGATCCTCAGCAAGCCTCAGCGGTGTGGCCAAGGGAAAAAAACCCAAAAACTGAGTCCCTTATAGAGCCACCTAAGCCATCTAGTAAGTAGAGAAAACCACTTAGAGAGCTAAAGCAATCTCCTTGAGAGGTGTAAGCTAATAACTGCTTCTAGGCATGAGCCTCTGCCATGAATATTTTCTCATAAATTTCCTCTTAACTAACTGTCGTTTACAAGTGTGCAACATTGAGAACCCACTCAGGCACAAACCCCTCCTCGAGATGCCTCCATAAGAATGTAAGCCAATCCCTCATAATAAATCTCTTTCTATCTATATATCTTTCCTGTTTGTTCTGTTTCTCTGAAGACCCCTGATTAACACAGATTTGGGAACCAAGAGTGGTTCTACAGGAAGAGAATTTAAGGATGAGTTTTCTGAATTGGTTCTTGGGTTTCTAGAATTGGCTCTCTAATCACATTAGATTTAAAGATGATGATGGCTCTCTTTCTAGTAGTAAAGAGAGCACAGATAGTAAATACATGGTGTGGGTTGTTTATAGAGATACACAAAATATCTCTGAGGGGATTCAGGATAGAGGAGAACAGGATACTGGCCCTAGATAGTTAAGGTGTATATCAAAGGAATAATTTCAATAAGCCCAGACTCCTGTGTCTTCCCATACGTAGAAATGCACTAAGTTCATTAACTTGAGATGTCTGGTATTTTTTAAAAATTATTTACTTATTTATTTATTTGGCTGCATCGGGTGTTAGTTGCAGCGCTCAGGCTCTTCTCTAGTTGTGGTGAGGGCTCCAGAGCGTGCAGGCTTCGGTGCTCTGCCGCATGTGGGATCTTCCCGAACCAGGGCTCAAACCTGTGTCCCCTGCACTGGCAGGCGGATTCTTAACCACTGCACCACCAGGGAAGCCCCCCACTGGTATTCTTTAATTAGCAGTAATCTTTTGAGCTTCAACTACCTGGATTTTTGTTTTGTTTTGTTTTTCGCAAAAAATTCTACATATCCTGTCTCCTCTGTTACCTCTCAGAACACCTCAGCGCTGAGAGGCTGTATCCCTGACATAAGTCCTCAGTAAATTCTCAGAATAAAATACAATTCCCAACATTTTTTTTAATTTTTGAATTTTATTTTATTTATTTTTTTATACAGCAGGTTCTTATTAGTCATCCATTTTATACACATCCATGTATACATGTCAATCCCAATCGCCCAATTCATCACACCACCACCCCACCCCCTGCCACTTTCCCACTTTGGTGTCCATACGTTTGTTCTCTACATCTGTGTCTCAATTTCTGCCCTGCAAACCGGTTCATCTGTACCATTTTTCTAGGTTCCACATATATGCGTTAATATACGATATTTGTTTTTCTCTTTCTGACTTACTTCATTCAGTATGACAGCCTCTAGATCCATCCACGTCTCTACAAATGACCCAATTTCGTTCCTTTTTATGGCTGAGTAATATTCCATTGTATATATATACCACATCTTCTTTATCCATTCATCTGTCGATGAGCATTTAGGTTGCTTTCATGACCTGGCTATTGTAAATAGTGCTGCAATGAACATTGGGGTGCATGTGTCTTTTTGCAATTCCCAACTTTTAAGTTGTACTTTTTTTTTCAGTCGACAGTTTTGACTACCAATGAAGTGACCCAGAGCAGACATCTTTCCTGGTTCTCAGGTCTCCCCTTCTTGACTGATGAAGCTAAGTTTTGTTGGGTTGTGTTAAACTCCTCTCTGGAGGCATAGATTATCCTTGAAGCTTAGTTTCAAAAAGAGGTACCTGGGTTATCCTAAGTTGAAAGACTGGGAAGATTTTTGCTCAGTGTAGACATTGAGTGGGTTATCCTAAGTTGAAAGGCTGGGATGATTTTGTTCAGTTTAGACACTGAGTAGGTTATCTTAAGTTGAAAGGCTGGGAAGAATTTGCTGGAAAGTCTCCCTAACCTAAAATCTAATTCATCATCTCTTTAAGGGTTTATCAAGGAAAAATACAAATCTTAAAAGTCTTTTCCACAAATAATAAGTCCTTAGTCATCTGAGCAAGCAAATTTAACTTATTCCAACTGTTATTTATAAACTAGTAAGTTTACATTGTAATACCTGATTCATAGCTAAGTGTTAAAGTGAAGCTATGAGAACTCTAATTTTGCCTGTTTGTATGTCTGTGTACACACCATACATTTGATATGTCTCTACCTCTGGATAATGTTACCAAAATTAAAATTTTTAAAAAGCTCTATTTAATTGACTTAATGGTAAATGCTTACAAATTCAATATTTCTAAATGTAAAAGAAACTGGCCAGAATAAATTTCAGGTTCGTGTGATCTAGGAAATATTCAATATTAAATTAATACCTGGTATCAAATCTAACTTAAGCTTGTTGGTTTAATCAATATAGATGTCTTACTTTTACTGTACCTAGGTTAACTAAAGGTCAATAAGTTCATGTTATTTCTGTTGCAGTTTGTCAGCAAGAAAAAGTTAACTTGGTACGGTGATACTTTCACAAGTTATAAAATAAAGGTAAGTGAGATAAGTGTTTTCAGGTGAACTTTTTAGGAATAATTATGCTTTGGGTATGTCTATCTAAAATAGTTTCTCCAGATTTTTGGTAGCTTGAGTTTTGATACGTTAAGTTAAATGATGGGATTTCAATGAATATCCAGGTCATTTCAAATAAGATAAAATACTGGAACATTAATTGCTAAACAGGTGTAAATTTACCTATTTTTGTCTCCTTACATGAGGGAAACTAAAGATGTTTGAATTTATTAGACATGTCTTGTACCACATTGAGGAAAGAAATTATGCTATGAGAAGATATATTTTCCTAGAGGTTATGGAATAGTCCAATCAAGAAGTGCCCCTCAATCAATTCCAAGACTTGAGCCAGTTTATAAGCTCAGAACATCTTGGATGAAGGGGAGGGAGGGTCCCCTTGAGGAAGCACCACAGTACACTACAGAAAATTTATATTGTTACTCTTTCTCCTGGTCTTCTCCAAAGCGACCTTTTACTAGGGTAAATGTCCATTATGGAAAAGGATAGAACCAGACCTTTTAGGGACTACTGGACTCTGGCTCTGAACTGACACTAATTCCAGGAGACCCAAAATGTCCCTAATCTACTAGTTATGGAGTTCAGGTGATCCAGGGAGTATTATCTCAGATCCATCTTATAGTGGGGTCCAGCGGATCCTCAAACATATCCTGTGGTTATTCCCACAGTTCCAGAATGCATAATTAGAACAGACGTACTTAGCAGATGGTAGAATTCCTACATTCCTGACCTGTGGAGTAAGGGCTTTTATGGTGGGAAAGGCCAAGTGGAAGCCATTAGGACTACCTCTACCTAGGAAAATAATTAAAAGACGTACTACTTTCCTGGAGAGATTTCAGAGAGTGCCACCATCAAGGACTTGAAAGATACAGGGGTGGTGATTCCCACCACATCCCTATTCAGCTATCCTATTTAGCCTGTGAAGAAGACAGATGGATCTTGGAAAATGTCAGTGGATTAGCATAAGCTTCACCAGGTGGTGACTCCAACTGAACCTGCTGTACCAGATATGGTTTCATTGCTTGAACAAATGTACGTATCCCCTATATGTGGAATCTAAAAAACAAAACAAGGGACTTCCCTGGTGGCACAGTGGTTGGGAATCTGCCTGCCAATGCAGGGGACATGGGTTCAAGCCCTGGTCCGGGAAGATCCCACATGCCGCAGAGCAAGGAAGCCCGTGAGCCACAACTACTGAACCTGTGCTCTAGAGCCCGCGAGCCACAACTGCTGAAGCCCGCACGCCTACAGCCCGTGCTCCGCAACAAGAGAAGCCACCGCAATGAGAAACCCGCACACCGCAACGGAGAGTAGTCCTCGCTCTCTGCAACTAGAGAAAGCCCACACGCAGCAACAAAGACCCAACGCAGCCACAAAGACCCAACGCAGCCAAAAATAAATAAATAAATTTATTTATTTTTAAAAAAAACCAACCAAGTGAACAAACATAACTAAACAGAAACAAAGTCATAGATACAGAGAATAAACACTTGGTTGCCAGAACATAGAGGGATGGGGTGGGGGAAATGAGTGAAATAGGTGAGAGAGGTTAAGAGGTATAAACTTCCAGTTACAAAATAAATGAGTCATATCATTTTGGTTTTTGTGGTTTTTTAAATTTATTTTTGGCTGCGTTGGGTCTTCGTTGCTGTGCACGGGCTTTCTCTAGTTGCAGCGAGCAGGGGCTACTCTTCATTTTGGTGCGTGTGCTTCTCATTGAGGTGGCTTCTCTTGTTGGGAGCACGGGCTCTAGGCGCGTGGGCTTCAGTAGTTGTGGCACGTGGGCTCAGTAGTTGTGGCTCGCGGGCTCTAGAGTGCAGGCTCAGTAGTTGTGGCGCACGAGCCTAGTTGCTCCGCGGCATGTGGGATCTTCCCGGACCAGGGCTCGAACCCGTGTCCCCTGCATTGGCAGGTGGATTCTCAACCACTGCGCCACCACGGAAGTCCCATCATTTTGGTTTTGTGCCATAAGCACAAAAAAAATTTTTTTCAGTTCAAAAACTCAATTGCAGTGCTTAAAATTATACATATAATTTTTCAAGATTGTGAACCAGGGTTCCACTATACCTTATTGAAACGTCTATAGTGTGTCTGCTTTGTACTAGACATTGTTTTAAATTTTTGGTATACAGTAGTGAACAAAACAAAGAGCCTTGACCTCCTGAACGTCAAGAGAGGGAGACAGAAAATAAACAATAATTATAATAAACAAGCAAAGTATATATCAGAAGTTAATTGGTGCTATGACAAAGAAAATGATAAGGAAGAGAACAGTAAGGTGGACGTGGGTGCCAGAGTTGGGGGTATCGGTTTGCAATTTTTATTAGGATAATCAGGGAAGAGCTTATGGAGAAGGTGATACATGACCAAAGTCAATAAGAAGGTGAAAGTGTGAGCCCTGCGGAGATGGGAGGGGGCAGGGAATGTCCTGGCATAGGATTTAAAGCAAGCGTGTATCCAGCCAGTGCATGGAGCAGGAAACTAATGTGGAGTAAAGCAGAAAGGTGTAAAAGACTGTGAGGACTTTGACTTTGACTCTGGGACGATGAGGCCATTGCATTTGGATTTTGTATAGAAGAAGACATACTCCAAACTTATGTTGCGTATTACTTTTCTATTGCTATGTAGACGCTATCATAAATGTATGGCTTAAAACAACACACACCAAGTATTTCACATTTTTAGTGGATTAGGAGTTTGGTCATGGCTTAACTGAGTTGCCTGCCTCAAGATCTTACAAAGTTGTGCTCCAGTTGTCAGTCAGGACTGAAGTCTCAACAGAGACTCGACTGAGGAACAAAATGCTTCAAAACTCATTCAGTTTATTGCTAGAATTTATTTTCTTGTGGTTGTAGGACCGAAGGCTTTAGTTTCTTGTTGTCTGTCGATGAAGGTCACCCTCAGCTTCTAAAAACTGCCTGCAGTTCCTTATTATGTGAGCCTGCCAACATGGTTGCTTGCTTCATCAAGACTGCAAGGGATAGAGAGAGTCCAGCAAGATGGGCCTTACCCGGTACACATAATCACGCATAACCTATCACCTTTGGTATATTCTATATGTCTAGAAGCAAGTTACAGGTCTGGCCCACAATCAAGGAGAGAGGTCATACAAAGGCTAGAACACCAATAGGCAGCAATTATGAGGCCCACACTGGTCATCCTAGAGTCTATCTTCCACACATTTTTAAGAGGCTCACTCAGGTTACTGCAAGAACAGACCATAGTGGAGTGAGAAGGTGGAGAAAACTCCCACCTCATCTCGCTCTGCCACACCCCCCCATACTTTTTGTTTGTAAATGATTTCAAAATTACAGGAAAATTTTAAGAATAGCACAAAGAAACTCTGTATGCCCTTAAAATAGATTTATTAACTAACATTTTGTCACATTTGCTTTATCGTTCTCATTCTCTTTCTCCCTCCCATTATCCATCAATTTATATTTTTCTGAACCTTTTGAGAGCTTTACACTTAATGTCTCTTTCTTCCTAAATATTTGTTTGTATTTTCTGAGAAGAAAGACATTATCTTACACAACCAGAAGAAATTTCCAATATCAGAGAATTTAGCATTAAATCAATAGATACATATGATTCACATTACATTCATCATATGTAATCCACCATATGTAATAGGATCCATCATAACAATGGATCAATACTGGATTTGATCTGATCAGGCAGAAGCATGTCTTCATCTGGAGATTAAGTCTGGTTTTAGGTAGTATGTATGGGTGCCAAGTTGACAAGGAGTGGAATGTGATGGCTTGTTTTATGTGTAAACTGGACTAGGCTATACTATTCAGTTATTGGATCAAACATTAATCTAGGGTGTTGCTGTGAAGGTATTTTGTAGATGTGCTCAACATCTACAATCAGTTGACTTTAAGCAAAGGATTCTATTTTGATTAAGTGGTTGGGCCTTATCCAATCAGTTGAAAGGCCTTAAGAGGAAAAGTAAGGTTTCCCTGAGGAAGAAGTTCAGCCTCAAGACAGCAGCATTAGTTCTGGCTACAGAGTTTCCAGCCTGTCCTCTACCCTATGGATTTTGGACTTGCCAGTCCCCACAATTGCATAAATCAATTCCTTGAAATAAATCTCATATATACATAATGTATTTTATTTATATATTGCATGTACATATATATACACACATAAATATTTATAAATATGTATATTCTACTAGCTCTCTGCAGAACTGACTCATATCATACACTCTTCATTCCTTTGACCTAATTAACATCTTGTCACTATTCTTCTCTCTCATCTTAAAAAAAATTAAATCCCTTAAGGGCATTTCCTGCACTCTCTGATTCCATTTCTCAATGTGTATGCACACTCAAATCATGAAAAGTGCATTTTACTCTTTCAGCTCCACAGTTATGAAAAAAAATCATCAATGGTGACTTCTAAGATTCCCTAATATACCTCTGGGTGGACATTAGAAGCTCTAACATGAGTTTGTTGGTTTCCTGTCATCAACCACTTAATGAAGTCAGGCTGGTCCAGTGTTCATGCTCTGATCATTTTCTTCTCCAGTCTACACTCATTCCCTTGACAGTCTCATCTAGTCATGACTTGAAATAACAGTGTAAACTAACAACTCTCAAATTTATATATCCAGGCTTGAACTCTGTCCTAATGTTCAGTCATAGGTTGAAATGATTAAGTGACACATACTTTGTTTTGTGGTCTCATAAACATTTCAAATTGACCATGCTTAAAACTGGAGTCTTGAGTTTCCCTCCAAGTCTCCTCCACATGTGGCTTCCCCATCCCAGGGGATGGAAAATCCATTCTTCAGGTGATCTAGGCCAACTACATATGAAGGAGGCTCTGGGCCAAAGAAGACTCAGGAGGGTGCAGTAGACAAGTGTGCTGTGTATCAAGATGGGACTTCTGGTTTCCTCCTCAGGAGAATTTTTTTTTTTTTAATTACAGATTCTATTTTTTTTTGGGGGGGGGCTGTGTTGGGTCTTCGTTTCTGTGTGAGGGCTTTCTCTAGTTGCGGCGAGCGGGGGCCACTCTTCATCGCGGTGCACGGGCCTCTCACTATCGCGGTCTCTCTTGTTGTGGAGCAAGGGCTCCAGACGCGCAGGCTCAGTAGTTGTGGCTCAAGGGCCCAGTTGCTCCGCAGCATGTGGGATCTTCCCAGAGCAGGGCTCGAACCCATGTCCCCTGCATTGGCAGGCAGATTCTCAACCACTGCGCCACCAGGGAAGCCCAGGAGAATTTTTAAGCTACCTTTTTTTTTTTTTAAAGACTTTAAAAAATATTTATTTATTTATTTATTTTATTTTATTTTGGCTGCGCCAGGTCTTAGTTGCGGCATGTAGACTCTTAGTTGCAGCATGCATGCAAGATCTAGTTCCCTGACCAGGGACTGAACCCTGGCCCCCTGCATTGGGAGCATGGAGTCTTACCCACTGGGTAAGTGGGTCCAGTCTTACTCACTGGACCACCAGGGAAGTCCCTAAGCTACTTTTTAAAAATCTGTTCCCCTAGAATGCTACCAAATCAAACTCGGGTTTATTTACTCCATGAACAGCAAAGCCATTCTGTCACTGGGTTGTGGTGAAGGAAAGTATAGCGTTTATTGCAGGGTGCCAAGCAAGGAGAACAGGCAGTTCATGCTCAAAAGACCTGAACACCCTAATGGCTTCAGGAAAGGGTTTTTAAAGACTGTTAGGGGAGAGGGTCTTAGGATGCAAGATCAGCTCATGGACAATTTTCTGATCGGTTGGTGGTGAGGTAGCAGGGTGGTGATTCAGGAATCTCACCATCAGTCTTCTGATTCCAACCAGCCTGGCTTCTGATGTGTTTGAGGTCAGCAGTTTCCACCTGGTGGGAGTCTGGGTTCTGTAAAAACAACTTAAGAACATGCATCAGACATTGTTAACTGTTTTCCTTAAGGAGAACTATGGTCTTGTGACCCCATCCCACAGGTTGACTTATTGCTTTAGTTATTATACCCTTTTCTCCTTGAATGCCTCTTCTTTGTTCCCATTGCTGCCCCTTAAATGATTAACTGTTTGAGCCCACTCTTTGGAACTGAGGGAGGCCTAGTCCGCTAAAGGTTTTTCCACAGACAAGAAGGGGGGGACGCAGAGAGGCTTGGGGGTGGGTGGGAGGAGGCTCCACAGGGTCCTGCTAGGTTTCAAGAAGAGGCTCTTGGGGATTCCCTGGCAGTCCAGTGGTTAGGACTCCGTGCTTTCACTTCTGTGGATCCCGGTTGGGTCCCTGTTTGGGGACCTAAAAAAAAGAAGAGGATCTGGGAAGGCATAAGGGGGGGAAGGGGGGAAATCACTCTGCGGGCTGCAAGCCTACGTCACAGCCCTACACCCTTTGCACCGCCCTTGGCGACTGTCCCAGCATTCCAAGCCTCAGTTTCCCTGGGGCACAGCATGGACGCTCTCGCCCCCACTGCCTGGTCCTCCCCACTTGAACCCACTGTTAAGAAACAGATCTGGACCGGCGCTCAGTTCCTCCTGTGGCTCTTAGGTGGAGGAAGACCCTCCCCCTCCCCCCCTCCGCCCCACTCCCTCCCCTCCCCCCAGTTAAGGCGCTGCTCACGTCTGCGTATCTAGGGGAGACTACATTACCCAGAGGCGTGCATTGTGCGGCCGAGGAGGGCGCTGGCCAATGACGGCCAGTCGTAGGGGCGTTTCCTGCGGCGCACGTACGTGGGCGGGACTTCCGGTTTCTCTCAGAGGACGCCATTTGCCTCAGCGTTTCGCTCCTGGCTGGCATTTAGGTGCCGAGAGCTCGGCTGCGCGGCTACTTAGGCCTTTCGTGGGGACTGAGCAGGGAAGGGGGATGGGACTCCCTTTCGTGCCTTGGAACGGGCCGTGACTCCCTAAACGGGCGTGTGCACTGGTCGCCCGCCGGGCCATGGCCTCTCCGGGCCTTCAGCACCCGCCCTTCGTCCCCGCAGTTCCCGAGGGCGGCGCCCGGTCTGGTCTGCTTTTTTCTCGGAGAGCGGCGGTCAGCCGAGGTCGCCCGGCCAAGGCGGGGCGGAGGCGAGGAGCAGCAGGCCGCCCGGCGTTCGCTTCTCTCAGCGTGGCTGGAACGCAGGACCCCATCATGGCGGCGGCGCCGACCCACCAGACGCAGGTGAGTGGATGCTGGTTGCGGAGCTGCTTCTCTCCGAGGGCGGAGACGGTTCCGGAAGGAAGGCATCCCCTGGGTTTGTCTTCGTGGTCGTGTTCTCTGGCGTGTGGAACTGCTTTGCTACTTAATTTATTCTCGGTCCTAAAAGCTGTTGGGTCTCTGACACATGCTCAGTAAGTTGTGGAAAAATGAGTGATGCATCCTTCAGGGGCTTCCGTCATAGTAAATCCCGAACTCCGCCATGTGCTGCAGGGATGTACCCTGCCCTCACCCCCCCCCCCCACTCCCGCCTTTCTCCAACCGGTGGCCTTGGGAAATGGAGGGAGAGATAAGCGCATGGACAAAGCCAAGGTATGTTGGTTGTTTCACAAGGCCCCTGAGGGCCTGTGAGGTTGCCACGGTGCCTCCTAGATGCTAAGACGTGTCTTGGGAGGGCGAGGTCCTGTAGTCTGTTGCCGAATGTTCCACTCACCTTCAGCCAGGTCAGACGTTGTGACCAGTCTCATGACCAAAGCCTGTGTTATCTTTAGCCATTTGTGCTCTCTGGTCCTGAAGTATTCCTGGCGTAGGGCTAAGTGCTGTCAGGGTTCAGGAAGGAAGCGGCTACTGGTTCACTGTGGAACCTCCCCGGAGTCTGGGAGACCCAGGAGGGTGTGAGGAGCTGGTCCAGGTCCTGCCATTACCCAGGTAGTTCCACCCCTTCAGGGGTGTCTCCAGGGAAGTCAGTGATGAAGGCTCTGCTTCTCTGTGCATGTTCACAGGAATATTTTCAGGTGTGATGAAAGGGGCTTAACAGCAGAAATTGGTGTAAATGCTTCACAACCTCGTCATTAGGTATTCACTTTGATGATGGAAGCGTGTCGGGTTACTTTATTAGACCCTGTATTAGGGTAAGCTGTGTTAAAGTCTTGCCCCTCGTTTGTAAGACACAAGACTCTTGGTGGATTGGTGGAGCTCCCTTAGTCTCGGGTCATCGGCTGGCATGGAGATGTTTACCTCAGGGGCTGTGGGACAATTAATGAAAATCCCCAAGCACACCGAACATTGAATAATTTCTGTCTGAATCTCACAACTGTTATTGGTGAAGTGGGAACTATTGTTGTATTGATCCAGAAACCAAGGCTCAGAGAGATGAAGTGATGTCTCCAAGGTAACACAGCTGGTAAGTGTTGGGTTTCAAGAGTTTGGATGTAAACAAGAGAGTGACGAAAGAACTGGGGACTTTTAGTCACTTTAACCAGGATGTGAAGCCCTCAGCAAGGGGCAGGCAGCTCGCAGGACCAGGGAGGCTCAGGTACTGTTGTTGTGACCGTTATTGATACTGTTATTATCATTATTTACTCATTCCTCTGAGGTCCTACAGCCCCTCCTGTCTGCATCTGACAGCCCACACATCACTTCCATTGTCTTGTGTGACTTTCCAGTGGCTCCCGCACAGGAGACTTCTTCCTTACACTACTGTATTATGTCCAAAACATTGTCCACTTCAGCCCAGCCTAGAGCTTGGCCCTCAGGAGGTGCTAAGTGGTTAGGGTCTTGATCTCTCTGCACCTTTAACAGCCTTCCAGAAACAAGCTCCGATCCCATCCACCAGCCCCAGGGTCAACACTACTACCTCTATTTGACAGGTGTCTGTGACTTTCGATGATGTGGCCGTGACTTTTACCCGGGAGGAGTGGAGGCAGCTGGACCCGGCTCAGAGGACCCTGTACCAGGAGGTGATGCTGGAAAACTGCAGGCTCTTGGTGTCTCTGGGTAAGGCCTTGCCACTCTGCCATGCAGAGGACCTGCCATCTCCTCGTCAGACATGCTCTGGCTCCATGCCCGGCTGATCGAGACGCTTACCCTCTCTCTTCCCTACAGTTTAAGTCATTTTTGAGATTCATCTTTTCCTGCCTGCTATGTCTGTGTTTCTTGGAGCAAGAAACAGTTCCCCTTTTGCTCCCAGAAGGTGGTGGAAGGAAATGGGGATGTTCTGCAGAACCCAAAGGCAGAATTTCCAGTTGGGCCACATGGGAACCACCAGGATTATGCCGGCTTCTGGGTCTCTTGTCCTGACTTCTCTCTCTGGCTTTGTTCATGTCTGTCTTTTCAGAATGGCTTTTGTGTTTCAGCAAGTTTGTGGCAGGAGTGGCCACCCCAGTCCTTGCTCTCTGTAGCCCCCAGATGCCTTGTTTTTACTTCTTTGCATACTTAACATTGTTTCTTTTTCTTTCTGTACTGCTGGGCTCTAGGGGGTTGTCCCTGAGGCAGGAGTGGCCACCTGAGCCTCTACCCCAGTGCCCAGCACAGACTGGCCTCTGTCTGAGGTTCTTATTTCACATTCCAGACCGGGAGCTGACTGGGTGGGACTGGTGGCTCAAGTGTCCCCTGCAAGCCAGTCCACAGGGCTGTGAGTGATGGGAGGGTCTCCAGGAAGAGGGTGAGGCAGGTGGGGCCTCCGGAGGTCTTTGCCTTCGGTGCCAACAGGTATTGTTGTAAACCACAGGATCTCGGTTATAGGGCTTTTCTGTTCTCCTGTGCCTTCATGATCGTCTCTCGTTCCCTGAGTCCTGGCCAAGATCCTCTGCTAGTCCAAGAGAGAGAAGCTGAGAGAGTAGTGCTTCTCAGTACTTGGCGGTTTTGTCCCCAGGAGACACTTGGACGTCTGCAGCCACATGTGACTGTCACACCTGGGGTGTGGGTGGTCCCGGCATCTAGCAGGCTAGAGTCCAGAGACGCTGCTTAGTGCCTGAGACTGGACAAGACAGCCCCATTCAACACAGGATGATCCCGCCCACAAGGGCAAGAGAGCCAAGGTGGAGAGACAGCAGCCTGAGGATAATTACCTTCGACCTCGCAGTTTGAGGGAAAGGAGAGCTGTAAATCCAGGGCTTAGGGTAAGACATGCCTGTTCTTAGAGAATTGGGATTGTGTTCTGTGTTACACAAAATTAGGAAACGTTTGACATATTTAGATATTTTATAACAAAATTAAAAAAATAAAAAGGTCCACTATTTGGCCCTGCTGACCCTTCACTCACCTCGCCACACTTTCCCTGAGCTCAGTCTGCTGTGGTCATGCCAGCATCTTGCTATTTCCTGTGCACGTACTTAACATACTTGCTTTGGGCCTCTGCAGTTGCTGTTCTCTGTGCCTGGTGGGTGTGCTTGGGCATTTTGGCTTTTCTTTTTTTCCTTTCTTTTTTTTCTGAATTTTTAAATTTAATTCTATATATTTATTTATACTGCAGGTTCTTATTAGTTATTCGTTTTATACATATTAGTGTGTATATGTCAATCCCAATCTCCCAATTCATCACACCACCACCACCACCCCCCCGCCGCTTTTCCCCCTTGGTGTCCATACGTTTGTTCTCTACATCTGTGTCTCAATTTCTGCCCTGCAAACCGGTTCATCTGTACCATTTTTCTAGGTTCCACATATATGCGTTAATATACGATATTTGTTTTTCTCTTTCTGACTTCATTCGGTATGACAGTCTCTAGATCCATCCATGTCTCTACAAATGATCCAATTTCGTTCCTTTTTATGGCTGAGTAATATTCCATTGTATATATGTACCACATTTTCTTTACCCATTAGTCTGTCGATGGGCATTTAGGTTGCTTCCATGACCTGGCTATTGTAAATAGTGCTGCAGTGAACATTGGGGTGCATGTGTCTTTCTGAATTATGGTTTTCTCTGGGTATATGCCCAGTGGTGGGATTGCTGGGTCATAGAGTAATTCTGTTTTTAGTTTTTTAAGGAACCTCCATACTCTTCTCCATAGTGGCTGTATCAATTTACATTCCCACCAACAGTGCAAGAGGGTTCCCTTTTCTCCACACCCTCTCCAGCACTTGTCGTTTGAAGATTTTCTTACGATGAGCATTCTAACTGGTGTGAGGTGATACCTCCTTGTAGTTTTGATTTGCGTTTCTGTAATAATCAGTGAAGTTGAGTAGCTTTTTATGTGCTACTTGGCCATCTGTATGTCTTCTTTGGAGAAATGTCTGTTTAGGTCTTTTGCCCATTTTTTGTTTGCATTGTTTGTTTTTTAATATTGAACTGCATGAACCGTTTATATATTTTGGAGATTAATCCTTTGTCCATTGATTTGTTTGCAAGTATTTTTTCACATTCTGAGGGTTGTCTTTTCGTCTTGTTTGTAGTTGCCTTTGCTTTGCAAAAGCTTTTAAGTTTCGTTAGGTCCCATTTGTTTATTTTTGTTTTTATTTCCATTACTCTAGAAGGTGGATCAAAAAAGATCTTGCTGTGATTTATGTCAAAGAGTGTTCTTCGTATGTTTTCCTCTAAGAGTTTTATAGTGTCCAGTCTTACATTTAGGTCTCTAATCCATTTTGAGTTTATTTTTGTGTGTGGTGTTAGGGAGTGTTCTAATTTCATTCTTTTACATGTAGCTGTTCAGTTTTCCCAGCACCACTTATTGAAGACTCTGTCTTTTCTCCATTGTATATATTTGCCTCCTTTGTCATAGATTAGTTGACCATAGGTGGGTATATATCTGGGCTTTCTATCCTGTTCCATTGATCTATTCTGTTTTTGTGCCAGTACCATATTGTCTTGATTACTGTAGCTTTGTAGTATAGTCTGAAGTGCAGTATAGTCTGGAGTCTGATTCCTCCAGCTCCGTTTTTTTCCCTCAAGACTGCTTTGGCTATTCAGGGTCTTTTGTGTCTCCGTACAAGTTTTAAGATTTTTTTGTTCTAGTTCTGTAAAAAATGCCATTGGTAATTTGATAGGGATTGCAATTTTTTTTTAAATTAATTTATTTATTCATGACTGCGTCAGGTCTTCTTCGTTGCTGCGCACGGGCTTTCTCTAGTTGCGATGAGCGGAGGCTGCTCTTCATTGCTGTGCACAGGCTTCTGACTGCGGTGGCTTCTCTTGTTGCAGAGCACAGGCTCTAGGCACGTGGGCTTTAGTAGCTGTGGCTTGTGGACTGTAGAGCACAGGCTCAGTAGTTGTGGCTCATGGGCCTAGTTGCTCCGCGGCATGTGGGATCTTCCCAGACCAGGGCTCGAACCTGTGTCCCCTGCATTGGCAGGCGGATTCTTAACCACTGCGCCGCCAGGGAAGTCCCAGGGATTGCATTTAATCTGTAGATTGCTTTGGGTAGTATAGTCATTTTTACAGTATTGATTTTTCCAATCTAAGAACATGGTATATCTCTGCATCTGTTTGTATAATCTTTAATTTCCTTAATCAGTGTCTTACAGTTTTCTGCATACAGGTCTTTTGTCTCCCTAGGTAGGTTTATTCCTAGGTATTTTATTCTCTTTGTTGCAGTGGTAAATGGGAGTGTTCCCTTAATTTCTCTTTCAGATTTTTCATCATTAATGTATAGGAATGCAAGAGTTTTCTGTGCATTAATTTTGTATCCTGCAGCTTTACCAAATTCACTGATTAGCTCTAGTAGTTTTCTGGTGGCATCTTTAGGATTCTCTATGTGTAGTATCATGTTATCTGCAGACAGTGACAGTTTTACTTCTTTTTTTCCAATTTGTATTCGTTTTCTTTCTTTTTCTTCTCTGATTGCCATGGCTAGGACTTCCAAAATTATATTGAATAATAGTGGTAAGAGTGGACATCCTTGTCTTGTTCCTGATCTTAGAGGAAACGCTTTCAGTTTTTCACTGTTGAGAATAATGTTTGCTGTGGGTTTGTTGTATATGGATTTTATTGAGGTAGATTCCCTCTATACCCACTTTCTGGAGAGTTTTTATCATAAATGGGTGTTGAATTTTGTCAGAAGCTTTTTCTGCATCTGTTGAGATGATCATACAGTTTTTATTCTTCAATTTGTTAACATGGTGTATCACATTGATTGTTTTGCATATGTTGAAGAATCTTTGCATCCCTGGGATAAATCCCACTTGATCATGGTGTATGATCCTTTTACTGTATTGTCGGATTCTTTTTGCTAGTATTTTGTTGAGGATTTTTGCATCTATATTCATCAGTGATATTGGTCTGTAATTTTCTTTTATTGTGGTGTCTTTGTCTGGTTTTGGTATCAGGGTGATGGTGGCCTCATAGAATGAGTTTGGGAGTGGTCCTTCCTCTGCAATTTTTTGGAAGAGTTTGAGAAGGATGGGTGTTAGCTCTTCTCTAAATGTTTGATGGAATTCACCTGTGAAGCCATGTGGTCCTGGACTTTTGTTTGTTGGAAGATTTTTTTTAAAAATTTTATTTATTTATTTATTTATTTATGGCTGTGTTGGGTCTTCGTTTCTGTGCAAGGGCTTTCTCCAGTTGCGGCAAGCGGGAGCCACTCTTCATCGCTCTGCGCAGGCATCTCACTATCGCGGCCTCTCTTGTTGCGGAGCACAGGCTCTAGACGCGCAGGCTCAGTAGTTGTGGCTCACGGGCCTAGTTGCTCCGCGGCATGTGGAATCTTCCCAGACCAGGGCTCGAACCCATGTCCCCTGCATTGGCAGGCAGACTCTCAACCACTGCGCCACCAGGGAAGCCCAAAAACCATTTTGAGAATGAAAAAGAAGAACGTAAGTAGAGATATAGGAAGTCCTTGCAGGCAGGCTCATAACTAAGTTTCCCATTTATGTAGTATTAGCCAAGAAAATCGATATGTAATTTGGGGAGTGTCTAAGAGTATCTTTCAGGAGTTATAAGGTGTGCTAAAAGTATGGCTTTGTATGTATACATGTGTGTGCATGTTAGTGTGGTATTTGTAAAAAATAAACATGGGACTTCCCTGGTGGCGCAGTGGTTAAGAATCTGCCTGCCAGTGCAGGGGACATCAGTTCGAGCCTGGTCCGGGAAGATCCCACATGCTGAGGAGCAGCTAAGCCCATGCACCACAACTACTGAGCCTGTGCTCTAGAGCCCGTGAGCCACAACTACTGAGCCTGTGTGCCACAACTACTGAGCCTGTGTGCCACAACTACTGAAACGTGTGTGCCTAGCGCCCATGCTTTGCAACAAGAGAAGCCACCACAATGAGAAGCCTGCACACCGCAACGGAGAGTAGCCCCCACTCACTGCAACTAGAGAAAGCCCATGCGCAATGAAGACCCAACGCAGCCAAAAATAAATAAATTAATTTAAAAAACAAACAAAATCCTTTTCCTCATAACACTTGTGATACCAAACGTCTGGGTTTTCCCTACCAGGCACTTCTGACCCTAATAACTACCTGGAGTTAGCACAGACTCCAAAGGTTAATAAGGATTCAGTCCCATAAGACAGCCCCTCCATCTCCCACCCACCCACTTCAGATGTCAGTCACAAGTCCTCACAACCTGTCCTGACCAACCAGCTATAAATTGGAGATTTCCCTTTTGGCAGATTGAGGCATATACCAGGATCACAGACAGCAGCTCAGGAACATGATAGAGTCTCTAATAGAAGAAAGCAAAAAGGTCCCAGGTCTGATTTCTGTCTTAGGAGAGGAAGTCCATGGGTATCTGCTGGGTGAAGGTTTTCGTGTCCCCAGGTGAAGTCATCTTCATCAGTGAGGTCTTGGTCTGGGACGTGGGGCAGGGTATCCTTTGCAAGTGGGTACACACTTGACTTGATGTGGGCCTCAGTATTTGCCGTGTTTGGTTGAAACAATGGCTTCCTCAGAGGGTTCAGGCCTCTGAGTTATAAACCAATGAAAGTACCCAGACCAGTTATAGTAAGAGCAACAGTTACCAGAATGGCATATGGGTGTTCTTCAAGGTTTGGTTTGTTTGTTTTGTTTTGTTTTGAAGTTCAGGGCAAATGGATCCCATATCAGGTGACCAGCTGCCTGGCCTGTGGGGCAGTCTGTGGTTAATGGGTTCCGGGAGCGTGTGCTCCCTCCTTCTGGTCTCCAGCCTCATGGGATGATGGGAAGCTCTGTGTGTAACTGCAGGGGAGACAGTGTGAATGGCCTCCTGTAGAACGAGTCTTTGTGTACATAGAGGTGAGGCACATTCCCTTCCAGAGTAGGAAAGGGCAGTGGGACATTTTTAAAGGTATGTGATTCAGGGAGCCTTGAATTAAGGCTAAGGGGTGAGATAGAGGCCCATTGAGGGGTTTGTTAGTCAGACTGGAGTTTGAAAAGGAGCTGTTTAAGGAAATCGTTATGTTTTTCAGTTAAACCAGCTATTTGGGGCCCACTGGGGCCGTGAAGCTCTATTGACTACCTCTCTCCAGAGCCCAGCACTGTGTAATTTGAGAAGTGAAATGTGTATCTTGGTTATTGTCAGTAATGTCTGTAATTCCAAAGGGAGTAAGGAGCTTCCTGGCAAGGCCTAGCATTGTGGCCTTTATAAATGTAAGGACATGTGATTTTGACTTACTTTTGTTTGGGGTGTTTGTGAGACAGTTTCTTTACCCTGAAGGAGGCAGTTTTTAAGCAATGGCCTAACAGTTTATAATGAATGTGAAGAGGAGGCCGTTTGTTGATCAGGGCATCTAGTACGAAGATGACTTCCTGAATAGGCCAAGAAATGTTTCTTAGGTCCCATTTTTTATTTGGACAGTCTGGCTACGGGATAGAAAGCAGCAGCATTCTACTGAGCTCCATCATGTGCTGTGGATGTAAGAGATCCGCAAACTCCCACAACTGTTCACTCACTTAATCCCAAGGTGCTCCCCAGGTCGCCAAGGGCTGTGGGGAGGGGTGCCCTCCTCCAGCACCACGGCATCTGGCAAGGACCCACCTTGTCCTACAAGAGGAATATGTCAGAGGGCCCAGGTTGTGTTCCATCCTGTCCTGGGGCCTCAGGAGCTGTGCTGAACTTGTGATGTGTTGTTGCCATGAACCAAAGCTTGATGGGCAGCTGGGTTTGGCGGTCAGTGGCTTGGGGTCTGCAACAGCCTTCATTATCTGGAGAGCCTTGTGTGTAGTTAGTTGTTGTTTTAGTAGCATATAGTGCCAGGCTGAGGGGGCAGTCTGTTACATCAGAAGCCCTTGGGCATCTTGTGGCCCCGGTAGGTGATTCAGAAACTCAAGGAGGTGTGAGAAGAGGTTGTCAAAGCCTCTTTGGTGAAGGAGTCTCTGAGGATACTGATGGGACTGGCTATTTAACAGTATTTTGAGCAGATTTTAGAGCTTTTGTTGGAGGGAGTCCCATTTAAGGTGGGCTGATTTGCAAGTGTCAGCATCAGGGAGAGTAAATAAAATTTATAAATGAGGAATATGTGGCCACCAGACCCAAAGTAATAGTAAATAGTATTTTTATCTAAAACTAGTCCCCAAAGGATTAAAAGGTGTTGGATTCACTGTCACAAGTGTGTCAAATGAATCTCCTTAGACGAGGTTGTCATTGATGTAACATCACCTGTGCTCCTGGAGAGAGGTGGGTGGGTGCAGCTTAGGTCTTGGCTGCAGAGGGTGTGGGTGTTGGCAGAGCTGTTGAGCCACCCCACGGGGCAGCCTGGGAGAGGAGTCCTATTTGCCTTCAGAGCGAAGGCAAACCGTGGTTGAGAGGCTGTCAAAATACACACCAGCAGAACACGTTAGCCACATCTGTAACTGAAGAGTAATTACCAGGTTCTAATAATATTGGGTATTGGGTGTGTGGATCTTGTTAGTCAGCTCAGGCTGCCATTACTGTGTGGTTAAACAGCAGCTTTATTTTCGCACAGTTCTGGAGGCTGGAAGTCCCAGTTCCGTTGCTGATAAGGATCTCTTGCTGGCCACCTTCTTGCTGTGTCCTTACCTGACTTCATCTGGCTTGGAGAGGCCTTCTCTTCCTCTTAAAAGGATACCGGTCCTCCCAGATCAGGGCCCCACCCCGTGACCTCATTTAACCTTAACTACCTCCTTAAAGGCCCTAAGTCCATATAGGATCACACTGGGGATTAGGGTTTAACACATGCAGTTTAGGGAGACACAATTCAGTCAGTAACAAGGACCCTAACAGATGGGACCACGGCATTAAGATTGCAGTAACTCACAGCGAGGTGCCCTGTGTTTTTTTAGGTTTAAGAACACGCACAGCTGGGCTGTCACATGGAGAAGCAGCGGGGATCATCACCCCTTGATTAATTAGGTCTTACATAAAAGTTTTACTCCCCAAAGACCCCTTTTCAACTTACATTGGGCTGAATAATTATTTTAACTCGGGTCTGTAGGGTCCCATTTTTATCAAGCCAATTAATTTGTAAGTGCCAAAAATTTATTTTAATTGTGTATTGTGTCAGAGCATCTATGCCCAATATGGGATACTTTAGGACAGTGGGTACTAGGGCTATAGGAAGTTCAGGCAAAGCTACAGTCAAAGTGAGATATACCTATTTTTTGTCTTTAATATTTAGGTACTTTTTACAGTGGTGGAGTAGAGTGTTTCAATTTAGTGAGATCCCCAGGTATAACTGTGATTTGAGCCCCAGTATTAAATTCATGAAGTTTTGTCAGTTGGTGCATTTTAGCAAATTCTAAAGATAATTTAGAACCTGTGTTGTGGAGTCAGACAAACCAATCAGTGCCCTGTTTTGTTTTGGTGATAATTTTTTTTTTTAATATATAAATTTTGTTATGCCATATGTTATTATTACATAATAATATATAAATTTTAGTGTATAAATTGTGGATTTCCAATTGGGTCAGAGTATAGACAGAGTTCTAACTTAGTTATATGTTGTATGTTATTTAAACTTTTATCCTCCCTGTTATCTAGGGTTTTTTGTTGTTGTTACTGCTTTTAAATCAATAAGTAGTCTAGAACCAGTATTATGTTTGCTAGACCTGGCATTTGCTTGATATGTAAGGTTAATAGTGGCACCCCTCCCCTTCTTTCTTCTTTTTGAGCTTTTCAGCCATTTAAAGCCCTGGTTTTTAGTTTTAGTTTGTCTCCTGCTGAGGAGAGGAAAGAGGGGAGGGGCCTGGGGCTTCCAAGATGCAGCCTCTCCCCTGGATGGCCCTGGTCCACAGCATAACGAGCCCCTTCCTCCCCACTCATTTTTTTTCTGCCTCCAAACAAAATCTTTTTGGGGGGGGTAGGGGGGAAGGGTCACCTTTCTGCTCCCCCCCCCCCACCGTTTTTCTTTCTTTTATTTGGGTATTTACCTGTTAGGCTCTTAGCAGTCCCAAGTGGCAACCACTGTGAGTGGCAGCCTGCCTTTCTAGGGAGGGGCTGGGGCTCATGCCTCAGGACAGCAGTGGTGGTGGCAGTGTCCTGACAGGGTGACAGTTTGGTGTTGAGGAAGAGCTCTCCACGTGCTGGTCTGCAGCAGCACTCACGAGTGCCGGACACACTGGCCGGGCTTACACAATCTGGAGTAGGTTGAGAAACATCCTCAGGTGTCTCAGAGGGCAGCAAGAACAATATTCCTTATTCCTTTGTTTCTCCCCCCATTATACGTTGAACTAGCAGTCTCCAGAGATGGGATCTCTTATTTACTACACGGTTGGGGCAAACTGCAACAACAGTTAGGCAAGCAGCCATGGCAAGGTTTGCCTGTGAAGCAGTCTAAGCCTCTTCTGTGCCATGGCATGTGTGAGGGGGGGTGCCCTATGCCACTCGGATCCCTGTATTGCTCCAGGGACCACTGCCTGGACTCTGGCCAGGTGTGCCCTCAGAGGGCAGGCAGTGCCGTCAGTCTCTCACAGGGTGGTGGGCAACTCAGTTGAGCGGCCCCCCGCGGACTTCAGTGTTGTTGGCTCAGTTGATCACACTTGAATCCCAACCGTCTATGGGGGGGCCTCGGCGTTAGGCAGTAGCCAGTTACCTGGTTGCCCCGGGGTCACCAGCCCAGAAACTTGGTGTGTTTACCATGGAGAGACAGACTAAGTGCTCCGTCTCTTCCCAGATCAGGTGGCAGCTAGGGACTCACAGCCCTTGCAGACCTAGACAGGAGGAGCGCTCTTCAGAATTTTGCTTGGTATCTAAAAAAATACTTAGATCAATGGAGGCATACCTTACTTTGACTGAAAAGAGTCAATATTTTAAATATGTGAGTTCTTTAAATTATTCCATCCATTTTAAACAACATAATGCATTTAAATTACTTGGTACAGTCTCTGGGATATGGTTACACCCTATAAACGTTAACTTTTCAATTATTATTAAGGTTAAAAGTTCATAGTGATGTGGTGGATTGGTTAAGCACCTGGACTCAGCCACTGTTCAGCAGAGTCTTTTCAGGGAATGACATTTGAGCTGAGACCCAAAGAGAGGTAGCTGGAAGGAGCAAGGTGGGGAGAGAACAGCCTTGCAGGGAGAAGGGCCAGCATGTGCAAAGGCCCTGAGGTCGCAGGGAGCGTAACTCCTGACAGCTGAAGGGAGGTGTCGTCGCTGTCGCTGAGCCCCCTGCTGGGCACGGAGCACACAGGAGAGCACATTGCTTAGTGATGACTGATGAACCCTGGACCTGCCAGAGAAGCTGTCGGCGAGTCCTCGCACCTCTGCCATCGACTTCCTCCCGAGTCCGTGTGTCTTTCCCCTGCGTCTGTGTTTGGCTGCATGTGACAGACCGGCTCAGTCTTCACCCCAGAGGAAATTTATTACCTCACCAGTACAAAGCTCAGAGGTGGGGCTGGCTACCGGGTTGGTGGGTGCCAGCCCAGTTGTCTGCTTCTTCCTGGTCTAGGGCCTCGGGCAGGTTCCCTCACAGGCGACCCAGGCTGCTGCAGGACTCCAGCACCGGCCGGTCCCCTCACTCAGCCATCCTGGACTAGAGCTCTCTACCCCAGAGGGCTGGTGTAGGTCACCTGCAAGTTGGTGGAAACCAGAGTTTTCAGCCCTCCCTTGATGCCAGAACCTGGGGTGGTTTTTATAAATCTGTAGTTATCCGGGCCTCATCTGCAGAGATTTGGTTTCTTCTTTTTTTAAAAAAATAAATAAATTTATTTATTTATTTTTGGCTGCGTTGGGTCATTGTTGCTCGCAGGCTTTTTTTTAGTTGCAGCAAGTGGCGGCTACTCTTCGTTGTGGTGCGCAGGCTTCTCACTGCGGTGGCTTCCCTTGTTGCGGAGCACGGGCTCTAGGTGTGTGGGCTTCAGTAGTTGTGGCACACGGGCTCGGTAGTTGTGGTGCATGGGCTTAGTTGCTCCACGGCATGTGGCATCTTCCCAGACCAGGGCTTGAGCCTGTGTCCCCTGCATTGGCAGGCGGATTCTTAACCACTGTGCCACCAGGGAAGTCCCTATTTGGTTTCAGTTGGATGTGAACCAGACGTCTCAGGAGGTTTTAATGCACAGGTGGTTGAAATTCACTTGGGTTAATTAGTAAACACCTTCTGGAAGGGGGGGGTCATATTCTCTGTGTCTCTTGGCTGCAACTGAATAGAGTTGGAACTCTGCAATGGAGGTCAAAGGGAATAGGTGTTGTCTACACAACCAGCACTACAGTTTAAAGTCTTTGGATCCCAACATTGGTGTTTGGTTTTTTTTTTTTTAATTTATTTATTTTATTTTTGGCTTCAGTGGGTCTTTGTTGTTGCATGCGGGCTTTTCTCTGGTTGTGGCGAGCGGGGGCTACTCTTCGTTGTGGTGTCCAGGCTTCTCATTGTGGGCTTCTCTTGTTGGGAGCATGGGTTCTAGGTGCGTGGGCTTCAGTAGTTGCAGCACATGGGCTCAGTAGTTGTGGCTCGCAGGCTCAGTAGTTGTGGTGCAGGGGCTTAGTTGCTCCGCGGCATGTGGGATCTTCCCGGGCCAGGGCTTGAACCCGTGTCTCCTGCATTGGCAGGTGGATTTTTAACCACTGCGCCACCAGGGAAGCCCGCAACATTGGTGTTTTTGACCTTGGTTTCCAGGTTACAGGTCAGGATTTCTGTGGATGGAATCAGCTTCATTCTGAGGTCTTGTCCACATCTTGAAGTCCCACAGTTGATCGAGGGCTTTTCTTTGTTTTCACAGAAATCCTAGTGTCTTCTTCCTTTCTCCATGAACAGGGTGTCCTGTTCCCAGACTTGAGCTGATCTTCCAGCTGGAGCAGGGGCAGAAGCTGTGGACGGTGAAGGAAGACCTCTCCCGCAGCACCTGTCCAGGTAGGAGCCAAGGTGTGGGCAGCTGGGAAACCCTGCAGGGGGAGGCCGCTGGCCCTGGTTCCCTGGGGAAGCATCTTGTTCGGGTCTCTGTGGTGGTCTGGAAGCCACGGAGCCCTTTGACCCCAGGTCCCTCTGTCCTCCTGGAGGATAGACGTGCATGAGCTGAGATGTGTCTTGGGCTTCAGCTGCCTGGGCTTGAAGCCTGGGTGCCGACCGATCACCAGCTCTGTGGCCCTAGTGAACTTCGGGATCTCGTTGTGTCTTTGTATATATAAGTTTGACCAAGTTAAATCTTAGCTGCCATGTCAGACAGACTCCAGCATCTTCGTGCTCAGCATATGGAAGCACTTGTTCTTTTTTTGTATTTCTTTCTTTCTTTCTTTCTTTTGCCACGCCTCGCAGCATGCAGGATCTGCATGATGCAACAAGAGAAGCCACCGCAGTGAGAAGCCTGCACACCGTACCTAGAGAAAGCCCGCGTGCAGCAACAAAGGCCCAATGCAGCCAAAAAAATAAATTAAAAATAAACAAACTTGAATTTGCCTAGTGCTGGCAACTGTTTATCAATATATAGCATTTACATTGTATTAGATATTATAAGCAATCTAGAGATGATTTAAGGTACACAGGAGGATGTGTGTAGGTTATATGCAAATACTCCACCATTTTCTATAAAGGACTTGAGCATCTGCAGATTTTAGTATTGAGCAGGGGGTTTCTGGAACCAGTTAATCAGCTGTGGATACTGAGAAACAACTGTATTTTCTTCTTTGAAATGTCATTTCATGGAAAATGCCTGTGTTTCTGTTACCTTGTTTCCCTTTTGTTTGTAGGGATTTTTTTTTGTACATTCCTGATACTTTTATCAGTTACAGATGCTGCTCTATCCCCAATATCAAAAAGATATTCTTGTTTTATTCTAAGATGTTCTAAGCTTGGCACTTGACATTTAACTCTTTTTGGTCTGAGGTAGAATTTGAGTATAGTGTGAGATAGGAATACAGTTGTTTTCTTTTTACTTTTTTAAATTAATTTTTTTTATGATCCTTTTAATGTGTTGTTGGATTCTGTTTGCTAGTATTTTTTTGAGGGTTTTTGCATCTATATTCATCAGTGATACTGGTCTGTAATTTTCTTTTTTTGTAGTATCTTTGTCTGGTTTTGGTAGCAGGGTGATGGTGGCCTCGTAGAATGAGTTTGGGAGTGTTCCTTCCTCTGCAATTTTTTGGCAGAGTTTGAGAAGGATGGGTGTTAGCTATTCTCTAAATGTTTGATAGAATTCACCTGTGAAGCCATGTGGTCCTGGACTTTTGTTCGTTGGAAGATTTTAAATCACAGTTTCTATTTCATTACTTGTGATTGGTCTGTTCATATTTTCTATTTCTTCTTGGTTCAGTCTTGGAAGGTTATAACTTTCTAAGAGTTTGTCCATTTCTTCCAGGTTGTTCCATTTTATTGGCATACAGTTGCTTGTAGGTAGTCTCTTAGGATGCTTTGTATTTCTGCGGTGTCTGTTTTAACTTCTTTTTCATTTCTAATTTTATTGATTTGAGTCCTCTTCCCTCTTTTTTTTTTTTTTTAAACTTGCAACTCTCACATTGTGCTTTTTTTTTTTTTTTTTTAATTTTATAGCTACTTTATTTATTTATTTATTTATTTTTGGCTGTGTTGGGTCTTCGGTTCGTGCGAGGGCTTTCTCCAGTTACGGCAAGTGGGGGCCACTCTTCATCGCGGTGCAGGGACCGCTCTTCATCACGGTGCGGGGACTGCTCTTCATCGCGGTGCGGGGACCGCTCTTCATCGCGTTGCGCGGGCCTTTCACCATCGCGGCCCCTCCCGTTGCGGGGCACAGGCTCCAGACGCGCAGGCTCAGCAGTTGTGTCTCACGGGCCCAGCCGCTCCGCGGCATGTGGGATCTTCCCAGACCAGGGCTCGAACCCGTGTCCCCTGCATTAGCAGGCAGATTCTCAACCACTGCGCCACCAGGGAAGCCCCTCTTCCCTCTTTTTGATGAGTCTGACTAATGGCTAATCAATTTTGTTTATCTTCTCAAAGAACCAGCTTTTAGTTTCATTGATCTTTGCTATTGTTTTCTTTGTTTCTATTTCATTATTTCTGCTCTGATCTTTATGATTTTTTTCCTTCTGCTAACTTTGGGTTTTGTTTGTTCTTCTTTCTCTAGTTCCTTTAGGTGTAAGGTTAGATTGTTTATTTGAGATTTTTCTTGTTTCTTGAGGTAGGCTTGTATTGCTATAAACTTCCCTCTTAGAAGGGAAGTTTACTGCTTTTGCTGCATCCCATAGGTTTTGGATCTTCGTGTTTTCATTGTCATTTGTCTCTAGGTATTTTTTGATTTTCTCTTTGATTTCTTCAGTGATCTCTTGGTTATCTAGTAACATACTGTTAAGCCTCCATGTGTTCGTGTTTTTTACGTTTTTTTCTCTGTAACTGATTTCTAATCTCATAGCATTGTGGTCAGAAAAGATGCTTGATATGATTTCAGTTTTCTTGAATTTACTGAGGCTTGATTTGTGACCCAAGATGTGATCTATCCTGGAGAATGTTCCATGTGCACTTGAGAAGAAAGTGTAATTTGCTATTTTTGGATGGAATGTCCTATAAATATCAATTAAATCTATCTGTTCTATTGTGTCATTTAAAGCTTCTGTTTCCTTATTTATTTTCATTTTGGATGATCTGTCCATTGGTGTAAGTGAGGTGTTAAAGTCCCCCACTATTACTGTGTTACTGTCAGTTTCTTCTTTTATAGCTGTTAGCAGTTGCCTTATGTATTGAAGTGCTCCTATGTTGGGTGCATATGTATTTCTAATTGTCATATCTTCTTCTTGGATTGATCCCTTGATCATTATGTAGTGTCCTTCCTTGTCTCTTGTAACATTCTTTATTTTAAAGTCTATTTTATCTGATATGAGTATAGCTACTCCAGCTTTCTTTTGATTTCCATTTGCATGGAATATCTTTTTCCATCCCCTCACTTTCAGTCTGTATGTGTCCCTAGGTCTAAAGTGGGTCTCTTGTAGACAGCATATATATGGGTCGTGTTTTTGTATCCATTCAGCAAGCTTGTGTTTTTTGGTTGGAGCATTTAATCCATTCACGTTTAAGGTAATTATTGATATGTATGTTCCTATGACCATTTTGTTAATTGTTTTGGGTTTGTTTTTGTAGTTCCTTTTCTTCTCTTGTGTTTCCTACTTAGAGAAGTTCCTTTAGCATTTGTTGTAGAGCTGGTTTGGTGGTGCTGAATTTTCTTAGCCTTTGCTTGTCTGTAAAGCTTTTGATTTCTCCATCGAATCTGAATGAGATCCTTGCCAGGTAGAGTAATCTTAGTTGTAGGTTCTTCCCTTTCATCACTTTAAGTATATCATGCCACTCCCTTCTGGCTTGCAGAGTTTCTGCTGAGAAATCAGCTGTTAACCTTATGGGAGTTCCCTTGTATGTTATTTGTCGTTTTTCCCTTGCTGCTTTCAGTAATTTTTTTTGTCTTTAATTTTTGCCAATTTGATTACTATGTGTCTTGGCGTGGTTCTCCTTGGGTTTATCCTGTATGGGACTCTCTGCGCTTCCTGGACTTGGGTGGCTATTTCCTTTCCCATGTTAGGGAAGTTTTCGACTATAATCTATTGAGATATTTTCTCGGGTCTTTTTTCTCTCTCGTCTCCTTCTGGGACCGCTATAATGCAAATGTTGTTGCGTTTAATGTTGTCCCAGAGGTCTCTTAGGCTGTGTTTATTTCTTTTCATTCTACACTTGATCTTAGCCAAGAGGCCAAGAAGCGATCATTTCTTTTCATTCTTTTTCTTTTATTCTGTTTCGCATTAGTGAATTCCACCATTTTGTCTTCCAGGTCACTTACCCTTTCTTCTGCCTCAGTTATTCTGCTGTTGATTCCTTCTAGTGGAGTTTTCATTTCAGTTACTGTATTGTTCATCTCTGTTTGTTTGTTCTTTAATTCTCTAGGTCTTTGTTAAACATTTCTTGCATCTTCTCGATCTTTGCCTCCATTCTTTTTCCAAGGTCCTGGATTATCTTCACTGTCAGTATTCCGAATTCTTTTTCTGGAAGGTTGCCTATCTCCACTTCATTTTGTTGTTTTTCTGGGGTTTTATCTTGTTCCTTCATCTGGTACATAGCCCTCTGCCTTTTCATCTTGTCTATCTTTCTGTGAATGTGGTTTTTGCTCCACAGGCTGCAGGATTGTAGTTCTTGCTTCTGCTGTCTGCCCTCTGGTGGATGAGGCTATATCTAAGAGGCTTGTCTAATTTATTTATTTTTGTTTATTTTATTTTTTTGACTGTGTTGGGTCTTTGTTGCTGCGTGCGGGTTTTCTCTAGTTGTGGCGAGCAGAGGCTGCTCTTCGTTGTGGTGTGCAGGCTTCTCATTGCAGTGGCCTCTCTTGTTGTGGAGCACAGGCTCTAGATGCATGCCTTCAGTTGTTGCAGCACGTGGGCTTCAGTAGTTGCAGCACACGGGCTCAGTAGTTGTGGCGCATGGACTTAGTTGCTCTGCGGCATGTGGGATCTTCCTGGACCAGGGCTCGAACCCTTGTCCCCTGCATTGGCAGGCAGATTCTTAACCACTGCACCATGAGGGAAGCCCGGAATACAGTATTTTTATTCCCAGCACGTCTCCCATTTTTCTAGCTCCATTTACTTTATTTACTAATTTTTTAAAATAAATTTATTTATTTATTTTTGGCTGCGCATGGGCTTTCTCTAGTTGTGACGAGTGGGGGGCTACTCTTTGTTGCAGTGTGCGGGTTTCTCATTGCGGTGGCTTCTCGTTGCAGAGCACGGGCTCTAGGTACGCGGGCTTCAGTAGTTGTGGCACATGGGCTCAGTAGTTGTGGCGCATGGGCTTAGTTGCTCCACAGCATGTGGGATTTTCCTGGACCAGGGATCGAACCCATGTCCCCTGCATTCACAGGTGGATTCTTAACCACTGTGCCACCAGGGAAGTCCTCTGTATAAGTTTTTTTGTTGTTGTTGTTGTTTGTTTTTTTTTAAATGAAAGCACCTCTAATCTTTTTTTTTTTTTAATTTTTATTTTATTTATTTTTTTATTTTATGGCTTTGTTAGGTCTTCGTTTCTGTGCGAGGGCTTTCTCTAGCTGTGGCAAGCAGGGGCCACCCTTCATCGCAGTGTGCGGGTTTCTCACTATCGCGGCCTCTCCTGCTGCAGAGCACAGGCTCCAGACGCGCAGGCTCAGTAATTGTGGCTCACAGGCCCAGTCGCTCCACGGCACGTGGGATCCTCCCAGACCAGGGCCCGAACCCGTGTCCCCTGCATTGGCAAGCAGACTCTCAACCACTGCGCCACCAGGGAAGCCCCTCTGTATAAGTTTTAAGTCATACAGCGTGATGGTTTGACTTACATATATTGTGAAATGATTACCACAGTAGGTTCAGCTGACACCCATATAAATAGAATAAAAAATAAAGAAAAGACAAAAGGAAAAAAATGTTCTCCTTGTGATGAGGATTCTTAGGATTACTGTCTTAACAGTGCTTCTTTATAGCATACAGCAGTGTTAGCTACAGTTATCGAGTTGTACACTGCATCCCTAGGACTTGTTTATCTTACAACTGGAATTTTGTACCTTTTGACCATCGTTCTCCAATTTCACCTCCCCCCACGTTAAATTCTTCATTGGTATAGGTTCTCTTTAATGTCTTCAAGTAAACTATTAACATTTTCTCCATCTAGGTCATGTGTATTTTGCTAGTCTTTTCGCCACACTGTTCGGGCATAACAGACCCAATGTTTCCATCCCAGTCCTGCTCACCTCCTGCCTTATGAGCCCTGTCCTGGGAGTCCTCACTGTAACCCAAGTCAAAACCATGGGAATCAGCTTCCCTGGATTCTTGTCAATACCGTTCTTATGGTCTGGGGGACCTTTGTACATTCTGTGTCCCAAGGCTATAGTGTCCTTCCCACCTCCTCTCTGTGGCAACACCAGCGGTGCCAGTAGGACTCCCCTGGTCTCTTCCTGCACACAGTTAGCCAAACTCAAGGTTAGAAATACAGAACTCCAGGACTGCCAAGTCTGCCCAGGTCTTGTGAACCATCTGCATGTCGAGGGGTTTCCCAGTCCACCCTCAGGTTCAGTGATTTGCTAGGAAGACTCACAAAACTCCCTAAAACCTGTTATGCTCACAAATCATGTTTGTTACAGGGAAAAGATACAGATTAGAAGAGGAGCCGGAGGTGTTACAGACACGAAGCTTCCGTGTCTTCAGCGTCTTGTTACCTCCTGGAATTGATATTTGGCAGTATGTGCACGGAGTGTTACCAACCCAGGAAACTCACCAGAGCCTCGGTATCCAGATTTTTATTGAGTCTTCATTATAGAAGCATGATTGATTGAGTCATTGTACATGGGACTCAGTCTCCACCCTTCTTCCCTTTCCAGAGATCCAGCTGATAACTCGTGTTTCAAAGCCCCAGCTTTCTAATTACATGTTTGGTCTTTCTGCTGTGGCCAGACCTTACCCAGACCTAATGTCATCTCTTTAGCATAAACTATCTAGGGGCCCATAGTGAGTCATGTGTTGTCATAAAGTATCATGTGCATCCCTAGGGACTCACCATGAACAACAAAGACACACCTGTCTCTCTGGAGATACCCAGTTTACAGGTTACTTCCTTAGAGCTGGGGCAAGGACCATACTTCTCTTTGGAGATAGTTGAATTTGCGTTAATACACTTCCTGTCTTTTACCAGGGCTGCATTAGATGCCTTTTCCTAGTGTTCTTTTTTTTTTTGGGCCGTGCCACTTGGTTTGCGGGATTGTAGTTCCCCTACCAGGGATTGAACCTGGGCCTGGCAGTGAAAGCACGGAGTCCTAACCACTGTACCATTATGGAATTCCCTTTTCCTAGTGTTCTTACAGCAACGTGGGATGTCTTTGATTAAAGGAAACTGAAAGCCCACAGAGGCATTATTACTCTGTCCAGCCAAGCCTGTGAAATTGTGGTGTTATGTCCATTGCAGACTCTCTTACTGGGTCTGGCTTGCAAGGTGTCGGCAGTCTAATGACCAAGAAAGAAAGAAGTTACGATCTTGAGATTCAGAGGTAGCAAAACAGACACAGAGGCACTGTTTTCATCTTTATCTTTTTCACTGAAATGCTAATTTTGTTTCATCCTTGTTGGTATTACTAATGGGCCTTGTTTATTGGGTTTCTTTCAGTTGACAAAGGAAAACCCAAGACCACAGAACCTACCACTTGTGAGCCAACCCTCTTTGAGGGAGCCTCTATCCAGGAACTAATACAAGGAGGCCCAGCGGACTTCCAGTTGGGACAAACCAAGGATCAGGATGGGCCGTTGGAAATGCAGGAAGGACACTTGGGACCAGGGATGGACCCCCAGAGGGAGAAGCTTCCTGAGAAAATGAGTCCTGAACATGGCAGTTTGGGGACAGCTGGTGGTGTGTGTTCAAGAATTGTAGAGGAGCTGGTCCCTCCAGGAGGTGCTGTCTATGACCATGACTCATGTGGATCTGGTAATGATCCCATTATTCAAGAAGAGGAAAGTATCTTTAAATGCAACGAATGTGGGAAAGTTTTTAACAAGAAACACCTTCTTGCTGGACATGAAAAGATTCACTCTGGCGTGAAGCCCTATGAATGCACAGAGTGTGGGAAAACCTTTATTAAGAGCACACACCTCCTCCAGCACCACATGATCCACACCGGGGAGAGGCCCTATGAGTGCACAGAGTGCGGGAAGGCCTTCAACCGCAGGTCATACCTTACACAACACCAGCGGATTCACACTGGGGAGAAGCCTTACAAGTGCAGTGAATGTGGAAAGGCCTTCACCCACCGCTCCAATTTTGTCTTACATAAGAGGAGACACACTGGGGAAAAACCCTTCGTGTGCAAAGAATGTGGGCAAGTCTTCCGACATAGGCCAGGATTCCTTCGACATCACATTGTCCACAGTGGTGAGAATCCGTATGAGTGCTTTGAATGTGGCAAGGTCTTTAAACACAAGTCATACCTCGTGTGGCACCAGCAGACTCACACTGGGGAGAAGCCCTATGAGTGCAGTGAATGTGGGAAAGCCTTCTGTGAGAGCGCAGCCCTCATTCACCACTACGTCATCCACACTGGGGAGAAGCCCTTTGAATGCCTCGAGTGCGGGAAGGCCTTCAACCACAGGTCATACCTCAAGAGGCACCAGCGGATTCACACTGGGGAGAAGCCTTTTGTGTGCACTGAATGTGGAAGGGCCTTCACCCACTGCTCCACTTTTATCTTGCATAAACGGGCCCACACTGGAGAGAAACCTTTTGAGTGCAAAGAATGTGGGAAAGCTTTTAGCACTAGGAAAGACCTCATTCGGCACTTCAGCATCCACACTGGGGAGAAGCCCTTTGAGTGCACAGAGTGTGGGAAGGCCTTCAACCGCAGGTCAGGCCTCACGAGGCACCAGCGGATTCACAGTGGAGAGAAGCCCTATGAATGCTTGGAGTGTGGGAAGTCCTTTTGCTGGAGCACAAACCTCATTCGACATGCCATCATCCACACTGGAGAGAAGCCTTATAAGTGCAGTGAATGTGGAAAGGCCTTCAGTCGTAGCTCATCCCTCACTCAGCATCAAAGGATTCATACTGGGAGAAACCCTGTCAGTGTGACAGATGTGGGAAGAACCTTCACCAGTGGGCAAACCTCAGTCACCCTCCGAGAACTCCTGTTGGGGAAAGACTTTTTGAATGTAAACACCGAGGAAAATCTTTTGCAGGAGAAAACACCTACCATAACATCTGATCGTACATACCAAAGAGAAACCCCACAAGTATCTTCTCTGTGAGAAAACCTGTCACGGATCATCAGTAGTTGTGTAAAGACGCATTGTAGAAATTGACCCAGCCTAGAGCCTTACTCTACATCTGAGAGTTCATCTGTGAGGGAGAGACCAGTGTTTATTGTGCACTAAGGAAAACTTTAGCTACGTTTTTCCCTTAGTTTACACTGCAGTGTTATCTCAGGAATTTTTATAAAAAGAAGGTGGAAACTTAGATGAAAAAATGAAATGCAAACACAGTTTCTTTGAGACTTCTCTGTCAAGGTTATGGCACTTTGTCATGGATCCCTTAGTTTACTTGGGGTGAGGGGAATGTTATTTCACAGGCAAAGGGCCTTGACCCTTTATGTGTCTTATATATACATTCATTGCTGTCCAGTATTGGGAGAGTTAGACACTTGAGGACAGGTATTTAAATAGATAAAGATACACATGACACACGGGCACGTTTTATTGCACCAGTTAAGACTGTTTCAGGCTTTGGTTTTTTAAAAAAAACAAATGGTTCTTTTGGTGGTTTTGAACACCAGACGTTCAGACTTTTTATTGATTCAATCTGTTTACTTAATTTCTGTAGCTATATGGTAAATCTTAAAATTGGGTAAAGTGAATACTTTCTTTCATTATTTAAATTAACTTAGCTTTCCTAGTTCCTTGGACTTTCCATATAAATCTTAGGATGCAAAAAAACCTTGCTCATGTATTTATAGAAATTGATTTAAACCTGTAGAGCAGTTTGTTTAAAAGCAACACCATGAACACAGTACATGGTATGGCATTTCATGTATCTAAGTAATTCTTGATATTTCATTACCATTTTATAATATTGAACAATATAGGTTCTGTACATTTTTGTTAGGATTTATGTCTAGGTTGTTGTTTTTTTTTTTTTTTTTAGTGATTTGTAAATGGCTTTTTTTTTTTGGCCTCAGGGCTTGTGGGATCTTAGTTCTCCCACCAGGGATCAAACCCAGGCCCCCTACAGTGAAAGCGAGGAGTCCTGACCACTGGACTGCCAGGGAATTCCCTATTGGCATTGTTTTAAACTTTCATTTCCACATGATCTTTAGTAGTATACAGAAAGATAATTGTTCTGGGGGGTGGTAGTTTAGTACCTTGCAGCCTTGGCTGAACTCAGTTATTTCTAGACATTTCTTTGGATAGAATCCTTGGTATTTTCTGCATAGAACTGTCAACTGCAAATAGTTTTTTTTTTTTTTTTTTTTAATTTTTTAATTATTTATTTTTGGCTGTGTTGGGTCTTCGTTTCTGTGCGAGGGCTTTCTCCAGTTGCGGCGAGCGGGGGCCACTCTTCATCGCGGTGCGCGGGCCTCTCTTGTTGCGGAGCACAGGCTCCAGACACGCAGGCTCAGTAGTTGTGGCTCACGGGCCCAATTGCTCCGTGGCATGTGGGATCTTCCCGGACCAGGGCTCGAACCCACGTCCCCTGCATTGGCAGGCAGACTCTGAACCACTGCGCCACCAGGGAAGCCCCTGCAAATAGTTTTCTTTCTTCCTATTTGTATACGTATTATTTCCTTTTCTTATGCACTTAGCTAGGACTCCCAGTATGATGTTGAGTAAGAGTAGTAAGAGAGGACATCCTTGACTGGTTTCTGATATTAGGGGGAAAACGGTCAGTTTTTCATCAAGTACAATGTTAGTTGTAAGTTTTTTTTTTCCATAGAGTTTTCCTATCAAGTCTAGAAAGTTTCCCTCTGTTAATTTGCTGAGATTTTTGTTGTCATGAATGAGTGTTGGATTTTGTCAGATGCTTTAGCTCCATCAGTTAATGTGATCATCTGGTTTTTCTTCTTTAGCCTATTGGTATAGTGTATTACATTGAGTTTTGAATATTGAACCAGCCTTGCATCTTTGGAATAAACCCCACTTGGTTGTGGAGTATAAATTTTTTAATATATATTGAAACATTCCATTTGATTATATTTTTTTGAGCAGGTTTTCCTATAATCTCTTGATTGATGATATGTAGTTGTCATTCTTTGTTTGCTTGTTTTTAATTACTGCCATTGTCTGGTTTTGGTGTTGAGGTGGTAGTGGCTTCCCAAGTTCTATTTTTTAGGAAGACAGTGTGTAATTGATTTTTTTTGTTTAAAATGTATAGAGCTTGACCTTTTTTTTTAATAGCTACTTTATTTATTTATTTATTTATTTTTGGCTGTGTTGGGTCTTCGTTTCGTGCGAGGGCTTTCTCTAGTTGCGGCAAGCAGGGGCCACTCTTCATCGCGGTGCGCGGGCCTTTCACTATCGTGGCCCCTCCCGTTGCAGGGCACAGGCTCCAGACGCGCAGGCTCACTAGCTGTGGCTCACGGGCCCAGTTGCTCTGCGGCATGTGGGATCTTCCCAGACCAGGGCTTGAATCTGTGTCCCCTGCATTAGCAGGCAGATTCTCAACCACTGCGCCTCCAGGGAATCCCCTGTGTAATTGTTTTTAATTGTTGTTTTAATGTTTCATAACATCCTCCAGTGAACCATTTGAGCCTGGAGATTTTCTGGATACTTTTTAGTTACATATTATTTTATTTGATAAGTATGGAACTATTCAGAGTATCTGTTTTCATATTGGATAAATTGGATAGTTGGTCCTCTTCAAGGAAATGTTTCGTTTTATCTAACTTTTCTTATTTGGAGACTTGTTGGGAGTATTCCCTTACTATCTTTTTAATGGCAACAGGGTCTGTACTTATATCCCATTTTATTCCTGATTTTGGAAATATGTCACCTCTCTTTTTAATCATTGTCAATCTTAGACATTTACCAGTTTTACTGATCATTTTGAAGAACCAGCACTTTATTGATTTTTCTCTATTGCCTTTCTGGGTGTTTTTTTGTTTGTTGGGTTTTTTTTTTTGGTCGCACCATGCAGCATGTAGGATCTTAGTTCCCCGACCAGGGATTGAACCTTTGCCCCCTGCATTGAGAGCACAGAGTCTTAACCACTGGCCTGCCAGGGAAGTCCCTTTACCTTTCTGTTCTTAATTTCACTGATTTCGGATCTTTATGATACCGTATCTTCTACTTTGCTTTGGTTGTATTGTGCTCTTTTTATTTTTTGAGGGGTGCTGAGATTATTGATCTGAAACTTTTTTTTTCTTTTCTAACGGATCATTAAGTATTTTAAAGTTCCTTCAAGACTGTTCCAGCTTTATCCCACAAGTTTTCATTACAATTTATTCAGTTCTAAATATCCCTTGATTCCCTTAGAGACTTCCTCTGTCACCCATGTATTATTTAGAAGTATATTGTTTCATTTCCTACTGTTTGGAGCATTTTCTGGTATCTTTTTGTTACTGATTTCTTATTTGTTTCATGTTTGGTTTGACTGTTTAAATTTGTTGAAGTTTGTTTTATGACCCAGGGTGTGGTATATCTTGTTCTGTAAGGCTTCTCAAAACGAATGCGTATTCTGCTGTCACTAGGTGAACTTTCTATAAATGTCTGCACAATCCCCTTGGTTGCGGTTATTGCTTAGATTTTTTACATCCTTGCTGACTTTCTGTGTAGTATTTCTGTCAGTTGCAGAGAGAGGGATGATGAAGTCCTGAAGTATAATTGAGAAATTGTCTATTCCTTACAAGTTCTATAAGTTTCTGCTTCATGTATTTCAAAGTTCTGTTGTTTGGTGCATACACATATAGGATTGCTATGTCATCTTGGTGTATTGACCCTTTAATCATAATAAAAGGGTTCATTTTCTTGCCTTTGAAGCATACTTTATCTGATAGTAGTATAGTCACTACTGCATTCTTTTATTAATGTTTGTAGTTTATATTTTTCCATAATTTTATTTTTAACATCTACATCATTATATTTGATGTAAGTTTCTTGTGACAGCATGTAGTTGGGGTCATACTTTTTTTTTATCCATTTTGCCACTTCTAATTAGTAGGTTTAGATCATCTAAATTTAAAATAATTATTGATATGTTAGAGCTTAACTGTACCATTTTATTAATCTTTTTTTTGTGTTCCCTTTGTATTATTCCTCTTGTTTTCCAGTTTTTATTATTTGGGTTCCCCCCACCCTGTTTCCTGTGGGTTATTTTAACATTTTTTAGAATTCTATTTGATACGTCTGTAATGTTTTTGAGTATATATCTTAATTTTCTTTACGTATTATGTATACATAACTTATCACAGACTGTTACCAGCATTTTAGCACTTTGATGTATAGAAACCTTGATTCCATTAGGTTCACCTACATTCCCTACTCTTAATATAATTGTTGTAAGTATTTTCTCATTGTATACTGAGAACTATATTGGATATTGTAATTTTTGCCTCAACTAAGTGTTGGTTTTTTTTTTTTTTCCCACAAAATTCATGAGAAGCATAGTCTGTTTACCTCTACTTTTACCATTCCATTGTTGTTTCTCCATTCTTTTTTTTTTATAAATTTATTTATTTATTTTTGGCTGTGTTGGGTCTTCGTTTCTGTGCGAGGGCTTTCTCCAGTTGCGGCAAGCGGGGGCCACTCCTCATCGCGGTGCGCGGGCCTCTCGCCGTCGCGGCCTCTCTTGTTGCGGAGCACAGGCTCCAGACGCGCAGGCTCAGTAGCTGTGGCTCACGGGCTTAATTGCTCCGCGGCATGTGGGATCTTCCCAGACCAGGGCTCGAACCGGTGTGCCCTGCATTGGCAGGCAGATTCTTAACCACTGCGCCACTAGGGAAGCCCGTTTCTCCATTCTTGAAGTCCCAAGTCTTCTGTTAACATTTCCATTCTGTTTGGCAAATTTCCTGTGGCCTTTTTTCTAGGGTATGTCTGCTGTTAACAAATGTTTTTTCTTTCTTCATCTAGAAATGTCTTCATGTTCACTTCCATTCCTGAAGGATATTTTTGTGGGACATAAGACTTGGGGTCCACAGTTCTTTTAGGACAAAAGAAAACATGTCTGTTTTTTCTTCTGTCCATCTCCTTTTTTCCAGCATGGTTTCAGATGAGAAAGCTGCCTTTCAACCCATTGTTCCTCTATTTGAAAGGCATCCTTTCCGTCAAGTGCTTTCAAAGTGTTTTTTATTATAATATTCAGCAGTTTATGATGTGTCCTGGCATAGAATTTTTAGGGTTTATCCTGTTTGGTGTTTTCTCAGCTTTTTGAATCATGTGGTGTATGCCCTTTGCCAAATTTGGGAGATTTTTAGTTATTTTTCAAATATTTTTTCAACCCCACGCTTTTTCTCCTCTCAGGGACTCCAGTAACGTGAATGATAATTCTCACATTCTTGTTCCATAGGACCCTCAGGCTCCCATCATTTTGTTTCCACCAGTCTGTTTTTCTCTGTTTCTCACATTGATTAATTTCCATTGATGTCTCTTTGAGCTCACTGGTTTCTTTCTGTCTCGTATATAATCTACTATTGAGCTCACCCAGTGAGTTTTCATTTTGGTTTTTGAATTTTCCAGTTGTTTGATTTCCATTTGGTTCTTTTATACATCTTCTGTATTTTTGCCTAACTTATAATGCCAAAGAAGGACTCTGAGAAAACAGGCCAAACTGTATAGTCCAAAGTCATGGTTCTCTGGTGGTTTATCTTGATGTTGGGATAGAAATCCTAAATTAACTGGAGAAATGAAAAGCCTGGTATCCACAAGAATTTCTGAGAACAGATCTTACAGCTGAGACCTGTAGATTGTTCAGAGTTGTGTTTAAGGTGCCTGGATTCTCCGTGAATCCTACTGTCTTCTGCCTTGTTGCCCAAGCCAGACACACTTTGCAGCCATTTTTTCATCATCACCCACATGCAGCCACTGTCCCATTCTGTTCTTTTTTTCCTAGTAGACACTCAGTATATGTGTGTTCTAGTGAATGGCTACATGCAGCAGGGAATTTATAATGTTTGGCTCTCTCACAGTGTTTACACAAAGCTGTGTATATAGTTGGCACCGTATAGAACATACGTTGACCTTGAAGAAAATCTACACAAGCTTTTATGGCCAGATCGTAGTCATGATGAATGATTGTTTTGGGTCATCAAAGACCACCCTCAGTTTCAGTGATTTGCTGACTCACAGTACTCAGCATATTGTTACGCTCAGCAGCTGTTCTTTATTACACCAAAACGGTGCAAAGCAAACTCAGCCAAGGGAAAAGGCACAAGGACTGAAGTCCAGAGGAAACCAGGGACAATCTGCAATGGTCCTGTCTCAGGGAAGTCACAACAGGATGGGCCTAATTTAAGCTCCATCAAGGAGTTAACAGCAATAGATTGAAATGTCTACTGGGGAAGCTACTTAGAGACCCAGTGCCCAGGGTTTCTTGGGGACACTCTAGCACATACCAAATTCTAGACCTCTAGAAGGATAGATCGATCTTCGGCATTAAGCCACACAGGTAAACAAAAAAACTTGGGCACACTGAGCCACTCGTCATTTGTGGGAATAATGGGAAATCTCCCGAAATCGAAGGTCCCAAACCCCAGCCCTTGCAGAGGTGAACCTTGCAAGCTCAAGAGACGAGCAGTCTCAGGCCTGCTGTGTTATGTCTTCATAGTGACTTAAATGGTACTAAGATGCCGATTAATTCAGACTTCTGTAACGAACATTAAGCAAATACAGTTTCCTACAACAAAAAGTGAGTCAACTCTGAGGTGAAATTGTTAAAAAAAAAAAAAAAAAAAAAATCAGCCAAAGTAGAACTTAACAAACTAGCCAGGATTTAATTTAGTGATGACAAAGTACAGAGGCAGTATGGTGACAAAGGACCTTATCTCTTCCCAATATTAATATATGTATGTATATGTGTGTGTATGTATGTACACCACTTGAGGCCATATATATGTATATAAATGTGTATAGACCTAATATATATGTATTTCTGTGTGTATATATATATATACAGATACATGGCTTCAAGTGGTCTGACTTGCAAATACACCCACTGCTTGCTTACCCTTATCTATAAAGATGTAAATGCCAGATCAATGCTGTGTGTTCCTATATCACGTAAGTCAATTTCTTCTCTCTCTGTTCCTACTATTGATGCTGTTTGCCTCTGTCTTCAACAAAGAAATAAGGAATATGTGCATCATTCAATGCACCTGACAAGATTTAATTAAAGACTTCGTTTCAGGCTTAGTCGCGTTCATGATCTATGTGTGAGTTTCACTTGGGGAGAGTGGGAGCCGGTGGCTCCAGCGGGGAGGGCCCTTGCTGGACCCCTACAGGAATCTGGTCTCTGGGAGTATGTGCCTCTCCCCTTTGTACTCACACTCTGGCCTGCAGATGACCTTTCCTGTCTCAGTTGTGGGATGGGGTGGGGGTGGGGGGGGAGCGGCTCTGGAGTGCTCAATGACGTCATCCTTAAGAGTTTAGGGTTAAAGATTTGTAATCTGCTCACAGGTAGGTTACACACCTCACAGTTAAAGGTCTAAATGGTAAATGGGCAACTTTGCCTCCCTCAGAGCAGTATCAGTGCCATGGGCCCTGTGGTCTGACTTCTTGTTCGTACTTCCTGACCTGGTTCTTAACTGCTGGAAGACTTTTTAGAAAATTCCTGGCCACTCTCCTTCCCTTTGTTTCGGATATCCATGTGTTAAAGTATGTGCTTTTATTCTGAAGTTCTAACATTTGGGACCTTGCTGATCCTGTAGAGACTGCCTCCTAGAGCTAGCTGATTCCTCCAGATAATTTTCCCCACTGGGTGTGCCTTTCAAATACAAACCAACCATTCCAGAGCCCAGACCCCACAACTACTGCCTTTATCAAGTTCTCATGCTTCAAGACCCTTCCCTAGATCCCAGGAAACTAAGGACAGCCCCTGCACTCTGAACTGTGCTGAAATTATCCCAACTAGCTAATCCTAAACCTACTTAGCCTGCTGGCTTCACCTGGCCCAATGCTCCCAGTGAAAATGACAACACAATCTTTGCCTACACTTCCGCCTCCATCCTTTTGCCTCTGACTCCACTCTAGTGCATCCCCATGTGACCCTGTGGAGCATGGCGTGACCTCATCTTACAGAACTGTATTTCTTCAACGGTAATCATCTGTTGGCCTCATATCAGGATACTAAATCCTACATTTTAAAACAATGCCTGAAAGCGTTAATGAGAGGATAAATACTAGGAATAAAAGCAAATCAGGCATTTCCAGAAAGCAGGGTGTCAGTGCACCCAGCCGGATGCAGTCTTTAAATTGGAACGGTGTGGAGAGTCATGGACAGAGGAAAGAACAACGCCAAGGAGAGGCTGCCCAGGTGAGCAAGTAGAAAGCAGGTATTCGACAGGCCAAGGTGTTAGTAAGATGCCACTTACCTCCCCCCCTGGTGTTTGTCTTTTAGAAAGATGGTTCCAGATTCCCTTCTCAAAGTCACACACTTCAGACAATGACCAAGCGTGACTAACTGAGGGCCACAAATTCATTAATGACAAATTCAGATAGTCTCCCTGTATGATTTCTCCAACTTGCTGAGACGTGGAGGAAGAAACGCCTTTCTGTGTGCTGTCTCCCGAGTCCTGCTACGTCATTTGTTTTCTTGATCACCTTCTGGTTAATAGGCATCCTCACCACTTTCCTCCCTTGTCCCTTATGGCATCTGTAGCCACGTCATCTTTCAACCTCTCTGCTTATTATTGCTCATTCTAGTTCCATTTCATGCTCTTGGTTTTAGGTATAAATCTTCGTACACATTTGATGTGCTCTCTTCTCACTTTCTCTCTCCTTGAAACCTGGAATCACACTTAAGCAATCGTCAACATTTTCCCCATCATAGAGTCTGCCCAACGTTTGCCGTGCCTGTGATCTCAGCTGCCTAAAGCCTGTTTCTCATCTGCCTGTTCTTTTGTCCTTCACCCTTTCTGATTTGTCCTCACACATTGCCTTGAGTGTCAGGCACCACTCTCTGTCCCACATCTCACTTCTTTATTCCTCCCTCTCCCTTTAACTGAGGAGTCCCCTTGGACCTATTTTCCTTTCCTTGCGATTATTGCACTTCACCATTACCTCTTCCTCTATTTTTCTCCACTTCCCAAGCCTCCCTACCTTGTGAACCTCCTTGCTACAGTCCCACCCTCTACCCCACTCTGGCCAAGGTCGGTGGTGACTCCCATGTTTATAAAATTTAAGCCCTTGTCTTTCTTGAGACCGAACTTGACCCCGTTGACCACTCCATTCTTGAAATACTCTTTTTCTTTGGTTCTGTAACATCACTCTCCTGGGTTTCTCTCTCCCTCTTTCTTTTTTTCTAACTTGCTAACTCATCCACTTCTAGTCACCCGTTCAGTTTTGAAATTTCTAAATACTTTTCACAGGCCTTTTTCTCACTCTGTGGTCTCTTCCAAGGCTTCATCTGCACCCTTGGCTTCAGTTATCTTCTTTACTTTGAACAAATTGAAATTTATTTTCCCAGTCCTGACTTATTGGAGCTCTAGACCTGAACCCCTGATTGTCTTCTTACTGTCCCCACTTGGATGTTTCAAAGATGTCTCATTCTCCACTTTTTAAAGATTCCTAAAATGGCTCCCACTTCTCCCTGATTCTGATCCACTTTTATTTTAAAGAATGAGATAAGGCCATGTCTTTTTTAAAATTTTTTATCAAATATTAAGTTTTAAAATTTATTTTTGGCTGCGTTGGGTCTTTGTTGCTGCGCGTGGGCTTGCTCTAGTTGCAGCGAGCGGGGGCTACTCTTCGTTGCGGTGCGTGGGCTTCTCATTGCGGTGGCTTCTCTTCCTGTGGAACACAGGCTCTAGGCATGCGGGCTTCAGTAGTTGTGGCTTGCGGGCTCTAGAGCGCAGGCTCAGTAGTTGTGGCACACGGGCTTAGTTGCTCGGTGGCATGTGGGATCTTCCCGGACCAGGGCTCGAACCCGTGTCCCCTGCATTGGCAAGCGGATTCTTAACCACTGCGTCACCAGGGAAGCTCCTGATCCACTTTTAGTCTTGCCTCTACACTACATGGCACTGTTTGGTTACCGAGGATAGAAATCCCAGGGGACTTCCCTGGCGGGCCAGTGGTTAAGACTCCAGGTTTCCACTGCAGAGGGCACAGGTTTGATCCCTGGTTGAGGAACTAAGATTCCACATGCCATGCAGCATGGCCAAGAAAAAAACCTCCCTTACTCAGCCTGGTTACCTCTGTTTTCCTCATCCCCCACATGCAAAGCTGCCAGTTTTGCCTCTTTAATGCCTCTCAAGTCTATTCTCTTCTCTGTAATCCACCACTTCCTTCCTAGACCATAATACCATCATCTATCACCTCTAATTCTGTTTAGTAATTAGGTCTTGTTTTACCCATGTTTCCTCTCCAATCCATTCTCCACAGTGAAACCAGAGATGCAACTCAGATTAGATGATGCATTTCACTCCCTGCTACCTGCCCAACACACACACCCTTAAAGTGTTTCATGACTTCCCTTAACTCTTGGGATAAAAACCGAATCCTTAACATAGCCCGTCCATGGGGCCTTACCTGGTAAGGGATGTGCCTAATTTACTGCCTTTTCTCTTGCACATGTCTGACTGCTCTTCTCTCTTCACTTCCTGTTTCCGTTTCTTTTCATTTCCCCACCTGCTGTAGGGCTCTTCCTTACCCACTTTGGCTAGTGAGTGAGTGCTTATCCTTCACATCTCACCTCAAATAGCACTTCCCTAGGGAAGCCTTTACCAGAATACCCATCTAGGTCATAACTTTTCTTTTTCAGGGAAACTTTCATGGTTCTTCGCTGCCCAAGACCACCTTCAGGCTGGGTGGTTTGCTAGGAGAATTCACTAGACTCAGAAGAGCTGTGATACTCATGATGACAGTTTATTACAACAAAAAGACACAGACCAAGATCACCAAAGGGAAAAGGCACGTGTAATAAAGTCCGGGAGAAACCAAGCACCCCTTCCAGGTGATCCCTCCCTGTGCAGTTCACAGGGACTCAACTTTTCAGCAAAGATGTGGGACAACATGTTCAGTTATCGCCAACAAGGGAAGGTCACCCAAGCTTCAGAGTCCACAGATTCCTTTACTGAGGCTCGCAGCGCCTAAGTGACCTACCATGGATACTCAGGATCCACAGAAGGCAAAGATGTAGTGCTGCCTCAGGCAATACAAAGCCCACCCTTCATCATGAGTCACATTGTTAGCATGAATTATCTGGTCATAATAATACAGTGGGACCTACAGGTGTAAGCATAAAAATCACTCTCACTAGTCAAGATATTCCAAGGACTCAGAAGTGGTCTTCCTGGAGCTGGTCAAGGGCAAGTCCTTATTTTTTTCTTTCTTTTTGCCACACTGCATGGCTTGTGGGATCTTAGTTCCCCAGCCAGGGATTGAACCCAGGCCCTCAGCAATGAAAGCGCAGAGTCCTAACCACTGGACCACCAGGGAAGTCCCCCACAGGTACATTTTAGAACACGTTCAGGTGCATATTAGAACCTCATTACTATGGCTGACAAAGTTCTACACAATTTGCCTCCCTTTATCTCTCCAACTTACCTCGTACCACTCTAACCCCTGAAGATGCAGCTCTTAGCCACACTAGCCTTGCTTTTCCACAAACACCCCAATACACTCCGAACCCAGGAATGTCTTTCTCAAAGACCTAGGAATCCATCTCTTTGAAATGAAGACATCAAAGGAGATAGCATCCCTACATCCCAGCTTCTGTGGGAGGGTAGGAGCCTAACTTTGACAGGCACCTTGCTCCAAGTAGCAAAACTTCCCCTGTCATAAAGAATTGAGAAGTTAGTTTTCCCTTCTAGAAAGCCAATGTAACAGCAGATAGTCACCCCAATTACCAGGTAAATTTAGGATGAACTATGTGTAACAAATGGTGCTGTCAGTACTTGAGAACTAATTATTGTTTGTTTGAAAATGTATGTAATGGGTTGTGTCTGTTTGGCTATATGAAAGGGTGAGTTTTATTCTTTGCAATCTCTTAGCAACTGTGCTGTGCATCACATTCTGGTTTAATGCTTATACAATATTAAACTATTTTATTTCTCTACTATCTTTTTGGAGAGGTTTTTCTGGGTTGGGAGGAGATTTTTTCCTTTTTAAATTTCCCCACCAATTCACCCTATTACCTGTCTAAAAGAATTCAATTGCAAATGTTTTTGAAATTTCTGTGTATGCCAAACAAATAAATATGGGGGATGATTTTACTATTTGAGACCCAAAATGCAAACTGATTACTGGGTCCAACAAATACACTTGACCCTTGAACAACAGGGGTTGAACTGCCTAGGTCCACTTAAGGCAGGTTTTTTTCAATAGTAAATGCTATAGCACTGCATCATTTGGGGTTGGTTGAACCCCTCCCTGGATGCAGACCCACAGATATGGAGGAATCTCAAATACTGATAAGACAGGCTGGGACGTGGGACCCTTTGCTGCAGTGCTTGCACCTGGACAAACATCTCCTCCAGTAACAAAATACAAACTATAAGGGACTAAAAATAACTGCATGCATGTGCATTTGGGGCAAATTATGAGCAACAAGATACAAAAAGACCAAAAACCCAACTGCCACTTCTGAGGAGCTGGGAACAGAAGCAGGGTACCAGGAGCAAAAACAGGGTACTGGGAGCAAAAACAGGGTACTGTGCATGCCCCCTGCACACAGCACCACCAAGGGGGTGGGCAGATTACCTAAGCCACCCCTCCAGCCCCACCCCTGGGCTCACCGCATTTACGGGCCCAGCCTGCCTCCCTTCAGGGAGCGAGCCAGGGAACCTGCTACTTGTTTTCTCCCTCCTGCTGCAGGAGTCCCAATAAAGCCTTACCTGAATTTCTCCTCAGGCCTCTTATCAATTTCTATTGATTAGGGAGTCCAAGAACCCTGGTGGTAACACTGAGGGCCAACCATAAGCTATATGCTGAAGGTCAGCGCCCTTAAATACCAACCCCCCCCCCAGCCCCCTTGTTCAAGGATCAGCTGTGCTGTAGTAAGTACCTGAGACAGGAGGGCGGAATGCAGCTGTGGTCCGTGCCACCACTCCAAATGGCCCGGGCAGTCCTGGGCTGGGGGAGGCAGGTGTATTGGGGGAGGGCACACAAGCCACAGGATATTGGGGGACAGAGGCACAAATTTCGGGGAGCTCCACAGTGGTGACCCTCACATAAGCGAGTGACTGAGGAGGACCCTGGGGAGCGGCCTGAATAGGACACGCCCTTCAAGCTGGGGCCAGTTGGGCTGCACGTGGTTCTGGAGTTTGCCAACTGCACAACGTACCCCGGCAGCTTCCTGCGGTTGGTTTATATTCAGTCACACCTGCGTCACGTCACTGAGTTCGTTAAAGCAGTCACTCAGTCACGGATTTATATGTTTGCTCACTCATTCAGGCTTTTTGCATTACAGGCTCTCCTCACCCCTCCACCCTCTCTCCCCTTCCGGTTTCTGGCGCTCCCTCCTCTCGTGTCTTTCTGCCCCGGCTCCCGCCTTCCTGTCTCCGCGCCCTGCCCTCTCATTGGCCCAGCGCCTTCAGTCCCGCCCCCCAACCACGGGCGGAAGCTCTCATTCCTATCTCTTCTATTGGGCACGCTGCCTAAGCCTCAGACATTTCAACCAGTGGGAGTCAACCAGGAACTACCCACTCAGCCAATGGGGCCAGAGCACTTAGTATAAAGGGCCTGGCTCGCGTTGTTCAGGATCTTCTCTAATTCAGTGGTGGGTACGAGCGCAGGTGAGCCTCAGCGCAACCCGCAGGCGGCGTCCGCCCAGTGACTGCCCCGAGGCTGCGTGGGAGCAGGTCGGGACTGGAAGAGCCCCAGCCTGAGGGCTACCTCCTTCCTGGACACCCAGCTCCGCAGGGCTCAGGAAGGCGTCCTCCTCACCACCATCTCGTCTAGTGAGCCACCCGAAAGCTGAGATGAAGTCGGGCGGTGTTCAGCCCGCAGGTGAAAGGGATAAGTACCAGGACCAGGGAAAGAGGGTTTAGAAGAAAGGCCTGGTGTCAGTTGTTGGGGGTGGGTGTGCACAGAAGAAAGTATTGACGTCTCTTTTCTTTTTTCAGTAGCTGTAGCAGGTCAAACGATGCCCAGCGTCCCAACCATGTGAGCGCCTTTGTTTTGTATCTGAAAAAGGAAGGGGAGTGGGACCGAGGGATGAAGAGCAAGCTCCACGTGTGAAGGTTGCCTCGTGGGACTGACAGTTATTGACCAAACACTCTGACAGGGCCCTTGAGAAGGGAAAGGGGCCCAGGGAGGGTAAAGTGAAAGAGGAAGGCGAGCATGAAGTTTCTCTGACTCTCCACCCACCTCCGAAACGGAGGCTCTTTTCCTTCTCTCCTATCAGGCGGCGCCTCACAATTGATGACTTTGAAATCGGGCGTCCTCTCGGCAAGGGAAAATTTGGGAATGTGTACCTGGCTCGGCTCAAGGAAAGCCATTTCATTGTGGCCCTGAAAGTCCTCTTCAAGTCCCAGATAGAGAAGGAAGGACTGGAACACCAGCTGCGCAGAGAAATTGAAATCCAGGCACATCTACAGTAAGGACAGTCTCTGTATGAGATTCCTGTTACCAGTTCTTTTTTTCTCTTGTTCCTGTTTCCTCTTCCATCTCCGACATCTGAACTCAGCATTTCCCCCAATACTACCCCCAAATAAGCCCTTTGCTCTCACCTCGAAGATTTTTTTTTAAAACATCCTTATTGGAGTATAATTGCTTTACGAAGATTTTTTTTCTCTGCAGTTCATTCCAGTTACACCATGTAAAGCTCCCTGTGTCAGACATCAGACTCTTGATGCCTGTTTCATTTTCCCCTCACAAACTTCCAGATCATGCTGTTACTATTCTGGTCCCAGCACAATTTGCCCCTTGTGTGACCAGTCACTTGTAATAGCATCATGAATTGGGCCTCAGGGAGGAGTCCTGACACTTCCTCCTTCTGTTGCGCAGACACCCCAATATCCTACGCCTGTACAACTACTTCCATGATGCACGCCGGATGTACCTGATTCTAGAATATGCTCCAAGGGGTGAGCTCTACAAGGAGCTGCAAAAGAGCCACACATTAGACGAACAGCGTACAGCCACGGTGAGGTGGGAGGCTGAGGGCTCGGGTTCATGAGTTTACTATGGACTGATGGGGGTCACTGCTTGTGGCGGTCATGAATATCCAGATTGCTTTTTTCTTTATTTCTGAATTTCAATCTATAAATTTTATATAATGACTCTTATACCCTGCAACTTCACATTTGGATACCCTAATTACCCCCAGAATATTAATAAATTGTGTGTGTAAGTTTGGATTCTTTGGTTGTAAGCAACAGAATCTAAGTGCGCTAAGTGGAAAGAAACATGAAAGGCTCTACGGGAGTTCACTGAATAAATGAGTGGAACTGACTTAGAAATAGGAAGCAAGAGATTTTTGGGGGGCTCCAGATGGGAAATCACAGCAATAATCATCCCATGGCCAGCTCCATTTCCAGACTGCTTTTTCTTTGCTCACACAGGTAATGGAGGAGTTGGCAGATGCTCTGACCTACTGCCATGAAAAGAAGGTGATTCATAGGGATATTAAGCCAGAGAACCTGCTGCTGGGGTTCAGGGGTGAGGTGAAGATTGCAGACTTTGGCTGGTCTGTGCACACCCCCTCTCTAAGGTAGGTCAGGTGGTGGCACCCTGGGTGCCAGTTAAGAATGATCCAGTTTGATTTATTTATTTATTTATTTATTTATTTATTTATTTATTTTTTTAAGTGACAAGGTATTTACTTTTTTTTTTTTTTTACTCTTTTTTTTTTTTTTTAAAGCCTTATTCTTTTAAATTTTATTTATTTATTTATTTATGGCTGTGTTGGGTCTTCGTTTCTGTGCGAGGGCTTTCTCTAGTTGCGGCAAGCGGGGGCCACTCTTCATCGCGGTGCACGGGCCTCTCACTATCGCAGCCTCTCTTGTTGCGGAGCACAGGCTCCAGACGCGCAGGCTCAGTAATTGTGGCTCATGGGCCCAGCTGCTCTGCGGCATGTGGGATCTTCCCGGACCAGGGCTCGAACCCGTATGCCCTGCATTGGCAGGCAGACTCCCAACCACTGCGCCACCAGGGAAGCCCCAGTTTGATTTATTTCACACGTAAGATCCAGATACAAGCCTAGGTTTGTATTTAAATACTACCTTTTTTTCAAATGCCTATATTTAATGTGTATTTGTAGACTGAAAGAATGTGGTTCAACCATTTAACAGAGATTAATCTCTGTTAACATATAACTTTACCAATAACTTTCCATGTAAATAAATTAAGAACCATTGCTCCATAATTCCAGGAATTTTACTGTATGAATAAACCATAATTAATTTACTTCGTCCCTCTTGTTGTACCATCAGTTTGTTCCAAATCTTCCTTGTGAAAATATCCTGGATCGTGAGCTAAATAATTGTATGAAGAATTCTAAAATATGGAGGGACTTCCCGGTGGTCCAGTGGTTAAGACTCTGTGCTTCCACTGCAGGGGGCACGGGTTTGATCCCTGGTTGGGGAACTAAGATCTGGCATGACGTGCAGCACCTCCAAAAAAAAAAAAAAAGTTCTAAAATATGGAGTTGGTGGATCCCAGTACTTGCCTTCTTCAAAGCTTGATCTGTATTAAAATTTGGTGTTTCCAAATTCCTGTGCCTGGGAGAGAGCTGCCAGGACTTCCTAGGGTCTCCTGTCTCATTGAAAGCTGGGGAAGGAGTTTCCCTTGTACTGATCCTCTGCTTAGTGCTCCTTTCTCTGCCCTCTAGGAGAAGGACAATGTGTGGGACACTGGACTACTTGCCCCCAGAAATGATTGAGGGGAGAACATACAATGAGAAGGTGGATCTATGGTGCATTGGGGTGCTCTGCTACGAGCTGCTGGTGGGAAATCCGCCCTTTGAGAGCCCCTCCCATAATGAGACCTACAGACGCATCCTCAAGGTGGGAAGGCCACACTCTGGGCATTCATGCGAGCGCTAGTCAGTGGGGGCTGGTGGGCCTGCGGAGCCCAGGGCACACACAAAGATTGTCTGCTAAGATCCCGAACAGTGCCTTGAATGGACCAAGGAAATTAACCATACTTCCCTTTCTTCTCTGGCCTCATCAGGTAGATGTAAGGTTTCCCCCATCAATGCCTTTGGGGGCTCAGGACTTGATCTCCAAGCTTCTCAGATACCAGCCCTCGGAGCGGTTGCCCTTGGTCCAGATCTTGGAGCACCCATGGGTCCGGGCCCACTCTCGGAGGGTGCTGCCCCCATCTGCTCAAATGGTTTCCTGAGCCCTGTATACCCCTAATCCTTTGTGATTGCTCATGGAGCACCCCTGGCTCTGGTAGCTACTCTGTCTTTTGTTTCTTCTCTTTTAAGATGCATCTTGCTAATTAATAAAAGCTGAATCAGTTTGTACCTGGTCTTTATAGTTGCATGAGTTGGTGTGTGATTGAGTAGAATCTTTATTTTATTTATTTATTTATTTATTTTTGGTCGCACCACACAGCATGTGGGATCTTAGTTCCCCGACGAGGGATTGAACCCACGCCCCCTGCAGTGGCAGCACAGAGTCTTACCAGGGAAGTCCATAGAATCTTTATTTCTTGTAGAAACTGTTTCCCATGCGAGCAGCCCAAAATGATGCCCTTCCTGGGCCGCAGGTATTGTGACTTAACGACACTTCTTGAAAACAAGTTACTACTTTATGCAAATAACCACGCTGGTGGTGCATAACCTACCACCTATCCCAGTGGCTCCTAGACTCAACTCACTTTCCCCATGTTTTCAGGAGTATGTCATTTGTAAAACAGGACACTAATCCATCCAGAGGTCCATTCTCTTTATACTGACATCCAACATGGTGCCATCTTCAAGATAAAATGTTTCACTGCACATCAATGCCATCCAATTCTCAAATGAATTCACTAGCACTTACGCGGTGTGTCATATTATTGCATCAGGATAAATCATCCCTGATAATAAATGTATCTTCAACCTCTTCTGAAATCATGCGCTCTGCTTGCAGCAATTTTGGGAGTTTTCTTCCAACATTCCCCTACATCCTTCTGTTGCAGTTTTATGTGGCAGCTGCTCCCTTCATTTACAATAAGCTTGACTGCACCAGAGTAAACATCCAGACTACTCAGCGAGGAGCTCAAACATGTTTTCTGATCATTTCGGGCATCTTTTTCACCTTTGTGTCTCCTGACTAAAAACACTCCATATAGAGTTTACCCTGTTAATGTTACTTCCACCACCATATTCTATACATTCTCCTCCATGTGAAATGTCCAGCAGATGCAGGACCACATTCCTATATGACCAGAACCACTAAGTAAATACAAGCTATTCAGCCACTCTACTCTCAGATGAACAGCCCTACCATTGCAGATCTATCATTTAAATGCTCCAAGGGAATTCCCTGGCGGGCCAGTGGTTGAAACTCCGCGCTTTCACTGTGTGCAGCCAAAAAAAAAAAAAAAAAAAATGCTCCAAGACATTGGCTCATAGTTTTTTCACCTGCACCGTCAGTGCTCCTTGGTTCCCCCAAGTTGTGTTCCCTGTGAAGAGGCGGGTCTGATTCGGGGCTCTGGGTCTCCTAAGTCTTTTTTTTTTTTTTTTTAAATTCTATTCTTGTCTGCTTACATTCTTTTTATTTATGTATGTATGTATGTATGTATGGCTGTGTTGGGTCTTCGTTTCTGTGCCAGGGCTTTCTCTAGTTGTGGCAAGTTGGGGCCACTCTTCATTCGCGGTGCGCGGGCCTCTCACTATCGTGGCCTCTCTTGTCGCGGAGCACAGGCTCCAGACGCGCAGGCTCAGTTATTGTGGCTCACGGGCCCAGTTGCTCCGTGGTATGTGGGATCTTCCCAGACCAGGGCTCGAACCCGCGTCCCCTGCATTGGCAGGCAGATTCTCAACCACTGCGCCACCAGGGAAGCCCAGTCTTTTTTTTTTTTTTGCCGTGCCTTGCAGCTTGTGGGATATTAATTCCCCCACCAGGGATCGAACCCAGGTCCCGGGCAGTGGAAGCGCGGAGTCCTAATCACTGGACCGCCAGGGAAGTACCCCTGGGCCTCCTAAGTCGTTTACATGGAGGAATAGCGGCTCTGGAACGCGCTCCGCGGCCGGTTATTTGTTAAGAAAAAACTACATTACCCAGAAGGCTGTGCACCGCGCGTCTGTTGTAGGCGCTGGACCAATGACGGCCCAGGGCGGGGGCATTTCCTGCGCGGGGGCGGGACTTCCGACCCCATTGGCTGCAGATGTCATTTGCGCGCGACTGCTCCGTCCACGCCAGCTGTGGGGAGGGGATAGCTGTTCTGTGGCCGCTTGTAGTGCGGCTCTTCGCAAATGAGCAGAAAGGAGGCTAGGGCTCCCCTCCGCGCATTTGAGCGAGCGGTGAGCCTCCGCGCGATCGGCCACCCAGCCCAGGGCAGGGAACGGGTGGCGGTCGGCTGAGCCCGCGGTACCCGCCTCTGTCGCCGCCTCTCCGGGCCCCGCTCTCTCCTCAGGGTCCCATGATGGCGGCGGCGTGGATGGACCCGACGCGGGTGAGTGGACCATGTTTCTGGCCTTGCTGCTTCTGTGCTGGTTCGGAGAGGGCTCCTGAGCAGGGTGGAAGTCAAGAGAGGCGCTAGATTACTCTTTGCAGTTGTGTTTGTGTACGACCAGTGGAGCTGGCTCGTCACTGACTTTATCTCCAGTCTTAGAACATGCGAGACCGAATATACAAATGGAAAATAGACCGCGTATAAAAATAGAACTTTGACAAACAACCTGCCCCGGAATCCAGTCCCTTATCTACAATCAACAACCCAGGAGTCCAGCCCGGTCTAAGTCAGACTTGCCAGAAGCCAAATTCCTATCTCTAGAGACAGTCCAGGAAGAGAAACAGTGACTTCTGTAACATCGGCCCCAAATGGCCAGGACTTGATTAATAATTGACCCTTTCCCTAATCCTTGTCCCCACTTCCAACTTAAAACCAACCAGAGAAAGCCATCCATATGTGCGCCCTTAAACCATCATAGAGGATGCTGTAGGATTACCTGCCGGGGAGTTTTAATTAATTAAACGTATATCATCTGGTAGTCAATGTTGAAGCCCTAGTTAATTTTTCTATCCTTATCTACCTGCCCAAAATGTGCCTAGTAATATGAGTTTATCCAGTACCAGAAATGAGTAATATTGCAGGGTTCCTATGTATGAATCAGTCAATTTATTAGGAATTTCCAGGTCTTTAATTGAAATACTAACTCAAGAAAGCTGATAGGATGAAGCTAGAAAGCAGAGAGATGTGAGCAGTGAACGTGCAGGTGAAAAACCATGAGGCGATGTCTTGGAGCATTTAAATGATAGCTCTGCATTGGTGGGGCTGTTCACCTGAGAGTGGAGTGGCTGGAGTTTTTATATTTAGTTAGTGGTTCTGGTCACATAGGGATGTGGTCCTGCATCTGCTGGACATTTCACATTGAGGAGAATGTATAGAATATGGTGGTGGAAGTAACATTAACAAGGAAAACTCTATATGGAGTGTGTTTAGTCAGGAGATACTGGTGAAAACGATGGCTTAAGAGCTAGGGACTTAGTTGCTTTTAGACATAATATAAAGCACTCAGCTGGTAGTAGACCAGCAGGTAGTAGGACCAGTGAAGCTCAGGTACTGCTGTTGTTAACGATATTGATATTATTATTAATATGACTTACTCAATCGTCTGACATCCTAGCGTCCTTTCTGTCTGCATCTCACAGTTCCAATGTCATATCCATTGATTTGTGTCATTTTCCAATGGCTCCTGCATAGGACGCTCCTCTCTCTTACACTGTAGGCATACCTCGCTTTATTGTGCTGCATAGATACTGTGTTTTTACGGATTGAAGTTTTGTGGCAACCCTGCGTCCAGCAAGCGTTTCAGCTTTCACTTACCTCGTGTCTCTGTGTCACATTTTGGTAGTTCTCACAATAGTTCAGACCCTCCACCCGCAAAAAGATTACAGCACATTGAAGGCTGAAGATGATGGGTAGCATTTTTTAGCAATAAAGTACTTTTAAAAAAAATTTTTTTTCCTTCTTGCTTTTCAGTTTATTCCTTTTTTTAAATTTTATTTTTATTGGAGTATAGTTGCTTTACAGTATTGTGTTAGTTTATACTGTACAGCAAAGTGATTCAGCTATACGTATACATATATCCCCTCTTTTTTGGATTTCCTTCTCATTTAGGTCACCACAGAGCATTGAGTAGAGTTCCCTGTGCTATACAGTAGGTGGCAATAAAGTACTTTTTTTTTTTTAATTTTTAATTTTTTGACTGCGTTGGGTCTTCGATGCTGCGCACGGGCTTTCTCTAGTTGCAGAGCGAGCGGGGGCTTCTCTTCGTTTCAGTGCGCGGGCTTCTCACTGCGGTGGCTTCTCTTGTTGCGGAGCACGGGCTCTAGGCGCGCGGGCTTCAGTAGTTGTGGCTCTCAGGCTCTAGAGCGCAGGCTCAGTAGTTGTGGCACACGGGCTTAGTTGCTCCGCGGCATGTGGGATCTTCCCAGACCAGGGATCAAACCTGCGTGCCCTGCTTTGGCAGGTGGATTCTTTTTTTTTTTTTTTTTAATTTTTATTTTATTATTTATTTATTATGTTTATTTTTGGCTGTGTTGGGTCTTCGTTTCTGTGTGAGGGCTTTCTCCAGTTGCGGCAAGTGGGGGCCACTCTTCATCGCGGTGCGCGGGCCTCTCACTATCGCGGCCTCTCTTGTTGCGGAGCAGAGGCTCCAGACGCTCAGGCTCAGTAGTTGTGGCTCAGAGGCCCAGTTGCTCCGCGGCATGTGGGATCTTCCCAGACCAGGGCTCGAACCCATGTCCCCTGCATTGGCAGGCAGATTCTCAACCACTGCGCCACCAGGGAAGCCCCTGGCAGGTGGATTCTTAACCACTGCGCCACCAGGGAAGTCCCTAAAGTAATTTTTAATTAAGGTGTCTACATTATTTTTTTAGACGTAATGCTATCGCACACTTAATAGACTGCAGTATAGTGTAAACATAACTTTTATATGCTCCTGGAGACCAAAAAAATCCTGTGACTGGCTTTATTGCAGTGGTCCGGAACCAAACCCCCAGTATCTCCAAAGTATGGCTGTATCGTATTATGTCCAAAGCATCGTCCACCTCCGCTTCAGCCCAGTGCAGAGGAAGTGCCCAGTGATGAGGGCCTTGATCTTGCTGCACCTTTACCAACGATGCAGAGACGGGCTCTGATCCCATCCAGCCATCCCAAGGCTAATGCTACTATCTCTGTTTGACATTCCAGGTGTCTGTGACCTTCGATGATGTGGCCGTGACTTTTACCCGGGAGGAGTGGGGGCAGCTGGACCCGGCTCAGAGGACCCTGTACCAGGAGGTGATGCTGGAAAACTGCGGGCTTCTGGTGTCTCTGGGTAAGGCCTTGCGACTCTGCCATGCAGAGGACCTGCCACCTCCTTTATCCCAAACTCTGGCTCCGTCTTGGCTGGTCAAGAAGGCCTTGGGAGCCCTCCCTTCCCCTTCCTCACAGCTTCAGTCATGTTTGAGATTCATCTCTTCCTGCCTGCTATCCCTGTGTCTCTTTGAATAAAGTTCCTTTTTGGCTCCTAGAAAATGATGGAAGGAAACAGGGGTGTTTTGCAGAACCCAAAGGCAGAATTTCTTGTTGGGCCGTATGATGGGCTGATGTAGGAAATGGGAACCACCAGGATTATGCCCTGACTTCTGGATCTCCTGTCCTGGTTTTCCCTCTGGCTTTGTTCACGTCTCTGTCTTTTCAAAATGGCTTTTGTGTCTCAGCAAGTTTGTGGCAGGAGTGGCCACCCCAGTCCCTGCTCTCTGTAGCCCCCAGATGCCTTGTTTTTACTTCTTTGCATACTTAACATTGTTTCTTTTTCTTTCTCTACTGCTGGGCTCTAGGGGGTTGTCCCTGAGGCAGGAGTGGCCACCTGAGCCCATACTTCCCTGAGCCTCTACCCCAGTGCCCAGCACAGACTGGCCTCTGTCTGAGGTTCTTATTTCACATTCCAGACCGGGAGCTGACTGGGTGGGACTGGTGGCTCAAGTGTCCCCTGCAAGCCAGTCCACAGGGCTGTGAGTGATGGGAGGGTCTCCAGGAAGAGGGTGAGGCAGGTGGGGCCTCGGGTCTTTGCCTTCAGTGCCAACAGGTATTGTTGTAAACCACAGGATCTCGGTTATAGGGCTTTTCTGTTCTCCTGTGCCTTCATGATCGTCTCTCATTTCCTGAGTCCTGGCCAAGATCCTCTGCTAGTCCAAGAGAGAGAAGCTGAGAGAGTAGTGCTTCTCAGTACTTGGTGGTTTTGTCCCCAGGAGACACTTGGAAGTCTGCAGCCACATGTGACTGTCACACCTGGGGTGTGGGTGGTCCCGGCATCTAGCAGGTTAGAATCCAGAGATGTTGCTTAGTGCCTGAGGCTGGACAAGACAGCCCCATTCAACACAGGATGATCCCGCCCACAAGGGCAAGAGAGCCAAGGTGGAGAGACAGCAGCCTGAGGATAATCACCTTCGACCTCGCAGTTTGAGGGAAAGGAGAGCTGTAAATCCAGGGCTTAGGGTAAGACATGCCTGTTTTTAGAGAATTGGGATTGTGTTCTGTGTTACACAAAATTAGGAAACGTTTGACATATTTAGATATTTTATAACAAAATTTTAAAAATAAAAAGGTCCACTATCTGGCCCTGCTGACCCCTTCACTCTCCTCCGCATGCTTTCCCCGAGCTCGGTCTGCTCTGAGCATGCTGGTGTCTTGCTATTTCCTGTGCACATACTTAACATACTTGCCTCGGGCCTCTGCAGTTGCTCTTCTCTGTGCCTGGTGGGTGTGGGTGTGCTTGGGCCTCTCACATGGCTGCCCCTTCTCAGCACAGTCACCACCTCCTCACCAGCTGTTTCCTGATCACGAAATCTCTTGGAGGCCCCTCCCCTGTCACAGTCGCTTTTCCCTATCACCCTATTTATATCCTTGTAAGCCAGTGGTTCTCATCCAAGGATGATGTTGTCCCCCAGGGGACACATGACAACGTCTGGAGACATTTGGGTTGTCCCAACTGGGATGTAGATGCTACAGGCATCTATTGAGTGGAGACCTGGAACGCTTCTACACATCCTTATGCTGCACAGGACACACACACTCCCTCCCCTTCTCCTCAACAAAGAATTTCCTGGATCTGAATGTCAGTTGAACAGAGGCTGAGAGACCCTGTTTCTGAAGGCTCACGGACACTTCACCAGGGGCACTGAGAGACACCCTGAGGAAGCCATTCCTTTATTCTGTGTCTTTCCTGCCTCCTGATTATGTAGTGAAAATCTGGGTTCAGTACTGAACACCTCCCCCCACCCCCACTGTTGCTAATTTCCCATTTTCAGCAGAGGGAGCCCCGTCCCTGAGCAGCAGCATGAGCTCGCTGGCACTTAACCTCACCCTTCGGATTTTATTGCTGCCTTTTCAGGTTGACCTGCCATCGACTCAAGTGACTCTGGGTTTCTGTTTCCCATTTACCAGAGCTAAACAGGATTCCCTTTTTGAACGAATGTAAGAAAAATAAAAAGTGGGTCACTTTTAAGAAAAATGTTAATGTTAATACTAGTCACAGCTCACTCTGGTCATTGGGGGACTGACTGCGTATCAGGCCTGTTCCAGGCACCCATTTGATTCTCATGCTCTCCTGGGCCTTAGCAAAGTCAGGAAAACTCAGCCACTGCACTGAGTCTCATACAGCTGAACTTACACAGTAAAGAACATACACCTTCATTGATGAAGCTGTCCTCTGTGGGTTTATTTTAAGCAACAGTCCTTCTATGAAATATTGATGAAAGTAGATGTTATTTGATGTTTCTATAAATGTCCAATGTGACCATACACCACTGTGTAGGATTCTCAATTTTATTATTTTCTAGTAGTTCATGAAACGCTGAAGTCTAGAGTCACTGAGTCTGCCCCTCCCCCGGCCCCTGTTCCCAGCGGGTGAGTCTTCATGCTCACACCCCTGCCTCACAGCTGCCCTGCGCTTGGTCTCAGGATGCTGGCCTCACTCAGGGGTGTTTGCTGTTTCCTCCTTAGTGCAGTGTTGGGGAGCCCAGGGTCCGGAGCCAGACGTCCAGTCCCCACTCTGCTCCGTAAAACCTTGTGGTCCTGGGCAAATTACTGAAGCTGTCTGTGCCTGGGGGTGCTCGTTGGTAACATGGGGTAAGATGGTACCTGCTTGCCGGGGCCGTAGCAGGGGTCCATGGCTAACTTACGGGAAGGGGTCAGAACTGTGCCTCGTGTGGCCAGGTTACGTGCAGGTTAGCGGTTGAGAAGCTCGCTGCCGCCACTACCGCTGTTACTCCTCAGGAGTCACATCGTCCCCGTGCCTGGGTCCAGCACCTTCTGGAACAGTGTTGTGTAGCTTTGTGGTAAAACAGCGCACAGAGCAGAGCTGGCCAGACCTGGCCTCCATATTGGCTCAGCCATTCACCAATTCTGGCCTCTCTGGCAAATCACATTATCTGCCTGAGCGTTGGTTTCTGTATGGTTTTTATCTATAAAATAGGGCTACTCACAGACATAGAACACAAACTTATGGTAACCAAAGTTGGGGGGTGGGGTGTGAGGGATAAATTAGGAGTTTGGGATCAACAGATACACACTACCATATATAAAATAGATAAACAACAAGGTTCTACCGTATAGCACAAGGAACTATATATATTCAATATGTTATAATAACCTATAATGGAAAAGAATCTGAAAAAGAATATGTATATGTATGTGTGTGTGTGTGTGTATATATAAATATACACACACACACACACACACACACACACATATATATAACTGAATCACTTTGCTGTACACCTGAAACTAATATGACGTTGTAAATGAACTATAATTTTTAAAAAAATGGTGCTGATCACAATATGTACTTGCTGGGAATGCTGTGAGGAAGTCCTAGGATAGAATCCTCTGTGGCCTATAGGAAGAACAATACAAAACTTTGCTTGGGTTCTAAAGAAAGAACTAGATCAATGAAGACACATAACTTGTTTTGAATGGAAAGAGTCAATTTTCTTTTTTTTTTTTTTTTTTTTTGGCTGCACCATGCAGCTTGCGGGATCTTAGTTCCCCAGCAGGGATTGAACCCATTGCCCCCTGCAGTGGAAGCACAGAGTCCTAATCACAGGACCGCCAGGGAATTCCCAAGAGTCAATATTTTAAATATGTTAGTTGTTTAAATTACTCCATAAATTTATTTCAATTTTGAAATGATGTAATGCATTTAAGTTGCTTGAACACAGTCCTTTTACTACGATTATACACTATATGTTAGTTTTTGACCTAGGAATAAAAACTCCATGGCAGTGTGGCATGTCTTTGGTTTCCAGTTCACAATTCAGCATTTTGTATATGCATGGGCGCAGCTTCATTCTGAGGTCTTGTCCACATCCTGAAGTCCCACACTAGATCGAGAGGTTTTCTTTGTTTTCACAGAAATCCTAGTGTCTTCTTCCTTTCTCCATGAACAGGGTGTCCTGTTCCCAGACCTGAGCTGATCTACCAGCTGGAGCAGGGGCAGGAGCTGTGGACGGTGAAGAAAGACCTCTCCCAAAGCACCTGTCCAGGTAGGAGCCAAGGTGTGGGCAGCTGGGAGACCCTGCAGGGGGAGGCCGCTGGCCCTGGTTCCCTGGGGAAGCGTCTTGTTCGGGCCTCTGTGGTGGTCTGGAAGCCACGGAGCCCTTTGACCCCAGGTCCCTCTGTCCTCCTGGAGGATAGAGGTGCATGAGCTGAGATGTGTCCTGGGCTCCAGCTGCCTGGGCTTCAAGCCTGGGTGCTGACCGATCACCAGCTCTGTGGCCCTAGTGAACTTCGGGATCTCGTTGTGTCTTTGTATATATAAGTTTGACCAAGTTAAATCTTAGCTGCCATGTCAGACAGACTCCAGCATCTTGGTGCTCAGCATATGGAAGCACTTGTTCTTTTTTTGTATTTCTTTCTTTCTTTCTTTTGCCACGCCTTGCAGCATGCAGGATCTTAGTTCCCTGACCAGGGGTCGAACCCGTGACCCCTGCAGTGGAAGCTTGGAGTCTTAACCACTGGACCGCCAGGGATGTCCCTGGAAGCACTTTTTCCGAGTCACACCCGGTCCGTGTGACTGTGCAGCACACAGCTGTTCAGGGACCCGGGTCCGCTCTGCCGTCAGTGTGTGGCTTGAAGGTTGTCCTGACCTCCTGCAGCTGGCAGAGGAGAGTGAGAGGGCAAGGAACATGCCACCCCAACTCCCACAAACACCAGCCCCGCGCTTCCGCCGACAGGCACTAGGCACTTGGCCACACTCGGGGGACGGGGCTGGGAGATGGGGCTGAGCCGTGTGTCCAAGGAGAAGAGCAGCTGGTTTGGCGAGTGTGGTCTGCTGCGCTCAGTCTGTTCGTGATAGTTGCTCTGTCCCCGGGTTGTTGGGGACGTGGTCACATAACACGTTAAAGCATGACACCGCTTAGCACAGCATCTGCGCCGCAGTCAGTGGCTCGTGGGAAGTAAGCCGTTGGTGTCATTCATGTCCCTGTATTGTAGTGAGTAATGCATCTCACGTTTCCCTCTGACCTCTGAGGAAAAAGGCCTTCCTTCCTCTCCCAGCTCCTCTCCAGCTCTCCTCTGCCTCCCCTTTCCCACCCTGTCTGTCCAGACACTCAAGAAGCCTTCCCTTGTTGCACGTCTCCCTACTCCTCCTGTTTGGTAAAACCTGACGGTGACATTTGTCCTGCTGTGCCCCACATCTGGGCTGCTGAGGGCACTGGGGCCGCTGTGTGTGGTGATGGGGCCCCTGCAGAGTCGTGCTCTTTCCCTCCTAGTCCCTTGGGCGGCCCCACCAGCCTGCGAGTGTCTGTGTGCAGCCCGTCGACAGCCCCTCAGAGGGGCAGTTCCGAGCCTCTGCCCGCTGCTCTCTGCCCTTCTCCACCTGAGTATCTCAGAGGCACCCAGTCAACATGCCTGGCGAGGAACCCGTCACGATGCTCACTCCTTCCCCTCCCAAGTTAGAGCGCATGGTCCTGCCGTCCAAGCAGGTCGGAAACTGGATACAGCCCCAGAGACTTCCTCACCCCTCCACCTCCAGCGGCCCCTACATCTGGCCACCTCCCACATCCCGTCCATTTTACATCGTGTACATCTCCTGAATCTGTCACTTCTGCCACCTCCCATCAGATCTGTCCCTGCATTCTGAGTCCAAGCTCTCATCATCTTTTCCTTGCGGGATGCTAGTAGTTCCCCTAACTGGTCTCTACATCTGCCTTGTGCCTCTGGTCAGCTCTGTGTCCTGCATGAGCTACACCAGGTGTAGCCACAGATGTCTCAGCATGTGACCACTAATGTGTCAGCAAGTTTTCATGTTGAAAGTAAAGTCTGCCTCCTCACATTGCTTGATCTTCAGCCCTTCCACACTCATTTGGACTCTCATATCTGTAGCTTCTCTTTTCACCTAGTTGAAGAGGTCTTGCCCCTGGGCATGGCCAGTTCCGACATCAGAATCTAGAAAACAGCTTTTCATGAAAGTGCCTTCATCACTTATATTCTGCTTGTTTTATAACTTTATCCTTTTCTCTGCTCAAAGTAAAAATATGCTGAAGTTCCTTACAGTGAAGAAAATAAATTAAAAATGTTCCTGTCTCACACTGTATTCATCCATTGTCTGTAGCATTTAATTGTTCACATTTTTTCACTCTCACAGTGCTGCCAAGAACATTTGTATATATTAGTCATCTTGCTCATGTTTAGGGCTGTCTTTTAATGTTTCTTAGAGTGAAATTGTTGGATTATAGGCTGTGCAAATTCTCAACTTTACAAGATAATTCCTGTTGTGTTCTAAAGGGTCTATACCAATTACACTTACACCAGGAAAGAGTGGAGGTTTCTTCAACCCATACCTTGACCAATACCTGGTATTATAAGTCTCCTCAATTTTTGACAATCAAATGAATACAGAATTGTATCCCACATGGCTTTGATTTGCTTTTCCTTCGTTCATAAGGAACTTTAGCACCTTATCGTATGATTGTGGGTCAATCTATGAATTAAGTTTTCTTCTTTGAAATGTCGTTTCATGATAAACGTCTATTTTATTCTATTGACTTGTTTGCATTTTCTTGTTTCTTAATAAATTTATTTATTTATTTGTTTTTGGCTGCGTTGGGTCTTTGTTGCTGCGCGCAGGCTTTCTTTAGTTGCGGCGAGCAGGGGCTACTCTTTGTTGTGGTATGTGGGCTTCTCATTGCAGTGGCTTCTCTTGTTGTGGAGCACAGGATCTAGGTGCACGGGCTTCAGTAGTTGAGGCACGCGGGCTCAGTAGTTACGGCTCGCGGGCTCTAGAGTGCAGGCTCAGTAGTTGTGGCACACGGGCTTAGTGGCTACGCAGCATGTGGGATCTTCCCGGACCAGGGCTCGAACCCGTGTTCCCTGCGTCGGCAGGCAGATTCTTAACCACTGCGCCACCAGGGAAGCCCTGCATTTTCTTTTTTTTTTTTTTTTATAAATTTTATTTATTTATTTATTTATTTTATTTTTTTGGCTGCATTGGGTTTTCGTTGCTGCACATGGGCTTTCTCTAGTTGCGGCGAACAGGGGCTACTCTTTGTTGCAGTGCACATGCTCCTCATTGCAGTGGCTTCTCTTGTTGTGGAGTGTGGGCTCTAGGCGTGTGAGCTTCAGTAGTTGTGGCACGCAGGCTCAGTAGTTGTGGCACACAGGCTGAGTTGCTCCACGGCATGTGGGATCTTCCCAGACCAGGGATTGAACCCATGTTCCCTGCATTGGCAGGTGGATTCTTAACCGCTGCACCACCAGGGAAGTCCCGCATTTTCTTTTTGATTTGTAGGGATTCTTTGTGCGTTACTCATGTTATCTTTTTTTGTGGGTGTGGTAAAATAGTGATAGTGTAAAATTTATCATCTTAGCCATTTTTAAGTATACATTGAATGGTATTAAATAGAGTCATAATGTCGTGTAGCCATCACCACCAGCCTTCTCTATAACTCTTCATCATTTGAAACTCTGTACCCATTATACAATAACCCCCCTATGTCCCTACCATGCCCTGCCCCTGGCAACCACAATCTTTCAGTGTCTGTGATTTTTGACTACTCTAAGTACCTCATATAAATAGAGTCACACACTATTTTGTTTGTGTGACTGGCTTATTTCACTCAACATAACGTCCTCAAGGTTTATCCATGTTGTAGCATGTGTTAGAATGTCATTCCCTTTTAAGGCTCGGTAATATTCTTGTTTGTGTGTGTGTGTCACGTTTTGCTTATCCATTCATCCCTTGGTGGAAACTTGGGTTGCTTCCATGTTTTAGCTATTGTGAATGATGCTGCTGTGAACATGGGTGTACAAATGTCTTTGAGACCATGATTTCAATTCTTTTGGGCATATAACAAGAAATGAAATTACTGGATCATGTAGTATCAATATTTCCATTTTTAATTTTTTGAGGAACTGCCATACTGTTTTCCACAGTCTGTGCCAATTTGCATTCCTACCAACAGTGTACAAGAGTTTCAGTTTCTCCACATCTTCACCAACATTTGTTATTCTCTGTTTTTTCCGCTAGTAGCTGTCCTAGTGGTTGTGAGACGGTATCTCATTATAGTTTTGATTTTCATTTCCCTAATGATTAGTGATGTTGAACATCTTTTCTTGTGCTTATTAGCCATTTGTATATCTTTGAAGAAATGTCTATTCAAGTCCTTTGCCCATTTTTGTATCAGGCTATTTTTTTATTTGTTAAGTTTGAGTTCTCTGCATATTCTGGTTATTAATCCCTTTTCAGATATATGATTTGCAAATATTTTGTCACATCCTTTGGATTATCTTTTTACTCCATTGATAGTGTCTTGATGCACAAATTTTCCTAATTTTCATGAACTACAATTTTTCTATTTTTTCTTTTGTTGCCTGTGCCTTTGGTGTCATATCTGAGAAATTTTTGCCAAATCCAGTGCCATGCCACATTTGCCCTATGTTTTCTTCTCTCCATTTTTTTAAAAAATAAATTTATTTATTTTATTTTTGGCTGTGTTGGGTCTTTGTTGCTGTGCATGGGCTTTTCTCTAGTTGCGGTGAGCGGGGGCTACTCCTCGTTGCGGAGCACGGGCTCTAGGCATGCGGGCTCAGTAGTTGTGTCTCACGGGCTCTAGAACGCAGGCTCAGCAGTTGTGGTGCACGAGCCCAGCCGCTCCGCATCATGTGGGATCGTCCCGGACCAGGGCTCGAACCTGTGTCCCCTGCACTGGCAGGCGGACTCCCAACCACTGTGCCACCAGGGAAGTCCCTTCTCTCCATTTTGAGTTAATTTTTGTATATGATGTTAGATAAGGGTCCAATTTCATTCTTTTGCATGTAGATATTCAGTTTTCCCGGCACCATTTGTTGTAAACACTGTCCTTTCCCCCGTTGAATGGTTTTGGCGCCCTTGTCAAAAATCATTTCATGATATATGTGGGGGTTTATTTCTGGGCTCTCGATTCTATTCCCTTGGTGTGTTTGTCTCATTTTATGCCAGTAGCACACTGTATTTGATTATTGTAGTTTTGTAGTAAGTTTTGAAATCGGGAATTTTCTGTTCTTCAGTTTTGTTCTTCTTCTTTTTTTTTTTTTTTAATTAAGTTCTTTATTATTATTATTATTTTTTATAATTTTTTTTTCTTTAAAGTATTTATTTATTTATTTAGGCCGTGTTGGGTCTTCGTTTCTGTGCGAGGGCTTTCTCTAGTTGCGGCAAGCGGGGGCCACTCTTCATCGCGGTGCGCGGGCCTCTCACTATCGCGGCCTCTCTCGTTGCGGAGCACAGGCTCCAGACGTGCAGGCTCAGTAATTGTGGCTCACGGGCCCAGTTGCTCCGCGGCATGTGGGATCTTCCCAGACCAGGGCTCGAAACTGTGTCCCCTGCATTGGCAGGCAGATTCTCAACCACTGCGCCACCAGGGAAGCCCAGCTTTGTTCTTCTTTTGCAAGAGTGTTTTGGCTATTCAGGGTCTCTTCAGGTGCACTATAGATTTTAGGGTGGATTTTTTTTATTTCTGCAAAAAATTTTGCTGGAGGACTTCCCTGGCGGTCCAGTGGTTAAGACTCTGGGCTTCCAATGCAGGGGGCGCGGGTTTGATCCCCAGTCGTCGGGGAACTAAGATCCCCCGTGCCATGCGGCGCAGCCAAAAGATTAAAAAAAAAATGTTGTTGGGATTTTGATAGGGATTGCATTGAATCTGTAGATCACTTTGGGTGGTATTGATATCTTAACAATGTCAGGTTTCCAAATTGGGAACATGGTATGTGTTTCCGTTTATTTACATCATCTTTAACTCTTTTAGCAATGTTTTGTAGTTTTCATTTTGCAGGTGTTTCGCTTCGTTGATTAATTCCTAAGTATTCTTTCTCATGCTATTGTAAATAGAACTGTTTTGTAATTTCATTTTCAGATTGTTCATTATTCATGTATATAAATGCAACTGATTTTTGTGTGTTGACTTTGTATCCTGCTACTTTGCTGAACTCATTTATTCAGCAGTTATTTTGTGACGTTTTTGTGGTTTTTACATGTAATAAACTACCATCTGCAAGCAAAGATAATTTTACCTCTTCCTTTCCAATTTGGATGCTTTTGATTTCTCTTTCTTGCCAATTGCTCTGTCTAGAACTTCCAGTATTACGTTGAATAGAAGTGGTGAAAATGGACGTCCTTAACTTGTTCTGGATCTTAGAGGAAAAGCTTTCAGACTTTCATCATTAAGTATGATGTTTGTTGTGGTTTATCATATATGGCTTTTATTATGTTCAGGTAGTTTCTTTCTATTCCTAGTTTGTGGGTTTTTTTTTTTAATCATGAATTTTGTCAAAGGCTGTTACTGCATCATTTGAGATGATCATGTGGGCTTTTTCCTTCATTCTGTTAATGTGATGTGTTACGCTGATCAATTTTCATATGTTGAACTGTCCTTACGTTACAGGAATAAACTGCATTTGGTCATGGTGTATATTCCTTTCGATATGTTGCTGAATTCGTTTTGTTAATATTTTATTCAGGATTTTTGCATCAGTGTTCATAAAGGATATTGCTCTGTAGTTTTCTTGTAGTGTACTTGGCTTTGCTATTAGGGTAATGCTTGTCTCAGAATGAGTTTAAAAGTGTTTTGTCCACTTTAGTTTTCTGGAAGAGTTTGAGGATTGGTCTTAGTTCTTCTTAAAAAATGTTTGGTTAGAATTCACCAGTGAAGCCATCAAGTCCAAGATTTTTCTTTGTTGGGAGATTTTGATTACTAATTCAATCCCTTTCTAGTTATAGGTCTATTCGGATTTTCTATTTCTCCATGATTTAGTCTTCACAGGTTTTGTGTTTCTAGGAATATGTTCATTTCACCTAGGTTTTCCAATTTGTTGGTGTATAGTTCTTCACAGTATTCTCTTATACTCTGTTTTGATTTCTATAGAATCAAAAGTAATATCCCCACTTTCATCTCAGATTTTAGTATTTTGAATATTTTTTTTTTCTTGGTTCATCTAGCTAAAGGTTTGTCAATTTTGTTGATCTTTTCAAATAACTAACTTTTTGTTTCATTGATTTTTCTTTTTAAATTAATTAATTTATTTTTGGCTGTGTTGGGTCTTCCTTTCTGTGCGAGGGCTTTCTCTAGTTGCGGCAAGTGGGGGCCACTCTTCATCGCGGTGCGCGGGCCTCTCACTATCGCGGCCTCTCTTGTTGCAGAGCACAGGCTCCAGACGCGCAGACTCAGTAGTTGTGGCTCACGGGCCTAGTTGCTCCGCGGCATGTGGGATCTTCCCAGACTAGGGCTCGAACCCGCGTCCCCTGCATTGGCAGGCAGATTCTTAACCACTGCGCCACCAGGGAAGCCCTCTCTCTTTTTTTATTCTCTGTACTATTTACCTTTTTAAAAATATTTATTTATTTGTTTGTTTGTTTATTTAACTGTTTGGCCACGGAATGCAGGATCTTAGTTCCCTGACCAGGGATCAAACCCGTGCCCCTTGCATTGGGGGCGCAGAGTCTTAACCACTGGACTGCCAGGGAAGTCCCCTATATTATTTATCTTTAATCTTTCATATTCCCTACTGCTAGGTATGGGTTTAGTTTGCTTTTCTTTTCCTACTTAATTATGTTGTTAGGTTGTTGATTTGAGGTCTTTTTTTTTTTTACTGGAAGCATCTATAGCTACAATTCTTCCTCTTAACACTGCTTTCACTGCATCCTGTAAGTTTTGGTATGTTAAGTTTTTGTTTTCATTAGACACAAATCATACTTTGTATGATATCTTTTTAAATCTGTTGAGACTTAATTTGCGGCCTAACCTATGGTCTGCCCTGGAAAATGTCCCATGTACACTTGAGAAGAATGTGTATGCTATTGTTGTTGGGTAAAATATTCTGTATGTATCTGTTAGATCTAGTTGGTTTATTATGTTATTTAAGTCCTCTATTTCTTTACTTATCTTTTGCCTGGTTGTTCTCTCCATTATTGAGAATGGGACGTTGAAGTCTCCATCTGTTGTTGTAGTGCTCTTTCTCCCTTCCATTCTGTCATTCTTTGCTTCATGTATTTTGACCTTCTGTCATTATGTAAATGTTTACAATTGTAATATCTTCTTGCTGTATTATACCTTTTATTTATATAATGTCCTTCATTGTCACTTGTAATCATTTTTGATTTAAAGCCTATTTTGTCTGATTTTAATATAGAAACCTCTGCTCTCTTTTGGTTAGTATTTGCATGGAGTATCATTTTCCATCCTCTGACTTTCAATCTGTTTGTGTCTTTGGATCTAAAGTGAGTCTCTTGTGGAAAGCATAGAGTTGGATCATGTGGGTTTTTTTTTTAAATATTTATTTATTTATTTTTGGCTGCGTGGGGTCTTAGTTGTGGCACATGGGATCTTTTGCTGCAGCACGTGGGCTCTTTGTTGCAATGCGTGGGCTTCTCTCTAGTTGTGGTACATGGGTTCCAGAGCTCGTGGGCTCAGTAGTTGTAGCACATGGGCTCTGTAGTTGAGCGCGTGGGCTCCAGAGTGCGTGGGCTGTGTAGTTGCGGCATGTGGGCTCTCTAGTTCTGGCGTGCAGGCTCAGTAGTTGCGGTGCCAGGGCTTAGTTGCCCCAAGGCATGTGGGATCTTAGTTCCCCGACCAAGGATCGAACCCGTGTCGCCTGCATTGGAAGGCAGATTCTTTTTTTTTTTTTTAAAGGAATTCTTTTATTTTTATTATTTATTTATTTTTAGCTGTGTTGGGTCTTCGTTTCTATGCAAGGGCTTTCTCTAGTTGCGGCAAGCGGGGGCCGCTCTTCATCGCGGTGCGCGGGCCTCTCTCTATCGCGGTGGAAGGCAGATTCTTAACCACTGGATCACCAGGGAAGTCTCTGGATCATGTGTTTTTATCAATTCTGCTAATCTCTGTCTTTTAATTGAAGAGTTTAATCCATTTACATTTAAAGTAATTGCTGATATGGAGAGACTTCTGTCATTTTGATATTTGATTTCTATATGCATTATAGCTTTTTTTTTCTCATTTTCTGTGTTATAGTCTTGTGTTTAGTCGATATTTTGTAGTGAAACGTTTAAATTCCTTTTTCATTTCCTTTTGCATATATTCTATAGCTATTTGTGGTTACCATGGGAATGACATCTAACATATTAAAGTTTTAACACTAATTTGATTTTATACCAGCTTAACTTCAGTAACAAACAAAAATCCTTTACAGCTGTCATCTCTTCTTTCAATTGTTCATGTCACAAAGTTACATCTTTATATATTGTATGCCTAGAAACTTAAACTACTAATTCTTTTAAATGCATTAGTCTCTTAAATTATGTAGGAAACTACACATGGAGTTATAAACTAAAGTTACAATAATAGTAGCCTTTAGATTAACAATTTAAAAAAGTCTTCTAAATCATGTAAAAACAAAAAGTGGAGTTACACGGGACTTCCCTGGTGGCACAGTGGTTAAGAATCCACCTGCCAATGCAGGGGACACGGGTTCGAGCCCTGGTCTGGGAGGATCCCACATGCTGCGGAGCCACTAAGCCCATGCACCACAACTACTGAGCCCGCGTGCCACAACTACTGAAGCCTGCGTGCCTAGAGCCCGTGCTCTACAACAAGAGGAGCCACTAAAATGAGAAGCCCGTGCACCGCAACAAAGAGTAGCCCCCCCTCGCCACAACTAGAGAAAGCCCGTGTGCAGCAACAAAGACCCAACACAGCCATAAATAAATATATACATACATATATATATATATATATATATATATATATATATATATATATATATATATATAAAAGTGGAGTTACAAAGTAATACTAGCTTTTATAATTGCCCGTGTATTTGCCTTTATCAAGATCTCTATTTCTTGGTATAGCTTTGAATTACTGTCTAGTGTCTTTACATTTCACCCTGGAAGAATTTTCCCTTAAGAATTTCTTACAGAGCAGATCTAGTGGTAACAAACTCCTTTAGCTTTCATATATGGGAATGTCTTAATTTCTTCCTCACTTTTTTTTTTGGCTGTGCTGAGCTGCATGTGAGATCTTAGTTCCCTGACAAGGGATCAAACCTGCACCCCCTGCATGTGAGATCTTAGTTCCCTGACAAGGGATCAAACCTGCACCCCCTGCCTTGGAAGCATGGAGTCTTAACCACTTGACCACCAGGGAAGTCCCTCTTCCTCCCTCTTGAAGGACAGTTTTGCCAGATACAGGATTCTTACTTGACACTTTTTGTTTGTTTGTTTTACACTTGAATATATTGAACCACTGCTTTCTGACCTCCCAAGTTTCTGATGGGAAATCTGCTGATAATCTTATTGAGTGCCCCTTGTATGTAACAAGTTGCTTCATACTTGCTATACTCTTATCTATCTTTGGCTTTCAAAAATTTGATTGTAATTTTCTCAGTGTGAGTCTCTTTATTTTTCTTGGAATTCATTGAGCTTCTTGGATGTTTCGTCAAATTTGGGAAGTTTTCCACTATTTCTTCAAATATTCTCTCTGACCCTTTCTCTCTCCTCTTTCTGGGACTTCCCTAATGAGTATGTTGATTCATTGGGTGTATCACAGGTCCCTTGGGCTCTACTCACTATTTTTCAATCTTTTCTTTTTTTCTGTTCCTCAGACTCAATATTTTCCACTGTCCTATCTTCAAGTTTGCAGATTATTTCTTCTTCCTGCTCAAAATTTTTTTGAATCCCTCTAGTGAGTTTTTCATTTTAGTTACTGAACTTGTCGCTCCTGAATTTCTTTTTCATTTCTTTTTTTTTTTGTTTGCCGTGCCACATGGCTTGCGGGATCTTAATTCCCTGACCAGGGATCAAACCTGGGCCCCCTGCAGTGAGAGCATGGAGCCCTAACCACTGGACCGCCAGGGAATTCCCTGTTTTTCATTTCTTTTTAGGTTTTCTTTTTTTGTATTGATGGTTCTATTTTGTTTTTACCTAGTTTTCTTGACTTTCTCTGTATCTTCCTTTAGCTCCTTGAGCTTTTTTAAGATGGTTGTTGTAAAGTCTTTGTCCAATAGGTTTGCATCAGATGTTTTTTAGGAACAGATTTTGGAGCGGTTCCAAACGTAAGCTACTATGTTCTCAGACTCGTTAGCCTCCTGGCATTGATGTATGGCAATATATGCATGAAATATTGCCAACCTAAGAATTTCACCGAGTCTCATTATATAAGCACAACTGATTAAATTAGTGCCTGTATGACTCAGTCTCCTGCCCTCCTTCTGTTTCTGGAGGTCTAGTTGTTATCTTATGGCTTAAAACCCCAACCTTCTGATCACATAGTTGGTCTTTCAGGCTTTGCACTGAGTCATCTCTTCACCATGAACTCTCTGTGAGCCCAGATGAGTTACTTATTTGCATAACTATCCAGTCTGGAATTGACCGTGTCTTTTTCCAGCACCCTGTCCCGTCACCCAGCTAGTTCTCTGGGTCTCCCTTTCAAGGTGTCAACAGTCCAAGGATCAGGAAAGAAAGAAATTGTTATCGTGGGATTCAGAGGTCAGGAAACATGGCAGACACAGAGACACTATTTTCATCTTCATTTCTTTCACTGAAATATTGATTTTCTTTCTTCCACGTTGGCATTATTAACAGGTCTTTTTGTGTATTGAATTTCTTTCAGGTGACAAAGGAAAGCCCAAGACCACAGAACCTACCACTTGTGAGCCAGCCCTGTCTGAGGGAGTCTCACTCCAGAAACAACTAATACAAAGAGTTTCAGAGGACTCCCAGTTGGGCCAAATCAACGATAAGGAACGGTCATTGGAAATGCAAGAAGGACACTTGAGACCAGAGATAGAACCCCAGAAGGGGAAGCTCCCTGGGAAACCAAGCTCTGAATATGGCAGCTTAGGGACACCTGGTGGTGTGTGTTCAAGGATTGTAGAGGAGCCGGTCCCTCCAGGAGGTGCAGTCCATGACCATAACTCATGTGGATCTGGTAATGATCTCATGATTCAGGAAGAGGAAAGTATCTTTAAATGCAACGAATGTGGGAAAATTTTTAATAAGAAACGCCTCCTTGCTCGACATGAGAGGATTCACTCTGGAGTGAAGCCCTATGAATGCACAGAGTGTGGGAAAACCTTTAGTAAGAGCACTTATCTCCTTCAACACCACATGGTCCACACCGGGGAGAAGCCCTATAAGTGCATGGAGTGTGGCAAGGCCTTCAACCGCAAGTCACACCTTACACAACACCAGCGGATTCACAGTGGAGAAAAGCCTTATAAATGCAATGAATGTGGAAAGGCCTTCACCCACCGCTCCACTTTTGTTTTGCATAACAGGAGCCACACTGGAGAAAAACCCTTTGTGTGCAAAGAATGTGGAAAAGCATTCCGAGATAGGCCAGGTTTCATTCGACACTACATCATCCACAGTGGTGAGAATCCGTATGAGTGCTTTGAATGTGGCAAGGTCTTTAAACACAGGTCATACCTCATGTGGCACCAGCAGACTCACACTGGGGAGAAGCCCTACGAATGCAGTGAATGTGGGAAAGCCTTCTGTGAGAGCGCAGCCCTCATTCACCACTATGTCATCCACACTGGGGAGAAGCCCTTTGAGTGCCTCGAGTGCGGGAAGGCCTTCAACCACAGGTCATACCTCAAGAGGCACCAGCGGATTCACACTGGGGAGAAGCCCTACGTGTGCACTGAATGTGGAAAGGCCTTCACCCACTGCTCCACTTTTATCTTGCATAAACGGGCCCACACTGGAGAGAAACCTTTTGAGTGCAAAGAATGTGGGAAAGCATTTAGCAATCGGGCAGACCTCATTCGGCACTTCAGCATCCACACTGGAGAGAAGCCCTACGAGTGCATGGAGTGTGGGAAGGCCTTCAACCGCAGGTCAGGCCTCACCAGGCACCAGCGGATTCACAGTGGAGAGAAGCCCTATGAATGCCTCGAGTGTGGGAAAACCTTCTGCTGGAGCACAAACCTCATTCGACACTCCATCATCCACACTGGAGAGAAGCCCTATGAGTGCAGTGAGTGTGGAAAGGCTTTCAGTCGCAGCTCATCCCTCACTCAGCATCAGAGGGTTCATACTGGGAGAAACCCTGTCAGTGTGACAGATGTGGGAAGAACCTTCACAAGTGGGCAATCCTCAGTCAATCTTCAAGAACTCCTATTGGGGAAAGACTTTCTGCATGTAACGACTGAGGAAAATCTTTTGCCAGAGGAAACATCTTACTCAGAATCTGATCATTCATACCAAAGAGAAACCCCACAATTTTCTTCCCTGTGAGAATACCTATTGCAGGATATCAGTTGTCATCTAAAGAGTCATATTGGAAATTGACCCAACCTAGAGCCTTATTCTACATCTGAGAATTCATCAAGGAGAGAGACCCAGTGGTTATTATGCACTTAGGAAAACCTTCAGCTACATCTTTCTTCTTAGTTTACACTTCAGTGTTATCTCAGGAATTTTTTTTAAAAAGAAGGGAGAGACTTAAAATAGAAAATGAACTACAAAATGTTTCTTTCAGACTTCCTTGCCAAGCTATGGCACTTTGTCATTGATTCCTTAGTTAATTGGCAGGAGGATAGTTTTGTTTCCATGGTAAAGAACCTAGACTCTATGTGTCTTGTATATACATTCATTGCTATCCAGTTTAAAGAGAGTTAGACAGGTCTGAAAACTTTCATTGAACATCTCCTTTGGTCTAAAACATTGTCTCTATTCTTAAGGACCTTAATTTTTTGATTTGAGCCAAATCATCAAATACCTTTATATTTAAGGAGATAAGAATACACATATGAATGGGCACGTTCTGTTGCACCATTTTAGACTATTTAGGCTTTGATTCTTTGAAGACAAACCTTTTCTTCATGTGGTTTTAAAGACCTAATACTCAGACTTTTTCTTGGTCCTGTACTATTATTGGTTTACTAATTGCTCTAGTTATGTGGTAAATCTTTTAATCAGGTAAAGTGAGTCCTCTGTCTTCAGTCTTCTTATTTAAAACTGATTAACACTCCTCGTTACTTTGAATTTCCATGTAACGTTTTGGATAAGCTTCTGTTTTTACCAGAAAAAAACTGTATTGAATTTTGATAGAAATTGAGTTAAATTGGCAGATTTATTTGTTGAGAGTTGGCATCTTTGCTGTTTTGAGTCTTCCAATCCATGAAAACATTATGTCTGTACATTTATTTGATATGGCTTGATTTACTTCATTACTATTTTATAAGTCTCAGTAATAGGTCCTGTACAATTTTTATAAGATTTATATATAGGTATTGTTTTTTTTGAGTAATTATAAATGGCATTGATTTTTAAACTTTCAATTTCCATACAATCTTTGGTAGTATACAGAAATATGTATATTTTTCATGTTATTTTGGTATCCTGCAACCTTGCTGTTTCTTTTGATAGAATGCTTGGGATTTTCTACATAGAAGTATCATCTGCAATTAGAGACAGTTTTACTTCTTCCCATCTGTATACCTGTTATTTCCTTTTCTTGTCCTACTACACTAGCTAAGATTTCCAATATGACATTAAATACTAGTAGTGAGAAAACATGTTCTTGCCTGGGTCCTGATATTAGGGGAAAAACATTCAAATTTTCTTCATTAACTATGGTGTTAGTTGTAAAGTTTTCTTCATAGAGTTTTCTTTATCAAGTTTAGAAAGTTTCCCATATTCCTAATTTACTGAGTTTTTTTTGTTATTGTGAATGAGTGTTGAACTTTGTCAAATGCTTTTTTTGTTATCAGTTGATAGAATCCTGTGTTTTTTCTTCTGTAGCCTGTTGATATGATGTATTACATTCATTTGAGATTTGAATGTTGAACCAGCCTTGTATCCTTGCAATAAGCCCCACTTGGTCATGGAGTATAATTATTTTTATATATTATATTACAGTACTAAATATGCTAGTATTTTGTTGAGGAAGTTTTCCTCTAATTTCATGAGTGACAATGATAGGTAGTTTTCTTTCTATATATATATATTTTTCTATTGTCATTTTCTGGTTTTGGTGTCTAGGTGATTCTGGCCTCCTAACATGTGTTAACAGGTGTTCTATTATTCGGAAGACAGTGTGTTGTATAGAATTGGTTTTATTTGTTCTTTTAATGTTTGGTGGCATTCTCCAGTGAACCATTTAGTCCTGGAGATTTTTCTTTTGGATGCTTTTTAATTATGTATTTATTTTATTTAATATGTATAGAACTATTCAGAGTATCTATTTCATATTGGATAAGTTTTTATAGTTTATCTTTTTCTAGGAATTTTCCCATTTCATCTAAATTTTCTTATTTGTTTAAAGTATTCCTTTATTATCCTTTTGACGGCAGCAGAATCTGTACTTATAGCCTCTGTTTTATTCCTATTATTGGAAATGTGTTAACTCTCTTTTATCTTTGTCAGTCTTCTTAGACATTTATCAATTTTTTTATTTCAAGGAACCAGCACTTTATATAATTTTTTCCTCTATCTTTTCCTAATTTCACTGAATTTTTTTTTCTGGTCTTTTTTATATCCTTTCTTCTACTTGCTTTGATAGTATTTTCCTTTGCAGTTTCTTGAGGTGGGTGCTTAGGTTATTGATTTGAGGGTTTTTTTTTTTCCACTTTACTAATGTAAGCATTAAGTTCTATAAATTTCCCTCACAGTACTGTTTTAGCTTCTTGTCTTACATTCTAATTACATTTCATTCAGTTCTAAATATTTCTTTATTCGAGACTGTCTAACCCATGGATTATTTAGAAGTATGTTGTTCAATTTCCCAGTGTTTGGAGTATTTTGTGCTTTCTTTTAATTTCTTTTACATTTGATTTGGCTATTTAAATTTTTTGAGGTTTGTTTTATGACCCAGGATATTTGATGAATGTTCAGTAAGGCTGCTTGAAAAGAGTGTGTATCCTACTGTCATTGGGTGGAGTTTGTATATGTATGTACCAGATACTGTTCGTTGATGGTGTTTTTCAGATTTTCTATATCTGCTGATTTCCTGCCTCGTATTTTTATCAACAGCTGAGAAAGGGGTGTTGAAGTCCTGCAGTTTAATTCTAGAATTGTCTCTTCCTCCTTTAGTTCTGTCAATGTTCACTTCATGTATTTCAAAGCTCTGTTGTTTGGTGCATACACATTTAGGATTGCTATGTCATCTTGGTGTAATAACCCTTTTATCATTATGCTTTCTTTTTGCTCCTCTAAAATTTTTTGCTTTGAAGTATACTTTATGTGATATTAATATAGCTACTATTGAGTTTTTTGGTTAATGTTTGCATGGTTTATATTTTTCTGTAATTTTATTTTCAACCTTATCTATATTGTTACATTTGAAATAATGTAATATGTGAATATTGTGAATAGCATATACTTGGCTCATTTTCTTATATCCATCTTACTGATTTCTGTTTTAAAATTGGTATATTTAGGCCATTTAAATTTAAAATAATTATTGATATTTTTAGGGCTTACAACTACCATTTTATGATGTTTTTGTTGCTCTGTTGTTTGGTTTTGAGGGGGTACTTTTTGTTGTTTGTTTTGCCTTCTTATGGGTTCCTTTAATGTTAGGAGCTCCACTTGATATATCTGTGATGTTTTTGAGTATATCTCTTGTATTTTAGTGGTTACTCTAGGTATTGTACATACATAACTTATCACAGCCTACGGTATCAACACTTTAGCACTTTGACACATAGAAACCGTACTTCCATTGGGTACCTTTACATTCCCCATTCTTTTAATATAATTGTCTTAAGTATTTCCTTTTCATATACTGAACACCATATTGAATGATGTTCTTTTTGCTTCAACTGTCAAACAATTTTTACAAAACTCAGAAGAAGCACAGTCTGTTTACTTCTACTTTTACTCATTACATTGTTCTTTCTTCCTTCTTGAAATCTCAAGTTTCTTCCATTAACAGTTTCTTTTTAAATTTTTTGCCCCATGAACATCTATAGCCTGTCTTTTGTTGCAGATTTTCTGGTAACAAATGTTTTTGTTTTCCTTCTTCTAAAAATGTCTTTATGTTTCCTTCATTCCCAAAGGATATTTTTGTGGGATATAGGATTCAGGGTCAGCAGTTCTTTTCTTTTAGTACTTGAAAGGCAAGTAAGTCATTTCCTTCTGTCTTCCAGATGGGAAATCTGATCTGTTTCAGTTGAGAAATCTGCCGCCATTTGACTCATTATTTCCCTATCTGTAATGTATCCTTTATGTCAAGTGCTTTGAAAGTGTTTTTTCCTTGTATATAGAGTTCAGAAGTTTGATTATGATGTAACCTGCCATAAAATTTGGGGGGCTTATCCTGTTTGGTGTTTGCTCAGCTTTTCAAATTTTGTGGTGTATGCCATTTGGCAAATTTGGGAAATTTTTAGTTATTCTTCAAATAGTTTTTTCAGCCCTTTGTTCTCTTGTTGTTGTTCCATAGGATTCTCAGGCTCCCATCTTTTTGTTCCCCCCAGTCTGTTTTTCTCTGTTGCTCACGTTGATTAATTTCCATTGATTTCTCTTTGAGCTCACTGATTCCTTCTCTCTCATACATAATCTACTATTGAGCTCATCCAGTGAATTTTCGTTTTGGTTTTTGAATTTTTCAATTGTCTGATTTCCGTTTGGTTCTTTTGCCTAGTTTATGATGCCAAAGAAGGACTCTGAGAAAACAAGCAAAACTGTGTAGTCCAAAGTCAGTGGTTCTCTGGTGGTTTATCTTGATACTGGAATAGAAATCCAAAAGTATCTGGAGGAATGGAAGACCTGCCGTCTTCTGTGTTGTTATCCACAAATATTTCTCAAGAAAATAAAACTGGGCAACCTGCAGATTGTTCAGAGTTGTGTTCTCCAGGGAAGATTTGTGTGTAAAATTTCCGAGCTCTCTAAGGCTTGTTATAGCCTCAAAGGAGAATGGGCTACTCCTCTTCCAAGTTCAGTCTTCCTCTTTGTTGTTGAACACATTCTCCCATATTCCCCAACTTGTATAGGGCCTGTGTCTTTCTTTTGTGCCTCTACTTCTTGGTCTTTAACTTCTCCCTCTGAATCCCCTTCTGTCCTCACAATCTATACCTGTGTTCCTCACCCCCAGGCACTTTCTGCCCTACATGCGCATTGAGCTCTGCCCTTCTCTTTTCTCTCACAGATACACCCTGTGTGACTGTTCTGTCCACTGCCTGTCCTCACCCCCTCATGTCCCTTTCGCTCCACTGACAACTAAAGAATGACCTCCACCACGGTTGCCTGACTTAAGCAGGTCTCACAAAGTTCCCTTTTGTCCTCTCTCCTCCTCCCGCCCTCCCACCACTGTTGGACTGCTGCCCACCTCTCTGACTTGAAGGTCCTTTCCTGGTTTCTGTGAGTTCTTACCCTTCTTCAGAGAGTCTGTGTCTTCAGCCCATGTATTAAACAATGTGCTTCCCAGGGTCCATCCAAGGCCATTGCTGTCTCACTTGTGATGTGTTCCATGAGTGAGTTAATTCCCACTCAATGCATTTTATACTCAGTGATCTACAGAGTTCCCCCAAATCTGTGTCTCCAGGTTGAATGTTTCTCATGTCTGTTACCCTTTGTTCATACTTCCACACCTTCTGTGTATTCATATACACTGAGTTAATGCATGTGTCATTTGGCCAAGACCATCACCATGAGGATGCACCCATAATAATTCTAAGAGCAAGCAAACACGTGGTATTACTGTATATCAGCCATTGTTTTGAATGTTTTAACACATCAACTCTTAACCTTTGCAACAAGACTATGTGGTAGGTAATATTATCCTCATTTTACAAATCAGAAAACTGAGGAACAGAAAGATTAAGGAGTTTGCCCAAAATTGTACAGTTGTTACAAAGTATGAGATTAGGGATTGGAGGCCATTTAGGCTGGCTGCAGAGTCCATGCCCTTATCACTTTCCTAGATTCCTTCTTGTAGTATGAATCTTTGTTTTCCTGGTCACTATTCATTTTTACTAAAACGGATCAAATAATACTCATTTGATCTTTCTCATTTTATAGTACATCTTGGCCATCCTTTCAGTTTGAGTGAGAAACCAAACTCAGTCTTCAATGGTCGCATCATCTCTTGTAACTTTGTAGGAAATATAGATAATCTCTGAGTTTGAGGAAGCAGGGAAGTAGAAAAGGGCTAAGGTTGGCATTTGGTTTTAGACGTTGTGTTTGAGGTGCCTGAAAAAACAGTCTCAGTGAATTCCACTATCTTCTGTCTTGTTGACCAAGCCAGACACCTCACAGCCATTTTTCTTTCATCATCCTCACATCCAGCCACTGTCTGATTCTGTTCATTTTACGTTTTTATTTTCCTCAGTAGACAGTATATGTGTGTGTTAGTGAATGGCCACACACAGTAGTGTATTTTTATGTTTGCCTCCCTCACAGTGTTTACACAAAACTGTGTGTATAGTTGGCACAGTATATGACATATGTTGACCACAAAGAGAAACTATATGGGCTTTTATGGACAGATCTATAAGACTTTAAAAGTCATAATGAATGACTGTGTTGAAAGTCCTCAAGACTACCCAGGTTTATGACTTACTAGCAAGCATCAAAGGACTCAGCATATTATACTCAACATCGATGGTTTATGACAGCACAAGAATACAAAGCAATCTCAGTTAAGGGAAAAGATACAAGGACTGGAGTCCACAGGAAGCCAGGGACAAGCTTTAGGAAATCTGAGTGCTTAATTTAAGTTCTGTCAATGAATTTTGACTGCATGTGTGAAATGTCTACTAGGGAAACTTATTAGAACCTCAGTGCCTATGATTTTTATTGGGCACTCTGTCTAGAGCATAACAAAATTCTAGACCTCCAGAAGCATAGCAGGTTAGCAGCATAAGCCACCGTGTTTACACAAACAATAGGTGCACTGAGCCATTCATCATTTCTGAGAATGATAGGAAGCCTCCTGAAATCTAAGTCCCCAAACTTTAGCCAAGGGCAAACTTCGAAGCTCAAAGGATAGCATGCTATATTAACTCTTCTTCACAGTGACTTAAATGATACCTAAATGTTGAGGAAGTTCAAATTTCTTTAACAAATACTAAATACAGTTTGCTACAACAAGAAATAAGTCATAGCTTTGAGGTGAAGGCTTATATACATGTAAATCACTGTAACGAAAACAATCAGTTATGTCAGAGTGGAAATTCTTACATAGTCGTCAAGATTTAATTTAGTGATGACAAAATATAGAGAATGTCTGGTGAGAAAGAATCTTGCCTCTCAATAAATCTGTGTCTATTTAGATATGTCGTCAGTGGTTTGACTTGCAAATATTCCCTTTATTTGTACAAAGATGTAAAGACCAGGTCAATGCTGTGTATTTCCATTGCACATATGTCAACAGTTTCTCATTTACTTTTTGTTCCCACTGTTGAAACTTGTAGCCTTTGACTTCAACAAAGAGAAAATTAAAGAACATGGGGTCATAATAATTCCTACATCATTAAATGTGCATAACTGGAGATTAAAGGGTGTGTTGTTGCAGGCTTAGTTAAGTTCATGGACCTGTCTTGTGAGTTTTACTGAGATGGTATGGGAGCATTTGGTCCAGCCGGGAGGGCCCTCTACAGAGACGTGATGCTGGAGATCTCTAGGAATCTGATCTCTGGGAGTATTTGCCTCGCCCCTTTGTACTCATACTCTGGCCCGCAGACTGCCTTTCCTGTCTTAGTTATCGGATGCTGAGGTGCCTCTGGAATGCTCAAAGACGTCATCCTTGAGTTTTGAGGGTTAAAGATTTGTAATCTGTTCACAGGTATGTTACACACCTGACAATTGAATGGTCTAAGCTAAATTGTAAATGGGCACTATTTTCCCTTCCTTGGAGCAGTGTCAAGAGCATGGACCCTCTAGTCAGACCACCTGGTTACACTTCCTGGCCTTGTTCTAACCAGCTGGATGACTTGAAGGAAATTTCTGTCTGCTGTGATTTTTTTTTTTTTCACACACACACTGTATTTTATTTTTACAAGAGATAAATAGACTGACATCAAGCATTGTACATGGATGACCACAACAAAAGCAACAATGATTGCAGTTACCAAACATGAAACACACTCATACTATGTCATAATATTGACATTCAGTCCAGTAATCCTCCACTGTAGCAGCTCCTTTACTTTGCAGTGAAAATTGATTTGTATATTCTTTGCCTCTGAGTCCTTGTGGGATTTTTTTTTAATTCAAACAGAAAGTCACAAAAATTATACTCATCCTCATCAGTTCACTCAGTCCCATGTAATTAATTTTTTTTCATCTTGATCTTTTGTTAGCACTTTTATGAGTTCATCAGTTTTTCATTAGAGTTCTGGAAATGCTTATTCATTCAGTTCCTGCTGTGATTTTTAATTTGGAGATCCGTGTATTAAGCATATATTTTTTGTTGTTGTTGTGCCCCACGCCCCTTTTTAGTCTTTTTTTTCCTCTTCTTTTTTTTTTATAAATTTATTTATTTATTTTTGGCTGCTTTGGGTCCTCATTGCTGCACGTGGGCTTTCTCTCTAGTTGCAGCGAGCGGGGGCTACTCTTCGTTGAGGTGCACGGGCTTCTCATTGCGGTGGCTTCTCTGTTGCAGAGCACGGGCTCTAGGCACACGCGCTTCAGTAGTTGTGGCACTCGGGCTCAGTAGTTGCAGCACGAGGGCTCTACAGTGCAAGCTCAGTAGTTGTGGCGCACGGGCTTAGTTGCTCCGCGGCATGTTGGATCTTCCCGGATCAGGGCTCGAACCCGTGTCCCCTGCATTGGCAGGCGGATTCTTAACCACTGCGCCATCAGGGAAGCCCCAAATGGGCCATTTTTATGTCACTTCCAAAGAACAGGGTGTCAGTGCATCAAGCCAGATGTGATCTTTAAGTTGCAACAAGGTAGAAAGTCATGGACAGAGCAAGGAGCAATTCCAAGGAGGGGCTGTCCAGGTGAGCAAGTAGAAGGCAGGTATTCAAGGGATGATGGTGTTAGTAAGGTCCCAGTTATCTCCCGTGGGATTGGTATTTTAGAGAGATTGTTCCACATGCCCGTCTCATAGACCCACACCTCTGAAAATGGCGAAGGACAACTAATTGAGGTCCCCAAATACACAGCGTGGCTTGTGGGCTCTTAGTTTCCCAACCAGGGATTGAACCTGGGCCCTCGGCAGTGAGATCATGGAGTCCTAACCACTGGACTGCCAGGAAATTCCCGAGACTGCCCCTTTCAGGACTAGCCAATTCTTAGAGGTAACAAACTACTCTTAGGGGCTATTTCTTTCATGTGTAAATTAAACAACCCAAAGCCCCTAATTGGAACCCCTCCTCTTTCTGACTCTTACACTTAGGAGACTATATTTCTCATCATCTAAGGGCCTGTGCTGGGCAAATAAGGTCAGCCCGTATGCTCCAAAGCCTGTTGACAGTATTCAAACCAGCCAATACCAAACTGTTTATCCTACCCTGCCTTGTCTTTCCTGTTGAAAACAAAATAAAAGCTCTGGACCATGCTTTCTTCACCTCTCTTACCTCCTGACCCATCCTGGTCTCCCCTCGTGGCCCTTTGTGATGTGCCCTGTCTCCTGTTTCTAGGAATGTGTGAGCATAAACTTCTTCCTTCATGACAATCATTCCCATTTCTGTGTATATTAACATACCAAATTAAACAATTCCTGGGTATATTCTAGAACACACAGGGAACATATTACGACTTCTTTACAGTGGCCTACAGGGCTCTACACAGTGAGCTTTAAAGTGACACTAGGGATGAACAGGAAGGAGCAGGTGACAGAATTCCAGGGTCAGGACCCATTTTTCACATTCCTTGCCAGAAAATATCTGGGAGTCTGGGAGTCTTTTTCCACCGATAGAGACCATTCATGGTGTTTGAGGAGACAGTCCAGAAATACTGCTTTCACTGATGCTCTGAGGCAAATTGCTCCACACACCTGGTTGTTTGCAGGGGGAAAATACTACGTTACCCAGAAGGCTGAGCGCCGCGTGTTTGCGCCGATGCTGGGCCAGTGACGGCCCAGGACGGGGTGGGGGGGTTTCATGCGGCCCGCGCCGGCGGGGGCGGGACGTCCGACCATTTGGAGAGCCGCGTCATCTGTCTGCGCCGGCTGGGTCCTCCGGGGCTGTGGGGACTGTGGCGGTGGGCCGGGTGCGTTTCCCAGCCCCGAGCTGGGCAGGCCTGTGAGGAGGGTGTGTCTTACCTCTGCGTCGGTGTACGAGCCCAACACCCGCCCCGGGTCCTCCGTACGGGAGTGTCCCGTGAGCGCCCGCCGGGGCCCCGACCCCGTCCCCGCGGCTCTGACGCGACGGCCTGGGCCTCGTGCGCATTTTGCGCCGGGGAAACTGAGGCTCGGAGTGTGACCGTCGGCTGAGGTGACCCCCCCCCCAACCCCCTCATCCCCCCGCTCTGGGCAGGAGGCGGGCGGCTGAATCCTGGAGCCGCCTCTGCGGCCCCGCTCTCTCCTCACGGTCCCGTGATGGCGGCGGCGTGGTTGGACCCGGCGCGGGTGAGTGGACCATATTGCTGGCATTGCTGCTTCTCCGCTGGTTCGGAGAGGGCTCCTGGGCAGGCTGGAGGCTAAGTAAGCCATTGGGTTTCTCTTTGTCCTCGTCGTTTACTTACAACAAGTGGCGCTGACTCGTTATTTTATCCGCGGTCTTACCACAGATTTGGGTCTCCGACAGGTGTTTCATCAGTGCGTGAAGGATGAATGATGCTTCCTTCCTTCCCGTCACACTTAAAATCTAGAATTCCAGCTTCCCCATCCTCCCGGCCGACCTCCTCTGACCTTCCGTTCTTCCCTGGCTCACTGTTCTGCAGACACACCAACCTGACCATGATAAGTTCTCTGTCGCCCCGCCCCGCCCCACCCCGCCCCCAGTCTTTATATTTGCACTGGCCTTTGCCTGGAGTACTGTTCCTGTATCTTTTTTTTTTTTTTTGGCTGTGTTGCAGGGCTTGGGGGATCTTAGTTCCCCAACCAGGGATCGAACCTGTGCCCCCTGCAGTGGAAGCATGGAGCCCTAACCACTGGACCGCCAAGGAAGTCCCACTGTTCCTCTATCTTTGCAGAACTTCCCTCTCACATCCTTCTGGCCTCTGCGCAGATGTCTCCTATTTGAAGAGGGCTTTTCTAGCAGTTAGCTTAAAGTGGCCCCTTCCTGTTGCCTGTGTTCTGGCATTTTTGTGTAGGGAACCTGGCAAAATTCCTGGTTGAATTTGTCCAGGATGCTGTGGGAGCAAAGAGAAAACAATGAGAAAAGAACCATAATAGCCAGCCGGCCTCCATTGAGTCTTTGCTGTTAGCAGGTAGACAGGCATAATATATCACCTCATGTAATCCTCACCTTTTCAGAGCTAAGTTCTGTTATTATCACTGTTTTGTACAAGAACAACTTGAGACTCAGAGAAGTTCAGTTTCCTGCCCAAGTTCACTGCAGTTCTTAAGTAGCAGAAACTAACAACCAGTATGTCGCCGCCACAGCCTGTATTTTTACCCTCTTCTCTACGAACGGTGGAGAGGGATGCCTGGAGGTGACACCTAAAGTAAACTTTGCAAGCCATGCAGGCTTCCTTCCGGTAGGCAGTCTTGGCATGAACCAGGGACATGGCATTTCAGCAGGCGGAAGAGTGTGGACCAAAAAAAAGGTATATTGGTTGTTTAAGGAACCCCCAGAGGGTCTTTGCGATTGCCAGAATCCTCCCCACTCCCCCATCTGCTGAGACGTGTCCTGGGAGGGCCAGACGGTGTGGCCGTTGGCTGAATGTTCCATCCTGCTCAGCCAGGACAGACATCATGGCCAATCAAAGGCTGTTGTTCTCCTGGCTACAGCCTCCAGTGTCCTCAGCAGTTCCTATTCCCTGGTCCCTGGAGTATTCTTTCCTCCGGGATACATGCTGTGAGGCCTCAGGTAGAAAAAAGAAGTGATGACTCGTTGTGGATTCTCCCTGGGAGTCTCCAAGGTTCACATGGCAGCAGGAGCTGGTCCAGGCCCTGCCACTTCCCAAGCAGGTACCACCACCTCAGGTGACTCTCCTGTGAGGTGGGTGATGATGAATCTGCGCCTCTGCCCACGTCTGCAGAATTATTTTCAGCGGCGGCTGAAATGAATGTAACTGGGAAATTTATTTAAAATGCTTCACATCTTCATTAACTGTGGTTTTACTTTGCCAGTGGGTCATGGTTATGCTGTTAGACCTCAGACCAGAGGAACCTGCTTTTAAATCCTGCCTCTGATCACAACACATGTAAACTTTGGGTGAACTGGTAGAGCTCCCTGGGCCTCAGGTCTCCTGACTGACATGAAGATGATAACGGCATTGACCTCACCGGCTGTGGCCAGTCACCCCGTGTTTCTTTTTTCTTTAATTCTCATAACTATTATCGGTGAGAATCATTGTATTGATTCAGAAATCAACGTTCAGAGGAATTAAGCGAGGCCCCCAAGTTCACACAGCAGGCAAGTGCTGACTTTAGGACTTCGGATTCAAACCTCAGGAGTGGGTGGGACTTAAGAGCTGGGGACTTTCAGACACTTTAACAAGACATGTAAATGCCTCAGCACGAGGCAGGCACACAGTGAGGACCAGTGAGTCTGGGGTGCTGTTGCTGTAATTATTATTGGTATTGTTTTTGTCGTCATTGTTATTCTTTCCCATTTGTCTGACATCTCAGCACCCTCACCATTCCGTGCCTCACAGTCTGTGTGGGAGGCTCCTGACCTCGTGTCATTCTCCGTCGGCTCCTGCCTAGGAGGCTTCTGTGGGCTACGCTGCTGTGATCAGTCTAGAGCAGTGTCTGCCTCCTGGAGTCCAGCACAGAGCTCAGCCTTCAGGGGCTGTTTGGTCTCTGCATCTTTGCCATGGAGAGAGATGGGCTCTGATTCCATCAGTAGCCCCAAGACCAACACAACTGCCTCTGCTTGACTTTCCAGATGCTTGTTACTTATGAGGATGTGGCCGTGACTTTTACCCGGGAGGAGTGGGGGCAGCTGGACCCCGCCCAGAGGACCCTGTACCAGGAGGTGATGCTGGAGACCTGCGGGCTCCTGGTCTCTCTGGGTAAGGCCTTCCCAACTTCCCCATGTGGGACCTGTCACTTGCTTCATTCCGCCCTCTGGCTCCAGGCCTGGTGGTTGGGAAGCCCTCTGTAGCCCATCTACCCTCCTCCCCACAGCTTCAGTTATTTTCTGGACTCACTCTTGCTGCCTGGTCTCCTTGTATCTCACTTAGGGAGGGTTGGACAAGAAACATAGTTTGCCTTTGGTCACAACCAAAGGAGAAGGATGTGTTGGGAGGAAATGGGGGTGTCTCACAGAACCCAAAGGTAGGAATTCCTGCTGGGCTCCTTGAGGGACTGATATAGCGACTTAGAGAAGCATGATTATGCCCTGGCTTCTGGGTCTCTTGTTCTGCCTTCTCTCGTGGGCCTGCTCGTGTCACTTTGTTTTCACAGTGGTTTTTTTCTGCTGCAGCTATTTTGCAGAAGGAGGTAGTCAGCAAGTCCTTGCTCTCTGAGGCCCACTCCCTCCTCATCTCTATTTCTTGCTGTATGTTTATCTTATTTCTCTGTTCATGCTCTACTCATTTAGTTCTCCCAGCACGCTGTCCTCAGCAAGTAAGGAAAATAGGGCCGTTGTTGTGAGTCCCTCCTAAAGCTTAATCCATCCAACTTAAAAGGCACATCTTGGTTGTCAGCAGCTCTCCTTTGCATTTTTTGTCTGTCCTTTTGTGAAATGTTGATAAGAATAAATGATATATGATGTTCGTGCAAATGTCTCTATTTGACCAAATCACTGTGTGGGATTCCGAACCCAAGTTTTTATTTTTAGTAGTTCATGAAATGCTGAATTCTGGCGTCTCCACGTCTGCTCCTTCCTCTGGCCCTGTTTCCTGAGGATTGACTCCTCTGCTCATGCCCCCCTCTCACCACCACAGCCCACTTGGTCTGAGGCTGCTGACTCCCACGGGGAAGTGTTTGCTGCTTCCTTCTTCGTGTAGCACTTGGGAGACCAGGGTCTGGTGCCAGACCCCTGGTGTCTAATCCCTGCTCTGCTGCTTATGAGCTGTGTGTTCCTGGGCAGGCTACTGAACGCTTCTGTATGTCAATCATCTCATAGGTAGTATCTCATGAAGTAATACAGTACCTACTTCACACGTGTGTCGTGAGGGTGAGTGGCTCAGAACAGTGCGTGCTGACGCCTGGCTGTGTTCGGGGTTAGCAGTTGTGACCCCTGCTGCTGTCGCTACTATTAATGATATCATCGTCGTCCTTGTTGTCATGGTCATCACCCTACACTTGGACTCAGCATTTTCTGGAACAGTGTTGTGTAGCTTTGTAGTTAAATACAGATGCCAGATGCCAGAGATGACTAGACTTTGGTTTTCATCTTGGCTCAGCCATTCATCATGTCCGTGGTTTCAGCAAATCATTTTATCTGCCTGAGCCTCTGTTTCTTCATCTATAAAATGGTGCTTATTGCAGTATGTACTTCATGTGGGTGCTATAAGGAAATCCTAAAATAGAATTTTTCATGCAAGGCCCACAAGAAGGTCAATATAACGCTTTGCTTAGGACCTAAAAAAGACTTAGATCCATGAAGACATTTACCTTGTTCCTGAATGAAAAGACTCAATATTTTAAATATTTATGTCATTTCATTTCTAAATTAGTTCATAAACTTAATTCAGTTTTTTTAAATGCATTTAAATTGCTTGGCACAGTCCTTAGAATATGGTTACATCTATAAATAGTTATTGTTTTTTTAAGACTTGTCTTTTTCGAGCAGTTTTAGGTTCACAGCAAAATTGAGAGGTAAGTATAGAGATTTCCCATACACCCCCTCCCCCCACACGAGCATACCCTCCCTCGTTCTCAATATTCTCACCAGAATGGTACATTTGTTATAGTTGATGCATCTACACTGACACATCATAATCACCCAAAGTCCATAGTTGACATTAGGGTTCACTCTTGGTGTTGTACATTCCATGGGTTTGGACAAATGTATAATGACGTGTATCCATCATAGTATCATACAAAATTTTTTTGTTGCCCTAAGAGTCCTCTCTATTCATCCCTGCCCCCTCACCAACCACTGATCTTTTTTACTGTCTCCATTTGTGTTTTCCAGAATGTCATATAGCTGGAATCATAGAGTATGTAACCTTTTTAGATTGGCTTCTTTCACTTAGTAATATGCATTTGTTTCTCGTTTCATGGCTTGATAGCATGTTTCTTTTTAGTGCTGAATAATATTTTACTGTCTAGATTTACCATCCTTTATCCATTTACCCACTGAAGAACATCTCAGTTGCTTCCAAGTTTTGGCAATTATGAATAAAGCTGCTGTAAACATCCATGTGCAGGTTTTTATGTGGACATAAGTTTTCAGCACCTTTGGGTAAATAGCGAGAACTGTGGTTGATGGATCCTATGGTGAAGGTATATTTAGTTTTTTAAGAACCCACCAAACTGTCTTCACAACGGTGGTATCATTTTGCATTCCCACCAGCATTGAATGAGAGTTCCTGCTGCTCTGCATCCTCGCTAGCGTTTGGTGTTGTCAGTGTTCCACGTTTTGACCTTCCTTCCTTCCTATTTATTTATGGCTGCCTTGAGTCTTCGTTGCTGCGTCTGGGCTGTCTCTAGTTGCGGCGAGCAAGGGCTCCTCTTTGTTGCAGTGCGTGGGTTACTCCTCGTTGTGGTGTGCGGGCTTCTCATTGCGGTGGCTTCTCCTGTTGCGGAGCATGGGCTCTAGGCCCGCAGGCTTCAGTCGCTGTGACACTCAGGCTCAGTAGTTGTGGCATGCGGGCTCTAGAGTGCAGGCTCAGTAGTTGTGGCTCACGGGCTTAGTTGCTCTGCGGCATGTGGGATCTTCCCAGACCAGGGCTCGAACCAGTGTCCCCTGCATTGGCAGGTGGATTCTTCACCATTGCGCCACCAGGGAAGTCCCGTGACCATTCTAATAGTTGTGTAGTGGTATCTTGTTTTAATTTGCATTTCCCTGATGATATATTCTGTGGAGCATCTTTTCATATGCTTATTTGCTGTGTGTATATTGTCTTTGGTGAGATGTGTTTTAAGGTCCTTGTTCTTGTCTTTGGTGAGGTGTCTGTTAAGGTATTTGGCTCGTTTTAAAATTGGGTCATTTTTGTTTTCTTACGTTCTAATTTTAAGAGATATTTGTGTATTTTGGATAACTGTCCTTTATCAGATATGTCTTTTGCAAATATTTTCTCCTACTGTGTGGCTTGTCTTCTCATTCTTTTTTTTTTTTTTTTTAATTTATTTTATTTTTTTTGTCTGTGTTGGGTCTTCTTTGCCGTGTGCGAGCTTTCTCTAGCTGCGGTGAGCGGGGGCTACTCTTCATTGCGGTGCGCGGGCTTCTCGTTGCGGTGGCTTCTCTTTGTTGTGGAGCACGGGCTGTAGGCGCGCGGGCTTCAGTAGTTGTGGCACGCGGGCTCAGTAGTTGTGGTGCACGTGCTTAGTTGCTCCGCGGCATGTGGAATCTTCCTGGACCAGGGCTCAAACCCTCATCCCCTGCATTGGCAGGCGGATTCTTATCCACTGTGCCACCAGGGAAGTCCTGTCTTCTCATTCTTTTGGCAGAGCAGAAGTTTTTAATTTTTATGAAGTCCAGCTTATCAATCATTTCTTTCATGGATTATGCCTTTGGTGTTGTATCTAGAAAGTTATCACATACCCATAGTCATCTAGGTTTTCTCCTATAATATCTTCTAGGAATTTTATGGTTTTGTGTTTTACATTTAGATCTGTGATTCATTTTGAGTAAAGTTTTGTGAAGGGTATAAGGTCTGTCTAGGTAATTGTTTTTATATGTGGATGTCCTGTTCCAGCACCATTTGTTAAAAAGACTAGCTTTGCTAACTATTATATTGCTTTTGCATCTTTGTCAAAGATTAGTTGACTGTATTATGTGGGTCTATTTCTGGGCTTTCAATTCTGTTCCATTGATCTTTCACCAACATCACACTGTCTTCATTACTGTAACTTTATTGTAAGTCTTGAGGTTGGGTAGCATCAGTCCTCCCACTTCGTTCTTCTTCAATATTGTGTTGGCTGTTTTGGGTCTTTTGCCTCTCAATATAAACTTAATCAGTTTTGGATATCCACAAAATGATTTGCTGGGATTTTGATTGGTATTGCATTGAATCTATAGATCAAATTGGGAAGAACTGACATCTTGACAGTACTGAATCTTCTTATCCATGAACATAAAATCTCTCTCCATTTATTTTGTTCTTTGATTTCATTCATCAGAGTTTTGTGGAGTTCCTCATATAAATCTTGTACATATTTTCTTAGATTTATACCTAAGTATTTCATTTTGTAGGAGTGCTAATGTAAATGATAATGTGACAAAGGGCAACTAATCTAAGTCTGCTTTCAAATAACACTATATCACTTCACTGGTAACATGAGACCTTATAACAAAATAATCTTAATTCTGTCCTCCCATCCTTCATATCATTGCTGCCATTTGTTTCACTATGTAAGTGCATATATAATGGGTACATATATTTTATACATATATAAAAATAAGCATTTATATGTATGTATGTATATATATATAAGCGTGTGTAAGCTATGTACATAAGCATAATTGAATACATTATTACTGTTATTATTCTGAACAGACTGTTACTTGTTAGATTGGTTAAGACAACTAAAAGTTTTAACTTTACCTTCTTTTATTCCTCTTGCAGTATTCCTCCTTTCTGTATTTAGATCTGAGTTTCTGACCTACATCATTTTCCTTCTCTCTACAGAAGTTATTTTAACATTTCTTGTAAGATAGGTCTACTGGCAACAGATTCCCTCAATTTTTGTTTCTTTGAGAAATTCTTTATTTCTCTTTCAGTTTTGAAGGATAATTTCACAGGGTATGGAATTCAAGATTGGTGAGGTTTTTCTCTGAACACTTTAAATCTTTCCACTCTCTTCTTATGTGATTTCTGAGGAGAAATCATATGTAATTCTTGTCTTTGTTCCTGTATAGGTAAGATGTTTTGTTTTGACCTCCGGCTTCTCTCTGGATTTTTTCTTTAGCTTCAATTTTCTGTAGTTTTTAAATGGTATGCCTAGGTGTGGTTGTTTGTTTGTTTTTGCTGGGGGACAGGGGTGGGGGTAGTGAGCATTTATCATGCTTGGTGTTCTCTTGGCTTCCTGGATCTGTGGTTTGGTGTTTGACATTAATTTTGGGAAATTCCCAGTCATTGTTGTTTCATGTATTTCTTCTGTTTCTTTTTCTCATTTTTTCCCCTTTTTAAATTTGCATTACTTGTATATTACACCTTTTATAGTTCTATGGTCCTTGGATGTTCTGTTTTTTTCAGTCTTTGTCCTCTTTGCTTTTCAGTTTTGAAGGTTTCTATTGATATATCCTCAAACTCAGAGATTCTTTCTTTAGCTGTGTCCAGTCTACTGATAAGTCCACCAGAGGCATTCTTCAGTGTTATTTGATCTGTAGCATTTTTTTTGGTTCTTAATTAGGATTTCCTTCTATCTGCTTACAATGCCCATCTGTTTTTGCACGCTGTCTACTTTTGTTTATTAAAGCCCTTCGCATATTAATCAGTGTCATTTAAAATCCCTGATCTGATAATTCCAGCATCCCTTACATGTCAGGTTCTGATGCTTGCTCTGTCTCTTCAAATTGTGTTCTTTGACTTTTAGCGTGACTTATAATTTTTTTTGATAGCTGCATATGATATACTGGGCAAAAGTAACTGCTGTAAATAGGCCTTTAGAAATGTGGTGGACGGGACTTCCCTGGTGGTGCAGCGGTTAAGAATCCGCCTGCCAATGCAGGGGACACGAGTTCGAGCCCTGGTCCGGGAAGATCCCACATGCCGCGGAGCAACTAAACCCATGCACCACAACTACTGAGCCTGTGCTCTAGAGCCCACGAGCCACAACTGCTGAGCCCGTGTGCCACAACTACTGAGCCTGTGCTCTAGAACCTGCAAGCCACAACTACTGAAGCCTGTGCACCTAGAGCCCATGCTCCACAACAAGAGAAGCCACCACAATGAGAAGCCTGCGCACCACAACAAAGAGTAGCCCCTGCTCACCACAACTAGAGAAAGCCCACATGCAGCAACAAAGACCCAATGTAGCCAAAAATAAAATAAATTTAAAAAAAAAAAAAAAAGAAATGTAGTGGCAGGGCAGGAGGGAAAGAGTGTTCTATAGTTCTATGATTTGGTCTCAGTCTTTTAGTGGGCCTATCCCTCTGGACTGTGAATGTCACAAGTGTTTATCTCCTCCACTAAGGTAGGACAGGATGGCCAAAGTTGACTGGAGTTGGGTATTTCCCTTCTTCCAGGCCATTTAGGCTCTGATAAAACCCCAGCAGTTTAGGCTCTGGTTAACTAGTTTCTTCTGAGGACAGGCCTGGTTAAAGACAGAGTGCTCTGGTATATTTCAGAATTGGTTCTTTTTCCTTCCCCCCTGCCAGAAGCCCAAGGGGATTTTTCTCTTCTATTTTTTGTGGGAACTTGATTGAGCTTCTGGAGAGAAATCTCATAATACTGTGAGGGCCTGCCTGTGACTGCGTCCCCTGGAGTTTTTTTTACTCTCAGAGTTGTCTGCACTGAACCTCCACCAATCCATTCATTACCGTTCAGGTTTCCTATCCTGGCGCTGGTTCCTGTGGCAGTTTCTGCTCATGAGTCTCTGCTCTTGTAAGCTGTGACTGACTGTATTCCCTGTGTCTCCAATCCTGGGGATAGCAGTTTACCTTGTTTCCTCCCCTCTGTTATTGATCCAAGACGACTTGTTGATTTTTCAGTCTGTTCAGCTTGCCACTTGTTGTTAGGATGGAGTGGCGACTTGGAAGCTCCTTACAGGCAGAACTGGAAACAAGAAGTCGACTAAATATTAGTTTTGACTTAACTGTTAGGATTTAAAAATTGCATGGCAACATGGCAGATTGATGAAGCACCTGGGCTCAGGAGCCACAGTTCAGTGAAATCTTCTCAGGAAGTGACATTTGAGCTGAGACCCAAAGAATTAGAGTAATGTAGAACGAGCAAAGTAGGGAAAAAAACAGCCTTCCAGTTAGAAGGGACAGCACGTGCAAAGGCCCTGCAGTCGCAGAGAGTGTGACTCCTGACAGCTGAAGAAAGACTCCTTCACTTTCCACTGCCCTGTCCCTGAGCCCCGTGCTGAGCATGTAGCAGACAGGAGTGAACATTTGCTTAGTGATGACTAACGAATCCTGAGCTTTGGTTCAGGATCTGCAGATGCGCTTTCTGTGCGGGTCCTGGTACCTCTGCCATTGATTTATCTACAGTCTTTACCCCCACATTGGTTGATATATGTTTGGGTATACATGACAGACCAGCTCAAACAGTCTACACCCTGAAGGAAATTTATTATCTAAGAAGCAGCTCAGAGGTGATGCTGGCTTCCAGGTTGGGGGTGCCAACCCAGGTATCTGTTTCTTTGCTTCATTGGTTCTGATGCTCAGGCTGGTTCCCTCACAGGAGTCGCAAGATGCTTCTGGATGGCAGGAGCTGTGAGGGCGTCACTCAGCCCTTCCTGAAATAAAGCTTTCTTTTTATTCAGAGCGGCTGTCGTAGGTAACCTGCCTACCTCAGATACCGATGATGCCATTTGTGGGATGATGGAGACCAGGGCTTCTTAGCCTGCCAGGTTGGCTACTATTGCCTGGAGAGCGTTTAAAATCTGATGCCCAGGCCCTTCCCAGAGATTTTGTTTGAACTGCTGTGTGGTGGTAGCTGGGCACCCCAGGTGTTGCTGATGCACAGGAGGTTGAGGTCCCTGACTTGAATGAATTAGAAAACGTCTTCAGGAGGTACGTCTGAACGGTGCTGGCTTCTGTGGGATGGAGATCAAAGGGAGTTGGTGCTGTCTATGCAACCAGCACTAATGTCTACAGTCTTCGGGGACAAAGGATGGTGTTTTTACAGTTTGTTTCCCAGTTGCAGCATTTTGTTTGCATGGATGGGAGCAGCTACATTCCGAGGTCTCTTGCAAATCCTGCAGTCCCAGTCTGGGTTGAGAGGTTTCTTTCTTCTCACCAAAATCCCCATGTTCTCTTTTTTTCTCTGTGAACAGGGTGTCCTTTGCCCAAGCCAGAGCTGATCCACCCACTGGAGCACAGCCCAGAGTTACAGACGTTGAAGAGAGGCCACTCCCCGAGCTCCTGCCCAGGTGAGTGCCAACAGCTGGCCAAGCGGGCATCACAGCAGGTTGCAGACAGCAAGAGGACCATTAACTATAAAATTTGTGAGAATTTTCTTGTCGTGGCCTCTCTGGAGGCGTGGGATCTGTGGAACCTTTTAACCTGTGGTCCCTCTACCCCATAACACTCTCCACTGCTCCTGGGGAGGTGTGGGGCGTATCAGGTAAGTTCAGGCTCTTGGCTCCATGTACTTGGGCTTAAAAACTAGGTGTGACACACCACACAGACTTGTGGCCCTGGGGAAGTTCCATGATCCCGTTGTGCCTTTGTATATAAGTTTGGCCAAGGTAAATCTAGCTGTTCTAACAGGTGTATTCCAAAATCTCCATGGCTCAGCACATGAAAAGTGTTTTTCTTGAACCAAGGGCGATGTGGATCAGTAGGGAGCTCTGACCACACAGTTATTCAGTGACTCAGCTACCTTCTGTCATCAGCGTGAGACCTTCAGGGTTCCTGTCATCCTCCAGCTGGCAGAGGGAAAACAGAGAAGGGAAAATGTCACACCCACTTCCAACACATTGTTTCCACTCACATTCCACTGACAAGATACTCGACTTTGTCATTTGGTTCCTGGAGCTGGGAAATGAGGCTAAGTGTTTTCAAGGAAAGGAATGAAATGGTTTGATCAGTGTGGTCAGTTACACTCAGTCTGTTCCTGAGAAATTGTAGTCATAATCGTTTCTGTCTCGTTGGGTGGTTGGAGGATGTAATAGATTATGTATGAAACTGCTTCACACTGGGCCTGACCCATAGTGAGTGGCTCAGCAAAAGTAACCTATTAGTATTATTCACATCGTGGGATTAGTGCTAGTGAGTAATGATAGTATCTCACATTTCCTTCTGAACTACAAGTAAACAGGGCCTTTCCAACTATGCTCTGTATCTCACCCTTTCCCACCTTCTCCATCCACCCACACTCTGAGTGTCAGTCAGACACCCAGAAGCACTCCCCTGCCCTAGTTTTCCTATCCCTCCTGTTTGCTTAACCTCAAGGCACCTCATGCTCAACATGCCTAAGAGGGGGCTTTTGACCTTGCCCGTTTCTCCCACCTCCCGTGCATGTTAGAAGGCTGGGTGCAGCCTCAGACAACTCCTCAACACCCCCATCTCCACCAAGCCCTCCAAATGCTGTCCGTTTTGCATGCACGCTTCCTGAGTCTGTCACCTCCACCAACAGTACAAGATGCCCCCCCCACACCCTCGGTCCAAGTTTTCAGCTTTTGCCTGGGTGATGCCAGCACACTCCTGGCTGGTCTCCCCACATCTCCTCTGTGCCTCTAGTCAGCCCTGTCTCCCACGGTGGCCCCCGCAGCCACCAAGATCTTGTTCCCAACCTTCAGCACTACCCCATCCACTGAGCCCTCAGCACGTTTTCATGTCGAAGGTAGAGCCTGTGGGACTTCCCTGGCGGTCCAGTGGTTGGGACTTCGTCTACCAATGCAGAGGGTGCAGGTTCGATCCCTGGTCGGGGAGCTAAAATCCTGCATGCCTCGCAGCCAAAAAACCAAAACATAAAGCAGAAGCGATATTGTAACACATTCAATGAAGACTTTAAAAATGGTCCATGTCAAAAAAATCTTAAAAAAGAAAAAAAGAAAATAGAGCCTATATCCTTGTGTTGCTTGATCCTTAAACCCTTACACATTCATCTAATTCTCTCATATGTGTAACTTCCTTCCTCACCTCCCTAGAGATCTCAGCCCTGACCAAGGCCAATTCATGTACCACAGTCTAGGCCAAACCTTTTCAGGGAACTGCTGCTTCTCACCTTTTCTGCCTCTTTTGTAACATAAAGATATGCTCAGTTGCCTCACACTCGGGGAAAGTAAATAGAAAATGCTTCTGTCTCTCTAATGGCTTCACACTGACATTGACTCTACTTTCCCTGTAAAATCCATCTTTTTGGAGAAGCTGTCTCATTCTTGCAAGAGATGTCTATGCTTGAGTTCCGTCCATCTCATTTACTAAAATTTTCTTGCACTTTTTGAATGAGGTGTAACTCACACCCTGTGTTGTGTAAAAATCTTAAGAGGTTAATAACTTCATGAATGCTTGCGTATGTTTAACCCACGTAAGCACCACCTCAGTCAATATGTAGAATATTTCCAGCATCTCATTGGGATCTCACGCCCTCGATAGCCCCTTGTGCTCGGTAACCCCTATTTAGACTGTCGGCATCAATTAGTTTGGACTGTTGAACCCCATAGCATGCTCTTTGTCATATATGTCTTCTTTTGATCATCATGTCTGAGATTCTTTTCATGTGGTTGCCTGTGGTTAGAATTTGTTTACTCTTAATATGGGGTAATATCTCATTGCATGAAAAATTGCCCTTCATTGATCCATTCCCCTTCTGATGGGCACTCCTGTTGTTTTCAGCTTAATGCTGCTGAGAATATTCATGTTATGTTTTTTGGTGCATGTAAGCACTGATTTCCATTAGGAATACATTCTGGTATGTGTGCAGGTCAGGTCCTGGAGTAGCTGTATGTTCAGCTTTGATAGAAACTCCAGACAGTTCTGCAGAGTGTCCGCCCCCTTTAACATCCCCACCATTCATCTATGAAAGACTCCATCTGTCCCTATCCTTGGCAGCTCTTGGTAATGTTCCCTTTGCTCTTTGAGGTCTGAGGGAGGTTCCTTTGCACCACAGCGCTGAAACTCTTCCTTACACGGTCACTGCTTTGCTCCTAATCTTCAAATACAGCACAACCATAAACAATCATGAGCGATGGGCCACAATTTACTGAACACACCTGGCACTGTGCCCAGTGCTTTACAGACATTTTCTCATTTAGCCTTCACAGCAGCCTATGAGGCAGAAACTGAGAGCCTCTCAGTTTTTCAGACAAGGAAGCTTAGACAGGAAACAGCTAAGAATTTGTCCAACATTAGCTGGCTGGGTACAGGCAGAATTTGAGTCGAGTTGTTCTGCTCCAGAGCCAGCACTCTTGACCGCCACGCCATATGAGCTCAGGACGCAGCACAGACTTTTCAGACTGTGTCGTGTTTGAGCATTTGACCATCTTGGATTCTTTGCCCCTCTTCTCACTGGACCTTCATTCTCCCTCTCTGATCATCACTTGAATGTTGGCTCATGGGGCATCTCATGGCTCATTCTCTTTACTCTTAAATGCTCTCCAAGGTTAATCCACACATTCTCATTCTCATACCTCCAATTTACATGCTGCCTAGTTAGGTCCCAGGTGTACATTATTGGACTAACCCATAATAAAAAATTAAAGCTAATTGATTGACTTTTTGCCCTGTGTCTGGCACCCTGCTGAACATGGTATATGCAGTGTTTCACTTCATCCTTGTAGCAGTCCTACAAGGTGGGCTCTATTTTTAGCTTTATTTTTCAGAAGAGGAAAATGAAGGCCTATGGAATTTTGAGTGCCTTACCAGACACCACAAAGCTAATATTGCGTTCTTTTGGAATTTGGGCCTAGGGTTTTTGTGGTCAGAGACCATGTTCTTAACCATAATACTCATGTGACCTCTAACTTTTGTGTAGTGGATCTCAGGTGCAGGTTTCAGTTAATCATAAACCTTGGTTTTATGGGGACATTGTCATCACTGATTCATCAATGACCTTGATTAATTGATGTATTAATTAAATTATTTGCTCATTTGTTTCTTTTTGAAAATAATATTCTTAACATCACCAAACTCCAGAATGAGAACATTACTCATACCCTCCTGTCTTAGTCTGGCTGCTGTAACAAGAATGCCACGGAGTGGGCAACTCAAGTAACGTTTATTTCTCACAGTTCGGGAGTCTGGGAAATCCAGGATCAAGATGCTGGCAGATCTGGCGTCTGATGAGGACCTGCTCCTTGGTGTGCAGATGGCAGCCTTCTCATTCTGTCCTCACATGGCAGAGAAAAGAAGCAAGCTCCTTAGTATCTTTTCTGGTAAGGACACTAATCCCATCTTGGGAGCTCCACTCTCACCAACCTTATCCTCTCATGCACTGCAGTTCCCTGATTCTGGAAGACTCTGTGCCTTTGTTCGTTCTATTTCCAAAGGCTGACAGGGCCTTCCCATTTTCTCTATATGTCAGTAGGTCTGGCCGCATCTGGGAAGCCTGCATGACCTCTTCCTGTCTCCCACCTACTGCACTAGGTGCCCCTTTGCTGGCTTCCTGTAGCACCTTGAGATGTTCTGGCTTCGAGCAAACTCACCACACGCAGTGTCATCATTCCTCTGTCTACCTGCCCCTCGTCTCCAGACATTCTGTCCCATGCCCGTGCTGTCCCTTTGGGTTTTCCCTCTAAAATTTTCAAGAATCTAAGAACCAAAAAGAAAGAAATTGCACACCTGGGTTTCAGAGATTTGAAAAGACAGCAGGTACAGACCCACTATTTTCATCTTCTTCTCACTGACATGGTGATTTAGTTTCTTCTATGTTGCCATCACTTATATGCCTTTTTGTGTATTGTACTCCCTTCAGATGACGACACAAAACCTGACACTACAGAGCCTGCCCCTTCTCACCTGGCCTTGTCTGAGGAAGTCTCACCCCAGGAACAACCGACTCAGCGAGCCTCAGGGGACTCCCTGTTGGGACAAACCAAGGATCAGGATGGGCCACTGGAAATGCATGAAGGCCACTTGAGACCAGGGATGGACCCCCAGAGGGAGAAGCTCTCTGGGCAAATGAGCCCTGAACATGGTGGTTTAGGGACACATGATGGTTGTCACTCAAGGATTGTTCAGCAGCGAGTCTTTCCAGGAGATATTCTTTATGAATGTGACTCACATGGACCAGTGAAAGGACCCTTGATACATGAAGGGAAACACCTCTATAAGTGTGAGGAATGCGGGAAAGTTTTTAACAAGAATTGCTTCCTTATTCGACATGAGCAGATTCACTCTGGCGTGAAGCCCTATGAGTGCACAGAGTGTGGGAAAACCTTTATTAAGAGCACACACCTCCTCCAGCACCACATGATCCACACCGGGGAGAGGCCCTATGAGTGCACAGAGTGCGGGAAGGCCTTCAACCGCAGGTCACACCTCACAAGGCACCAGCGGATTCACACTGGAGAGAAGCCTTACAAGTGCAGTGAGTGTGGAAAGGCCTTCACCCACCGCTCCAATTTAGTCTTACATAACAGAAGCCACACTGGGGAAAAACCCTTTGTGTGCAAAGAATGTGGGAAAGCCTTTCGAGATAAGACAGGTTTCCTTAGACACTACATCATCCACACGGGAGAGAAGCCCTTTGAGTGTGTGGAGTGTGGAAAATCCTTCAACCGCAGATCACATCTCACCTGGCACCAGCAGATTCATAGTGGAGTGAGACCCTTTGAATGCAATGAATGTGGGAAAGGCTTTTGTGACAGCACAGACCTCATCCAACACTATGTCATCCACACCGGAGAGAAGCCATACAAGTGCCTTGAGTGCGGGAAGGCCTTCTACCGCAGGTCACACCTCAAGCAGCACCAGCGGAGTCACACCGGGGAGAAGCCCTATGTGTGCGGTGAATGTGGAAAGGCCTTTACCCACTGCTCCACTTTTATCTTACATAAAAGAGCCCACACTGGAGAAAAACCCTATGAATGCAAAGAATGTGGGAAAGCCTTTAGCAATCGGTCAGACCTCATTCGACACTTCAGCATCCACACTGAAGAGAAGCCTTATGAGTGCATGGAGTGTGGGAAAGCCTTTAACCGTAGGTCATACCTCACCAGACACCAGCGGATTCACAGTGGAGAGAAGCCCTATGAATGCATGGAATGTGGCAAAGCCTTTTGCCAAAGGGCAAACCTCATTCGACATGCCGTCATCCACACTGGAGAGAAGCCCTATGTGTGCACTGAATGTGGAAAGGCCTTTACCTACTGCTATACTTTCATCTTGCATAAAAGGGCCCATATTGGAGAAAAACCTTTTGAGTGCAAAGAATGTGGGAAAGCTTTTAGCACTAGGAAAGACCTCATTCGACACATCAGCATCCATGCTGGAGAGAAGCCCTACGAGTGCATGGAGTGTGGGAAGGCCTTTAACCGCAGGTCAGGCCTCACCAGGCACCAGCGGATTCACAGTGGAGAGAAGCCCTATGAATGCATGGAGTGTGGGAAAACCTTCTGCTGGAGCACAAGCCTCATTCGACATTCTGTCATCCACACTGGAGAGAAGCCCTATGAGTGCAGTGAGTGTGGAAAGGCCTTCAGTCGCAGCTCATCCCTCACTCAGCATCAGAGGGTTCATACTGGGAGAAACCCTGTCAGTGTGACAGATGTGGGAAGAACCTTCACAAGTGGGCAATCCTCAGTCAGTCTTCAAGAACTCCTATTGGGGAAAGACTTTTTGCATGTAACGACTGAGGAAAATCTTTTGCCAGAGGAGACATCTTACTCAGAATCTGATCATTCATACCAAAGAGAAACCTCTCATTTTTCTTCCCCATGAGAAAAGCTATTGCAGGATATCAGTTGTCATCTAAAGAGTCATGTTAGAAATGGCCTCAGCCTAGAATCTTATTCTGTATCTGAAAATTCACACAGGAGAGTGATCCAATCTTTATTGTGCACTTAGCAAAACCCTCAGCCACATCTTTCTCCTTAGTTTACACTACAAAATTATATCAGGGATATTTAAATAAAAGAGGAGGAGACGAGAAAAGAGAGAAATGCAAACACAGCTTTCAGATTTCCGTGATGAGCCTGTGGCAATTTGTCATCCCTTCCTTAGTTTATTTGAGGTAAGGGGAGTGTTGTTGCAGGGATCAGAGGGCCTTGTTCCTTTTATTTGTCTTGAATATACATGCGCTGCTGTCCAATGTCAGGAGAGTTAGACAGTTGAGGGTATGTCTGAAAACATTTACTGAAAGCCAACTTTGTTCTACAACATTGTCTCTATCCTTGAGTAGCATATGTTTTTTTGAGAAATATGAAGGCTTGACTTATGAAATACTTTCATATTTAAGGAGATAAAGATGTATGTATGAATGGGCCCATTTTACTGCATATTTAAGACTGATTTTTTGAAAACATACTGCGTCGTGTGTCTTTAACCACCTAACACTCATACTTAATCTACTTGTTTATTTATTCTTTTTTTTTTCTGTGGGGTGACAATGACAGTGTAGCTGTGCGACCTTCCCAGATGAATCCCAGTTCTTCCTTCTGATTCCTCCTTAGAGAGGCTTCTTCAGGTCCACCTCAGTGACTTTCTAGAGGTCGAATTAGAGCCAGAACAAAATGAAACACATAGCTAAATTAAGCTAAAGGATAACGATACATGCAGAGAGGTAATCTCATTTTTAATCTTACAAAAGATTGTGTGAAGAGTCACTGTCAAGTAAAGTGACTAGAATTTTAACAGATGAAATGAGCATGTGTGGGTGCAGGTACATGTGTGTTCCACAGTTGTTGCCATTGGCTTAGTCCCAGTATAATGACTAATGACTAGTATCTTTTGTCAGGGTATTTTGAAATTCCTTCTTTGCAGTTTTGGTTTATTTTTTGTTTTTTGGTTTTTTTTTTGAGCAACATGTGATAGTATTCCTTCATGTTAAGAAATATACTGTACAGAAAGACATAAAAATAATCATGTATTCACTCTGAACCCTCCTGAGGGCCTTTCAAATGACCGCATGTCTAGTTTTGTATTCCCATTGTAGGCCAAGTCATTTTTGTTACGTTAATCCATGGCATTATTGTGAAGGCCCCTTCTTCCTGCTTTTCATGTCTTGTCTAAGAAGTCTTCAGCAAGCTCTAGGTCCTGAATATTTTCTCCTAAAAGTCTTATAGTTTTACCTTTTATATTTAAATCTCTAGTTCATGTTGAGTTAATTTTTGTATTACCATGTGAAGTTTAGGTTGTGTTTTTTGCCTCAGGATGTTTAGTTGTTCTGGTACCATTTGTGGAAAAGACTGTCCTGCCTCTATTGAAATGAACTTAGTAAAGAATCAGTTGGGCATATTCATTTTGGTCTATTTCTGAGTTCTTTATATTATCCTGTTGATCTGGGTATTTAAACCTCTGCTAATACCACATTATCTTGAATACTGTAGCTATCATTAAATCTTAAAATTGGGTAAAGTGATTCCATCTTCTTTATTTTTAAAAATTGATTTAGTTTTCCATGTCAATTTTTCCTTTGGTTTTCTGTATAAATTTTATCATGTGCTTGTCTATATTTTAAAAACATCTTGTGGGATTTTTTATGGATGTTACATTAATCTGTGGATCATTTTGGTGAGATTTGGCATCTTTATTATGTTGAGTCTTCCATTCCATGAACGTGGTATGTCTCTCCATTTATTTAGGTTCTTTGACTTATTTCATTAGTGTTTTATAATTTTCACCTTACAGATCCTGAACATATTTTGTTAGATCTTTATCCATGCACCTTTTCTTGGAGTCATTATATGTGGTATTGAGTTTTTCATTTCAGTTTGCTCATTATCATTACTGTTATAGGGAAATATAATTAATTTTTATATGTTGACCTTGTATCCTGTGCCCTTGCTGGACTCAGTTATTAGTTCTAGCCGGTTTTTTTTTTTTTTTTTTTTTTGGTAGATTCATCAGGATTTTCTTCATAAGCAATGTTATCAGTGAATAGTGAACATCTTATTTCTTCCTTATGTGTATCCGTTTTATTTCCTTTTCCTGTCTTTGTTCTACTAGCTAGAATTTCCTGTACAATGTTGAATAGAAATGGTGAAAGAGCACACACTTGTTCTTTTTAAAATAAATGTATATATTTTTGGCTGCATTGGGTCTTCATTGCTGCACTCAGGCTTCTCCCTAGTTCTGGCGAGCGGGGGCTACTCTTCGTTGCAGTACACGGGCTTCTCATTGTAGTGGCTTCTCTTGTTGTGGAGCACTGGCTCTAGGCATGCGGGTTTCAGTAGCTGTGGCACACGGGCTCAGTAGTTGTGGCTCACGGGCTCTAGAGCACAGGCTCAGTAGTTGTGGCACATGAGCTTAATTGCGCTGTGGCATGTGGGATCTTCCCAGACCAGGGCTCAAACCCATGTCTCCTGCATTAGCAGGTGGATTCTTAACTAGTGCGCCACCAGGGAAGCCCACTTGTCATGTTCTTAATGTTAAGGGGAAAGCGTTCAGTGTTGCTTGACCATTAAATAAGATGATAATGTGGGTTTTTATATAGATGTTTTTTATCTAGTTTGGAAGGTTTCCCTTCTCATTTGCTAAGAGCTTTCATTATGAATAGGTGTTGAATTTTGTCAGATGACTTTTCTACTTCAGTTGATGTGATCATATGACTTTTCTTCTGTAGCCTGTTGATATGATGGATTGTCTGACTGGATTTGAATGTTGAACCAGCCTTGTATTTCTGCAAAGTAATCCCTGCAGTCATGGAATATGGAATATAATGATATATATGTGTGTGTGTGTGTGTGTGTGTGTGTGTGTGTGTATATACATACATTCCTTTTGCCAGTGTTTTGTTGAGAAATTTTATGTGTAAAATCATGAGCATATTGGTCTATATTTTATTTATTTATTTTTGTACTGTTATTGGTATCTGAGTAATACTGGCCTCCCAGAATGAACTAAGAAGTGTTCCCCCACCCCGACTCCATCCCCCCCAACTTGGATGAGATTTTGTAGAATTGGTTTTATTTCTTCTCTAAATGTTTGGTAGAATTCTCTGGTGAAACCATTTGGGCCTGGAGATTCCTTTTAATGTAATTATTAATTGCATCTCATGAGAATATGTAGGGATGTCATTAGTTCTCAAATATTGTAAAGTGAAGTCTCAAGTTGGATATCCTATAATAATTTAAGAACAAGATTATGCTTTAAATAATAGGGCTTGAACACTTTAAAGGACCATGGAGACCCCTTCAATTTAATGATTAGAAAACTGAGGTGCAGAGAAGTCAGGTGACCAGCCCAAGCCCATATTCTCAAGATAAGGGCAGATCCCATCTATTTCTCCTAACTTACTGGACTGCTGCCCATTATACTGCTTATAAAAGCCCTATCAAATTGGCATTGGGGATGTCATTATTTTCAAAAAACATGTTCTCCAGTTTTGATTATCCTTGCTTCCTTCAGGCATGGGTTATTTCGTATTTTGTAACTTAATTTCCAAGCACATCTTTAAATGTTTTCAATCACATCTTCTGTTTCTAATCTCTGTCCTGTTTTATTTCAGTCTCTGTTTTATCACATTCTATGCAAGTTAGAGATTTTTTTTTTATGGTCCTATATATATTGTCAGTTTTATATATATTCAGTTTGTGCTAAAAAGCAAACATCCTGCGTTTGGTGTATGCAGTTCTATATGTATCTGTTAGGTCAGATTTATTCATCTTGGTATATGAACCTAATAGAACCTAACCAATGTTATTCCTGCCTTATAAAAATTAATTACTGAGATAACATTAAAATATTCTAATTTGTTTATAGATTTAACTCTTTATTCTTATAGTAAAATTGTTTTATGTAAATTGAATTGATGTTTAAAATTGTATACAAATTTTAAAGTATAATATGTCTTCCTGCTGTTTTCTTCCTTATATCTATTTTTCAGATACAAATACACATTTTTGTGTTTTTGTTTAATAATTATAAGGTATATATTTTCCAAATTTTTATTTGCTTTATTCCTGTAACATATCTTCGAACTGTGACTTATAAACTGAATATTGCTGGATATTTTTCAACCCACTGAAAACTACTGACTACTAATTCAAACATTTATTCCATATACATTTCCTATGTGATGCATCTTCCTGTTGTGTGCTTATCTTTACTTCAGTTCTGTGTCTTATATACATTCTTTTAAAAATTTGTGTAGATTATTTACATTCTAAACTTTGCTTTTAGTTGGGAATGTATATACTCCTATTTTATTAATGTTTAAACTAAAAATTATAATGTCTTTAACACAAAAAAGTATAGAGTTAATACCATTACCCTCCTTTTGCACAATGTAAGGGATATTATTGAGTATCGCATGGTAGTTTTATTGTTCTCAACAAGGAGATGTTTTTCATGTTTTACACAGATAATGAATCAATTGTATTGATTCACAGGTGCATCCTTCTCTTGGATCTTCATTCCTTCTGTCACTGCAGACTTTTCACCTGGGATCACTTTTCCTCTGGCCTTAAATGTAACCTTAGGATTCATTTTGTGTGGGTTAGTTTTCTATTATGTTTCTCATATTTCGTGCTCTGTTTTGAAAAACACTTTTGTTGAGTATAGAAATCTATGTTGGCGGTTATTTCTTCAGCACTTTCACATGTCCTTCCACTATGTCCCTGACTCCACTATATGTTAGGTGTGAGTGGAGACGATTTATTTTGTGTTGATAGTTTCCTGGTGTTAAGGAACAGTACTTGAACCTGATACAAAGAACAACACATCCTAGAAATTATAACGGTTAGATGGGCTCAGTAATTAGATGGGGTTTTGAGTTGTTGGAATAATAAAAGGATGACAGTGTAGAATGCATTGGAGAAATAATATGTATCTGGTGACCAGGTTGATGGATTGTGACATAAACTGACTAGATGATTAACAACCCCATTTTCTCTTTCTGGATGCCTGGGAGGACAGCGTGTCTCCACTTTCTTTACAGTTAACTTTGGGACCATGTGAATGAGATGTGGCCAGTTGAATACAGGCAGAATTGATTGTGAATGTGTGTCTTAACTGTTCTTGCATTTGTGCACCATTCTGGGAATCTCCTCAGTGGTTCTAGATTTCACATCTCCCCAGGATTTAGTGCTCCCTTGCGTGCTGTAGGTTCAGGAGATGGGTTGATGGTGTTTTGATGAGGACAGGACCTGATGACCTGAAAAGCCTCTAAGCTTCAGGCTGGGCCATCTCCTGATAACATATTTGTACCTGGGTCTACCTGTCCTGAAGGTCAAGGGGAGGACAGGAGGGGGAGAGGGAGGCCCCAGTTACTGTGAACTAGATGACATGTCATCTTATGTCACAAACATGAAACCATATCAGCTCCACTCTCCACTTAGACCTGAGGGCAGTTAGTCCTGATGTTCTGAAGATCTGAATCATGTGGCCTTATTTGTAATGATACAACTCTGGGCATCATGCCTACCTGTAGTTTAAGAAGCCCTCCTGGACTTCCCTGGTGGTCCAGTGGTTAGGACTCTGCGCTTCCATTGCAGAGGGCTCGGGTTCAATCCTTGGTCGGGCAACTAAGATCCTGCATGGCACTCGGCATAGCCAAAAAAAACCAAAAACCAAAAACCAAAAAAAAAGCTTCCTGCGGTGCTCTTTAAGAAATAATTACAGGGCTTCCCTGGTGGCGCAGTGGTTGAGAATCTGCCTGCCAATGCAGGGGACACGGGTTCGAGCCCTGGTCTGGGAAGATCCCACATGCCACGGAGCAACTAGGCCCGTGAGCCACAACTACTGAGCCTGCGCGTCTGGAGCCTGTGCTCCGCAACAAGAGAGGCCGCGACAGTGAGAGGCCCGCGCACCGTGATGAAGAGTGGCCCCCGCTCTCCGCAACTGGAGAAAGCCCTCGCACAGCAACGAAGACCCAACACAGCCAAAAATAAATAAATAAATAAATAAAATTTAAAAAAAAAAAGAATTACATATGCCAAGTAGTACATACAAATGTATGCTTTTATGTAAAGCGTTTAATCAATACCTATGAGGCTACTTGCCAAGTCAAGGAATCATTGCTTTTTCACAAATAACGCCAAGGATCCTGCAAAGAGGTATCCCTGACTTATCCTCCCAAGCCCTGTACGTGAAAGCATTGTGATGTTAATGCTAATGACAGTAATAATAATCGTTCTTATTTACTGAGCATGAACTATGAGATAGGCACTTTTTATGTAAATAACCATGAGGGACTTAGTTATTTCCCATTGTAGTCGCAGTAGAGCCATGGTTCTTAAACTTGAATGAGCGGTACCAGGATTCCTTAAAGCAGAGAGTGCTGAGCCCCGTCCCCAGGGTTTCTGATTCTCTATGTCTGGGTGAGGCCCCAGAGCTTGCATTGCCAACAGGTTCCCAGGTCCTGCGGTGGCACGATTAGGGAGGGCGGGGCATTTCCCCCAGGCCTACGGAAATCTGGGCACTTTTCTTTAAAAGGAAGCGAAGCCCCGCCCCGTATTAGGATTCCTGGAGCTAAATTATTTCCCAGTCTTTTCCCGCGGTGTCGCTGGGCCGTCGCCATGGAGAAGGGAAATGGCGCACGCGGGTGGGCACAGGCTGGGCGTTAACTACATTACCCAAAAGCGGATGCCACCTGCGCTGCCGCCCCCAGCGGTGCCGCCCCCAGCGCTGGGCCAATCACGACCCAAGAGGGGGGCGTTTCCTGTGGCTTCGGGGCGGGACTTCCGGTCTCGCCGCAGGAGAACATCCGTCCGTGAGCTGGTGCTGGTTGGACGGCGACCACGTGGACTCGAGCGTTGCACTGGGGCCGCATCTCTAGGGCCGGACGGGGAAGGAGAGCGAGGTGCCGGGGACTATCTCCGCACCTTGTCCGAGCCGTGACGGCCCCAGCCCCGGCTCCTTCACCGTGACACTGTGTCCCCGTCCGTGGGACAGACGACTTTGCGCCTCGTGTTTGCCAGGCCCTACGGGACCTCACGTTTTCCCGGGTCTTCTCATGCGCTCTGTTGACAGGGCCCCCGAAGGCGGCGGCCTGGGCCTTTCGGGCGTTTGACATTTCAGAGCGAGGTTCGGAGTGCGACACGCAGCCCGAGGTGACCCCGCCCAGGTCTCCCGCCTCTCAGGGCCCCATTCAGCCCACTGGGTCCCTTGGCGGTGGCAGGTGCGGCAGCACTGATGAATCCGGCGCAGGTGAGTGGAGGGTCACCCAGGGCCACACCCTCATTGTCCCCGCCCCTTGCGATAGCTGATGGTGGTGTCCTGGGACTTTGCCTTTCCTTCTCCCAGTTCTTGGTCGTGGAGTCTCTGGAGGGAGTCACTTGTGGCGCAGGGTACTGAATTCAGACCAAGGATTATATGCATAGGTTCCTGTACTGGCAACCAAGGGAGTAAATATCAGAACGGTGTCCTAGTGCATGTGCAAATACTCGGTGAGACTGAGTTGGGAGTGATCAGGGAACAGAGCAGCCGGGCAGAAGTCTGGCCTGGAATGGCAGCCCGAGGAGCTAGACCTCCCTTCTGAAAGTTTGGACAGAAGGTGGAGGTGATTTAACACATAATTCATTGGAAAGCTTTCCTCTGGCTGCACAGTGGAGACTGTGGAAGTGAGGGAGGAGGCAGGGAGACCGGGGAGGAGGGTGAATGGACAGCCTTAAGGCCCAAGTCCTGGGAGCTTGTGGGGGAAGGCTGAGCCTAAGTGTAGTTGTGCCTCGGGGGTAGGCTCTGGATGACACCGGGAGGACTGGCTGGCAGGAGAGTGTTTGAGGCCTGTCATGCCATACTCAGCTGAGAGAGTATTTTGTCTGCCCACGTGCCTGGTTTTGCTCTGGGCTGGACACAGTAATCAGAGGGACGTGAGGAGAGAGCAGGCACTAGTGGTGCCAAGTCTGGTATCGCCTCTGAGCTGGGAGGCCGGGGAGGAGAGGGATGGGGTGGGGGGATTAGGTGAGTGGGTAGACTGGGGAGTCCTGTTGTCCGTGAGCTCAACTGTCCCCATCGTGGCAGGGCTGTGTGACCTTCGAGGATGTGTTTGTGTACTTCTCCCGGGAGGAGTGGGAGCTCCTTGAGGAAGCTCAGAGACTCCTGTACCGTGATGTGATGCTGGAGAACTTTGCACTTGTGTCATCACTGGGTAAGTCTCTGTTTTAGTTATGTGTTGCTACATGGCAAATTACTCCAAAGCTTAGTGCATTGGAAAGACAAACATTTATCTCACAGTTGGTTTCGGTCAGGAATCAGGCATGTCCTGCTTGGGTACCCCTAGCTCAGGGTCTTTCATGACCTTGCTGGCAAGCTGCCCAGGGCTGCCATCTGATCTGAAAGCTCAACTGGTTAGACTAGTCATTTCCTTGTTGGCTGTTGGCCAGAGCCCTCCCACAGTTTCTTGCCATGTTGTCTTCTCCATAAGCAGGTCACAACAAGGCAGCTGATATCCAAGATAATGAGCAAGAAACAGCATCCAAGATAGAAACTGGTATTTTTATCACCTAATCTCGCAAGTGCCATCTCATCGTTTTTGCCATATTCTATTCATTAGAAAGTAATTTTTAGGTCCAGCCAACACTCAGCAGGAGGAAGTTAACAAGGACATGATTCCCAGTTTCCTGGGCTGGCTTTTTTTCTCAAGGGGCAGTTCTCTCTGTCTCACAGTTCTGTCGTGGCACGGCTTCTTTCCTTGGTTCCCTGGGGTAAGTAGTGTGAGTATCAGGGCTGGGCGATGTGCACCACCGCCTCCTCGCCCAGAGCAGCCCCAACCTGTACTGCCCCAAAGCTTTGAGATGAAGAATTGGGGGTGAGAAGTCTTGCAGTCTGCCCCTCTGCCCCAGAGATTCCAGATGGCCTGGCCGGTCGTTGGCTAGGTGTCTGTCCAAATCCCTGGCCCAGGTTCTGCCTCCTTCCTCTAATTTTCCAGGGTCTGACATGGAATTGCAGGCACTGATATGGTTACTCCTTGTAGTGAACACTGAGCTCTTCCTGTAAGCCCTCTTCCAAGATTCTTTTTTTAATATTTAATTATCTTCTCTGCAGAGAGTGTCTCCCTGGGTCAGTGCTGGCCACTCACCAGCTCTTCCTTCCCATTAGGACTTGCGGTTTCCAGGTCTCATGGAGCCACCCAGCTGGAGCCGGAGGGGAGCCCAGGGTGCCTGAGAAGGTAGACGCAGCTCCAGTCACAGCAGAGAATACCTGGAGGAGGCCTAGGCCTGGTGAGCGGAAGGTGCGGGAATCAGGGCTGGCTTCACTTTATTTTATTTTATTATTTATTTATTTATTTATATTTTTATAAATTTATTTATTTTATTTATTTTTGGCTGTGTTGGGTCTTCGTTGCTGCGGCGAGCGGGGGCTACTCTTTGTTGTGGTGCACGGGCTTCTCCTTGCGGTGGCTTCTCTTGCTGTGGAGCACGGACTTCAGTAGTTGCAGCACGTGGGCTCAGTAGTTGTGGCTCGCAGGCTCTAGAGTGCAGGCTCAGTAGTTGTGGCGCACGGGCTTAGTTGCTCCGCGGCATGTGGGATCTTCCCGGACCAGGGCTCAAACCTGTGTCCCCTTCATTGGCAGGCGGATTCTTAACCACTGCGCCACCAGGGAAGCCCAGGGCTGGCTTCACTTTATACCAGCACTTTGTGCCGCGTCTACTAGTGTTTAGGTGGCCACACAAGTGGTGAACCTTATCCCACTTTTCCTTCCCCAATTTTGATGCCTTGCTCATTTGTCACTTTTACTCTGACCTTAGGTACCTGTTAGTCCCACCCCCCTTTCTAGTAGCACATCTTATCTGCTCTTCTCTTGCTGCTCCATGCGGCACTCTACAGCACTGGGTTTCTTTTAACATGTCACAAGATGCGTACGTATCCTTAAATTTTCCTTGAACACTAAATGTTTTATCTGGCCAGATTTTTCTGGTCCTGGCTAGACCCTTTTTCATAGCACTCACCTGTCACAAGGAACCAAGAACCTTGCTGGGAGGCCATTTGCAAGGTGTGATTCAGAGAGCATGCCTCTCCTGCTCACACTGTACCCCATCCTAGTATCCTCTCCTGCAAGGTTTCCTTCATTCTTTAAGCTTTAGAGGCCCACAGCACACAGCAGCCCTTCCTCATCCTGATTCTGGGTCCCCTGTGATGCCCATAGTCCCATAGACTAGTTGCCAGTTATCTCAGACACACATTTGTTACTGGATGGCATTTGCCACCAACTGAACATGCACTTCACCAGCATTCATCTTCCTTCAGGTTGTTGGCATGGAGTGGAGGGTGTGGCTGCACCTTCTGAGCAGGGAGTTTCTGCGAGAGTATCACACACGAGAACTCCAAAGGCACATCCTTCCACCCAAAAGGCTCACCCCTGTGACATGTGTGACCCAGTCTTGAAAGACATTTTTGCACCTGGCTGAGCCACAGGGAACACCATCTGGGCAGCACTCGTACTCCCAACATGTGAATCATGGAGGAGAGACTTCTGGTGTAGTTTAAACCTTTACTGGATGCAGAAGCAGCGGAGTGGAGTCTTCAGAAGGGAAAATCCAGGCCTCGTTTGTGAAGCGCTGCAGATCCAGTGTATCAGAGAAGGACTTCACTTGCAGGGAGGGTTGGAAGAACTTCTTGGCCATCTCTGGACTTGGCCAGCACCTGTCCCCTCACAGTGGGGAGAAGCCACACCGGAGTGTTGGGAGGTTATTCTCTGCTGTCCTCACTAATAGGCCCTTTTGGGTATTGGATTCCCGTTAGGCCAGAAAGCACAACCTCAGGCCATAAAGCTTCTTAGCTGCCCTCGTGGAGGGAATGTTGCTCCAGGGTCATTTGACTCTTGGACCCTCTGTTGGGGGCAAACCAGGAAACAATGAGGGCCATTAGAAATGCAGGAAGAACCCAGGGACAGTTTCCCACAAGGAGAGTTTCCTCTGGAGGATGAGCTCTGAACACAATGGTGTGAGGACAGATGATAATCTGCACTCAGGAGTTTTACTAGAGCAATCCTCCGGGAGATGCATGTCATGAACAGAACTCACATGGACCAGGTAAAGCTTCCATGATCTACGCAGGGAGGAATCTCTGCAAGTGTAAGAAATGTGGGAAAGGGTTTAACAAACGTTGACCTGCCTTTCTCAAGAGGGCAGACCTCGGTCAACTCATGAGAATTTATGCTTAGCAGAACCACGTGAGTGCTTCCACTGTGGGAAGGCCTTCAACTGCAGGTCAGAGCTCATGCAGCTACAGCGGATTCACACTAAGGAGAAGCCTTATGAATGCAAAGAATGTGGGAAAGTCTCTTGTGTCAGGTCTGTTTTTGTCCCAAATAATATTTCCCACTCCAGAGAAAGTCACTTCGAGTGCGAAGTATGTGGGTAAACCTTTTTCGACAGCTGTTTTTTTCACTCATCACGTGAGGGTTCTCACAGGAGAGGATCCCTGAGTGGAATGAATGTGGAAAAGCCTTCATTCACCCTTTTCTATCTGGCCTAATAGGATCCACAATGGACAAAAACCCTTTGAGTGTAAGAATATCAGAGAGCCTTTCATGACAGCTCTTCCCTGACTCAACACGTGAAGCGTCACACTGAGGAGAAACCCCGTGAATATAGTGAATGTGGACAGTCCTTCAGCCTTCGTTCATCCCTCACCAAGCTGCGAAGTATTCATACTGGGGAGAAACCATATGAGCGTAAGAGATGGGGGAAAGCCTTTCACAAGTGGACTTATTGTGATATCAGAGAACTCATACTGGGGAAAGACCTTTCGAATGTAACTCCTAAGGAAAATCATCTGACCAGAGGAGACGTCTTACTCTGAGAAATTATACCAAAGAGAAACCGTGTAAGTGTCATTGCTGTGAGAAAATCTTCTGAGGCCAATCATCACTTATTGTCATCTAAAGAGTCATACTGGAAATGGACCCATCCTAGGACTTTGCACCTGAGAATTTATAAAGGAGAGAGAACCAGTGACTATTGTGCAATTTCAAAAATCTTCAGCTATAGCTCTACCCTTAGTATACACTGAAAAAGCAACCACAGGAATATTTAAAAGACAAAAACAAGGGAGGAAGAAGAAAAGAAGTAGATGTAACAGGAAGAGAAATGTATTTATGACTTCTTTCTTTCCTGACAAACTTGTGACAATTTATTGGTTGTTTTTTGTTGTTGTTATTGGGTGGCAGGGGAGGAGCAGTGTTTGAGAGGTAAACACCTGAATTACTACATATGCACTCTTCTGCCATGCTGAGCTGGAGAGCTGGACACTTGAGAACAGCCCTGCAAATATTTATTTGTTACAAAATATTGTCTTATGTGAAGCCTTGAATTATGAAGCATTTAAAACTTAAAAGAAATTAGGATACTAAGAATGTTGTTTAAAATGAGATCTAAGGAGATAAGGACACACTTATGAATGGGTACATTTTACTGTACCGCTTAAAACCATTTAAGGCTTCATTTTTATTCTTATTTTTTTAATTTATTCATTGATTAATTATTGAGATATAATTGACATATAACGGTATGTAAGTTTAAGAATGTACAACATATTTATTCAATACATTTATATTGCAGTATGATTGCCATTGTAGCCTTAGCCTCTGTTGTGCCACAGAAGTATCATTTCTTCTAGTGGTGGGAACAAATAAGATCTTGTCTCTTGGCAAGTTTAATGTTTATAATGCTGTTTTGTTGTCTGTAATCCCTGTACTTTATATTACATCTCCAGGAATTATTAGTTGTAAGTAGGTACCCTTAAACATCATCATCTCTCCCATCCCCTCACCCACCCCAGCCTTTGGTAACCATCATTCTACTGTTTTCCAGTTCAGTTTTTGGCTTTGTTTTGTTTTTTTAGATTCCACATATAAGGGATATTGTACGGTATTTGTCTTTCTCTGTCTGACATATCTCACTTAGCATAACATCCTCAAGGTCCATCTGTGTTGTTGAAAATGGCAGAATTTCCTTTTTTCTCAAGGCAGAGTAGTAGTATTCCACTGTAGGTATATATACATTTTTATCCATTCATCCATTGATGGACACTTAGGTTGTTTCCATATCCTGGCTATTGTGAACTACAATAAACATGGAAGTGCATATATCTCTTTAAAAACCTGTTTTTATTTCCTTTGGAGTTTGGAGTTGGGATTGATTGGGCTTGCAGCCTGTCTCCACCATGCCTATCCCCAACCACATGACCTTGGTCATGTCACTTATCCTTGGGGTTCAGTGTTCTTGTGTGTAAAATGGGAAGATGGACATTGAACTAAAGCTTAGGAAGCAAATTAGAAAGAAGGAAGAGCTTGATGTGGAGACCCCTGAATGATGCAGGACCCCCAGGCAGGGTCGGAGTCGGAGAAGAACATCTCCAGCAAAGGTAACAGCAGGTGTCAAGACAGACTGACAAGAGCATTGTCTGTGCAGAAACCAGTTGACAGTCACTACAGCCGTAGAGGGGAGAGGGGTGGGCAGTGAGAGCAGGTCAGGGTGAGATGAGGAGTTGGGTTTTGTACTCATGCAGTTTGAGATGCGTGTCAGACATCTAAGAGGAAAGGTTGATCTAGTTGGATGTGCAGTCTGGAGTTCGGGGGTCATTCGTGTCTGCAGGTATGCGGTGCTAGTGCGTCCAGCACCAGGAACGTGTCTGACACCTGTGGTGGAGCAGTGAGGTTTACTGGTGTGCTGCAGTGTGGGTTACCACACCGTGGGAAATGTGGGGCCCTCAGTACGAAGATGTTAGTAACTTTTCTAGGCTCTGGGCTTGTGTTCAGTGATTTGGAGAAGAGTTTAAGGAAATAGAGCTTTGGTCTGAACTGGATGCTGTCAGGAAACGGGGTTGGTTTTATGATCAGATATACTGAAATTTGTTATTTACAAGGCAGGGGAAGGCAGCGGCACTAAAGCAGCAGCTAGTGGAAGATGGAGCTGTCACTCATGTTACCCAGGAGAGGGGTCTATCTGGTTGTTTGCACAGGACTCTGGTTGTCTGTGCTCAGATATGATGATAGGGTGGTTTTGTCATTGTCTCATTTCATCATGGTCACTGAGTGGCCCTGACTGAGGTTGGTGTTCTGTGAACTTGTTTATATTGTAAAAAATAGTAAATAAAAACCTAGGTTAAATAGAGTCAGGAGGGAATCCCCTGGCGGTCCAGTGGTTAAGACTCGGCACTTTCACTGCCAGGGCCCGGGTTCCATCCCTGGTCTGGGAACTAAGATTCCACAAGCCATGTGGCACAGCCCCAAAAAATAAAATAATAAAATAAAACATTAAAAAAAAAAAAAGGAGACCAGCAGGGGAGATTCTCACACCCGGCAACTGACAGCAGAGCTCAACAGGAAGAAGAAAGACTCCTCCTCTTTCTTGGCAAGGACTCAGCCAGTGAAAAGCCCTCGACTCTTTCTTTACTACAGCCCTCCTAATTTACTTTTTCCCTCTATAAAAGTGTTCTCCTACCTTTGCTGTGCAGGTCCTTGCCTGGTGGCTCGCCATGGTTGCAGACTCCGAGTTACAATTCTCAGCTGACCCTGAGTAAGCCCATCTTTGCTGGAGCAATAGATGGCAGTCTTTCTTTTAGGTGAACAATATTCAACAGGAGAAATTCAGAGTTCAGAGGTGAGTGCCAGACCAGCAGCCTGGCCCCCAGGATCCCCCTGAACTCTGCTTTCCCCCTTCCAGTCATAACCCCTTCCATGGCATCTAATTTAAACCTGTAATACAGATCAGCACCACACACAGAGTTCTAGGCAGAGGGAACATCCTGTGCAGTGATGGGGGTGTGGGAGTGATCCTGGGGCACTTGAGAAATTGAAAGTTCAGTGTAGGGAACTCTGAGGCCAGGGCCTGGGGACTGGTCAGAGAGGCCTCTCAGAGCAGGTGAATTCTGAGTTGGGACAAGCTGAGGGCACAGATATCCCAGCAGACACCCTGTTCCAGGAGTGCCCAGCTGCTTGCAGAGCCTGAGTGGCACTAAGAGGTCCCCTTATGGTGACTGGGCTAGGGCAGAGCAAGGGACATGGGGTCAGCATAGGCACCCAGAGGGAGGCACACGCAGGGCACACCCAGACACGCCGTGGGACATGTACAGACCAGGAGTGGACTCTACAGCACCATCACACATAGGACTCCCCAAAAATGAATCAGCAGATGTGCACACTCAGACACGTACGTGGGACACAAAATCCTATGCAGATGCACACACAAGTTCCCACCAGGACACAAACAGAATAGAGAGGATATATTTATATTAACTAAAGACACACACATGAAAACAGACACAGACATAGAAAGGCACCCAGACACGTGTGCACACAAGTCCCGTACATACCAAGAACAGTGCTCACAGGGACATGCATGGGCAAAAGGCAGATGCATCCATTGGCACAAACATGTACGTGCAGACACAGGGGCACAAGCATGCAGAAAGATTATGGAGACACAGAGAAAAACTCCTGGACACACAGAAAGACTACACAGGAGAACACAGAGACAGCAGAAACAGGTACATTGAGAGAGGGCCACATGTACAGAGCCAAAGGTAGACACCTTTGCACAGCCACGTTGACAGATGCAGATGTACAAATGGTCATACATGTATAGGTATAGCCATCCAGAGAGAGACACACAAGAACTCACTCGGTCACATACACACACAATTACACAGGCGTTCCCAAATGCAGATAATCAGATCTGTACACATAGGAATGTAATAATGTTTAACACCTGCTCTTGAGAAGAAAGTGCACACAGATTACATAAGTTCATTACAAACTTTACTGATATAAAGGATGCATAGCACACAATTTACAAATGATGATAATATATCCAACAGTCTCTATTGTAAATTCCACATGCCAATTAATTCTCACAGTGCTTTCATTAATTTCAGTTTTAACTCTTATGTGTCAAGATTACCATTAAATTTCAACATATGTATATATTACAACCAAGCAACTCCAATTCCAAGCGTATACCCATTAGAAATTAGGGCATTTTTTTTCTCCAAAATATATATACATGAAGGTTTATAACAACTTTATTGATAACAGCCAAGAGGTTGAAACAACTCACTCAACCATAAATGGGAACATGCTTAAACAAATTATGATCTGGTCACATGAATGAGGGTGTAAGAGTGTAGAATGTAGAAGATGAATAAAAAATGGGTGTCTGGTGATCAAATCAATGGATTGTGCTAGAAACTGGCTAGTTGTTCACCAATACTGTTTTCTCCTTCTGGGCACCTAAGAGGACAGTCATGTCCCAGATTCCCTTACTTAATTTGGGACCATGCAAATAAATTTTGGCCAATGGAAATGGGCAGGAGTGATTGTGAATAATGTGTCTTCAGTTTATCTTCTCATTTATGCTCCTTCCTGGGGTTGCCTCTTTGGGCCTCACTGTTTCCAGTTTTCACACCTCCCCACGAATTATTGCTCCTTTGGGAGCTGAAGAGAAGGAGGACCAGACCTGGTGAACTTGAGCCACTAGATATCAGACTGGACCATGTCCTGATCATACATTTGTACCTGGGTCTGCCTGCCCTGAGAGAGGGGAAGGCAGGACGAGTTTGAGTCTTTGTTCTTGTGAATTAGACATGAACTATGATGTCATCTTGTGAAGTATACCATGATATGAAACTGTGTTAACCCACTGCCCACTTAAGCCTAAGAGCAATTAGTCTTGATAGTTCTACGTTTTGAATCATATGGTCTGTAAAAATGCATCCCTTTGACAACAGACTTGCTTGTAGTTTTTGAAAATTTCCTTTATCTAATGTTTAAAAAAAAAAGTAGAATGAACCTACAGGTATACAGGTGTGCTCTATGCAAAATTTTTACCATTATCTGTAACGCTACTTGCTGACTCAGGGAGTGATTGTATTTTCTATTTAAAAAAACGTGATCAGTGATTCTGCAAAGAGGGGCCTCTGACATACTCCTATAGCTGTATATGTGAGAACCTTGTGGAGATGATGAACAATAACAATAATAGCTTGTGTGTATTTAGCACCAGGCCTTGTGCTAAGCATGTTTCATCTCAATTCCTATGAGGTAGGTTGTAGTATTTTCCCATTTTAGTTGTCGTACTTTGGGGGAGGGAGGTGGTCATGACTTTTAATAAGAGCTCCCACCTCTGGGGGGTTTCTGTGTCGGAAGGTGTAGGTTGGATCCGAGAACTTGCATTTTCAGTAAGTTCACAAGTGCTGCTGACCCAATTTTGGGTGGCAAGGAATAGGAGGACCATATGTTACTACCCGAAGACCGCAGGAGAGAGGGATATTAATTGTTCAATTTTTTTTTTTGGCCGGCCCGCGCGGCTTGCGGGATCTTAGTTCCCCCGACCAGGGGTCAAACCCGCGCCCCCTAACTGGAAGCGTGGAGTCCTAACCACTGGACCGCCAGGGAATTCCCTTCATCGTTCAATTTAAATCTCAGTCCCCAAAACTCAAGAGAGGTGAAGCAGTTCTCCCAGCATGAAAGAATGCTCCACCTGCTGGAGACGGCGGAGGACGCGGCGTTGTCACAGGTGACCACGGGAATCTGGGCGCGTCGCCTTTAAGAGGAGCTCTGGCCCTCCGCGACCAAATTTCTCGCCGACCTTCCTCCCTCCACCTAACTCCGCACCGCTGTCGGGGAGAGCCGGAAAGGGGACCCTTATCTGGTTGGATGGAGGACACAAACTCCTTTACCCAGAAGTCTGTGCCCGGCGCATCCGTGCTGCGCCAATGACAGTCCGGTAGATGGGCGTTTCCTGCCGCCCTTGCCGGCAGGGGCGGGACTTCCGGCGTCGCGGCCGTGACGTTTTCTGCTTGCGCCGGGGCTGTCTAGAGTGGCTGTGGAGGTTGGGAGGCCTGGCTGGGGTCCGCCTTCCGTGCGGCTCTTCGGAATCGAACAGGGAAGGACAGTAGAAAGGATAGGACCTCCCTCCGCGTCGTTGTTAGGCTCCATGGTCCCCGTCGTGGGACGGGCCGCCTTGCGCGGAGGTGTCAGCCGGGGCTGCGCTCTTCCCGAGGCCTTCACACCCGCCCTCCGTCCTCGTCCGCTTCCGGAGGCGGCACCCTGAGCCTCAGCGCCTTATTACAAGGGGGAGCCTGGGGCTCGGAGTGCGACAGTCGTCCCGAGGCCACTCCGCCCAGTGTGGGGTGGGGGTTCGGCTGCTCCCGCAGAGCCCGCTCCAGTCGCCAGCTTCTCGACCCGATTCTGCTCAGAGGATCCGATGGCGGCCGCGGCGCTTATGGACCGGGCTCAGGTGAGTGGAGGGTCCCTCAAGCCCTCACCGACTCAGGTGTAGGGGATGGTGTGTTCTAGGGCTTTCAACACTTCGCCTTCATCCCTCTCTTCTCTTGAGTATAAAGGCGGTGAAGGGCGGTCCTTGACGGTGGATATGTGGCGAGGTTCCCATTCCCAGTGTTGATGGGGTGAGGCGTGAAATGGTTTCCAAGGCCCAGGAGCCAACTGGTACAAACACTTGGAGGTGAGAATGAATTAGGAGTGTTCAGGAAACCGCAGGTCTCTGTTATGTTTGGTGAGAATAGAGAGCAGGCAGTCAGGGATCAGGCCTGGAATGGCTGCCTGAGGAGCTGGGCCTCTTTTCTGATGGTGGCGGGAGCCATGGAAGGTTTGTAACAGAGAAGGGAGGTGATCTGACATCGGTGTTAACAGGCTTCCTCTTGTAGCAGAGTGGAAAGATTGGGGAAGCCTGAGGGTGGGCAGGGAGACCAGGATGGAGTCTACTGCAGTAGTCCAGGTGAGTGTTGATGGTGGGTGGACCAAAGTGGTGGCAGTGGAGGTTAGAGAGGTGTATGGATTTTGTATATGTTTTTAAACTAGGGTCGTTGGAGATTTTCTGATGAGACATAGTGAGATTCTGGGACTCTTCACCTGTTCCCCCCCCCCTGCACTTGAGTCTGGGGCCCTTAAAGGAGGGTCCTTTCTAGCCCAGTATCCTGAATCTAAGCCAACAGTTAAGTGAAGAGGTTCCTGCTTCTGGTAGCTAATGGGATGAGGACTGGAAGGGTGTATTATACCCAGGAACAGCATGTGCAAATGCTTGGAGGTAAGATTGAGTTGGGAGTCCTCAAGGAACCACAGGTTTTCATTATGTCTGTTGGGAAAAGGGCCAGGAGTCAGACAAGAATGGCAGGCTGAGGAGCTGGGCTTCTATTCTGAGGGTGTTGAAAGACATTGAAGATTTGGAGCAGAAGAGACATGCTCTTAATCGGATTTTAACAGGCTCCCTCTGGCTGCTGTCTAATTGAGAATGGAGTGTGGGTATGAGGGAGGAGCTTACTGCAGTAGTCCACATAAGTGTTGATGGTGGCAAAGAAAGTGGAAACTGGGCCCTGAGGACTTGGCATCTTGCTCAGGCACTTGGGTGGCAGTGGTGCCTGTCATAAAGACATGAGTACTTCCTGGATACTGTATGCAGAGTGGCTTCAGGAGTGGGGGTTGCCTTGGAGGTGCATATGGCGTGGGTCAGAAGGTTGTCAGTGTTAATGGAGTGTGGTCCCAGATATGAGGAAAGTGTGGTTCAGAGTGATACATGTTGGGAGGAGTGTGACCTGATGGCCTTAAAGTTGTTTCTGGGTGGCATGTTCTTGAGGATGCCAGCAGGAGAGTGTTTGGTGCCCTTCATGCAAGACCCATAGCTTATATAATATATTTCTGCCGACCTGCCTGGTTCTGCTCTGGGCTGCACACAGCGATCAGAGGGACAGGAGCGAGCAGGCAATAGTGGTGTCAAGGCCTAGTGTCGCCTCTGAATTGGGAGGCTGGGGAGGACCAGGGGGTGGGTAGGTTAATGGGTAGACTGGGGAGTCCTGTTGTCTGTGGGCTCAATTGTCCCCATCGTGGCAGGGCTGTGTGACCTTCGAGGATGTGTTCGTGTACTTCTCCCGGGAGGAGTGGGAGGTCCTTGAGGAAGCTCAGAGACTCCTGTACCGTGACGTGATGCTGGAGAACTTTGCACTTGTGGCCTCGTTGGGTAAGTCCCTGTTTCAGTTATCTATTGGTACATGGCAAATTACTCCAAAAGTTAGTGACTTAAAACAATTAAAATGCGTTATATAAGTTTCAGTGCATCAGGAACCTCGCTCGTCACAGCTTACCTGGGTGCTTTTGGCTCAGGGTCTCTCATGAGGTTTCAGTCAAGCTGTCAGCCAAACCTGTGTTCTCATCTGAAGGCCATTCTCAGGAAGAATCCACTTACAAACTCACTCATGTTTTGTGTTTCCAAGATGTAGTTTCTTGCGGCTTGTTGACCTGTGAGCGTTAGTTCCTCACTGGCTGTTGGTCAGAGGCCTCCCTCGGTTCCTTGTCATGGTGGCCTTTCTGTAGTGCACCTCATAACATGTAAGGTGCCTTTTCTGAGCAAGGGAGCAAACGAGAATGTCCAGGATGATAGCTGGTCTTTTTGTAACCTGACCTGGAGAAAATGATCTCATCATTTTTGCCCTATTCTGTTCCTTAGAAATGGGTCAGTCAGTCCCGCCTACAGTCAAGGGAAGCGGCCTACACAGGGGCGGGAATACTGGGAGGTAGGCATTCTTGGGGGCCATCGGAGAAGCTGCCTTCCACAGGCCCCCATGCCCGCTCCAGTGTCCTTGGGGTTTGCTTTTTCCCCACTTCCCTTGGGGCAGCTCTTTCAGTCCAGCCAGATCAGTGACTCTTCTCCTTCCTTTCTTTGGTTCCCAGAGTAGGCGCTGTGGGTGCCGAGGCTGGGCCGTGTGTGGTGTCCCCTCGCTCGCTGAGCAGTCCCGACACCTATGCCCAAAGCCTTTCAGGATCGGGTTAGGAGTTCAGGGCTCTTTCAGTCTGCTTCACAGATTCTGCCTGGCTTGGGCACTTCCAGATCCATGATGCCTCTGCGTCCATGTTCTGCCCCTATCCTCTGGCTGAGATTTCCTGGGGCGTGACTATGCCAGGAATTGTAGGTACTGACATGGTCACTGCTTGTAGCAGACACAGGGATGTCCCGCCAAATCCTCCTTCAGGTTTTTCTCTCTCTCCTTTTTGAAAAACATTTTCTCTTCTTCTCTGTGGAATGGGTCTATCTGGGCCACCCATCTGCCCTATGATTTCTTTACAACTTCCATCTTCCTGATCACATGTAGTTGCCCAGGTGGAGAGGGACAGGAAGCCTCGGGTGCCTGACAGGGAGCCCTGACTCCAGCCACAGTGAGAGAGGCCAGAGAGGGCCTGGCCCTGCCGCATGGGAGCTGAAAGAGAGCCATCTTAGGGCTGGGTTCACATCGTACCGTCAACCTGCTTTGTGTTCACCAGTGTTTTCTTGCCAAGGCACATAGCAGTACCTCACTTCTTCCTTTCCTTCCCCATTCTCGGCACTTGACGTTTCTCTTCTGTCTTCCATCCCTTGGCTGTTTCCCCACCTCTCTGGCCTCCATGTCTCTCACTCATTCTCCTCTTCTCCGTCCGCAGTGCTCTGCAACATTGGCTACTATAATGTGTCATGAGTTGTGCACGTATCCGTACGTAGTCCTTAAGAACCAGCTACTTACTTGCAATCAGATTTTCCTGGGCCTGGACACAGCTTTCTGCACAGAGCTCACCTGACACAAGCAGCCGAGGCCCTGCTGAACCGCTTTTGTAGAGGAGTGAATTGGAGACCTCGCCTCTACTTGCAGTACTGTCCAACATCATTGTGTCTTTACCTATCTTTAGAGTTCCTTCGTACTGTGACCTTTAGAGGCCCAAGACCGACAGTGGGCCCTTCCTGATCCTGGCTCCCTCATCCTGCCAAAAGCCAGTGGACTCATTCATTGGTGTGTCACACATACATATGTGATGGAGTTGCTGCTTCCCACCAAAGTCAACATGTACTTCACTAGCATTTCTTTGCTTTCAGGTTGTTGGTGTGAATCAGACAATGAGGAGGCCCCTTCTGAGCAGAGCGTTTTTGTAGAAGGAGTGTCAGAGGTCAGGACTCCTGAGTCATGTCCATTTATCCAGAAAGCCCAGCCGTGTGAGATATGTGACCCACTCTTGAAAGACAGTTTGCACCTGGCTGAACACCAGGGATCATGCCCTGCACAGAAACGGTACACATGTGACCCCTGTGGGCGAGGATTCCTGTTCAATGAAAATTTTTATCAGCACCAGAAGCAATATAGTGGGAAGAATCCTGTCAGAAGGGGTGATGATGGGGCCTCACTTGTGAAGAGCTATGCTGTCCACATGTTAGGGAGACCTTTTACTTGCAGGGAGGAAGGGATGGACTTGCCGGATAGCTCTGGCCTGTTGCAGTACCAAAGCACTTACAATGGAATGAGTCCATGCAGAAGGGCTGAGTTCATGGAGCCTTTTCCACAAAGCTCCAGACTCGGGCGACACCAGGGAGACCATGATGAACTGATGCTTCTCAATTGCAGTGACAATGGAAAAGCCTTCCTGAACACCTTCACTCTCCTTGACAACCAGATAACTCAGGCTGAATTGCGAGCTTTTAGGTGCCTACCATGTGAAAATCTGTCCAAGGAGAAATCAGTTCTTATTCATCACACAAAAATTCATGGTGTAGAAACATCACATGTGTGTAGGGAATGTGGAAAGGCCTTCATTCACCTGTCTCACCTAAAAACCCACCAGAAATTTCACAATGGAAAAAGACAATATACATGCAGTGAATGTGGGAAGGCCTTCAGCCGCAAAGACACGCTTGTACAGCACCAGAGAGTCCACACTGGAGAAAGGTCTTATGACTGCAGCGAATGTGGAAAAGCCTACAGCAGAAGCTCCCACCTTGTTCAGCACCAGAGAATTCACACCGGAGAAAGGCCTTATAAGTGCAGTGAATGTGGAAAAGCCTTTAGCCGTAAAGACACACTTGTTCAGCACCAGAGATTTCATACTGGAGAAAGGCCTTATGAGTGCAGTGAATGTGGGAAATTCTTTAGCCAAAGCTCTCACCTTATTGAGCACTGGAGAATTCACACTGGGGCAAGGCCTTACGAGTGCATAGAATGTGGAAAATTCTTTAGCCATAACTCCAGCCTCATTAAACATAGGAGAGTCCACACAGGAGCAAGGTCTTATGTGTGTGGCAAATGTGGGAAGGCTTTTGGCTGCAAAGACACACTTGTTCAGCACCAGATAATTCACACTGGAGCAAGGCCTTATGAGTGCAGCGAGTGTGGAAAGGCCTTCAGCCGTAAAGACACGCTTGTACAGCACCGGAAAATCCACACCGGAGAAAGGCCTTATGAGTGTGGCGAATGTGGAAAATTCTTTAGCCATAGCTCCAACCTCATTGTGCATCAGAGAATTCACACTGGAGCGAAGCCTTATGAGTGCAGTGAATGTGGGAAATGTTTTAGCCACAACTCCAGCCTCATTCTACACCAGAGGGTTCACAGTGGAGCAAGGCCTTATGTGTGTAGTGAATGTGGAAAAGCCTACATTAGTAGCTCCCACCTTGTTCAGCACAAGAAAGTTCACACTGGAGCGAGGCCTTATGAGTGCTGTGAATGTGGGAAATTCTTCAGCCGCAATTCTAGCCTCATCCTTCACCAGAGGGTTCACACTGGAGAGAAGCCTTACGTGTGCAGTGAATGTGGGAAAGCCTATAGCAGAAGCTCCCATCTTGTTCGGCACCAGAAAGTTCACACGGGCGAAGGGCCTCATGAATGCAACAGCTTTGATGGCCCTTAGCTGCATCTGTTACACTTGTTTAGCAGCCAGAAAGTTCACACTAGAGAAAGGCCTTATGAATGCAGAAAATGTGCTGTATCCTTGTTCAAGGTATGAGGACTCACACCAGAGAAGAGCTCTGTGAGTGCCCTTTGTGAGGGAGCCAGCAGGTCAACCTTGTACAATCGTACATCCACCCCGGGGAGATTCCCAACAAGTACCACGTAGGTGAGAAGCTCTCATGAGGTGCATTGCACTTCCTCAACTGTCCAGGGCTCTTGACAGTTATATCACTGCCAGTGCCTGTGGTGGAAGCCATCTCATTGCTGTTAAGTTCCCACAGTGTCTGTCAGTTACTCCAATATGCTCAGGAAAGGTGGACCCCTGTGCTGTCTCTTCTGATCCCTCGAGGGGATCGTGAATGTTCTGAGCACACTGAAGGTCCTCATTTCCACCTCCATGACTGGGTACTGAGTGACCATGATCTAACTCTGGCCGAAAGGATCTGCACTGGAGTCTCCTGGGGATTTCCAGACAAGATTTCTCTTCTTCCTGGACAATGTTGACTGTCACATGATAGCTGTGACTTATTTATCTTGCTCCCAAGTCACCCAACTTTGGAAATCCCTGCCCCATGCGCTACTCTAGTTTGTGCAGTGATAAAGGCCTGCTGTGGCAGTCTTTACTCACGGGAGGTCAGTTCACTGTGTCTAATGGATTGAGAAAAAATTGGGTTTTGCCGACATGAAGGGAGGAACACCTTATGTTGACACCAACGGTATGTGCCTCAGAAGGGACAGCAGGGTGGTAGAGAACAGCTCTCAGTCTAGTCTGGCCTAGTTTGCATTGTTGCCCAAGGCTTGCTAGAAAAGTCTGAAGAGCTTTGTGCACCTAATCCTGTGGCCTAGAAGTCAGGATTTCCTGTGAACCCACAGTTCATTCTGAGGAGGGCACAGTTGGTGTGGAAATCTCCAGTGCTTGTGGAAGCAACATGAATTGGGTCCTTTGTTCCTAGGGAATGTCCCATATTCCCCAGCACTTTTGAGGGATTTCTGTCTCCTGGACCTATACAGGAGCCAGTCCCTGATGTCCAGAATCCCATAGGCAACTATCATTGACTGGAAGGCTTTAGCCCTTTAGAGCAAGGTAGGAATCATAGTTGGTACAGAAACACTGAGATAATGGAGTGGGGATGACTGTGGTTAGTGAGAGGATGTGTGTCTGTTCTAACAGTGGCATCTATAAACGTCCATGCGATTTTGGCTGTATGGCATGAAAGTGTACAGAAATTCTCAGGACCTTCAGACATCTGAGTCTCCTGTGGCCAATGCACTGTCACAATAAATAATCTAAACGTTTGTGGATTCCTGTACCTCCTTGGGCTGTTGACGTTATGGCCATCACTGCACAGGCAGGAACCCCAGCACTGATGAGAGATCCAGGAATCAGGCTTCTCTGACCCAGCCAACATTTCTAGTGACTGAAGTGGACGTGGACTTCATTGCTGATACTGAGGCAGGGCTCATCCCCCTAAACTGTGGGGAGAGGGATATGCTAGAACCAGAACAGTTGGCAGATGTGACTTTCCAAGAGGAATGGTAAATATGGATTTTCATAGGGAACATTTAGTTCTTAACATCTTCATTAAGGTATGGTGACATGAAATAAACTGAATATATGAAATGCAAAACATGTTATGTTTCACCATGTGTAAATACTGATGAGACCACACCATCAAGATAATGGAGATATCCCACACAACCAAAAGATTCCTTGTGTCCCTTTATAATCCTTTCCTCCCAGTCCTTTCTGGCCTCCTTTCCCACAATTCACAAGTAATAGCAAGCATTTTCTAGAATTTCATATAAATAGAATCATATGGTATATACTTTCTGGGGAGTGGGGACTCTGGCATTTTTCAATAACCGTAACTATTTTGAGATTAAGCCATCTTGTTGCATGTATTAATTGTTCATTTGTATTGTTGAGTATTATTCCATTGTATGGATATACCACAGTTGTTTTTTTATCCATTTGCCTGTTAGTGGATGTTTGGGTTATTTCCAGTTTCTGGCTGTTACAAATAAAGCTGCTGTGAAGATTTGCGTATAAGTTATCACTGAATAACATTCCATTGTATGGATGTAACAGTTTGCTTATCCATTCACTGGCTGAAGGACATCTTGATTGCTTCCAAGTTTTGGCAGTTATGAATAAACCTGCAATATGCATTGTGTGTAGGAGGACATAAGTTTGTAGACATAAGATTTCAGTTTGTTTGGTTTCAAGCCAAGGCATGATTTGCTGGGTCATATAGTAAAAGAGTATATTTAGTTTTGTAAGAAACTGTCTTCCATAGTGGCTGTATCATTTTGCATTCCCACGAGCAGTAGGTGAGAGTTCTGTTGCTCCATGCCTGTCAGCATTTGGTGTTGTCAGTGTTTTCGATTTTTGCCATTCACATAGGTGTGTAGTAACAGTATGTTTTTGTTGCTTTAATTTGCAGTTCCCTAATGACATGATGAATATCTTTTCATGTTCTTTTAACAGTGTCTTTTGCAGAGCAGAACTTTTAAATTTTAGTCAAGTCCAAAATACTCGGTTTTTCTTTCATGGATTGTGGTTTGGTGTTGTATCTAAAAACTCATTGCCAAACCCAAGGTCTTCATTGTCTCCTGTGTTATCTTCTAGGTGTTCTATAGTTTTTTATTTAGGTTTATTATCCATTTTTTGAAAATATTTGTGAAAGGTGTAAGATCTGTGTCTGGGTCACTTTTTTAAAGCCCCATGTGTTGAAAAGACTATCCTTTCTCCATTCCTTTGCCTTTGCTCCCTTTTCAAAGATCACTTGACTATATTAGCGTGGATGTATTTCTAGACTCTCTGTTCCAGTTTTCTTCATTTATTGTGATAATCATTGTGTGGCTGTGGGGGGTTTTTTTCTTGTTGCCTTTTATTTTATTTACATGGTTTATTCCATTAATTGATATTCAAATGTTAAGCCAGCCTTGCCTTTCCTGGGACAAATCCCACTGGATCATGTTGTATAATCCTTTGTATATGTTGCCGAGACAGTTTTCTGATACTTTGTTAATGTATTTTACATCTATATAGATGAATGATAATGAGTTTGTAGATTTGTTTTCTTCTGATACCTCTGTATCACAGGGGTCCCGAACCCCCGGGCCATGGACTGGTACTGGTCCGTGGCCTATTAGGAACCAGGCCGCACAGCAGGAGGTGAGCTGCGGGAGGGCAGCCGGGGAGCGAAGCTTCATCTGCTGCTCCCCATGGCTCGCGTTACCGCCTGAACCACCGCCCCCCACAACCCTCCCATCCGGTCCATTGGAAAATTGTCTTCTGCGAAACCAGTCTCTGGTGCCAGAAAGGTTGGGGACTGCTGCTGTATCACAGTAATTCTGATCTCATAGAATAAGTTGGGAAGTGTTTCCTCCTCTATTTTCTGGAAGAGTTTTTGAAGGATCAGTGATATTTCTTTTTTAAATGCTTGCTGGAATTCCTTAGTGAAGGCACCTGAGCCTGGAATTTTCTTGTGGGAAGATTTTCAATAAAAACTACTTAGTATAGTGCTATATACATTCTCTACTTATGTCAGATTTGATCATTGGTGTCTTTTAGGAATTTGTCCATTTTAACTAAATTGTCTGATTTAGGAGGAATAGGATTGTTTATAATATTCCCTTATGATACTTTTAATTTCTGCAGGGTCAACAGTGTCTTCATTCCTGACTTTGTTAGTTTGTTGTCTTCTTTTTTTGTGAGCCAACCTAGAGTTTTGTCAATTTTGTTGATCTTTTAAAACAACCAACTTTTTTTCTTTCATTGATTTTTAAAAATTTTTTTTCTGTTTTCTGTTTCAGTGTTTTGTTCTAATCTTTATTATTTCCTTTCTTATCCTGGCTTTGGGATTAGTTTGGTCTTATTTTCCAGGTTTCTTAATATGGAATATTAGGTTATTGACATCATTCTTCTTTTGTAATAAGCTTTTTTTTTTTAATTTATTTTTTTTGGCTGGGTTGAGTTTTTGTTGCTGAGTGCGGGCTTTCTCTGGTTGCAGCGAGTGGAGGCTACTCTTCGTTGTGGTGCGCGGGCTTCTCACTGTGGTGGCTTCTCTTGTTGTGGAGCACGGGCTCTAGGTGTGTGGGCTTCAGTAGTTGCAGCACGCAGGCTCTAGAGCACAGACTCAGTAGTTGTGGTGCATGGGCTTAGTTGCTCCGGGGCATGTGGGATCTTCCCGGACCAGGGCTCGAACCCGGGTCCCCTGCATTGGCAGGTGGATTCTCAACCACTGGGCCACCAGGGAAGCCCTGTAATAAGCTTTTTAAAGCTATACATTTCCCTCTAATCATTTAATTTAGTTGTAGCATATCAATTTTTTGTATGTAGCATTTTTATCTTCATCTAGTTCAAAATATTTATGTTTGTAACATTTTCCCTGTAATCTCTTCTTTTACCCATAGGATATTTGGCAGTTTAATAACTCTTTCTATTAAATTTGCAGGGATGGTATCACAGAGCAGGAAGAATGCTTTTGCTTTTTCAGTCAATGGCCCAAGTGTTACTGTTGAAATGGGGAAAATCTGTGGGTTATTTGAAATACCTTCCACTCTTAGGAAGAGATTGAGCTAAGCTGTTGGTGTTTAATGGAGAAAAAATAGCAACCATACCTATCAGGAATTGATGAGGATGACCATCTATAGTTAACTCATCTTGAGGGCTTAAAGGATATGGCAGGTTATTGGGCACTTTTCCTTCCTCAAAGCACCCTGACTGCTCTGATTTGAGGGATTTTCTTTTTTCAATTAATTAATTAATTAATTAATTAGGCTGTTCCGGGCATTTAGTTGCGGCACGCGGGATCTTTGTTGCGGCATGCGGGATCTAATTCCCTGACCAGGGGTCGAACCCGGGCCCCCTGCATAGGGAGCGGGGAGTCCCTGAGGGATTTTCTTTGTCTTGGTTTTTCTTCATAAGATGGGACAACCTTTTTTCCAGTGTCCCTTCTACTTATAATATTTACAAGTGTCCTTGTCAATAGGTGGTTGGTTGGGACGTGGGCCCCTTAGCCCCTGCTGATCTTCAGGGACACATGTTTTCCTCAGATCCTGTCTTGTAGATATGTAGCTGCCAGGTTTTATAGTTCAGCTAAAGGGACTAATTATTCTAAGTTCTGTTTTTGAATTAGGTCTCCAACTTCAAACTTAACACCACTGGTAAAATGACATGAAACAGCTGCTCTTACATAAGCACCTCTGTGAATCCCAACTGTTGAAATTAGGAATTTTTTCTAGTCTGTCCTGAAAATCTCTTATAGTTTAAAAATATTTTTGTTTTAATGATTAAATTACTCTACAGTCGATTTTTGTTGTTAATACTTCAGGTATAGCTTTCAGGAGACTTGGACCTACTTTCCTGAACTTTCTATGATCCTCAGGTTTATTATGGAAAGAACTCCCGTCAGTCCCTTCCTGGTCAGTCCAGTCAGCTTTTGCCACCTTTGATTTAGCATCTTAGCTTCCAACCACCATGTACACAAGTTGTGTAAGTTAGGTGAACTTGGTCAGATGTACGCTAAAGAATTCTAAACTTTTTAATGATTACTTGCTTGTCTTATTTGAGTTGAAAAGAATCTTTAGTTATACCTCTTAATTCAGCTCAGGTACAAGGTTTAAATTCTAAAATTTTCTGCATGCCTGACTCATGGCTGGAGTGGATCTTTAGAGATAACTGGCATTTGGGGTGTTATGAGAGTTGGGAAAAGGTGATGAAACTGAGTCCCCCTAAAACCGAGTTCCCCTGCTGAGTTTATGATTAACCTCTCTATCCAAAACTGTGTTCCCTTTCTTGTCCCTTTCTACCTTAATGCTGTGCTAACTGAACACTAATCAACCAGAGTCAGATGACTAAAGTTGCTGTTGTTGATAACATCGTTAATGTACAGACAGGGGTGTTTCTCCAGGGCAAGATGAGCTAACAGAACTTCCACGTCATGGACCACCAGACCAGAGACTCGTAAACAATAGGCATCCTTATTCCTGAAACTATGATTAAGAAACGTCACAAGATGACGATTAACCCCAGCTTCTTTGTTCCTCCCCTCTAAAACCCCGCAACTCAAAGACCCAGTTGCAGTGGGTGTCAGACTTGTCTCTCACTGCCTTGATTGGTGCCCTGCAACAAACCCTTACTTTGCTGCAAACACCCAATGTCAGTTTGGCTTTTGCTCGGTTACAGTAGGGGGTCTGAGCAAGGGAAAGAGTAGGGGGAGAGGTGCTAAGGAGAGAGATCAGAAGGATAAGGGGGTGGGAGCGCTGGATGTGGCACGCTACTGCAGGACAAGGAGAGGGTGGATTTACAGGAGGATGAGTCTCCTTTGTTCCTGCTGAGTTCGTCGACTTGCTCATTAGTTTTGGCCAAAGAATCTTCTAGTGATGTGACTTTTATTTCAGAATTTAATTTGGAGTCCTCTGCATACTAAGAAAAAATACTATCCTTCGGGCCTGAGAACTCTTATTTCCTTTATTTTCAAAGATGTCTTACAAATTAACCCTTTTGTTCAAATCAAGTGACCCCCAGAGTGGCCATTGAAGGCTCAAACCATCCTTGGTACAGTTACGCTATTCGGAAACACAGGCACAAGGGACTTCCCTGGTGGTCCAGTGGCTAAGACTCTGTGCTCCCAGGCTTCCCTGGTGGCGCAGTAGTTAAGAATCTGCCTGCCAATGCAAGTGACACGGGTTTGAGCCCTGGCCCGGGAAGATCCCACATGCCACGGAGCAACTAAGCCCGTGCACCACAACTACTGAGCCTGAGCTCTAGAGCCCGCAAGCCACAACTACTGAGCCCGCGTGCCACAACTACTAAAGCCTGTGCGCCTAGAGCCCGTGCTCTGCAACAAGAGAAGCCACCACAATGAGAAGCCCATGCACTGCAACAAAGAGTAGCCCCCGCTCGCCGCAACTAGAGGAAGCCCGCATGCAACAACGAAGACCCAACATAGCCAAAAATAAATAAATAAATAAATTTATTAAAAGACTCTGCGCTCCCAATGCAGGGGACCCGGTTTTGATCCCGGTGCTGCAACTAAGAGTTTGCATGCCGCAACTAAAAAGATCACGCATGCTGCAAGTAAGACCTGGCGCAGCCAAATAAATAAAGAAAAAAAAAGAAACACAGGCGCAAGAATTAGGATTGTAACAAGAATATGAAGATTTAGACTTAGACCACCCCAGAGGGCAGGCAGTGATCAGTAGGTATGGAATGCTTGTGGACCTCAGGTCCCTAACCTGATGGTTGGCTCCTCACCAGACAGACCCACCGTGTTCCCCTGGCATGTGGATACCAGAGAGAATGCTCTCTCTAGCTTATAGCCCAGCTCTCAATACAACAATTTTAAGATGGAAGGAGACCTCATTTGGTTTATTGGTAACCTTCAGGAAAGTTTGTCCATGTAGCCTCCAGTACTATGAGAACTGCAAACCCACTGGTCTGTGAGGCTGGCCTGAACAACAGGCTTATAGGGCAGTGCCTGTGTTCTACCCTGTGATTCAACTTCTCGTGAGAAACTACATTTTTAGACAGCACAGGAAAAACAAAAACAACCAGTAACTCAAAGGACATCAAAAAAGGTATGAAAAGGAATAGCCTGATTCACCCAAGTATCTCAACAGGGAACTATCAACAAAATCCAGGTGTCAAACTGAGAACGAAAAGCCAAGAAAATCAACACAGAGCAGAGTTTAGACCTACTGCTGATTTACCACGTCGTCACGGACTCAAGTTGCCCTTGAGCAGCAAGGCACGTGGACATCTGTGGGTACTGCACCTGGTGGAAGGCTAGGGTCTGCGGTGACAGCGTAAACCATATTTCAGTGGGACTTCCACAGTAAACATAATAGGTTGTAACATAGCTTCTACAGTGGATACATCCAATTTATCTTGTTCCTTTTGTCCATTGAACGTTGATTAGTGAGACACAGGCTCAACAGTAGTGTGAGCTGGAGGACTGATGATATACAGTGTGGAAGCTCCTTACAACTTCTCCTGTTACTAATTTCCCTTCTTAATCTGAATTTCTCATAACAATTACTTTTTTATTTTTTTTAACAATTACTTTTTCACTTGCTTTAATACTAGTTGAGGAAATCATATACTCTCATGCTTAACTTTAGTAATGTTGATTTATATCTGTCCATTATTTTCAATATTGAATGAACAATTGTATATCATTCAGAGACCTCAAAGAGGACTTTTACCACATTTAATAAATATCCACTCTTAAGAAAATTCATCACAAAATTTATATTTGCATTTTGCATTTTTATATTCGGTATATACAAAAAATAGATAATAGCAATTTCAGCAAGAAGAGAAAACATTGCCTTTGAAATCTCACGTGTGTGTCAATTTGTCTGTTACAAGTCCAAACTCATAACTGCTAAGAGGTTGAACCGTTGAAAGGTTTTCAAACTTGTGAACTGACAGTGAATTGAACTTGGTATCTGATACAAAAAGAAAAAGAGGGAGGGGGAACTTTCTGTTTGCCTGCCTGCTCTAGTTGTCAGGCAGTCACCTCAAAAAAAGCCAGAGCGGGTCTCATAGGAGCTTTTGGGAAGTCTGGCATTCAGGAATTGGCAGACTTTCAGAAATGGGCATGTTTAATGATTGATGGACTTTCAGGTTTGTTACTCTGCTCACTACTGTTGACTAGGACTTTCAGAAGCAAGGTTGCTATAGTGAGGCACTTACTGATTGGTTGTTACCTAGGGGCTGGGGCTGTCACTGATTGGCTGTCTTTCAGGACTGGGGCCTGAACACTGATAGGCTGAATTCTAGAAGGTTGGGACTATCAATTATTTGTGAATTTTTGGAAGCTTCAGTTTACTGGGATGAGGCTGTTGCTGACTGGCTGGCTTTCACAGGTTATCTGAAGTTATCTCTAAAAAACCATGTTTTCTTGTTCAAGATTTTGGAATTGGGCTAAAGAACAGTCTTTGCCTTCCTGTTATGAAAAATAAACACTTTAATTATTAGTCCCCTCTGTTGTTCTTCCTTAGCCAGACCCTAAGGAGAGACCAGAAGGCATTGTCCAGGAGGTTATTTCTGGGGCTATGTTTATGAGCTAATGTTGCCACTAAGTGATTTAACTGCCAATTACAGTGAGAGAAAAATAGCTCTAACTGCTGAGTTTTTGTAATGTATTGTAAAAAGCTAAGTACAGGATATTTAGGGCGTTCTGACAGTATCAATACAGGATACAGGATGTGTGTGTGCTCTATATGCAGAACAGCTGGCAATCCTATTCCTGATGTCTATCATGCACCTACTCTTGGACCTGAATCCTTGTTAGTGCTCATTGAACAGTTGCAGATCAGTAAATACACAACAGCACAACTTCTTTATTCATTTTTACCTCTCTGGCAACTCCTTTTAAATATTGTCTTTACCTCTCCCTCCAAGCTGTTAATGCATCATGTTTTCAAGTATTTAAAAAAATAATCACATTTTGGAACCAAACTCTGAGTGTGGCTAAGGTTTCAGCAAGCCTTGAAGTCTCAGCTTCATTCTCTGACTTCTCAGACTCAGTGACTCTTTTTCAGACTTCATTGATTTCTTACCTTTTTTTCCTCCACTGTCACAGATAAATTTCTCTAGAACCATTTCTGCCACTTTCCTTGAAAACCTATAAAATTATTATTAATAACATTTAGTAATATCCATTTAACAAGTGTTTTCCCAGAGATAATCTCAACTCCCTGTGTATACTGTTGCTGCAATTACAGGTGAAATGACAAACCATTTTCCAGCAAGGAAATGAGATCATAGAATCCCAAACCTTTATGTCAGGAATAAGATGGCCCCTTTGCACACGTGGTCAAATTCTCAGAGAGGCATATGCTGTCCTGGTAGAAGATGGCATGTGATAAGTCCCTCTTCTTTTAGAGAGGTTTCACATTTCTTAAAAGAAATGGAGTAATCTCAGAGTTAATTAATTAATTAATTTATTTATTTAGGCCCTGCTGTGCAGCATGCAAGATCTTAGTTCCCCGACCAGGGATCGAACGCATGCCCCCTGCATTGGGAGCGCGGAATCTTAAACACTGGACTGCCAGGGAAGTCCCAAAATGGTGTATATCTCAGACATGAAGTAATATTATCTTAAATAGCAATGCTGTTGAAACACCATCACTGACTATTCAGGCAGGAAGGATGTTTTCTGTGGGAATCAGGGGCACATCGTCACCCTTTCTAGTGCCTCCAGACATCCCTTCTCCGAGTTCACCATCCTAAGCCCTGTCTGGGGGCTTTTTATATTGCGCTTGAGAGAAGCTACTGAAACTCATGAAAAGCGAGAGTGTACGTGTTTTTGACAAGCAACAAGATAGCCGACAGCTATGAGAGGACGAGAAGTAACATTATGGTATGGTGGATCCCTTTCTATGTGCAGTCTTTGGAAATTTGCTGCGATTCATGCAGTCTGAAATAATGTCTCTAAACATTTCTGTTACTTGCCGTAGACTACACTCCAAGGAAATCTGGGTATAACGCCTTAAAGAGGCAGAGAAGCCCTGCCGGGTTTACAGCCTAAGAACCTCATTTCCCAGAGCCCTTCACTCCCTCGCTTGGCCTTTAGCCACAATCTGGAACTACCAACCTTGAGAAAGTACAGGTAACGCCCGTAGTGGAAACTACTCTACCCACAAGGCTCTGCAGCGGCGACCGCGCACCGAAGAGACTTCTGGGTAATGTAGTTTCCTCTGCTAACACCACCTACTATCTCTCACAGAATGAGTTACTTCCTACCTGGCCTATTAAAAGCCAAGAGGCACCCTCAGGGATACTGGGAAAAGGAGTTCCCTGCTCCAACCATGGGACAGGCCTTGCTTACTCTTAAATCGCACCCAGATTTGGAGAGCAGTCTTGGAAAAGCCCACAAAGATTAGGGACCTGTAATTTCAGACTCTGTGAACAACAGCAAGTTCCCAAATCTACACACTGAAACAGACACACTATATCATGACACTCTATGTCCACACATAGCTGTCAGCTGTCTTGTTGACTGTCAAATAGACTGAAATTTTAGAGGCTGTTTCATGACATTCAATATGCAAGAAAAGACCCCAGACAGGGCATGAGGGAGAATTGGAGACCGGTATCTTTCCTGCCTTGATGATCAGTGATTGCGTTCCAACCTAGCAAACAACACTTTTATTGAAATATTTATTACTCTCTAAGATTTCTTTCAAAATATGAAGCCTAGCTCTAAAGGACAGCGAATTATCACATGCCATCTCCTGCCGAGATACATCACTGAACATTTAAAGATGGTAGATGATAAATTTTATGTGTATTTTACCACAACAAAATGATTAATGATTAAAAAATGCGCTAAGAACTTTTATGACACAAAGACATAGCTGAAAGACACAAGAAAAAAGAAGTCAAATAAGAAAAATCTAGAAAGATGTGTCAGTGGAAGCTTGTTTACGAGGCAGATGGTTCAAAAAAAATTTTTTAAACATCTTTATTGAAGTATAATTGCCTTACAATGGTGTGTTAGCTTCTGCTTTATAACAAAGTGAATCAGTTATACATATACAATATGTTCCCATTTCTCTTCCCTCTTGCATCTCCCTCCCTCCCACCCTCCCCATCCCATCCCTCTAGGTGGTCACAAAGCACCTAGCTGATCTCCCTGTGCTATGCAGCTGCTTCCCACTAGCTATCTGTTTTACATTTGGTAGTGTATATATGTCCATGACACTCTCTTACCCTGTCACATCTCACCCCACCCCCTCCCCATATCCTCAAGTCCATTCTCTAGTAGGTCTGTGTCTTTATTCCCGTCTTGCCACTAGGTTCTTCATGGCCTCTTTTTTTTTTTTTTTTTTTCCTTAGATTCCGTATATATGTGTTAGCATACTGTATTTATTTTTCTCTTTCCAACTTACTTCACTCTGTATGACAGACTCTAACTCCATCCACCTCAGTGGAAGCTTGTTTACGAGGCAGATGGTTCAAAATTTTTTAAGATATTAATTTCCTATGAAACTGAATTTAAATTTACTTAGACTTCACTTTCCCACTTTAAACAACTTTTTCTCAAAGTGCCTGTCAGAACACACAGCTTTACTACATAACAGAGCCTTGTTTATTCTTATATGATGCCATGCTTTTGCACACACAAAAGGGATAACACTAAAAATATATTTATACACTTAGTGAAAGCAGCCATACAGGAGTAACTATAGGATTCCATTTATATAAAATTCTAGAAAATAAAAACTATATTGGGAATTCCCTGGCGGTCCAGGAGTTAGGACTCCGCACTTTCCCTGCTGAGGGCCCGGGTTCAATCCCTGGTCAGGGAACAAGATCCCGCAAGATGCGTGGCACAGCCAAAAAAAAAAAAAAAACAACGAAAAAAAACTATAATGTCTCCCTAGAGATGGCAGGTTGGCTAGGGCTGAGAGAATACAAAGGGGCCAATGGAAACTCTATGACAGACATGTTCATTATCATGACTTTGGTGATGGTCCCATTATGCACACATGTGAAAATACATCTTACATTTTTAATAAATGCCGTTTATTGTATGTCACTACCACAATAAAGGTGTTAATAAAATCTAAATCTCTTCCTCTACAAAAATCGTATCTGGCAAGGTAGTATTGACTCCATCAGCACCCTTCCCCATGTCTTGGGTGGGTCAATTCTGATTCCTTCTCAAAACAGAAAGAAGTACTCACAAATGCTTCAACATGGGGAAGTTATGCTAAGCTAAATAAGCCAGTTACAAAGAGATGAAAAATGTATGATTACACTTATATAAAGTATCCAGAGTAATCAAATTCATAGAGACAGGTCCGATAGAGAGGGCATAGGAAGAGATGTTGTTTAATGGGTATACAGTTTCATTTTTGCAAGATGAAAAGAATTCTGGAGATTAGTTGCACAAATACTTGAATTTTTAAACACACTAAACTGTACAATTAAAAAGGTAGAGGGTAAACTGTTACATGTATTTTGCTACAATCAAAAATGTAAAATGTAAAAAAAAAAAATACTATATGAGGATACTGTTAAGGATAGATTAGAGCAGATATTTTGCTGAAGTCTTTCCCCATTTGCAACACTCCCTCTGTTGTGAAATTTTTGGTGCTGAATGAGGTGGAAGTTTTGGCTGAACATATGCCCATATTCACTGTACTTACAAGGTCTTTCTGCATTTTGAAATCTGTGATGTGCAATGGGCCTGACGTTTCACCTAAAGACTTATCCACATTCACTGCACTCAGAAGGCCTTCCTCCAGTGTGAACTCTTGATGTCTAATGAGTGGGGAGCTGTACCAATTTCCCATATTTTCTGTACTCATAAGGCCCACTCCAACATCAACTCATAAGATGCTCCTCCAGTGTAAGGAGTTTGGAGTAGTACCTAAAGAATTTACCATATTCTCTGAACTCATAAGGTTTTTACCACTGTGAATTCTCTGCTCAGTGAGGTTGGAGTTGTATCTAAAGAGTTCGCCACATTAAGGGCACTCATATCGTTTTCACTGTGGATTTTCTGGTGATGTATGAGGTAGGACTTCCTAATGAAGGCCTTCTGACATTTTCTGCACTCATAAGGCCTTTCTCCAGTATGGGTTTTCTGATGCTGAAGAAGTACATTCTTATGGCTAAAGGCTTTCCCACATTCACTGCACTCATAAGGCCTCTCTCCACTGTGAACTCTCTTATGTCTAATGAGTCTGCAGTGGTACCTGAAGCCTTTTCCACATTCACTGCACTCGTAAGACCTTTCTCCAGTGTGATTTTGCCAATGTTTAATAAGCTTGGACTTGTACTTAAAGAATTCCCCACATTCACTGCACTCATAAGGCCTTTCTACAGTATGAATTCTTTGATGTCTAGTGAGTGTGGAGGTGTACCTAAAGAATTTCCCACATTCACTGCACCCATAAGGCCTTTCTCCACTGTGAACTCTCTGATGTTTAATGAATGCAGAGTTGTACCTAAAGAATTTTCCACATTCACTGCACTTATAAGGCCTTTCTCCAGTGTGAACTCTCTGATGTTTAATGAGTGTGGAGTTATACTGAAAGAATTTCCCACATTCACTGCACTTATAAGGCCTTCCTACAATGTGACCTCTCTGATGTCTAATGAATGTGGAGCTGTACATGAAAGATTTCCCACATTCACTGCACTCATAAGGCCTTTCTCCGGTGTGAATTCTCTCATGTCTTACCAGTCTGTAGTTGTATCTAAAGAATTTTCCACATTCTCTGCACTCATAAGGGCTTTCTCCACTGTGAATTCTCTGATGTTTTATGAAGTTAGCGTTGTACTTGAAGAATTCCCTGCATTTGCTGCACTCATAAAGCCTTACTCCAGTGTGGATTTTCTGGTGCTCAACAAGCATCTTTTCTCGGCTAAAGGCTTTCCCACACTGAGTGCACCTGTAATCACTCTGTCCACTACCACAGGCTTCCCTGCACTCAGTGTCCTTGTGTGGCTTCCCCACACTGTGAGGGGCCGGCTGCTGCAGAAGGCCTGTGCTGCCTGGGAAGTCCTTTCTGTCTCTGTTGCATGTCAAGGTCCTCTCTGCCATGTGAACGCTGCTGTTGGTCAGAAATGAAGGCTGCCCCTCACCCCTTCTGGAAAGGTTGTCTCTAATCTGCTCCTTCTGCTGCTGGAAAAGGTTTGCCCCACCAAAGTATAGTTCTGGATCAGAGAACATTCCGTCATGCTCAAGCAGCTGCAAAAAGTCTTTCAAGAGTGGGCCATATATCTCACAGGGCTGGGCCTTCCTGGAGGATGGATCTGGCTTTGGAGTTCTGACCGGTGACACTCCTACAGAAACATCTTGCTCAGAAGGTGCCTCCTCATCCTGGGCTCCATGCTGACAACCTGTAAGCCGAGAAATGCTGGTGAAGTGCATGATGATTTTGGTAGGAGGGGCAGCCCCATCAGAAATGACACACCGAAGACTAGAGCCAGAGAGAGGAAGGTCTGCTGTGCAGAGATGGACCTGCGTAGCTCCCATGATGCGAGAGCCCTGACAATAGGCAAGGACTGAAGGAAGAGTTACTATCTCAGTCCATTTGGGATGCTATGACAAAATACCACAGACTGGCTGGCTTATAAAGAACAGAAATTTATTTCTCACACTTCTGGAGACTGGAACCCATAGATCAGTCTGCACTCTCCTGGGTCGCAGACTTCTCATAGTGTCCTCACATGGTGGAAGGAGCTAGGAAGCTCTGTGGGGTCCCTTTTATAAGGGCACAAATCTCATTCATGAGGGCTCTGCCCTCATGTCCTAATCACCCCAAAGGCCCCATCTCCTAATACTGTCACCTTAGGCATGAGGTTTTCAACATATGGAACGTGGTGGGGACACAAACAGTCACACCAGAGCAGGGAGGAGAGGCAGGCCTCCAAGTCAACATGGCCAAGGCTACTGGTGACAGGTGAGCACTGTGTCAAAGGCTGTGCCCAGACCTAGAAATACTTGATACAAAAGAAATGCTAAAGTTCAAGGACTATTTAAGGATACATGCAGACGTCACGACATCTTACATATAGGTCAAATGTTGAACACTGCAAAGGGAGCAATGAAACAGAACATGTGACAAGTCACATGTGAGAGTCACAAAAGTGTGGTTGGAGTGTGACAGAAGAAATAAGAATGGGGAAGAAATGAGGTGTGGCACTGGTCTGAGTATCAATCAATAGTGAACACAGGACAGGTTCCCAGCTCTGACATCACACCCTTTCCCAGGACCTCACACCAAGCCCGGGTACTTCTGAGTGTCTCCTGCCATTGATGTAGTAATGGCCACACTAGAAGGTACCCAGAGTCCTCCCCATTGCTGCAGGTGAGCATTGATGTGGCACCTGAAAGAGGTTAGTCTTACGTGAAAGACAAAAAAAGAAGGGGCCAGCACACGTAGACAGAGATCCAACACAGGGCTTCCGGCATTCTAAAATTATAAGAACTTCACAGGGGGTACTGTGGTAACAAGCAGTGGTTCCCCAAATTAGTAACTAGGTTGGTGCTAAAATTCCTGGCACAGGAGGCCCTAAGAAATGTCAGCAAGAGGAAGGGGTAAGGCCTGGCGCAACAAGGGTCCAAGCATCTAGACAGAGGACCCAACCAAGAACAGGCCAGGTCTGAAGGGGTCTCAGACAAAATCTACATTTCTGACTCCTGAGCCCTATCTTGGAAGGACTCGGAGTAGAAGGGATGGGGCTCCCTGGGGAGAAAAATGACACTGTACACACAGTCCAGCCCCGGCACCAACAACACATATGCCAGGAAACCAGGAAAGGAAGCAGTACCCATGGTCTCAGTGTGGGGAGTACAAAGCTTCCCCCTGGGAAAAGGGAAAGAACAGAGCACAGCCCAGGGCACTGGGTGAGCGTGTGGACCTTACCTAGGGAGGTCACAAGTGCAAAGTTCTCCGTCATCACAGCATGGTACAGGTGTCTCTGAGCTTCATCAAGGAGGCCCCACTCCTCCTGGGAGAAATACACAGCCACGTCCTCAAAGACCACACGGTCCTGCCAAAACTGGAAGAGTTTGGTTCATGAACAGCTTCTTGTTTTAACTATATTTTTGTGGATGCTGTATTTATCTATTTGCCATCCATTAATTACAGGGCTAAACTAATGGCCAAATTTGTTTACATCTCCCTTGCAATCCAGAGCCCATACTCTCAACCAACTCCTTACCTAACTCTCACGCACCAGGTCAGTATTTCCCCTGCCCTAAAGCAGCCCAGGGCCAGGTAACAGACAGCTAGGGACAGTTCCCATAGCCCAGGTACACAGAATTATACAAACTAGTCACCCATAAACTTTTCATCCAATCCTCCCTGCATTTCCCTCAGAAGTCTAATAAAGGCTCTGACCTTTGGTGTCCCTTAGCTTGTGCTCACGCCTCCTGACCGAATCTGGTGCTTCTCCAGGTGGCCCTGTTACATAGTGTACCTCCTCCTCTCGGGAAATATAAGTAATAAAACTGTCTTTCAATGTCGTTGGCCTCTCTGTATCACGACTCACTCGCCTCCACAAGTTAAAATCCTGTGGGTGCAATCACTGATGCACTTCCCTTTTCAGCCCTCCCCCTACACATCCGTCCCTGCTCAACCTCCTCCTGGACGTCCCACCATGAAAGATATACCAGGTCCCAGTGGCACCAGTGCCTGCTCTCTCCTCATTACCATTGATCACTGTGTCCAGCACACAGCATAAAACACATGGGGGAGGGAGCAGAAAACCACCATCGAGGGTGTGGACCTGCATGCACGGCCCTACCCCTCTCCTGCCACAGTTTCCCTGGGGTCCCCCAGATGTTGACCCTCAGACAAACTCAGACTTGTCCCTGTCCTCAAGTGCCCAGTGCCAGGGCCCAGGGCCAACCATTCACACTCCTCCTTACCTGCATCTCACTCGTTGGACTGCACCTTCCTCATGACTCTAACCCTTCCACAGTGACAGTTCCACAGACAGCCCCAGCCCACACCATAGGCACTTCCTTCACCTCCTTACAGGGCACTCTGCACACGGAATCCAGGCAGTGAATGGAAATGCATCCAGCATTCAACTCAGCCCAGTCCTGTCCCTGAACACCAAAGTCCCCTGGGGCCAGGGCCTGCCCCAAGCCCTGCTTAGACGGTCTCACCACCTGGCCCTGTTTTTTCCTTCCTCCCCAGCCACCCTTCCTATGTGAGACCTCATGACCCCTTAGCCCTCTCCCCCTTCCGTGTTGCACGAACTGTCCCATAAGCAGTCAGCACCTTCTCTCCTCATGTGAAGCCCAGGTACACCGACCTCCCCACCCACACTGTCACTGCGCCCTAAGTCTAGCAACTCTCCTAGCTGACCCCATTTCCTCCCTCGACATCCATCTCATGTCTGCTCTGGCCTCAGAAGACTTTCTCAAGCCTACATCCCACTGTCACGCACAGACAAGGAAACTCTGCTCCCTCATCTGTCTTCGTGATGCGCATCACCACCAGCCAGGTACCCAACCCACAGACTTAGTCCTGAGGCCCTTCATTCTCACTCCTTGTCCTCTAATGGCATCGCCACCATAAACTAGAAATGATGCCGCCTAAAACTTACCTTCAGCTTCATCCTAGTCCACACACCGGCCACTATGTTGTGGTCGTCTCCATCCTGAATCCGTCCTCTGAACTCCAGCCCTCTGTGTAAAGGTGCCCACTCAACACCTCCCCTTGGGAGTCTCTGGAACATTTGTGGCATGGACAAAAACGGACTCTTCTTATTCCACCTGAACATTCCTCCTAAAGTTGACTCTGCCCGTTTTAGTTGATGAGGCATCCATCCTTCCTAACAAGCCCAGAAACCTGAAGTCATCCCCAATTCTTCCTATCAGCCCACTTCCTTGAGTCCCTCGCTCTCCATTACATAAAACATGGGGAGCTCTAGTTCAAAATACATCCAGAAACCAACCGATCCTCCATCTCAACAACTAGCATTCTTGTGTAACACCATCAACACTCACCTGGATTGCTGCAGGAAATCCCCCCCCCCAATATTCCTGTCTTCAGGGTGATAATTGGGATGGGTGAAAGGTAGGACCCCTCCACTCACCTGTACAGGGTCCATAACCATTTCTGCCACTGCCATGGGATCCTGGGAAAGAAGGAAGCCATGAGAAATGGGTAGCATTGTAGAATCCTACAGCTGAGCTGGACCACCACCCCAGCCTTGCCCTGCCCTGGTATAACGGAATCTCAGCCTGACAGTCTAAGTTCAGTTCTTCAGAAAACAGTACTGCCTCTTACTAGCTGAGTGACACCGGAGAAGGACTAAGCCTCCCTGAGCCTCAGGGAAAAGAAAATGCTTATAAAGATAAGAATGCTCCCAACCTCATAGGGATCTAATGTAAGGAGAACATACCATGTATCAGCTATGATTGTACATAGGATCAATAGTTTTGTACATATTTTCAGTGCAAGTGAAGTGGCAGAGTTTTGAAACTTAGGGTCTTCATTTTTACTGCTTTTTAAGATTTCAGAGGATGTCATATATAGAACTTTGCATTGTAAGCAAATACCGAGAGGTAAATCAATGCCAAGCCATTTACAAAGTGTTTGCATAAATTTAACTAAGTGAACAGGCTCATTTCTAATTGCCTGTGTGTATGTATTTAGAGGAATATTGATTAATTAGTGTTTAAATTAGTTTTCATACATTCTTAAGTTAATGAGTCATGGGGAGGGGCTGAGCAGGCAGGTCGGCTATTAGTCCATTCAGCACCAGGCCTATCACTAAATAATCCTCAAAAGGGAGCTTGTTGGGAACCCTTGACTGAAGCAGTGGATCATCCCTCTTGCCCTGAGAGGTGGAGGTGAGTTGGCAGTGTCCTTGTCTAGGACCCACTGGCTGCACCAGCCTGGCTGAGTGGCCCTGAGGGTTGGCAGAGCCTGCAAGTGGAGAATCCACACCAGCACACACTGCAGGCTCTACAGAAGGAAAGCTCCTTACTCCATCCAGGCCCCCCTTTCTACAGACATAGCCCAGATTCCCTCCTATGTCAGGTCTGCTCTTTTCTGGAGGGAGCATCAGGGATGCCAGCACCAGCCCTCATGCCCTGCCTTCCAACTCTCAGCCCTCCCCTCCCTCACCACAGGGCCCATCTCAAGTAACAATCTTAAGACTCCCTCCTCAATCTGATCCCCAGGCCATGCCCTGGTCCAATCCACACCCTCCATGCCTTTGATATTTCCAACCCTGCCCCCTTCCTCTGCTTCCAGCCTTTATGTTCACCTCCACATATGGTACCTCCATTTGGTGACATCTCCATCTTCATACATGTCAGGATCAACATGTCCAAATACAACTCATGGTCTTCCCCCTGGAACCTGCTCCTCGCGCTGACTTCCTCATCTCCCCACTTTCAGATGTTCAGGCAAAAAAACTTGGATAGTGCTTCATTCCCTACTTTTGCTTACAACCGTATTTTGTGCAGCAGGAAATCCCGTTTACTCCAAGTTTGAGATTTCTCCAGAATCTCATCCCATCTCCCATGTCGCGCTACATTCCTGGCCCAGCCCCTGCTATAATTCTCCTGGGGTCTATCGCGGTGGTCTCCTCAGCAGTCTCCCTGCCTCCATTCGCATCCCGTTCTCCCAATTTTTAACTTCTAACTCTGGACACGGTTCTCCCATCCCCAATCCCTTCACAACCTTCCATGGATTCCACCTGCTCAGGTTGCCGTTTCAGGTGAGACAACAACTCCCCCTCTGTGCACGACACAAGTGACTCCAGGCTTCCCCAATGCTGCCGACTCCGTAGCACCTGCAAGCCGTGCACCGGGGGCCCCCCGAGGGAACTCTCTCCCTCACCCCAGTCTACGGGCTTAAAGGGGACCCCTCCCAAGGCCGCCGTCTGTTCTGGACTCTGGGGCTGACCAGCAGGGAATTGAACGGGCGCACCACCGGGTGGGGCCCTGGGAGACGCATCACCCACCTGAGCCGGGCTCATCCCTGAGCCTCTCCGCCTGCTTTTTCGCTCGATCACCTCCATGCCCGCCAAGCGACGTTTAAGCCCGGAACTCCTAAACGTCCAGAGAGCCCCCAAACGACAGGAAGGAACTCCGGAAGTCCCGCCCCAGATGATGCGCACGCAACCATCCGTCCCTCCTCTAAGCTTTCATTGGCCCAGTTACTGCCGCCGCCGCCGCCGGTCACCGAGCTAATGAAGGCTCAGCAGGCGAACGTTTTCGTCTGCACGCATTCAGGGGCGGGACTTCCATAGGCTTTATGTGGTGGCCGGTTTTCGTGTTTTTTCACCTTTTTCAGGGCATTGAGTCCTGAGTCGGGACCGAAGAGAATGGAACAGGCGAGGAGAGGCGTTGGCCCCGGTGCCCAGAGGCGGCTGTGAGGCCCCCTGAGCCCGTAGTTGACGGCGGTGCCCTCGTTTCCGCCCCGCCCGCCAGCTCTTCCGGCTCCGTTCTTTCCACCGGCCGGTGACCCCGGTGACCGAAGCTGCGCCGATGAGGCCGGCTTAGGTGGGTGCTGCGTCTCCCGGGCCCCAACCCGGCCCGACTCCCGCCTCCGAGTCCTAAATACGGACGGAGGGGCGCCCGCTCGGTTCCCTGCCGGTCAGCCCCAGAGTCCAGAACAGAGGGCGGCCTTGGGAGGGGGGTCCCCTTTCAGCCCGTGGACTGGGGTGAGGGAGAGAGTTCCCTCGGGGGCCGACGGTGCACGGCTTGCAGGTGCTACGGAGTCGGCAGCATTGGGGAAACCTGGGGTCGCTTTTGTCGTGGACAGAGGGGGACGAAGTGTCTCACCTGAAACGGCAACCTGAGCAGGTGGAATCCATGGAAGGTTGTGAAGGGATTGGGGATGGGAGAACCGTGTCCAGAGTTAGAAGTTAAAAATTGGGAGAACGGGATGCGAATGGAGGCAGGGAGACTGCTGAGGAGACCACCGCGATAGACCCCAGGAGAATTATGGTAGGGGCTGGGCCAGGAAGGTAGCGCGACGTGGGAGATGGGATGAGATTCTGTGTAGATTCATTGATAGAGCCTACAGGACTTTCTGATGTGCCATGTATAGCTGTGAGCAGAAGTAGGGAGTGAAGGACCATCTCAAGGTTTTGTTTGTTTTTGTTTTGTTTTTGCGGTTTTGGGGGGAAGCAACCACAAGGAGCAGGTTTCAGAAGATAATGAGTTAAATTTTGGATGTGTGACCCTAAGATACCTCAAGGTGGAGACGGCACGTAGGTATGTGGACATGAAGGTCTGGTTGCGGGGGAAGGGGGCTGGACTGAAGCCGTCAAAAGAGTGGAGGGTGTGGACTGAACCGGGGCATGGCCTGGGGATCAGATTGAGGAGGGAGATTTTTAAGGTTGTTATTTCTGATGGGCCCTGTAGTGAGTGTCAGGAGGGCTGAGACTTTGAGTTTGGGGCATTAGGGGTTTCATCATCCCTGATGTTCTCTCAATAAAGGAGCATATCTGGCATAGGAGCTACTCTGGCCTGTGTCTGTAGAAAAGGATACCTGGATGTGATGAATTGCCGGCCTGGATGGAGATGAAGGTGTAAGGTCGTGTAGACTGAGCCCTGCAGGTCAGCTCTGCTCCTAGAGGAGAATCCCTGTGGGACAAAGAAATAGCCAGGTTTGTGGAGCAGATTGGTTCCAGACAAGCACACTGCTGACCCACCTCTTCTACCCCTCAGGGCAAAAGGAATGAGCACTATAGTCAAGGGACTCCTGCAGTGCACTTGAGGGGATCCTTTGCAAACAGGAAACAGGCTTGTTTGCAAAAAGGAAAAGTACCTGACCTGCCTGTTCAGACTCTCCCTACAACTCATTAAATTCAAAATGTATGAAACATACTTACTGATCAAAACATCTGTTAACCAGTATCCTTCTAAATATGTACACGTAGAGGGGCAGTTAGAAATGAAGACATTCAATAAATTAAACATAGGAACACTTTATAAAAAATTGCTTGAAATTTAATTTACCTGTAGTATTGGTAATACTTTAGGTGTTAGCAAATTTAGTGGAATGTTATATATTCCATTTTCTGAAAACCTTAAAAAGAAACAGGAGGGGTGGGATGAGTTGGGAGATTGTGATTGACATATACACACTACTGATACTATGTATAAAATAGATAACTAATGAGAACCTACTGTATAGCACAGGGAACTCTATTCAGTGCTCTGTGGTGACCTAAACGGGAAGGAAATCTAAAGATGGGATATATGTATATGTATAACTGATTCACTTTGCTGTACAGCAGAAACTAACACAACACTGTAAAGCAACTATACTCCAATAAAAACTAATTAAAAAAAAAAAAGCAGAAACAATGCAAACCCACATTTTGAAAAACCCAGTCCCTTCATTTGCACTGAAAACATGAAAAATTGTGGATCTTATGTATAGTTACAGCTGACAGGTAGTGTGTCCTCTTATGTTTAATACCACTATCATCCTTATGAGGAAGAAACCATTGTTATCCCTGTTTTACAGTGAAGGAATTGAGGCTCAGGGAGGTTCAGTCTTTAAGCAGAGTCACACAGCTGATAATAGTGACACTGAGGTCAGAGAAACAGCATAGACCATCAGGCTGAGACCATTTTGCGCCAGGGCAGGCCAGAGGTGATAGTCTAGCCCAGTCTGTAGACTCCTAACGTGGTTGCCCATTTCTCAGGACCTCCCTCTTCCCACAGGTTCCCATGGCATTTGCAGAAATGCTTATGGACCTGTACAGGTGAATGGAGGATGTGCCAGACCTTCAACCACCCCAGTTATCACCCTGATGGTTCTGCCACTCCCATATGAAGAATGCTGGTGGCCTGAGATTGTTCACCCATCCTTCTCCCTTCCTTGGGTCTGAAGTCCCTGTGGTTTCACCAAGGCCTAGGGTCTTGAACTCAGTCCCAGATTATATGGAGCTGTTCCCATTTCCAACAACTGATGGAGTAAGATGTGGAAGGATGTCGTGGGCACAGGATCCAGAATGTCCAGACGACTGGAGGTGAGACTGAGCTGGAATATTCAGGGAACTGCAAGTCTGTTACATGTGATAGGATTATGGGTGAGGGGAGTGAGTGGAGGGTAGGGGCACACAGTTATCAGGTCTCAATTACAACCTGAGGTTTTGGGCCTCTAATCCGAGGGAAGTAGGAGCTAGGGAAGGTTTGAAGCAGAGGAGCCAGGTATTTGACCCAGATTGTAACCGGCTGTGTCTAGCCACAGGAGATACTGTGTGGGAGGGAAGGTAGAGGTAGAGTGACCTGGGGGAAGTGACTGTGGTGGACGTTGGTGGTCGCTGGACAAGAGTCACTGCCGTGGAGGTAGCAGAGCGGTTGCCTTCTGTTTGTGTTCTGAACAGACCTGCCCACATTGAGTGATGTGGAGAGCGTAGGACTGGGAGATGAGATGGAAGGGGGAGTCAGAGGTGACCCCAAGTTTCTGGCTTTCTCTGGAAAGATGTGTTCTGGACACAGTGATCAGTGGAAATAAGGAGAGAGAGTCACTGGTGCCACTGGACCTTGTATCTCTTCCACACTTGGGAAGTGGGGGTGGAGGTTGAGGAGGGAATGGACGTGTGGGGGGAAAGAGTAAAGATCCTGGAGAAATGAGCTGTGCATTGATTGAACCATCCCCATTTTGGTGGGGACTTGTGGTTTTTACAGACGTGGCCATACATTTCTCTCAGGAGGAGTGGGGGCTCCTTGATGAGGCTCAGAGACGCCTGTACCACCATGTGATGCTGGAGAACTTTGCGCTTCTCTCATGACTAGGTAAGGCCCTCATAACCCTCCCCCCACACCAGTGTCCTGGGCTGGGCTGTTTTTTCCAACCAAACCATGGGTAGTCCTTTCTTCCTTGGTTTCCTAGCATGTGTGTGGGAGCCATTCCCAGGCTGTGTGCACCGTACTGCCTCTCCCCAAGCAGCCCCATCCCGTGTTGCTCTGAAACCTTGCCTGTCCCTGGTCAAGTTACTCTGTTCAGATGCATGGAGGCCTTCCCCCTTCTTGCTGACGTTTTGGGGGGCCTGCCTGTGGCAGAAATACATGCTTACTACTTGTAGAGACCACTGACTCTGCGAGACCCTCCTCTGTAGTTCTTGCGATTTTTGAATGGGGGCCGTCGTGTGTCGGCTCGCTCTGGGGGCATGCTGTCCACTCCCTTTCCCTGTGTTTCACCTGGGTTGGTCTGTGCCAGGTCCCATAGAAGTGCTCACCATGAGGCAGAGGGAGGGGCCTGGGTGTCTTGACAGGATGGACATTACTCCATCAGTGCCAACAAGAGGTGGCTCTGGAGCTTAGGAGCTGGGAGAGGGTGTGTTGTCAAAGCTGGCTTCAAATCACACTGGAAGCCAGGCCTTTGTCCACCACTGGGTGATGCCAGGGACAGTGGTCACACTTCATTTCTACATTTTCTTTCCCATTGTCATTTCTAATCTTCCAGTCCTCGGCTCCCCTGACTTTTGTAGTCTCCACCTCCTATTTGTTCCTTTGCCATGCTGTCAACATTTGACCCACACTTAAGCTATTTTGACATTTGCACATATCTTTTTTATCTAAGTTACAAGTTCCTGTATTTTTTTTATTGAAGTATAATTGATTTACAATGTTGTGTTCATTTCTACTGTACAGCAAAGTGATTCAGTTATACATAGATATACATTCTTTTATTTTTTAATATTCTTTTCCATTATGGTTTATCACAGGATATTGAATATAGTCCCCTGTACTATACAGTAGGACCTTGTTGTTTATCCATCCTATGTATAGTAGCTTACATCTGCTAACGCCAACCTCCCACTCCATCCCTCCTCCAACGCCCTCCCCTTGGCAACCAACAGTCTGTTTTCTATGTCCATGAGTCTGTTTCATAGATATGTTCATTTGTGTCATATTTTAGATTCCACACATAAGTGAAATCATATGGTATTTGTCTTTCTCTTTCCGACTTACTTCACTTAGTATGATAATCTATAGTTGCATGCGTGTTGCTGCAAATGGTATTATTTCGTTCTTTTTTACAGTTGAGCAGTATTCTATTGTATATATGTAGCACATCTTCTTTATACATTCATCTGGCGATGGACATTTAGGTTGCTTCTATGTCCTGGCTATTGTGAATAGTGCTGCTGTGAACATACAGGTGCATGTATCTTTTTGAATTAGAGTTTTATCTGGATATATGCCCAGGAGTGGGATTGCAGGATCATATGGTACTTCTGTTTTTAGTTTTCTGAGGAAGCTCCATAGTATTTTCCAGTGGCAGCACCAACTAACATTCCCACCAACAGTGTAGGAGGGTTCCCTTTTCTCCACACCCTCTCCAGCATTTGTTATTTGTAGAATTTTTAATGAATGGCCATTCTATTTGCACATATCTTTAAACAGTCCTTGGATACCAACTACTGTGTCACAATCAGACATCTCTGGCTCTGGACACAACCTTCTACCCAGTACTCACTTCTCACCAGCAGCCATGGCCTTGTGGAAAGCCATTTTCAGAGGAGTGAGCTGGGGACCCCTCTCCTCCCTGCACTGTACCCCTTCCTTGTGTCCTTACCTACTGTCAGGGCTCTCCCATCATCTGAGCTTCCCAGGCGCAGCTCTGCACAGCAGGCCTTCTCACTGGCTCTGGCCCCTGTTGCTTATCAGCAGTCCTATGGATTTATTCGTGGGTGTGGGTGACACACATTTGTGGTGGGGCTGCTCCTCCCACCAGTGTCAACGTGCTTCACCAGCATTTCTCTGGTTTCAGGTTGTTGGCATGGAGCCCAGGATGAGGAGCCATCTTCAGAGCGAGGTGTTTCTATAGAAGTGTCACTGGCCAGGACGCCAAAGCCAGGTCCCTCCATCTGGAACGCCCAGCTCTGTGAGACGTGCAGCTCACTCTTGAAAGACATTTTGTCCCTGGCTGAGCAGGATGGAATGCACCCTGGGCAAGGACTATACACTTGTGAGGCAAAGCTTTGCCAGCACCAAAAACGTCACATTAGAGAGAAACTTTGCAGAAAGGACAAGGGGAGGCCTTCATTTGTGAAAAACTGCACTGTCCACATGACACAGAGGACCTTCACATGCAGGGAAGGTGGGAAGGACTTCCCAGCCAGCACAGGCCCTCTCCAGCACCAGCCTCCTCATGGTGTGGGAAAGCCACATGGGGACATTGCAGATGGAGAGGCCTTTCAGAATGGGCAAAGTGATTACAAGTGCACTCAGTGTGGGAAAGCCTTCAGCCATAAACATACACTTGTTGACCATGAGAAGATCTACACTGGAGAAAAGCTTTATGAGAATAGGGAATGTGGGAAGGCCTTTCTTAGAAAGTCCCACCACGAGCAGCATCAGAAAGTCAGCACTGAGCCTGGGCTTTATGAGCACTCAGAATGTGGAGTATTCTTTACAGAAATATCTGGCCTCAGTGACCACCAGAGAATTCACACAAGGCCAAGGCCTTTTGAGTGCAGCCTTCCTTAGACTGCCCAACTCGTTGGTCACCAGAAAATCCACACTGAAGAAAGACCTTATGGTTGTAGTGAGTGTGGAAAATTCTTTAGGAACTGTTCCACACTCATTAGACACCAGAGAGTTCACACTGGAGAAAGGCCTTTTGAGTGCACTGAATGCGGAGAGCCTTCACCTGCAAACATAGGCTTGTTGAGTACCAGAAAATCCACAGTGGTGAAAAGACTTGAGTGTAGAGCATGTGGGAAAGCTTTCAGCCACAAAGACAAAGTTGTTGAGCACCAGAAAATCCACACTGGAGAAAGGCCTTACGAGTGCAGCGAATGTGGGAAATTCTTTATGGACAGCTCCTCACTCATTATTCATTAGAGAATTCACACTGGACAAAGACCTTATGAATACGGCAAATGTGGGAAAAAAATTTTTTAAATTTATTTATTTATTTTTGGCTGTGTTGGGTCTTCGTTGCTGCACGCGGGCTTTCTCTAGTTGCGGGGAGCGGGGGCTACTCTTCGTTGTGGTGCACGGGCTTCTCATTGTGGTGTCTTCTTTTGTTGCCAAGCACGGGCTCTAGGGCGCGCAGGCTTCAATAGTTGCGGCGCACGGGCTCAGTAGTTGTGGCTCGTGGGCTCTAGAGCTCAAGCTCAGTAGTTGTGGCACACAGGCTTAGTTGCTCCACAGCATGTGGCATGTTCCTGGAACAGGGCTCGAACCCGTGTCCCCTGCATTGGCAGGTGGATTTTTAACCACTGTGCCACGAGGGAAGCCCCAAATGTGGAAAATTCTTTAGGTACCACTTCACCCTTATTAGACATCAGAGAAATCATACTGGAGAAAGGCCTTATGAGTGCATCGATGTAGGAAATCCTTTTGTTGCAGCTCCACACTCATTAGACATTGGACAAATCCCACTGGAGAAAGGCCTTATTAGTGCAGCTAATGAGGGAAATTTTTGTAGTAAAACTCCAGAGTCAGTACACACTAGCGAGTTCACGTTGATGTGAGGCCATATAAGAACAGCGAATAAGGGAACATCTTCACATACAACTCTGGTCTTGTTAAACACTGTTGAATTTACACTGGAGAAATGCCTTCTGAGTGCAGTGGATGTTGGAAAGTATATAGCCAAAACTTCCATTCATTTGGCTCCAAAAAGTTCACACCAGAGAAAGAACTTATGAAGGAAGCAAATGGGGAAAGGACTTCAGCCGAAAGTCTGCTCTGATTGGCACTGTGAAGTACATATTATGTACTTCTGGGGTTTTTTTTTTTTTCCTTCTTATTGTGTTAAAATACACACACATAAAACTTGCCATCTCTTAAGTATTTTAGTGTGCCGTTCAGTACTGTGAGGTACATTCACACTGTTGTGCAACCTAATCTCCAGAGCTCCTCTTGTTTTGCAAAAATGAAACCCTGTACCCATTAAATAACAACTCCTACTCCTCTCCTTCTCCAGCCCCTGGCAACCACTGTTCTCTTCTCTATCTCCTTGAATTTGAGTGCCCTAGCTGCCTCATGTAAGAAGAATCATACAGTTTTTATATTTTTGTGAAGACTTCATTTACCAGAATTTCACATTTCATGTATCACGTGTCCTGTTTCAGCAGTCCCTTCCTTTTTAAGGCTGAGTTATACTTCATTGTATGCATTTACCACATCTTTATCCATTCATCTGGTGATGAAGACTTCCCTTGTTTCGATATTTTAGCTGTTGTAAAGAGTGCAGCTGTGAGAACGACTGCACAAATATCTCCTTGAGATCCTGTTTTCAGTTATTTTCAGTGTATAGCCAGAAGTGGAATTAGTGGATCATATGGTCAATTTTTTTTTTTTTTAATTTTTGGCTGCATTGGGTCTTCATTGCTGCACGCGGCCTTTCTCTAGTTGTGGAGTGCGGCCTTCTCATTGCAGTGGCTTCTCGTTGCGGAGCACCAGCTCTAGGCGCATGGGCTTCAGTAGTTGTGGCTTGCAGGCTCAGTAGTTGTGGCTCACGGGCTCTAGAGCGCAGGCTCAGTAGTTGTGGCGCACAGGCTTAGTTGCTCCATGGCATGTGGGATCTTGCCGACCAGCGCTCGAATCCGTGTCCCCTGCATTGGCAGGCAGATTCTTAACCACTGCACCACCAGGGAAGTCCCCAATCTATTTTTAATATTTTGAACTGTTTCCTTTATTGGCTGTACCATTTTATGCTCTCATCAAAGGTCCACAGAGTTCCAGTATCTCCACATCCTCATCGACATAATTTTATTTTCTGTTTCATGTTTAATAGTAGCTATCCTAATGGATGTGAGGTAATATCTCACTGTAGTTTTGTTTATTTTAGTTTACTTTTTCTTTTTTATGGCTGCATCGGGTCTTAGTTGCGGCATGCGGGCTCTTTGTTGTGGCACATGGGCTTCTCTAGTTGTGGCATGCAGATTTTCTCTTCTCTAGTTGTGGCCCGTGGGCTTCTCTCTAGGTGTGGTGTGCAGGTTTTCTGTTCTTTAGTTGTGGCCCGTGGGCTCCAGAGTGTGTGGGCTCTATAGTTGTGCATGCAGGCTCCAGAGCGTGTGGGCTCTGTAGTTTGCAGCATGCAGGCTCTCTAGTTGAGGAGCGCGAGCTCAGTAGTTGTGGTGCGTGGGCTTAGTTGCCCTTTGGCATGTGGGATCTTAGTTCCCCAACTAGGGATCGAACCTGCATCCCCTGCATTGCAAGGTGGATTCTTTACCATTGGACCACCAGGGAAGTCCCCTCACTGTAGTTTTGTTTAGCATTTCCCTAATGATTAATGATCATATCTTCTTGGCCATTTGTGTATATTCTTTGTAAAAATCTCTATGTTTACCCCTTTAAAATTTTTCTTATTGGTGAGTTGTAGCAGTTCTTTATATGATCTGGATACTGACCACTTATCAAATATATGATTTGCAAATGCTTTTCTTCCATTCAGTAGCTTGCCGTTTCACTCTGTTGATTGTGTCCTTTGCACAGAAGTTTGTACCTTTATCTATTTTTGCTTTTGTTTCCTATGCTTTTCATGTCAATGCCAAGAAGTTATAAATCCAATGTCATGAAGCTTTTCCCCTATGTCTTCATCTAAGAGTTTTTGAGTTTACATCGTACTGTCAGGTCTTTGTTCATTTTGAGCTCATTTTTGGGTGTGGTGTAAGGTAAGGGTTCAACTTCATTCATTTGAATGCAGATATCCACTGTAATTTGTTGGAGAGACTGTCCTCCTCCCAATTCCTCCTTGAATTGTGTTGGCACTCTTGTTGATTATTTGATCAAATATACTGGCTTCCAGTTCTGGGCACTCTGTTCTGTTTCATTGGCCTAAAGTTTTGTGTTTATGGCAGTACCAGTGTTTTGTTTTTGTTTTTTTAAATTTTTATTAGAATATAGTTGATTTACAATGTTGTGTTAGTTTCAGGAGTACAGCAAAGTGAATCAGTTATTCGTATACATATATCCACTCTTTTTTAGATTCTTTTCCCATATAGACCATTACAGAGTATTGAGTAGAGTTCCCTGTGCTAGACAGTAGCTCCTTATTAGTTATCTTTCAGTTTTGAGTCCCCGGCTTGATGTTAGTCGTTTCCTCTTTTGGAGCAGCAGCTGATTAAGACCACAACCAATCACTGTCTGTATCAGGCACTCACACTCTGGACACCATCCCTTATGTCCCAGGGCCAGGATACCAGGCAACTGGAGACAGCCTGTATGCCCCTGACCCAATGAAATTATTCCAGCTAGGTCATCCATGGGGAGCCTGGGAAACCTAGGTAGCCCCAGAGCACTTGCTATGTATAGGGTGCTCCCTACAGCTCCAGGTTACTTACTGTGTCCCTGTATAACCCGTTGTGTGCCCCGCCTGATGCTCTTGTCTCATCCTAAGCCCTAGGTAACAGAATTCTGCTTTTTATCTACCCAAGTGTCATCAAGAACATTTAAATCTTACAAAACAACTACAAACCCAGAAGAGTGTTAAGAATGCAGTGAATGTTGAAAGTTAGTCAGCTATTAGCCTAAACTCAAACAGCACTGGTAAATTTAAATCGGAGAAACATCTTCGGAGTGCAGGCAACATGCTGTTTCCTTGTTCTACGTAATTGCAGAGCGACATTTTGGAGATTAGTCTTTGTGAAAGAGAACTCAGCCATAAATTGAACTTCATGCATCCAGACATCCCAGGAAGATTCTCTTAAGTACCAAGTATATTGGAAGCTTTCATGATAACACCTTGCACTTCCGGACCTGCCTGGAGTCCTTGCCAGAAATAAGTTGTTACCAGTATCTGTTACGTTAGCCTTCCCTCCTCTGCCACACGGCAGTGTGCCGCAGTGTGTATGAATCATCCTTACAGTGCTCGGGGGGCAGGAAGCTACACTTTCTCCCTTCATCTGGAGGACTCACCCGTCTCTTGACTTTTGGGGTATCTCATTTCCTTCCCACTGATTATTTTGGGTGGGATATTACCCAGTTCTGGACAAGAGGACTCCAGCTGGCTTCTGCAGGCAGCTTGTGGAGATTTCCCTTCTTCGTGAGTATATTTGATTGACTTGTAATGGTTGGGTTGATTTTTCCACCCTCAGAGTCACCCGACCCAGGACTATAAGCAGAGCTTAGAAGGGTTTGAATTCCGCTCTTTCCCCAGAATCAAAGCTCTCAGACACCATGTCCCATGACTCCAAGATTCAACCCTTCTCTCACTCATGAACTCAGGATACCTTTCTGCCATAGCAGCAGAATTGTTTCACTGCATGCACCTGCTTTCACATATGTGTACCATACTTAATGACGAGCTCCTTCCCTGCTCAAGGGCAGGACCCATATCTCTGTCATCCATGTCATCCCGCTACTCAGAACACAGTGCTTGGTGGGTGGAGCAGCAAGGCCACAGCCGGCCCCTCTGAGTGACCACAGATATGAAGACAAGGCAGAGAAAACTGGATGGTGAGAGAATGAACCCTAGTGGGTCCTTCACCCACTGGGATGCATCTCATACGTCTTGCAGTTTGGGGCCCAGGTCCCTTTATGGGCCACCTTGTCCCAAGGAGCTCCCAGTTATGGAAAGAATAACCCTCTGCTTTGAACCAATAATTGTTTCCTGAGAGTGGATTCTCCGACTCTCATGGATCCCAGGGCTCAGATTCATGTACAGCTACAGCTACAACCCAGACAATCATCTTGAGAGGAGATATAAGAGGGTAGTGTCTTCAAAATGCAACTTACTTTCCTACAGAATACAGGAACCACACAAACTATTCCCAAAACATTATAAATTTAGCGGAAAAAATGATTTTTTTTCTGAGAGCTGTGTGTGCAATAACAATATTGGATAAAACACCACATAAAGGGTTCGTGTCCACCTTGGCAACACAAAAGTATTTATTTGATCATATAAAAGGCTCCAAGGAGGGCTCAACTGGACAGTACTTTTTTTAAAACCAAAGGTCATATTGATTATTTCATGCAGCTTTGAAATTAGCCCCAAAGACAGTCCCAAAGGAGGAATTTCAACACACCCTGACTGATAAGAGCATCCTGAGAATAAGACCACAGTAGTAACTGTGAAACCCATACGTGGCTACCTGTATGCATCCTGGTTTGCCTGTTAAAGTTCCAGTCACTTTACAATGCTTCACAGAAACTTTTTTCCCCCTGCAAAAAGCACTATTTTTTCCATTTGGCCCAAGGCTTGGCGAGGGCTCCAGGGTGGTTAACAAGCTGCCCAGTGGCTTCAGAGAGAGGCTTCAGGGAGAAGCCCTGACCCCAGAGGGGCTCCTCACAGGCCGCTGGGCTCCAGGGGCTCCTAGTGGTGCTTGAGGCCGAGCCTTTGGGAGAGACGCTCGCCCAGCGCAGCCTGGGGGCCGGGCAGCCTGCGGAGGTTGGTCAGGTGGTCGCCCATCTCCTGGACGAGTTTCACCTGCTCTTCCAGGAAGTGGCTCCAGGAAGTCCAGAGGTGGGGTCTGCGCGGGGAGAGCCCCGGGCCTGCGGAGCCACAGGGCCTGGTGCGGGTGCTTCTCCGTCCGCCGGGCGGCTTCCGTGGCGTCCTGGGCTTCACCCACTGCTCCTGGGACGGCTTCGGCACGTCCTGGAAGCGGGCGCGGCCACAGCGCTGCTTTTGCCTTTTCCGGTGAGCTCGGGCCCTCCGGCTTCTCCTCGGCCAGTTCGCCAAACGATGTCTCACGCCCTCGCGAGCTGCTGCGTCGGGGTCGAAAGAGAAGCGCAGAGACGAGTAGGTGTGGGAGAGCGGCAGATGCGCGTTACCAGGCGGGTGACGGCGGCCTCCACCCGGCGGAGTAATGGTGACGAATGTGGGAGCTCATGCTTGGTCGGCAGTACGGAGCTAAGCTCAGAAAATGGTGTGGGCTGGTCCCGGAGGCCGAGGAGAGCTGAGTGGGTGGTTCAAGGTTGTGACTGGAGAAGAGCTTGGAGGGTGGTCAGAGTCTGGAGGAAGGGGCGTCCCTGGGTCTGTTCTGTCCAAATGCTGTTGAAGTGAGAGACAGATCTGCCGGACGGCCAAGAAACTTTTATAAAATTAAGCAATGAGCTTTCTTTCCCATGTTTGTTTTTCTTAATTTAACTTAGCTATGTGTTTTATTGTCTTTGCTGTAGTTGCAGTTCAGCACATAGAAAATTAGAAACGCCCATCTACTCAGGAGTAAAGGCTTAAAGAACACCAGGAAGAGGAAAGACTTAGGACTCACCTGGGATGGCCACACAGCTACGTGATCATCCTCACCCCTCTGGGTAAAACACAAACCTCCCAAACAATGGCTAACAATCCAGGGAAATAATTCCTCCCTTCCCCCAAACCATCCTTGATCCGCTGTCCCTGAAACTTCCTCAACGCATACTGACCCTCCAGTAGAGACCATAACCTCCCCCAACTGTCCCCTTCAGACTGTGAGTCCTGGGCCTTGTTAGCAGGCATTTTGGATATAGTTTTCTGCTACCGGGGCTTGGGCTGATTGCTTCCATCACGTGACCTTTAGTGTTTACATTCGGTCTTCAAACGTGTGAGCCTGCAGGTTGTGGCAAGATGAGCACCCGGCTCCTGTTCTGGCTGCCATCAGCACATCATCAAGCCTGCAGGGATGGTGCTAGGATGGGGAAGAGCAGGGGTTATCTCCCAGCCAGGTTGAGACCACCTGTCACACTCGGTCCATGTGCATGACTGTGTGATCCTGTGTGTATATCCACACACTAGGCTTTTGGGCCTCCCTATCCCATGCTTGTCTCACAAGTCTCCCTGGAGCATTTGTGCATTTGTGTCCTCATACTTGGTGTGGTAGTTCAGCACCTCTCTGTATTCCCACAAGCCTCTGATGTGTGTCACATACACTGGTTGTGTGTCTCATGACTATCACATGTCTTTTCTGTTGTGGACGTGGTGTGATGCATGTGTGTGCGTAGGCTTGTTGAGGGGTGTCAGCATGCAGACCTCATCACAGTGTCTCCAGGATGCCTGTGCATGGGCTTTCAAGTTGTGCTGAGGTGTATCATTATTGTTACCGGACTCAGTGGGTCCTTCCATTGGGGTGCATAGCCAGTGAACACACCAAGTACTTTCAGTTAAAGCAGAAGCATTTATTACTTGTGACAAGTAAGGAGACAGGGAGATAGCTCTCAAAGCACTGGACTGAAGTATTAAGCCTGGAGGGCATGCATATTCAAGAAAGGGCCGGCATGGAAAAGGTTACTGTAGGTTGCCAAAATCTGCAAGCAAGCAGGCACTGGGTTGCTTGCTCACAGTGTGTTATCTTGTTCACTGGGATTCACTGTAACCTTTTCGGAATGTTGGGTATTTGGAGCTTTCTGCCATGAATGTCCTCCAATCTCTTTTCTTAGAGCAAGCATTTCCGTTAGCAAACTTCTAATTCTGAATTCTTTCTCTGTCCCTTTGAGACGTACATAAAGCTTTCGAAAAGCTAAATAATCCTCTTGTCAGTTTTACAACCGTGTAAAAATGTGCTCCCGGGATTTTAATTTATGGAGGTGACTGAGTGAGGACAGGAGAGGCTACTGCCATTGAAAGTTCCCCAAGGAAACGACAGGCACAGCAGGCCATGTAAGGCCACATGAAGCCTGTCACATGCAGGTGTCAGGAAGCAGAGAGGAACTGGGGCTGTGCCTTTATGACCACAGTGGCGGGAAGAACTAGGTAGTGACCTCCACTAGTGGGCAGGAAGCAAAAACACACATGCTATAGCTGGGAATTTGTAACCCGTGGCCATGAGACCCGCTCGGAAGTGGGCCGGGACGGAACGAGGTCGGGCATCCGGGCGGCCGGCAGTGCGCCCTCGCCGGCCAGCGATCCGGATCCGTCCCGCTAATGTTCCCGCCGGTTGTTGGGCGCCATCTGGCGGTCACGTTTATATCGTCCCTTCCCGTCCGGAGCTCGGGCGACGTCTGCAGGGGATGGGATTCGGCCGCGATGCCCGAGGCAGAGTTCCGGGAGGCCGGCGGGGCTGGCGGGATCGTCCGGGTCTGGCCGGGCGGGCGCGCTTCCTGCTCTCTCCGGAGGTTGTACCTGCAGATTCATAGGGAAGAGGCTGGGGCCCATCCGACCGCCGAGGGGAGCGGGAGGGGGTCTCCCGGGTCCGGAGGTGGGAACCGGGCCGGGTGGGGAGGCTCGAGGAGGGCGTGAGCCGTTCGGCCGCGGGCTCGCGTGGTACGCTCTACAGAGGTTCCTCCGCGGGGTTTTCCAGGGTCCTGAGCCAGAGGCCGGACGGACCAGCTCTGCCCGCGGGCGAACCAAGAGGGCAAGCCGGGCCGCCTCTGCCCCCGGGGTCGGGGGCCGTCGGCCGTCAGCAGGTTCTGTCATTTTCTTCACAAGGGAATTAGTGATGCAGCCCTGGTCTCCAGCTCTGAAGGGCTTCCCCAGTCCTCAAGAGGTAAACATTTCTTCCATCACAGCCAAGGAGTTTTGTTTTGTTTTTTTTTTAAAAAAAAGGTCTGGAGCCACCTCTTTGGAAAGAAAACATCAAAGAATATGGTGCCTCCGTCTCCCAGTTGCTGCAGTAGGCGTCGGGTCCTACGTTTCCGGTCATAAAGACACAGATGGGAAGTTCTAGGATTGCTTTGGATAAAGGTGAAGAGCTCCTGCAGAGCATCACTCGAAGTCCCAGGCACATTTAGGATAAACTAACAAATGGGGCAGTCAAGTCCTCTCACCTGAAGGCAAGTGAGTGTTCATCTTGGCGCTTGCGTTGAATGGGCTCTGTCTGCTTGGTGTATCATGAATGGGTGCGATTTCTGTCTTTACAATGTTTGTAGTGGGTTGTCTGTGACGTGCATCACAGTTTAGTTTTGTGCTCGTAGAACAAAGTATGTTTTTTCTCTACTTTGTGGAGAAGGTCTTGTTTTATTATCTCCCCAATATTGGTCACTGTGTCAAACAGTATCAGATCCAATACAGGTGAAACTGAGAAACGTGGCAAATCCTAAAACACCGCCTATTGCAAGAAGGAAGAGTATTTTCTAGTATCAATTCTGTAGGCTAAAGGGGGGATTAAATTACAAATGGCAGGAGAAAACTTCTGGTTTCAGAAGTGTAACCCTGTGCCAATGTTTTTCAAACCCTGCACTTAAAATGCATTTTATTTTTAAGTTGATTATTCTTAAAGCTTTTTAAAAAGCTACGTTCTGGGATGCGGAAGGACCACCTTCAGGTTGAATAAATTGCTATCCACACTTGCAGAAGTCAGAGAAGCTACTATGAATTAAGGGCTAAATGGTCTGTTACAGTGAAAGGATACAGATGAAAAGCAGGAAAGATGGCACAACAGGACAAAGTCACAGAGGGGACTACATTGCCAGCTTCCTGTGCCCTGTCACTTAGGTCTCACAGCATCTGTGGGTGACAATATGAAGTGTACTGCTAGCAGGGGACCTCACACAAGACCTGGTGTTATAGAGGGTTTTCTTAATATGTCACACACAAGGGACACCTGTGTGGCTGAACTTATTCTCTAGCTTCTCTGAATGTCAAACTGCTACAGAAGACCCTAAGGCTCCCCTACCCACTGGTATGTCAAATTATTAGTATAAATTAGCTAGCATGGCACAAGGCCCCGGGTAAATAAACACACTCTTATTAGTCCAAATGTTTCAAGGGCTTAGAAGTTATCTCCCAAGAGTTGGGCCACTCTGCCAAACGTTTCTTTGGAATGAATACAGATTGGACAACTCAGGCCTGTGATGTTATCCTTTATACAGGTCAAGTAAAAATACTCAAAACCCGTACTCCTGTTTTAGCACATGTTGGTATTATCTATGTTCTTCAACCTTATTTATGGGCATCTGAAGTACTAGAAAGGAGTGCTACTGCATGTGTTTCCCAAGTCCACATTGGATGACCTTGAAACTGTGCCCCCATAGGGTTAACAGAAGCTGATGACTAACAACTTCTTGAGCTAGAATTATAGAAAAAGGAACAAATAGCATGTCAAAACCCCTCTGCTTGTGAAGTGCCTTAATTGGTTAAGCTCACTTTGGTGGGTTTTTTTCCTCCTACTTGCATATGCTCCAAACTTTCTCCCTAGTTGGGCCATGTAGGTTTTCTCTTCTCTAGTTGGGGAGTGGTGGGCTCAGTAGTTGTGGCATGTAGGCTTAGTTGCCCCTCCACATGTGGGATCTTAGTTCCCTGACCAGGGATTGAATCACCCTCATCCCCTACGTTGGATCCCTACGTTCTTTACCACTGGACCAACAGGGAAGCGCCCCCCACTGTGTAGATAACACCTCTGACAGGTGGGGTCACTGCAGGAAAGGGGTTTCTTAGGAACTTGGAGTCAGCTCTTGTCCAGCTATGCATGAAGAACAGAAGCCTGTAATGCAGATACACCTGCACACACTGACTACTGCCTCACCTTTTCTCTCTGATTGCCCTTTCCCCCACCTAGGACTACCACCCTGCCTCTTTGTCCCTACAGCACCTCACCTCCAGGAAGGTGGTTGTGAGACTTTTTGTCTCCTGCCTTGCTGCCGTGGGAGTGAAATTCCTCTCCTGCAAGCTTTGATATCCCACTGTTTGGCTTCTTGCACCTCTGGTTCAGTAAAATAACCTCTTGTTCACAGTGTGAAACTCCCCACAGTTGGAGTATTCGTACCAGGGAAATTGGCAAACACAACAAGGGGGGGGTTGGGTTTTTTTTTTTTAAAGTAGGTGTCTAGCTAGACTTACAGTAATGGAAACTATGTTAATAGTGAGGACTACACGTGGGGTACTAAATGTTTATTCCATCCAGCAAAGTCACTGAGAAAAATCAAGTTGCAACTCATTTCTTTTTATTGTCTCCACAGTAGCTATAATAAAAAGACATTTAATCAAAGAAGACATACACCTGGCAAATGAACACAGGAATGTTCAACATCCTGAATCACTAGGGAAATGCATCAGACCACAGTGAGGCATGTATCCACACTTTTAAAACAGGTAATATTCAAAACACTAACCATACCAACCCACTACTGGTGAGGAACACAGGAGTGGGAGGTTCCCATACTGTTAGAATGCAAAAGGGATACAACCCTATTCATTCATTTTGAATATGAAACCAGGGGCTTCCGTGGTCCAGGGGTAAGACTTCTCTGTACTTCCACTGCAGGGGCCACAGGTTCGATCCGTGGTTGGGGTAGATGCACCATGGTGTGTGATGTGGCCAAAAAAAAAAAAAAAATTAGAATATGAAACATAAAGACCCCGTGACAGTAAGTCAGAAAGTACAGCATATAGCTCCTGAAAAGCTTCCTACAAACCTCGTACTCACAGGCAGTCTGCACACTAGGGCTGTTCAGATGTATGGCATTCAACTTCCATTGATGAGTTGCTCACAGAGCCTATTCAGTATGATGTATTAACTAAGGAGACAGCTCATTTGGCTTCTCTCCTCATCTCATTTGAAGGCCTTTCTCCAGTAGGAACTCTGGTGACAGATGAGGTTATAGACCTTTGGCTGAAAGCTTTCTTACATTTGCTGCACTCAATATGGTCTTTGTCTGTGGTGTGACCTGTTTGTTTGGTGTTCAGTAAGCTGGGTGCTTTGGCTGAAGAATTCTCCATATTTAGTGCATGCATGTGTTTTTTTTCTCCAGTGTGACTGTCTGTCTTCATAAGGCCTCTCTCCTGTGTGGACTCTCACGCTTTGCAAGCCTATACATCCAGAGGTAGACTTTCCTACATTCATGGCACTTATAGAGATGTTGACCATTGTGAAACACCGCTGTGCAGCCACCATCCTTTTGTGGAGTGACCTGGTGCTGGAGAAGGCTAGAGCTACCAGGGAAATCCTTCCCAGCCTCCTGGCATGTGAAAGAGTTCTTGGATGCATGGACTATGTGGCTCCTCATAAAGGCCTTACCCATGTCTCTTCTAAAGAGTTTCCCTCCACTGTGCTGGTGAAATTTCACACCTGACACACACAGTTTCTGGCCAGGAATTGTTCCCAAGTCTTCAGCTACACACAAACTACTGTCTAAGGCCAGGCAGCACCTCTCCCAGGGATAGGACTTCAGGGTGGACAGGTCTGCCTCTGAAGTATTTATTCGTGGCACTTCTACAGAAACATTCTGCTCAGAAGTTATCTCCTTGTGCTCTGCTCTGTGCCAAAAACATGAAAGCAGAGAAATGACACAATGATGGGGGGAGTGCACACAGAAATGTGGTACACAGTCGCTGGCTTTGGCAGCAAAACACTGTGGGGCACAGGACATGATCCTGATATAATTTGAACCCCTGATGCCAAATCAATGGAGCCAAGCCCACTTTGAGCCCCTCATGCTAGGGCTTGGAGTCATGTCCACTCTGTCATGTACCCAGGGTTCACCTCCCAGCTCCAGATGGACAACACGGGACCTAGAAAATGCAAGTCCTAAGGGAAAAACAGGACAGGTGAGCAGTCAGTACTAGCCCAGGAAAACAACCAATCCCAAAAAAAATCTCAGGAAAGAAAAACAGTATCACAAAATGAACCAGTGACCATGCTGGATCCCAACAATTGCTGGTACAGTCAGGGCCCAGGAAATATCAGCTGGAAGGGGGCAGAACCTGGAGCACAGAGGTGTATGGGTCTACAGAGTCAATTTAGCAGGGAGTGGCTGAGACTAATGGAACCCACTGAACTAATTCCAAGTCTTATGTCCCAGAAAAACTTCACTGAAAAAACTTCAGAGCTGCTGGTATTGGGGATACTTCTAAAAGGAAGTCATATACACACTCACTCAGCCTTGGCACCAATAACACAGATGAGAGGGAAGCAGTAATAGAGATATGCCCACTGTCTAGCTGTGAAAAAACAGACTTGCCTTTGGAAAAAAGGGGAAAGGCAGAGACCTGCCCAGGATGCTGATAGGTGGGAGGGCCTTACCCAATGACACAACAAGTACAGAGGTCTCCAGGATCACATCAGAGGACAGGAATCTCTGCACCTCATTAAGAAGCTTCCATTCCTTCCACGTCCTCAAAGGTCACAGGGCCCTGTGAATGATGGGACAGATTTGTACATAAGCAGCCTCTCTCCCCAGGACCCCATAAGTACTTCTAACCCCAGCCCATACTCACTCTGGGTTCATCATCCACCCCAGCTCCGTGACATAGGGCAGTGGGGTCCAATAACTCTTCATGCTTCCCTGATCAGTACGTACAACCCTGAGCAACAACAGGCAGGTGGACAGATAGATACCATCTAATGTGTGAGCCTGCTATGCAGGGCCCTTTCCCTTTCCTCCAAGACAAGAGCCTGAGTGTACCCACTATCATGTCTCCCAGACACAAGCAAACTTAGCCCCATCCTTCTCTCTTATACTCCTAGTACTAGGGCCTGGGGCAATTACTTCATACACCTTCCCCATATGCATATCACTCACTGGACCTCCTCATACATTACATGTCTGCCATCATTCTCAGAACAGAAACCTTGTGCTACCATTCTAACTCTGGCCCCCTTGCTCTCTGTCCTTACCAGTTGTTAACAAAGACCTACAAGTCCTAGAGCACTCCCATCTCAATCACATCCTCAAGCATTTGTATGTATTAGCCCCATTACTAAGACAACCTTTCATGTCTCAGTCCACACTGGCTGCCAAAACTGGGAATCTGTCCATAAAACCTCGGTTCTACAGACACCAAGTCCACGAAGACACCTGACACCAGTGCAGGGGCCATAAGTAATTCTGCTGAATGTGAAACATTAATGAGTGAACCATTTAATATTTCAGGCAAAGACAAATACTCAAGAGAAAAATAAAGCACGTAAAAGAGACCAGAAAATGTTATAGAGTTGTGCCATAAGGTCATGTGGATACCTTGAGAAAAGGCTGTCCAGAAGTGGGACAAAAAAGTGCAAAGCCTCTCTATCAGAGTCATGCAGCATCCACTGTGACTAGAGCCCAGTGAGCCAGAAGAATAGGGATTGTGTTGGGGAGGAAATGGTTCTTCTTCCTTTTCAAATTTTACTTTGGTTATATTAAAAATTATTTTTAAAAAAATCTCCACCTTACATAATCCATAGATTAAATTCTGATTTGGAATTATGCTAACATTATATAATAGGAGTCAAGAATATGTACTTTTTATATTTATCCACCATTCTTTGATATATCCATTTTTTTCTTTCCATACCTGTTCAGAGAGACTATCTGTAATTTCCTACTAGCTTCTCCAGGGGTAGAGATCATGAACCACAATTTACTGAATTCACATTGAAAATGACTCTGAAAAAGGGGTTTCTTGCCAGAATCAGAGTAAAAGTGCTTGGCCTCCAGCAGTTGGGGATAACTGGGCATCATTGCTGACTCTTTAAACTTAAAAGAACTGCAACAAGCTTATAGGACTTGATCTCTAGTCCATCTGCATTGTAGAAACACAGAAAATACCTTCTTGAGTTCTTAACATCTTGCTAGGGATTCACAAAGCATTATAACTTTTTACACTTACAATGATTCATTTTATCACCCTTAAAACAAGTATTTTAACAAGATATCTTAATCATTTATGATTTTCCACTAAAATAAATATTATTCGGGAACTTCCCTGGTGGTCCAGTGGTTAAAAATCTGCCTTCCAATGCAGGGGATGCAGGTTTGATCCCTGGTCAGGGAACTAAGATCCCACATACCGTGGTGGGGCAACTGAGCCCGTGTGCTTCAACGAAAGATCCTGTGTGCTGCAACTAAGACCTGACACAGCCAAAAATAAATAAAACAATACATAAGCATTATTTGAAGAGTACAATCACATAGAAGATTAGGCAATATACCTGAAAAAGAAATCAGAGTAATGATAGTAAAGATGATTCAAAATCTCAGAAAAAGAATGGAAACAGATGGAGAAGATACAAGAAATGTTTAAAAGAAAGGTAGATTTGATGAACAATACAATAACTGAAATGAAAAATACACTAGAGGGATTCAATAGCAGAATAACTAAGGTAGAAGAACGACTAAGTGAGCTGGATGACAGAGTGGTGGAAATAACAACATTTGCATTATAAGGGTCCCAGAAGAAGAGAAAAGGGAAAGGGCCTGAGAAATATTTGAGGAGATTACAGCCGAAAACATCCCTAATATGGGAAAGGAAACATCACCTGAGTCCAAGAAGTGCAGAGTCCCATACAGGATAAACCCACGGAGAAACACACCAAAACACAGATTAATCAAACTGATACAAATTAAACACAAAGGAAAAATATTAAAAGCAACAAGGGTGACTCCTTCTTGTGAGAGCACCAGAATCACAACTGGCTGCTGGACAATCATCAACAGGAGACACTGGACTTCACCAAGGAGGATATCCCACGTCCAAGGACAGAGGAGAAGCCACAGTGAAACGGTAGGAGGGGTGCAATCAGAGTAAAATCAAACCCCATAACTGCTGGGTGGGTGACTCACAGACTGGTGAACACTTATACCACAGAAGTCCACCCACTGGAGTGAAGGTTCTGAGCCCCCACATCAGGCTTCCCAAACTGGGGGTCCGGCAACGAGAGGAGGAATTGATTGCAGGACTTCGACAGGACTGGGGAAAACAGAGACCCCACTCTTGGAGGGCGCACATGGAATAGTGTGCACATCGGGACCCGGGGGAAGGAGCAGTGACCCTGGGGGAGACTGAACCAGACCTACCTGCTAATGTTGGAGGGTCTCCTGCAGAGGCGGGGGCTGGCTCTGTTTCACCGTGGGGACAAGGACACTGGCAGCGGAGGTTCTGGGAAGTACTCCTTGGCATGAGCCCTCCCAGAGTCTGCCATTAGCCCCACCAAAGAGCCCAGGTAGGCTCCAGTGTTGGGTTGCCTCAGGCAAAACAACCAACAGGGAGGGAACCCAGCCCCACCCATCAACAGTTAAGTGGATTAAAGTTTTATGGAGCTCTGACCGCCACAGCAACAGTCAGCTCTACCCACCACTAGAACCTCCCATTCAAGCCTCTTAGATAGCCTCAACCACCAGAGGGCAGACAACAGAAGCAAGAAAAACTACAATCCTGCAGCCTGTGGAACAAAAACCACATTTACAGAAAGATAGACAAGATGAAAAGGCAGAGGGCTATATATACCAGTTGAAGGAACAAGAAAAAACCCCAGAAAAACAACTAAATGAAGTGGAGATAGGCAACCTTCCAGAAAAAGAATTCAGAATAATGATAGTGAAGATGATCCAGGACCTCGGAATAAGAATGGAGGCAAAGGTCGAGAAGATGCAAGAAATGATTAACAAAGACCTAGAAGAATTAAAGAACAAACAAACAGAGATGACCAATACAATAACTGAAATGAAAACTACACTAGAAGGAATCAATAGCAGAATAACTGAGGCAGAAGAACGGATAAGTGACTTGGAAGACAGAATGGTGGAATTCACTGCTGTGGAACAGACTAAAGAAAAAAGAATGAAAAGAAATGAAGACAGCCTAAGAGACCTCTGGGACAACATTAAACGCAACAACATTCGCATTATAGGGGTCCCAGAAGGAGAAGAGAGAGAGAAAGGACCCGAGAAAATATTTGAAGAGATTATAGTCAAAAACTTCCCTAACATGGGAAAGGAATAGCCACGCAAGTCCAGGAAGCACAGAGAGTGCCATACAGGATAAACCCAAGGAGAAACACGCCGAGACACATAGTAATCAAAGTGGCAAAAATTAAAGACAAAGAAAAATTATTGAAAGCAGCAAGGGAAAAATGACAAATAACATACAAGGGAACTCCCATAAGGTTAACAGCTGATTTCTCAGCAGAAACTCTGCAAGCCAGAGGGAGTGGCATGATATACTTAAAGTGATGAAAGGGAAGAACCTACAACCAAGATTACTCTACCCGGCAAGGATCTCATTTAGATTTGATGGAGAAATCAAAAGCTTTACAGACAAGCAAAAGCTAAGAGAATTCAGCACCACCAAACCAGCTCTACAACAAATGCTAAAGGAACTTCTCTAAGTGGGAAACACAAGAGAAGAAAAGGACCTACAAAAACAAACCCAAAACAATTAAGAAAATGGTCATAGGAACATACATATCGATAATTACCTTAAACGTGAATGGATTAAATGCTCCAACCAAAAGACACAGGCTTGCTGAATGGATACAAAAACAAGACCCATATATATGCTGTCTACAAGAGACCCACTTCAGACCTAGGGACACATACAGACTGAAAGAGAGGGGATGGAAAAAGATATTCCATGCAAATGGAAATCAAAAGAAAGCTGGAGTAGCTATACTCATATCAGATAAAATAGACTTTAAAATAAAGAATGTTACAAGAGACAAGGAAGGACACTACATAATGATCAAGGGATCAATCCAAGAAGAAGATATAACAATTATAAATATATATGCACCCAACATAGGAGCACCTCAATACATAAGGCAACTGCTAACAGCTATAAAAGAGGAAATTGACAGTAACACAATAATAGTGGGGGACTTTAACACCTCACTTACACCAATGGACAGATCATCCAAAATGAAAATAAATAAGGAAACAGAAGCTTTAAATGACACAGACCAGATAGATTTAATTGATATTTATAGGACATTCCATCCCAAAACAGCAGATTACACTTTCTTCTCAAATGCGCACGGAACATTCTCCAGGATAGATCACATCTTGGGTCACAAATCAAGCCTCAGTAAATTTAAGAAAATTGAAATCATATCAAGCATCTTTTCTGACCACAATGCTATGAGATTAGAAATCAATTACAGGGAAAAAAACGTAAAAAACACAAACACATGGAGGCTAAACAATACGTTACTAAATAACCAAGAGATCACTGAAGAAATCAAAGAGGAAATCAAAAAATACCTAGAGACAAATGACAATGAAAACACAACAATCCAAAACCTATGGGATGCAGCAAAGGCAGGTCTAAGAGGGAAGTTTATAGCTATACAAGCCTACCTCAAGAAACAAGAAAAATCTCAAGTAAACAACCTAACCTTACACCTAAAGGAACTAGAGAAAGAAGAACAAACAAAACCCAAAGTTAGCAGAAGGAAAGAAATCATAAAGATCAGAGCAGAAATAAATGAAATAGAAACAAAGAAAACAATAGCAAAGATCAATAAAACTAAAAGCTGGTTCTTTGAGAAGATAAACAAAATTGATAAGCCACTAGCCAGACTCATCAAGAAAAAGAGGGAGAGGACTCAAATCAATAAAATCAGAAATGAAAAAGGAGAAGTTACAAGAGACACCACAGAAATACAAAGCATCCTAAGAGACTACTACAAGCAACTTTATGCCAATAAAATGGACAACCTGGAAGAAATGGACAAATTCTTAGAAAGGTATAACCTTCCAAGACTGAACCAGGAAGAAACAGAAAATATGAACAGACCAATCAGAAGTAATGAAATTGAAACTGTGATTAAAAATCTTCCAACAAACAAAAGTCCAGGACCAGATGGCTTCACAGGTGAATTCTATCAAACATTTAGAGAAGAGTTAACACCTATCCTTCTCAAACTCTTCCAAAAAATTGCAGAGGAAGGAACACTCCCAAACTCATTCTATGAGGCCACCATCACCCTGATACCAAAACCAGACAAAGACACTACAAAAAAAGCAAATTACAGACCAATGTCACTGATGAATATAGATGCAAAAATCCTCAACAAAATACAGGCAAACAGAATCCAACAACACATTAAAAGGATCATACACCACGATCAAGTGGGATTTATCCCAGGGATGCAAGGATTCTTCAATATACGCAAATCAATCAATGTGATACACCATATTAACAAATTGAAGAATAAAAACCATATGATCATCTCAATAGATGCAGAAAAAGCTTTTGACAAAATTCAACACCCATTTCTGATAAAAACTCTCCAGAAAGTGGGCATAGAGGGACCCTACCTCAACATAATAAAGGCCATATATGACAAACCCACAGCAAACATCATTCTCAATGGTAAAAAACTGAAAGCATTTCCTCTAAGATCAGGAACGAGACAAGGATGTCCACCCTCACCACTATTATTCAACATAGTTCTGGAAGTCCTAGCCACGGCAATCAGAGAAGAAAAAGAAATAAAAGGAATACAAATTGGAAAAGAAGAAGTAAAACTGTCACTGTTTGCAGATGACATGATACTATACATAGAGAATCCTAAAACTGCCACCAGAAAACTGCTAGAGCTAATTAATGAATATGGTAAAGTTGCAGGATACAAAATTAATGCACAGAAATCTCTTGCATTCCTATACACTAATGATGAAAAATCTGAAAGAGAAATTATGGAAACACTCCCATTTACCATTGCAACAAAAAGAATAAAATACCTAGGAATAAACCTACCTAGGGAGACAAAAGACCTGTATGCAGAAAACTATAAGACACTGATGAAAGAAATTAAAGATGATACCAACAGATGGAGAGATATACCATGTTCTTGGATTGGAAGAATCAACATTGTGAAAATGACTATACTACCCAAAGCAATCTACAGATTCAATGCAATCCCTATCAAATTACCAATGGCATTTTTTACAGAGCTAGAACAAATCATCTTAAAATTTGAATGGAGACACAAAAGACCCCGAATAGCCAAAGCAGTCTTGAGGGAAAAAAATGGAGCTGGAGGAATCAGACTCCCTGACTTTAGACAATACTACAAAGATACAGTAATCAAGACAATATGGTACTGGCACAAAAACAGAAACATAGATCAATGGAACAAGATAGAAAGCCCAGAGATTAACCCACGCACCTATGGTCAACTAATCTATGACAAAGGAGGCAAAGATATACAATGGAGAAAAGACAGTCTCTTCAATAAGTGGTGCTGGGAAAACTGGACAGCTACATGTAAAAGAATGAAATTAGAATACTCCCTAACACCATACACAAAAATAAACTCCAAATGGATTAGAGACCTAAATGTAAGACTGGACACTATAAAACTCTTAGAGGAAAACATAGGAAGAACACTCTTTGACATAAATCACAGCAAGATCTTTTTTGATCCACCTCCAAGAGTAATGGAAATAAAAACAAAAATAAACAAATGGGACCTAATGAAACTTCAAAGCTTTTGCACAGCAAAGGAAACCATAAACAAGACGAAAAGACAACCCTCAGAATGGGAGAAAATACTTGCAAACGAATCAACGGACAAAGGATTAATCTCCAAAATATATAAACAGCTCATTCAGCTCAATATTAAAGAAACAAACACCCCAATCCAAAAATGGGCAGAAGACCTAAATAGACATTTCTCCAAAGAAGACATACAGACGGCCATGAAGCACATGAAAAGATGCTCAACATCACTAACTATTAGAGAAATGCAAATCAAAACTACAATGAGGTATCACCTCACACCAGTTAGAATGGGCATCATCAGAAAATCTACAAACAACACATGCTGGAGAGGGTGTGGAGAAAAGGGAACCCTCTTGCACTGTTGGTGGGAATGTAAATTGATACAGCCACTATGGAGAACAATATGGAGGTTCCTTAAAAAGCTAAAAATAGAATTACCATATGACCCAGCAATCCCACTACTGGGCATATACCCAGAGAAAACCGTAATTCAAAAAGACACATGCACCCCAATGTTCATTGCAGCACTATTTACAATAGCCAGGTCATGGAAGCAACCTAAATGCCCATCAACAGACGAATGGATAAAGAAGATGTGGTACATATATACAATGGAATATTACTCAGCCATAAAAAGGAACGAAATTGAGTCATTTTTTGAGACGTGGATGGATCTAGAGACTGTCATACAGAGTGAAGTAAGTCAGAAAGAGAAAAACAAATATCGTATATTAATGCATGTATGTGGAACCTAGAAAAATGGTACAGATGAGCCGGTTTGCAGGGCAGAAGTTGAGACACAGATGTAGAGAACAGACATATGGACACCAAGGGGGGAAAACTGTGGTGGGGTGGGGATGGTGGTGTGCTGAATTGGGCGATTGGGATTGACATGTATACACTGATGTGTATAAAATTGATGACTAATAAGAACCTGCAGTATAAAAAAACAAACAAACAACACAACTAATACTAAAAAAAAAAAAAAAAAAAAAAAAAAAAAGCAACAAGGGCAAAGCAACAAATAACATACAAAGGAATGATAACCATAAGGCTATCAGCTGATTTTTCAACAGAAACTCTGCAGGCCAGAGTGGCACAATATATTTATATTTAAAGTGGTGAAAGGGAAAAAACCTACAACAAACAATACTCTACCCAGCAAGGCTTTCATTCAGATTAGATGGAGAAATTAAAAGCTTTACAGACAGACAAGCAAAAGTAAAGAGAATTCAGCACCACCAGACCAACTTTGCAACAAGTGCTAAAAGAACTTCTCTCGGTGGAAAAGAAAAGGCCACAACTAGAAACAAAAAAATCACAAAAGGGAAAGCTCATCAGTAAAGGCAAACATACAGTAAAAGAAGGAAATCATCCACACACAAAATATGATATCAAAACAGCAACCATGAGGAGAGTACAAATGCAGGAAATGGAATTGCATTTGAAATTAAGACACCAGCACCTTAAAACAATCCTGTACATATATAGACTGCTATATAAAAACCACATATATGCAGGGGACACAGGTTCGAGCCCTGGTCCGGGAAGATCACACATGCCACGGAGCAACTAAGCCTGTGTGCCACAACTACTGAGCGTGCACTCTAGAGCCCATGTGCTGCGACTACTGAAGCCCATGTGCCTAGAGCCAATGCTCTGCAATGAGAAGCCATGGAAATGAGAAGCCTGCACACTGCAATGAAGAGTAGCCCCCACTCACCGCGACTAGAGAAAGCCCCCGCACAGCAACAAACACCCAACTCAGCCAAAAAGAAAAACAAAATTAAAAAAACACATGCAGACTGCAAACCAAAAAACTACAATAGGTTCAAAAAAAGAAAAAAAAAAAATCCCAAACGCAACACTAAAGATAATCATCAAACCACAAGAGATGAAATCAAAAGGAAGGGAAGAGAGAAAACCAGACAAAAACAAATTCAAAACAATTAAGAAAATGACAAGAATTCTCTAGCAGTCCAGGGGTTAGAACTCCGTCATTTCAATGCCAAGGGCCTGGATTCCATGCCTGGTTGGGGAACTATGATCCCTCAAGCCATGGGAAGAAAAAAAAAAAAAAAAAAAAAAAAGAAATTACCTATATGAAATCCAAAGAAAGCTGGAGTAGCAATACTCATATCAGACAAAATAGACTTTAAGACTGTTACAAGAGACAAAGAAGTACTACACAATGATCAAGGGATCAATCTATAATGCAAAAACCGCTAACAGCCATAAGAAGAGAAACTGACAGCAACACAATGATGGGAGGACTTTAACACCCCACTTACACCCATGGACAGATCATCCAGACAGAGAATCAATACGGAAAAACAAGCCTTAAATGACACATTAGACACGATAGCCTTAATTGATATTTAAACAGCATTGCATCCAAAAGCAACCGAATACACATTCTTTTCAAGTATACCTAGAACATTCTCCAGGATAGAACACATTCTGGGCCACAAAGAAAAGCTTGGCAAATTTAAGATAAGTGAAATCCTATCAAGCACCTTTTCCATACGAGATTAGAAATAAATTACACAACAAACTATTAAAAAAAAAAAACACCAACACATGGAGGCTAAACAACATGTTACTAAAAAACAATGGATCACTGAAAACATGAAAGAGAAAATCAAAAACTTACATAGAGACAAAGGATGATGAAAACACACTGATCCAAAACTATGGGATGTAGCAAAAGCAGTTCTAAGAGCGAAGTTTATAACAATACAATCTTTCCTCAGGAAACAAGAAAAATCTTCAATAAACAACCTAACCTTACTTACACCTAAAGCAAATAATAGCAAAGATCAATGAAACTAAAAGCTGCTTTTTTGAAAACATAAACCTTGCCAGAGTCATCAAGAACAACAGGGGAGGGCTCAAATCAATAAAAACGGACACCACAGAAATACAAAGGCTCCTAAGAGACTACTACAAGCAACTATATACAATAAAATGGACAACCTAGAAGAAATGGACAAATTCCTAGAAAGGTACAACCTACCAAGACTGAGCCAGGAAGAAAAAGAAAATACGAACAAACCACCACCAGTACTGAAATTAAAACTGATTTAGAAAAAAAATTCCAACAAAAGACCAGGACCAGATGGCCTCATAGAAGAACTCTATCAAACATTTAAAAAGAAAACACCTATAAAAAACTGCAGAAGAAGAGACACCCCCAAGCTCATTCTGTGTGGCCATCATCACCCTGATATCAACACCAAACATACCACCCACACACAAGAAAATTACAGGCCAATATCACTGATGAACATACATGCAAAAACTCCTCAACAAAATACTAGCAAACTGACTACAACACATTAAAAGGATCATACACCACGATCAAGTAGGATTTACCCAGGGATGCAAGGATTCTTCAATATATGCAAATCAATGAATGTGATACACCATATTAACAAATTAAAGAATAAAAGCCATATGATCATCTCAATAGATGCAGAAAAAGCTTTTGACAAAATTCAAAACTCATTTATGATAAAAACTCTCCAGAAAGTTGGCATGGGGGAACCTACCTCAACATAATAAAGGCCATATACAACAAACCCACAGCTAACATCATTCTCAAAGGTGAAACACTGAAAGCATTTCCTCTAAGATCAGGTACAAGACAAGGATGTCCACTCCTGCCAATAGTTTCAGAAGTTCTAGCCACGGCAATCAGAGAACAAAAAGAAACAAAAGAAATGCAAATTGGAAGCAGTAAAACTATCACTGTTTGCAGATGACATGATACTACTCAGAGAGAATCTTAAAGATGCTATCAGAAAACTACTACACTCATCAGTGAATTTGGTAAAGCTGCAGAATACAAAATGAATGCACAAAAATCTCTTGCATTCCTATACACTAACAATGAAAGATCAGAAAGAGAAATTAAGGAAACAATCCCATTCACCACTGCAACGAAAAGAATAAACTACCTAGGAATAAACCTACCTAAGGGGCTTCCCTGGTGGCGCAGTGGTTAAGAATCTGCCTGCCAATGCAGGGGACATGGGTTCGAGCCTTGGTCCAGGAAGATCCCACATGCCACAGAACAGCTGAGCCCCCGTACCACAACTACTGAAGCCTGCATGCCTAGAGCCCGTGCTCCGCAACAAGAAAAAAACGCCACTGCAATGAGAAGCTTGCGCACCACCACGAAGAAGTAGCCCAGCCCCCGCTCGGCACAACTAGAGAAAGCCTGCATGGAGCAACAAAGACCTAATGCAGCCCAAGATAAATACATAAATAAATTTATTAAAATAATAATAATAAAAATAAACCTACCTAAGGAGGCTAAAGACCTGTACTCAGAAAACTGTAAGATGCTGATGAAAGCAATCAAACATGACATAAACAGATGGAGAGATAGACCATGTTCTTGGATTGGAAGAATCTCTATTGTGAAAATGACTATACTACCCAAAGCAATCTACAGATTCAGTGCAGTCCCTAGCAAATTACCAATGGCAGTTTTCACAGAACTAGAACAAATAATTTTACCATTTGTATGGAAACATAAAAGACCTCAAATAGCCAAAGCAACCTTGAGAAAGAAAAACGGAGCTGGAAGAATCAGGCTCCCTGACTCCAGACTATACTACAAAGTTACAGTAACCAAAACAGTTTGGTACTGGCACAAAAACAGAAATACAGATCAATGGAACAGGATAGATAGAAAGTCAAGAGATAAACCCACACACCTATGGTCACCTAATCTATGACCAAGGAAGCAAGAATGTACAATGGAGAAAAGACAGTCTCTTCAATAAGTGGTGTTAGGAAAACTAGACAGTTACATGTAAAAGAGTGAAATTAGGACACTCACTAACACCATACACAAAAATAAAGTCAAAACTGATTAAAGACCTAAGTGAAGGCCAGACACTATAAAACTCTTAGAGGAAAACATAGGCAGAACACTTTTGACATAAAGTGCAGGAAGATCTTTTTTGACCCACCTCCTAGAGTAAGGAGAATAAAAACAAAAATAAACAAATGGAACCTAATTAACCTTACAAGGTTGTGCACAGCAAAGGAAACCATAAACAAGATGAAAAGACAACCCACAAAATGGGAGAAAGTATTTGCAAACAAAGCAACTGACAAGGGATTAATTTCCAAAATAATCAAACAGTTCATGCAGATCAGTATCAAAAAAACACAAACAACCCAATCAATAAACTGGCAGAAGACCTAAATAGACATTTCTCCAAAGACATTCAGATGGGCAAAAGCACATGAAAAGATGCTCAACATCACTACTATTAGAGAAATGTAAATAAAAACTACAGTGGGAACCACCTCACACCAGTCAGAATGGCCATCATCAAAAAGTCTACAAATAATAAATGCTGGAGAGGATGTGGAAAAATGGGAACCCTCCTACACTGCTGGTGGGAATGTAAATTGGTACAGCCACTATGGAGAACAGTATAGAGGTTCCTTAAAAAACTAAGTATAGAAGTACCATATAATCCAGCAATCCCACTCCTGTGCATATATCCATAGAAAACCATAATCCAAAAAGATACAAGCAGCACAATGTTTACTGCAGCACTATTTACAACAGCCAAGACATGGAAGCAACTTAAGTGTCCACCGATGGAGGAGTGGATAAAGATATGGTACATATACACACTGGATAAAAAAGCCATAAAAAAGAACAAAATAATGCCATTGGTAGCAACATGGATGGACCTAGAGACTGTCATACTGAGTGAATAAGTCAAACAGAGAAAGACAGATGATGATATCGCTAAAAAACAAAAAATAATAGAAATAAACTTATTTACAAAGCAGAAATAGAGCCACAGGTGTAGAAACAAACTTCTTGTTACTGGGGGAAAGTGGGGAGGGGGGGATAATTTGGGAGACTGGGATTGATATATACACACTACTATATATAACACAGATAACTAATTAGGACTTATTTTATAGCACAGGGAACTCTACTCAGTACTCTGTAATGACCTATATGGGAGAAGACTCTAGAAAAGAATGGATATATGTATATTTATAAGTGATTTACTTTGCTGTACACTTGAAACTAACACAACATTGTAAATCAACTATACTCCAATAAAAATTATTAAAAAAAACCCAAAACCCTCTAAGTGTGTGTATGCTGTAAAACTAAGTTTATGTAATGTATAATAAGTCTGTATCAAAATCTAACAATGGGATAGTTGAAAAATATGTATAATTTCATTCAAAGAACTAAGTTAAAATCAGTAAGAACAAAACAAAATTAAAAAGTGGAAATGTTCATTTAAGTAGAACAATTTTAACATATATGCTAGACAAATGCATGCTGTATATACACAAGAACAGATGGCAGGTATGGCTATAAATACAGAAAGTAGACCAAAAACAAAAAAAAAAGAAGAAAAAAGAAACACATAAACAAAGAAGAGCCTTCAACAGGGGAACGTATAAAGACATTTTACTCATATACTCATATCTACAGAATACAGCACAAGAAAGGAAAATGAATGTGTTAGGGAACTGAAACCGCCCACCTTGGCCAGGCACAATGATAACCACTTGCCTGAGTTGTCTCACAACAGGAAGTTCCGATAGAGAGGTGCTGCCTCTGAAAGCTAACTGGGAGAATGTGGGAGGGTCCGAAAGGAGGAGGGAAGAGATGATATGTCCTGCCTACCTCCCAGAATCCCCCTCATGCTGGAATCCATCTTGGCTGAGAGGTGAGTGCACCACCAGAAAGGACCCTGAGTCAGAACAACTGGCCAGAGACAACCCGGAAACTAACCCTGTTACCATAAAAGCGAGATTGCGAGCATCATGGCAGAGCAGTTCTCCTGGGTTCCCTACTGTGTTGCTCTTCGCCCAGGCACCTCTTTCCAATAAAGTCTCTTGCTTTGTCAGCATGTGTGTCTCCTTGGACAATTAATTTACGACTGTTACACAAGTGCCCACTCTCAGGCCCTGCAAGGGGTCTCCCTGAAACCATGCAACTCAGATTGGGACTTTACTTGAGATCACACACCTGGTCTCAGGACTTAATGAACCTCAGGTTCTTGAAGTCTCCTCACAGAAAGAATTCAGTGAGAGACAACGTGATAGGTAAGAAGTGGATTTATTTAGCGAGGAACACACTCCATAGACAGAGTGTGAGCCATCTCAGAAGGCGAGAGGCCTCAAAATATGACGTGGTTACTTTTTATGTCCTACGTAATTTCACAGGCTGAGTGGGAGGATTATTCCAACTACTTCCCGGGAAGGGGCAGGTATTTCCAGGAATTGGGCCACCACCCACTTTTTGGCCTTTTAGGTTAGCCTTAGAACCTGTCAGGGCGCAGGTGGGTGTGTTATTTACATGCTCATGTATTACAATGGGAGTATAATGAGCCTCAAAATCCACTGGAAATCAAATCTTCCGCCATCTTGGACCTAATTGGTTCAAACCTGTTTGTTTTAGTCAAGTCCTATGGATATGTCATTCCTTTAAAGGCTGTGCCCTGCCCCCTTCCCTCCTGTTTCACCTCTTTCTCCCACAAAGGGATAGCCATGAAAAACATGGGTAAAGTCACACCACATTGCGCAAAAGAAGAAAAACACATCATAAAACATATTACATTCATTAAAAAGTTTTGACACGTCAAATAGTTTCCACAGAGTCGGCAAAACTATCAAGAAAAGAAAGGAAATGCTTACTTCAAACAGCAGCCAATACATTAACTTGGTGGGGATGGGGATAATTGTTTTGGAAGAACCCCACAGGCTGCTTCTGAGGTCCTATTTATATAGTAATTTTGGCCTGAGCGGTGAACGGATATTAATCTCAGAGCTTCCCCAGCCGCACATTGAAGTTCTCTGCAATTTTTTTTCCCACGCAGGTCATATTTCAAACTTCAGAAAGCCAAGTTTTGGGGGTACAAATAATAACTATAGGACACTAGTAAGAGAACACAGATAAAACACTGCTGAATGAGAAGAGTTGGGGGAGGGCCCGGACGACGCAGCATTTACCTGAATCCGACACATCTGCGCCGGCGCCAGCGGAGTTTGTGGGCGAAGGTGAGGCCCGGGCACTCCGGCACCAACCGCCCAAGACAGAGTCAGGCCGGATGGCGCCCACGCCGAGCCTCAGACGAAGCTCAGAGAAGCGGGCACGGCGCCTTCCTGGCTCCCTGACCTCTGGCCTTCACAGCGTTGCGAAGTTCCCCGCCTGTGAACACAGCCGAGTTTACAAAATAACGACCCCAGTCGACGCCGGAAAAGCCGCCCAGACTCCGTCCTCTAGAACGGAAGTGACTCTTTCCTGAGCCTTTATTGGCTCAGGGGCGCCCACGAACTGGCGTAGTTTTTTTTCAGGTAATGCAGTTCACAGGCCTCTAGAACCTGGCAAGGGGCGGTGCTCCCCGCCTACAGGAAAAGCCCCGCCTCACTGCCGGGGCTCCTGGGAAGGAGTGTCCTGGAGGCTCTGAGGACGGGGGCGGGGTTTCACGCTTCTTAAAGGAGACGAACCCAGATTTCCATGGAATGTAGTCTTCGCTGATCACAGAGAGACAGCCATAATATTTCAGATGTTTCCAAAACCTACAAAACCAAACGGGCACATGATACCAGGTTGTCACTATGACACAAAGTTCATGCATCCATAGCTGGGGTCTATTAAACATTGTCTTATTGCTCTTCCAAAGGATGTAGGCTAAAGCTTTAGACCTCACCGTGTTAGGTCAGAGTCAAGAGAACAAAGACTCCAGACAGGGGGCCATAGTGAACAATACAGAGGAGGAATGTGGGGTGGCCATAAGCAGGTGGACCATGTGTTGCTTCTCTGGTTCCCTCATTAAAGAGTAGAGCCAGTGATGGTGTCCCATTCAGGGACACCATTTTTGAACATGCATCTGTGAAGAAGCATGTAATGAAATACACCTGCACACACCGATTACCTCACCTTTTCTCTAACTCTGATGGCCTTTCCCCACACCTAAGACCACACTGCCTCTTTATACCTTAAATATCTCAAGCACATCGCCTCCGGGAAGGTGGATCTGAGACTTCTTCTACCTCCTGGCTTAGCTGCCTTCTCCCCTGCAAACCTTGGCATCTCAGCGTTTGGCTTCTTGCGCCTCTGGTGCAGTAAAAACCTCATATTCACTGTTTGGAATTGCCCACAGTTGGAGTATTCATACCAGGGAAATTGGCAAACACAACAATCAAGGTTCAGTTAGTTGTTTTATACGTGTCTAGACTTAAAGTAACGGAGACTATGTTAATAATGAGGACCATACGTGGTGAATAACGATGTAAGCACAAACATTTATTCCACCCAGCGAAGTCACTGAAGAAAAGTCAAGTTCCAACAGATTTTTGCCTTCTCAGTTATTAATAAAGGACAGACATTTTATCAAAGAAGACATACACCTGGCAAATGAACACAAAAATGTTCAACATCATGAATCATTAGGGAAATGCAATCAGACCATAGTGAGACACCTCTACACATTTAAACAGGTAATATTGAAACACTAGCCATATCAACTAAGTACTAGAGAGGAATACAGGAAAACTGGAATGCTCCCATACTGTGAATGGCACATAAAAGGGTATAGTCATTGAATTTTGAATATGAAACCATATGTACATATAAAGAATTTATTAAGCTTATCTGTCATAGCCAAAATGGATACAAACCACAAAACCCCATCCTTTAACAGATGTATGGATAAACAGTCAGTGGGTGGTATATCCAAACAGTATATTTTTCAGGAAAAAAAATGAATTATACTTATCAGCAACTTAAATGATTCTCAAAATAGTTATGCATCATGAAAAAGAGACAAATATAAAAGTAAACATTAAGACCCCAATGATATTAAGTGTAGAAAACACTAATTGAATGGGAAAAAAAGTATATCAATACTAATTGCCTGGGAGTCCTGGGAGAGATGTCAGAAGGTGGATATGGGAGTGATGGATGTTTGTAATTATGATGGTTCTGTGGGTTTACACGTATTAAAACTTAACCAAGCTGTACATTTTAGGTATGTTCAGTTTGATGCATAGCAACTATACAGCTCAATTAAATTTAATAGAAATTGGCTTCACATAAAAATCTGAATCTCTTTTCTGAATCTCCTTTTCAGTAGAACTCTGGCAACCACATGTTAACCCCATCACATCTCCTTGTCTCATGGGAGGGATTCTGTTGTGGTAGCAATGAAGACCGGTGAGCAATGAAAGGTGTTTCCACTTGAGCTATCCAGGAACTGCCTGCGTCCTAAAAACCACATGCCTGGACTACACGATTTCCACTCTTATGACCCATTATCTTTGCTATGCACCAATGGCCTTGAGATAAACAATCTGCAGATGCTACGGGATCCCAAAACCTTTACATTATTCAGTCTGACACTGACTGGGACCTCAGGAGAGAAACCGCTCTGTAGCTCCTGAGAATTTTTGCAAAAACATTATCCTAAACAGGCACAGTCACGGGAACATTCATGGATGCAATTTTAGAATACGTCCATCTCTTTTTGTTTGCTAGTCACTCACTCCCTATTAATTCCCTGTTTCTGTACCAAATATGGTTCCCACCTGATGTCTGTAATCTAACGCTCAGCAACACCAGCCTACCATGTTATGGACATTATGGCACATGGCACTTTTCCAGCTGGACCTAGAGAACTTCTTCTCTTGAACAGTACTGGGGTCATGATGTGACATCCCATGTGAAAAAAGAGAACTTATGCAGCTCCAAAAAACACTGGTGGTTCACACAACTGTCCTCATCTCAGGGTGACCTCGGGACCCACCAAAAATTCTAACATCCAGGTCACATTAGTCCCACAGAACCCTGTAGTCTACCCCAGGAGGCCTTGGACAACAATTCAAATTAGACCAAAACTGGAGTGAAAACCATTCTCCGCCATGATACTATCCTTACTGACAAAGATTGGAACACCCACAAAAGACGTGGTTTAAACTATAGTCTTTATTTTTTCACAGAGCAGAGCAAATGGAGGCAGATCGTTCCCAAACAGGGTGACCTGGAGCTAGAAACATCCATCGTGAGCATGACATGAGACAATACCACCAAGGAAAGTAAACTTCTGTGAGCTGCCAAGGGAACCCACATTGGGTCACCATGGTCAAAGCTGCTTAGGTCCTGTCCTTGACGGAAGAGAATGACAACACCCAAGTGCTCAGGCTATTCATGCTTCCCTCCAGGGGACAGGACAGCACAAAGGTCTACCTACCCTGATCACAGTGCGATGACTGATGCCCCAGTACTGGGATCTGCCACATGGGAGAAGTAAAAAACTTAGTGATACTGAGTCCAACAAGGGCCTTGCACAGGTTAGAAAGTAGAGCGTAGCTCCTGAAAAGCTTCCTATGAACCCGGTACTCATAGGCAATCTGCACACGAGGGCTGTTCAGATGTATGGCATTCAACTTCCAGTTGATGACTTCCTCAAAGAGTCTATTCAGTATGATGTATTAACTAAGGAGACAGCTCATTCGCTGCTCTCCTCATCTCATTTGAAGGCCCTTCTCCAGTATGAACTTTCTGGTATCGAATAAGGTAAGACCTTTGGCTGAAAGCTTTCCTACATTTGCTGTACTCATAGGGTCTATCTGAGCTGTGAAGTTTCTAGTGCTCAGAGCAGACCTTTGACAGAAAACCTTTCCACATTTGCTGCACTGATGAGGCCTTTCTGTGGTGTGAGCTTTTCGGTGTTGAGTAAGCTGGATGCTTTGGCTAAATAATTCTCCTCATTCAGAGTTCTCCTCATATGGTTTTCCTCCAATGTGAACTCTGGTGCTTAATAAGAGTAGAGCTTTGACTAAAACACTTTCCACATTCACTGCACTTATAAGGCCTTTCGCCAGTGTGAACTCTCTGGTGCGTAGTGAGAATAGAGTTTTGGCTAAAACATTTCCCACATTCACTGCACTTGTAAGTCTTTGCTCCAGTGTGAATTCTCTGGTGGACCTGAAGGTGGGCCCTTTGCCTAAAGGACTTCCCACATTCACTACACTCATAAGGCCTTTCCCCAGTGTGAATTCTTCTATGTTTAATGAGGCTGGCAATGTACCTAAAGACTTTCCCACATTCACTGCACTCATAAGGCCTCTCTCCAGTGTGGACTCTCTGATGCTGAACAAGCATGCGTTTATAGGTGAAGGCTTTTCTGCATTCTCCACATTCATAAGGTCTCTCTCCAGTGTGGACTCTCTGGTGCTGAACAAGTTTGCTTTTAGTAATGAAGGTTTTCCCACATTCACTGCACTCGTAAGGCTTGGCTCCACTGTGAATTCTCTGGTGCACAATAAGTTGGGCGTTTTGCCTAAAGAACTTCCCACATTCTCTACACTCATAAGGCCTTTCCCCAGTGTGAATTCTTCTATGTATAACAAGGTTGGAGTTGCATCTAAAGACTTTCCCACATTCACTGCATTCATAAGGCCTTTCTCCAGTGTGGACTCTCTGGTGCTGAGCAAGCCTGTATTTACGGCAGAAGGCTTTCCCACATTCACTGCACTTGTAACGCTTTTCTCCATCGTGAAAGGCCTCTACAAACTCGGTGTCCTTTTGTGGAGTGACCTGGTGCTGGAGAAGGCCAGAGCTACAAGGGAAATCCTTCCAAGGCTCCTGGAATGTGAAAGACTTCTTGGATACATGGATGGTGCGGCTCTTCATAAAGGTCTTACCAACGTCTCTTCTAAAGAGTTCCTCTCCACTGTGCTGGTGAAACTGCACACCTGCCCCACAGAGTTTCTGGCCAGGGTTTGTGCCAAGGTCCTCAGCTAGATGCAAACCACCTTCTAAGTACAGGCAGTACCTCTCCCAGGGATAGGACTTCAGGGTGGACAGGTCTGCCTCTGAAGTATTTATTTGTGGCACTTCTACAGAAACATTCTGCTCAGAAGGTGTCTGCTTGTTCTCTGCCATATACCAACACCCTGAAAGCAAAGAAATACGGGTAAACTTGACATAGAATTTTGGTAGAAGGAGGCAGCCCCATCACAAATGTGTGTCTGACACAGAAAGGAATAAATCTATGGGACTGTTTTCAAGACAAGAAGTTGCAGGGAGGTTAGGAAAGCCCTGCTGTACAGTACTGACCCTCTAAACATCACAGAACAGGGAGCACTCACCATGCAAATGACAGAAGGATGGGGTGGAATGCATAAAGGAGCTAGGGGTCCACAACTCATTCCTCCAGGAACACTTTTCACTAGGACCTTGGCTGCTGGTGACATGTGTGTGCTATGTGGAAAGCTGTGTCCAGGTCCAGGATAATCTGATTTTAACTGAGTAGCTGGTGTTCAAGGACTATTTTGAGGAGAGGTGCAGACCTCATGAAACATTAAGTGTAGGTGAATAGTGGAAAGCACAGCAGAGCGAGGATGGAGAGGAACAATGAGGAGTGGAAGACAGAGAGGTGAGGGATAATCCTGGGTTGGAAGCCAGAGTAAAAATCACAGGAGGCAAGTGTCAAGGATGGAGGAGAAACAGAAATGAGGTACACAGTCACTGGCCTTGACACCAAAACAGTGTTGGGTACGGGACATGTTCCTGATATGACATGAATCAAACCATGATGTCACTTCCTCCCCCAATGCCAATTACCAGGGCCAGGCCCAATTTGAGCCCCTCTTGCTCTGTCTGGAGTCATGTCCACTCTGTCATGTACCCAGGGTTCTCCTCTCAGCTCCAGCTGAACAACATGGGACCTAGAAGATGAAAGTTCTGAGAGAAAGACATGACAAGTGAACAGTCAGTACTGGCCCGGGGGACAACCAATCCCAAAACAACCTCAGGAAAAAAAATATGTAACAAAAAGAATCTTTGAGATGAGGGTCTCACAGAAACAGCCAAGAAGACCCCACAAATGCTGACCACATTAAGTCCCAACAATTCCTGGAATGGTGAGGCCCCAAGAAATGTCAGCTGGAAGATGGAAGAGCGTGGAGCACAAAGGTGCATGGGTCTACGGAGTCAACTTAGCAGGGAGTGGCTGAGACTAATGGAACCCACTGAACTAATTCCAAGTCTTATGACCCAGAAAAACTTCACTGAAAAAACTTCAGAGCCGCTGGTATTGGGGATACTTCTGAAAGGAAGTCGTATACACACTCACTCAGCCTTGGCACCAACAACACAGATGAGAGGGAGGCAGTAATAGAGATGTACCCACTGTCTAGCTGTGAAAAAACAGACTTGCCTTTGGAAAAAAGGGGAAAGGCAGAGACCTGTCCAGGATGCTGGGATAGGTGTGAGGGCCTTACCCAATGATGCAACAAGTGCAAAGGTCTCCAGCATCACATCGTGGTACAGGAATCTCTGGGCCTCATCAAGAAGCTTCCACTCCTCCTGGGAAAAGTACACAGCCACGTCCTCAAAGGTCACAGGGCCCTGTGATGACAGGGACAGATGTCTCCATAAGCAGCCTCTCTCCCCAGGACCCCGTAAGTACCCCTAACCCATACTCACTCTGGGTCCATCATCCTCCCCAGCTCCCTAACTTAGAGGGCACTGGTACCGAATAACTCTTCATACTTCCTTGAGCGCTAGGTACAACTCTCAGCAACAATAGGTAGGTAGGTGGACAGATAGATGCCATCTAAGCTGTGGGCTTGGTATGCATGGCCCCCTCCCTCTCCTGCAAGACAACAGCCTCAGTGTCCCCAGGATCATGTCTCCCAGACACAAACAAACTTGGGCTCATCATTCTCTCTTAAACTCCTGGTATGAGGGCCCTGGGGCAATTTGGTCACACACCTTCCCCACATGCATATTACTCACTGGCTAACTCCTCACACATCTGATCCCCATCACCACCACCCGGCCCACAAAACTGCCATGTCTCCTGCCTCCTCACATACCCTCCTGCACATGGCATCAGGAAGTTCCTGCCAATGCAGCAGGATCCCACCATACCCTAACTCTCCACTGGACTGTTCTGAAGGCTTCCCCACCAGGCCTTGTTCCTGACTTTAACCTCAGTCAAAACATGCAAATCTAAATATGCCTGTTCATGTTCCACCTCTGTATTGCACATTATGTCTCTTCACCAGTTGCAATCTCTGTCCATATAACACCCCTTCAAAATACACACCCATTTGACACACCTTAGGTAAACTCATTTGACATTCTGTCAGAAACTACCCAAGTTCCACCACAAAAGCCTAGTGAGTGCACAGGAGGAAAAATAACCACCAGCCTGACTTTACTATCACTTCACCTCCATTCTGCTTTCCCTCTGCATCAATTTCATGGCCACTCCCCCATAAAAACCTGAGCCACCTGCTGGACTTTCCCTCCCCCCCAACGTTCCCGCTGATGACGACTCTTCTTGTCTTTGTGACAGACCCCCTCTCTTCCCTTGTCCCCTAATGGCATCCTGAAGCCTCCCCCAGCACTCTAGATCTTCACGTTCAGCCGTCCCCTTGTCTCCTATACTTGGAGTCACTGGAACATCTGAGAATCAAAACAGCCAAAACCCAATTCCTAATATTCTCACGGAAAAGGACTGCTACCACGGACTTCCCCATCTCAGTTGATGGCACTGCCACCCTTCCAGATGCAAAGGGAAAAAAACATTGGAGTCATCCATGAGCCCTCCACATTAGAAAATCTGGTCAGTTCCTACTTTAAAAGCAAATCCAGAAGCCAAGTATTTCTCCTACCTCCTCATGCACCACTTTGGTCCAGCAAGAATTAATGTGCATCTGGATGACTGCAATAGCCTCCTTCATTATCTCCTTGTCTTTCTCTCCCCCAGTCTCTTGTGCACTCCGCAGCCAGGAGTAGCCTCTTAAAACCTAAGTCAAGTCACATTACTTTCCCTCTCTGTTCCAAAAATTCCATGTCTGCCATCATTCTCAGAACAGAAACCTCTTCTCAGGCGACCATTCTAGGTCTAACTCTGGCCCCCTTGCTCTCTGTTCTTACCAGCTGTTAACAAAGACCTACACAAGTCCTAAAACACTCCCATCTCAATCTCATCCTCAAACATTTGTACATATTACCCGCTATACCTAAGACAACCTTTCACATCTCAGTCCACTGGCTGCCAAAAATGGGAATCTGTCCATATAACCTCTGGCCTGGACTTGGAAACCTGGGCTTAGGGTCCCCAGACACCAAGTCCAGGAAGAGTGGCAGCAAAAGACTTCTAGGACACCTGACACTCACCAGTGCAGGGTCCATAAGTGGTTCTGCTGAATGTGGAACCTGTGGGAAGAGCAGGGCCATGTAATATTAATTCCCATCAGCAACATAAACAAAAAAGATTAATGAATGAACCGTTTAATATTTCAGGCGAAGACAAATGCTCAAGAGGAAACTAAAGCATAAAAGAGGGCAGAAAATGTTACAGTTGTACCATAAGGTCATGTGGATATCTTGAGAAAAAGGCTGTACAAAAGTGGGACAAACAAGTGCAAAGCCTCTCTATCAGAGTCATGCCTGGTGTATTTGAGCAGCATCCACGAAGCTAGTATGACTGGAGGCCAGTGAGCCAGAAGAATAAGGGATCGTGTTGGCAAGGAAATAGTGTTGGCAGGTCATAAAGCACTATTATAGCCCTAAGTCACAAATATCAAAATTAAGTCTCATTTTACGTACAGGTCTGTTTCTGACACTTCCATTTGATTCCCTTCTTCTGTCTATTTCTCCCTTGCCAATATACATTTTTCTCTTCTTGTAGCTTGTAGTTGGCCCTAACATCTGATCAAAAGTTCGTATATTATACTTCCTTTTCCAATTTTACTTGGTTATCTTATAAATTATTGCTTTATATAAAATTTCAGCTTACATAATCCATATACTAAGTTCTGATTAGAAATTATCATAACATTATGGAGACTGGTTCAAGATGGTGGAGTAGAAGGATGTGTGTTCACTGCCTTTTGTGAGAGCACTGGAATTACAACTTACTACTGAACAATCATCGACAGGAAGACACTGGAACTCAGGAAAAAAGATACCCCACATCCAAAGACAAAGCAGAAGCTGCAATGAGACAGTAGGAGAGGGGCAATCACAATAAAATCAAATCCCATAACTGCTGGGTGGGTGACTCACAAACTGGAGAACACTTATAGCACAGAAGTCCACCCACTGGAGTGAAGGTTCTGAGCCCCAAGTCAGGGTTCCCAACCTTGGGATCTGGCAACAGGAGGAGGAATTCCCAGAGAAACAGACTTTGAAGGCTAGCAGGATTTGACTACAGGACTTCGACAGGACTGGGGGAAACATATACTCCAAGCCTGGAGGGCATACACAAAGTAGTGTGCGCATCAGGACCCAAGGGGAAGGAGTAGTGACTCCATAGGAAACTGAACCAGACCTACCAGCTAGTGTTGGAAGGTATCCTGCAGATGCGGGGGATGGCTGTGGCTCACCACAGGGACAAGGACAGCAGCAGCAGAAGCTCTGGGAAGTACTCCTTGGCATGAGCCCTCCCAGAGTCCACCATTAGCCCCATCAAAGACCCTGTAGCCTCCAGTGCTGTGTCGCCTCAGGCCAAACAACCAACAGGGAGGGAACTCAGTCCCACCCATCAGCAGACAAACCAATTAAAGTTTTACTGAGCAGTGCCCACCAGAGCAACACCCAGCTCTACCCACCACCAGTCCTATCAGGAAGCTTGCACAAGCCTCTTAGATAGCCTCATCCACCAGAGGGCAGACAGCAGAAGCAAGAAAAACTACAATGCTGCAGCCTGTGGAATGAAAACCACATTCACAGAAAAACAAACAAAATGAAAACACAGAGGACTATGTACCAGATGAAGAAACAAGATAAAACCTCAGAAAAACAACTAAATGAAGTGGAGATAGGCTAACCTTGGAAAAAGAATGGAGGCAAAGATCAAGAAGACGCAAGAAATGTTTAAAAAGACCTAGAAGAATTAAAGAACAAACAAAACAGAGATGAACAATACAATAACCAAAGTGAAAAATATACTAGAAGGAATCAATAGCAGAATAACTGAGGCAGAAGTCACCTGGGAGACAGAATGGTGGAATTCACTGCTGCAGAACAGAGTAAAGAAAAAAGAATGAAAAGAAAAGAAGATAGCCTAAGAGACCTCTGGGACAACGTTAAATGCAACAGCATTCGTATTATACAGGTCCCAGAAGCAGAAGAGAGAGACAACGGACCCGAGAAACTATTTGAAGAGATTATAGTCGAAAACTTCCCTAACATGGGAAAGGGAATAGCCACCCAAGTCTGGGAAGCACAGAGAGTCCCAGGCAGGACAAACCCAAGGAGTAACACGCTGAGACACACAGTAATCAAACTGACAAAAAGAAAGACAAAGAAAAATTATTAAAAGCAACAAGGGAAAAACGACAAATAACATACAAGGGAACTCCCATAAGGTTAACAGCTGATTTCTCAGCAGAAACTCTACAAGCCAGAAGGGAGTGACATGAAATATTTAAAGTGATGAAAAGAACCTACAACCAAGATTACTCTACCGGCAAGGATCTCATTTAGATTTGATGGAGAAATCAAAACCTTTACAGACAAGCAAAAGATAAGAGAATTCAGCACCACCAGACCAGCTCTACAACAAATGCTAAAGGAACTTCTCTAAGTGGGAAACACAAGAGAAGAAAAGAACCTACAAAACAAACCCAAAACAATTAAGAAAATGGTAGCAGGAACATCCATATCGGTAATTACCTTAAACGTGAATGGATTAAATGCTCCAACCAAAAGACACAGGCTCGTTGAATGGATACAAAAACAAGACCCATATACATGCTGTCTACAAGAGACCCACTTAAGACCTAGGGACACATAAGACTGAAAGTGAGGGGATGGAAAAAGATGTTCTGTGCAAATGGAAATCAAAAGACAGCTGGAGTAGCAATACTCATATCATATAAAATAAGACTTTAAAATAAAGAATGTTACAAGAGACAAGGAAGGACACTACATAATGACAAAGGGATCAATCCAAGAAGAAGCTATAACAATTATAAATATATATGCACCCAACATAGGAGCAACTCAATACATAAGACAAATGCTAACAGCTATAAAAGAGGAAATTGACAGTAACACGATAATGGTGGGGGACTTTAAGACCTCACTTACATAAATGGACAAATCATCCAGACAGAAAATTAATAAAGAAACACAAGCTTTAAATGACACAATAGACCAGACAGATTTAGTTGATATTTATAGAACATTCCACCCAAAAACAGCAGATTACACTTTCTTCTCAAGTGCACACAGAACATTCTCCAGGACAGATCACATCTTGGGTCACAAATCAAGCCTCAGTAAATTTAAGAAAATTGAAATCATATCAAGCATCTTTTCTGACCACAACGCTATGAGATTAGAAATCAATTACAGGGGATAAAACGTAAAAAACACACACAGAGGCTAAACAGTACGTTACTAAATAACCAAGAGATCACTGAAGAAATCAAAAAATACCTAGAGACAAATGACAATGAAAACACGATGATCCAAAACCTATGGGATACAGCAAAAGCAGTTCTAAGAGGGAAGTTTATAGCAATATAAGCCTACCTCAAGAAACAAGAAAAATCTCAAATAAACAATCTAAACTTACACCTAAAGGAACTAGAGAAAGAAGAACAAACAAAACCCAAAGTTAGCAGAAGGAAAGAAATCATAAAGATCAGAGCAGAAATATATGAAATAGAAACAAAGAAAACAATAGCAAAGATCAATAAAACTAAAAGCTGGTTCTTTGAGAAGATAAACAAAATTGATAAACCTTTAGCCAAACTCATCAAGAAAAAGAGGGAGAGGAGTCAAATCAATAAAACTAGAAATGAAAAAGGAGAAGTTACAACGGACACCACAGAAGTACAAAGCATCATAAGAGACTACTAAGGGACTTCCCTGGTGGTACAGTGGTTAAGAATCCACCTGCCAATGCAGGGGACACAGGTTCGAGCCCTGCTCTGGGATGATCCCATATGCCACAGAGCAACTAAGCCTGTGCGCCACAACTACTGAGCCCACGTGCCACAACTACTGAAGCCTGTGCGCCTAGAGCCCGTGCTCCACAACAGGAGAAGCTGCCACAATGAGAAGCCTGCACACCACAACGAAGACCCAATGCAGCCAAAAATAAATTAAATAAATAAATAAATTTATTTTTTAAAAAATTGAAGAATAAAAGCCATCTGATCATCTCAATAGATGCAGAAAAAGCTTTTGACAAAATTCAACACCCATTTACATGATAAAAACTCTCCAGAAAGTGGGCATCGAGGGAACCTACCTCAACATAATAAAGGCCATATATGACAAACCCACAGCAAACATCATTCTCAGTGGTGGAAAACTGAAAGCATTTCCTCTAAGATCAGGAACAAGACAAGGATGTCCACTCTCGCCACTATTATTCAACATAGCTCTCGAAGTCGTAGCCATGGCAATCAGAGAAGAAAAAATAAAAGGAATACAAATTGGAAAAGAAGAAGTAAAAGTGTCACTGTTTGCAGATGACATGATACTATACATAGAGAAACCTAAAGATGCCACCAGAAAACTACTAGAGCTAATCAATGAATTTGGTAAAGTTACAGGATACAAAATTAATGCACAGAAATCTGTTGCATTCCTATACACTAACGATGAAAGATCAGAAAGAGAAATTAAGGAAACAATCCCATTCACCACTGCAACAAAAAAGAATAAAATACCTAGAAATAAACGTACCAAGGAGGTAAAAGACCTGTACTCAGAAAATTGTAAGACACTGATGAAAGAAATCAAAGATGGGCTTCCCTGGTGGCGCAGTGGTTAGGAATCCGCCTGCCAGTGCAGGGGACACGGGTTCGAGCCCTGGTCTGGGAAGATCCCACATGCCGCAGAGCAACTAAGCCCGTGCGCCACAAGTACCGAGCCTGCGCTCTAGAGACCACAAACCACAACTACTGAAGCCCGCATGCCTAGATCCTGTGCTCTGCAACAAGACAAGCCACCGCAACAAGAAGCCCACGCACTACAACAAAGAGTAGCCCCCGCTCGCAGCAGCTAGAGAAAGCCCGCATGCAGCAACGAAGACCCAACTCAGCCAAAAATAAATTAATTAATTAAAAAAAAAAAAAGAAAGAAATCGAAGATGACACAGATGGAGAGATATACCATGTTCTTGGATTGGAAGAATCAATATTGTGAAAATGACTATACTACCCAAAGCAATCTACAGATTCAATGCAATCCCTATCAAATTACCAGTGGCATTTTTTACAGAACTAGAACAAAAAGTCTTAAAATCTGTATGGAGACACAAAAGACCCCGAATAGCCAAAGCAGTCTTGAGGGAATAAAATGGAGCTGGAGGAATCAGACTCCCTGACTTTAGACTATACTACAAAGATACAGTAATCAAACCAATATGGTACTGACACAAGAACAGAAATATAGATCAATGGAACAGGACAGAAAACCCAGAGAAAAACTCATGCACCTATGGTCAACTAATCTATGACAAAAGAGGCAAGGATATACAATGGAGAAAAGACAGTCCCTTCAATAACTGGTGCTGGGAAAACTGGACAGCTATATGTAAAGAATGAAATTAGAACACTCCTTAACACCATACACAAAAATAAACTCAAAATGGATTAGAGATCTAAATGTAAGACTGGACACTATAAAACTCTTAGAGGAAAATATAGGAAGAACACTCTTTGCCATAAATCACAGCAAGACCTTTTTTGATCCACCTCCTAGAGTAATGGAAATAAAAACAAAAATAAACAAATGGGACCTAATGAAAGTTAAAGGCTTTTGCAGAGCAAAGGAAACTACAAACAAGACGAAAAGACAACCCTCAGAATGGGAGAAAATACTTGCAAACGAATCAACGGACAAAAGATTAATCTCCAAAATATATAGACAGCTCATGCAGCTCAATATTAAAAAAACATACAACCCAATCCAAAAATGGGCAGAAGACCTAATTAGACATTTCTCCAAAGACATACAGATGGCCAAGAAGCACATGAAAAGCCGCTCAACATCGCTAATTATTAGAGAAATGCAAATCAAAACTACAATGAGGTATCACCTCACAGCAGTTAGAATGGGCATTATCAGAAAATCTACAAACAACAAATGCTAGAGAGGGTGTGGAGAAAAGGGAACTGTCTTTCACTGTTGGTGGGAATGTAAATTGATACAGCCATATGAAGAACAGTATGGAGGTTCCTTAAAAAGCTAAAAATAGAATTACCATATGACCCAGCAATCCACTACTGGGCATATACCCAGAGAAAATTGTAATTGAAAAAGACACTTGCAGGGACATCCCTGGTGGCACAGTGGTTAAGAATCTGCCTGCCAATGCAGGGGTCAAGGGTTCGAGCCCGGGTCCGGGAAGATTCCACATGCTGTGGAGCAACTAAGCCCGTGCGCCACAACTATTAAGCCTGCACTGTAGAGCCCACAAGCCACAACTACTGAGCCCAAGAGCCACAACTACTGAAGCCCACACACCTAAAGCCCATGCTCTGCAACAAGCAACTGCAATGAGAAGCCCATGCACTGCAATGAAGAGAAGCCCACACACTGCAATGAAGAGTAGTCCCCGCTTGCTGCAACTACAGATAGCCGTGCACAGCAACGAAGACCCAACATAGCCATACATACATACATACATACATAAACAAATAAATGACGCATGCGCCCCAATGTTCACTGCAGCACTATTTACAATAGCCAGGTCATGGAAACAACCTAAATGCCCATCAACAGACGACTGGATAAAGAAGATGTGGTACATATATACAATGGAATATTACTCAGCCATAAAAACGAACGAAATTGGGTCATTTGTAGAGACGTGGATGAATCTAGAGACTGTCATACAGAGTGAAGTAAGTCAGAAAGAGAAAAACAAATATTGTATGTTAACACATATATGTGGAACCTAGAAAAATAGTACAGATGAACCAGTCTGCAGGGCAGAAATAGACACACAGATGTAGAGAACAAACGTATGGACACCAAGGGGGGAAAGTGGCGTGGGGTTGGTGGTGGTGGGATGAATTGGGAGATTGGGATTGACATATAAACACTAATATGTATAAAATAGATAACTAATAAGAACTTACTGTATAAAAAATAAATAAAATTCAAAAATTCAAAAAAAAAAAGACACATGCACCCCAATGTTCATTGCAGCACTATTTACAATAGCCAGAACATGGATCCAACCTAAATACCCATCGATGGACGAATGGATAGAGAAGATGTGGTACATACATACAATAGAATATTAGTCAGCCATAGAAAGGAACGAAATGGGGTCACTTGTAGAGACGAGGATGGAACTAGAGACTGTCCTACAGAGTGAAGTAAGTCAGAAAGAGAAAAACAAGTATAGTATATTAACGCATATATGTGGAATCTAGAAAAATGGTACAGATGAACCGGTTTGCAAGACAGAAATAGACAGATGTAGAGAACAAACGTATGGACACCAAGGGGGGGATGTTGGCGGGGGGGAATGAATTGGGAGATTGGGATTGACATATACACACTCGTATGTATAAAATAAACAACTAATAAGAACCTGCTGTACATAAAAAATAATAATAAAACTCAAGAAAATTATTATAACATTATATATAGAATTCAAGAATACATATTTTTAATTTTTATCCATGTTATTTATATATCCTTTTTCTTTCATAAATATTCAGACAGATTATCTGTAATTTCCTACCTGCTTTTTTCTCCTGCAGTAGAGATGGGAACCACCATTTGTTGACTTCACACTGAAAATGAATCTCAGAATTCCCTGGTGGTTCAGAGGTTAAAACTTGGTGCTTTCACTGCCATGGGTTCGATTTCCATCCCTGGTCTGGGAACTAAGATACTGCTAGCTGCGCAGTGTGGCCTAAAAAAAAAAAAAAGAGAGAGAGAGAGAGAGAGTTACAAGAAGAAAATGGCACCAGAAAATTAATCTGTGATAAAGGGGTTGTTGCTGGCATCAGAGTAAAAGTGCTTGGCCTCCAGCAGTTTGACGTAAGTGGCTGTCAAAGATGACTCCTTAAACTTAAGACAAAGGAAACAACCTATGAGACCTGATCTCTATTCCACCCTCATTATAAAAACATGGAAATATCTTCTTCGGTTCTAAACATCTTGATAAGGATTCCCAGCATTATAACTTTTTATCCTTACAAGGATTCATTTTGTCCCCCTTAAAACAAGTATTTTAACAAGATGTCTTAATCATTTTCTCTTCCAATACCACCAGAGGATGATGATGTAACAGTAAAATAAATACTATTAGCAAAGTACAATCACTGCAAAAGCAGAAACCCTCTAAGTGGCTGTATATTGTAAAACTGTACGTTTACCTAATATATGATGAGTGTGTATAAAAACACAACTACGGCATCACTAATCATTAGAGAAATGTAAATCAAAACTACAATGAGGTATCACCTCACACCAGTTAGAATGGCCATCATCAAAAAATCTACGAACAATAAATGGTAGAGAGAGTGCGAAGAAAAGGGAACCCTCTTGCACTGTTGGTGGGAATGTAAATTGATACAGCCACTATGGAGAAGAGTATGGAGGTTCTTTAAAAAACTAAAAATAGAACTACCATACGACCCAGCAATCCCACTACTGGGCATACACCCTGAGAAAACCATAATTCAAAAAGAGTCATATACCACAATGTTCACTGCAGCGCTATTTACAATAGCCAGGACATGGAAGCAACTTAAGTGTCCATCGACAGATGACTGGATAAAGAAGATGTGGCACATATATACAATGGAATATTACTCAGCCATAAGAAGAAACGAAATTGAGTTATTTGTAGTGAGGTGGATGGACCTAGAGTCTGTCATACAGAGTGAGATCAGAAAGAGAAAAACAAATACCGTATGCTAACACATATATATGGAATCTAAAAAAAAAACAGTTATGAAGAACCTATGGGCAGGACAGGAATAAAGATGCAGACGTAGAGAATGGACTTGAGGACACGGGGAGGGGGAAGGGTAAGCTGGGACGAAGTGAGAGAGTGGCACTGACATATATACACTACCAAATGTAAAACAGATAGCTAGTGGGAAGCAGCCGCATAGCACAGGGAGATCAGCTCGGTGCGGATAGGGAGGGTGGGAGGGAGACGCAAGAAGGAGGGGATATATGTATACGTATAGCTGATTCACTTTGTTATAAAGCAGAAACCAACACACCATTGTAAAGCAACTATACTCCAATAAAGATGTTAAAAAAAAAATACAACTATGGGATAGATTAAGACTAAGTATAACAATCTCATTCAAGGCACTAAATTAAAATTAGTAACATGGAGCAAAACAAGATCAAAAAGTGGAAATGTCCATTTAAATACAATAATAATTTTAACATATACGCTAAACAAATGTGTGCTTTATATACCCCAGAAAGCAAGGAAGGTATGGCTAGCGTAGCAATGTTTATAATTACAGAAAGGAGACCAAAAAACAAACAAGCAAAAAAAAACAAAAAAAACAAAGAAAGCCTTCAACAGCAGAATTTATAAAGACATTTTACTCATATACGGTATTCACACTATTAGAACACTGCAAAAGAAGGAAAATTAACGGATAGCCATGAAAAAATGGGTAAAGTCACACCATATTGGGCAAATGAATAAAAACACATCATAATACTTATATGATTCCAGTCATAAAAGAGTTTTAAGATAACTGAGCGAAGGTAAACTACAGTCGTCAAATATTTCCCACACAGCTGAAACTATCAGGAAAAGCAAGGAAATGCTTACTTGAAACATCAGACAATACCTTAACTTTTGGGGGATGGGGATAACTTATGGAAGGCACCCACAGGCGGCTTCTGGGGTCCTACTTATATCTCATTTCTTGGCTTGAGCAAAGAACGGGTATTAGTAAGAGCTGCTTATTCAACTGAACATGGAAGTTCTCTGCAATTTTTTTTCCCCCCACGCACGTCATATTTCAATATTCGGAAAACCAAGGTTTTGGGAAACAAACATAGGACGCTCGTAAGAGAACATTGATAAGAACGAAAATACTGCAGAATGAGAAGAGTTGTCTGAGGGCCCGGAGGGAGCATTTACCTGAATCGCACCCATCGGCGTGGCCGTCCCAGCGGAGTCTGTGGGCAATGGTGGGGCCCGGGCACGGAGGCCCCTCCGGCCCCGAGACAGAGTCAGGCCGGATGGCGTCCACGCGGAGCCTCAGCCTTTCCTCAGAGCAGCGGACACAGCGCCCTCCTGGCTCCCTTTACCTGGTGCCGACCCAAGGTACCGAAGCGCGCACCAGCGAACAGGTCCGAGTTTAAAAATGTCGCCTGCGGTCGACGCCGGAAGGCCCGCCCAGACACCGCCCCCTAGAACGGAAGTGGCTCTCTCCTGAGCCGTCATTGGTTCAGGGACCCTTACGCGCCGCGCTTTGCCTTCGGGGTAATGTGGTTCACAGCGCTCTACGACCTGTCAAGCGGCGGTGCTCCCCACCTCTGGGAAAGTTCCTCCTCACCCTGAGGGTAGCTGGGAAGGAGTGTCCCAAGGCTCTGAGTACTGGCGGGGGTTCACGCTTCTTAAAGGGGCCGCACCCAGGTATCCGCAGAACCACGCTTCTTAAAGGGGACGCACCCAGATTTCCGTGGAATGTAGTCTGCTGATCAGAGAGAGGTACTCAGATATAATAGAGTTATATTCCAATATATATAACTATATATATATAACTAATATATATATATAACTATAATAGAGTTATAGTTCAGATGTTCCCCAAACCTAAATAAAACAAATGCGCACATGATACCAGATTGTCACTCAGCCACAAAGTGCATCCATCCATAGTTGGGGTCTAATAAACACTGTCTTATTGCTCTTCCAAAGCATGTAGGCTGATGCTTTAGACTCAGTTTATGAGTCTCAGTGTGTTAGGTCAGGGTCAAGAGAGCAAAGACTCCAGACAGGGCCATGGTGGGGAAGATAGAGGAGGGATGTGGGTGGCCAGAAGCAGGTGGATCATGTGCTGTGTCTCTGGTTCCCTCAGAAGAAACGTAGAGCCAGTGACGGTGTCCCATTCAGGGGTGGACACGTATTTCTTACTCCACATTTAGATATGTATTCAGTTCTTTTCTAGAATCTAAGATCTACCTATCTCAAAAGAAGAGTGACTTACCGCATGCCATTTTCTCCCTGGACGGTGACTCTATGGTCCCAGTCATAGTTTATTTACAAAGGGGGCATTTGAACCCTGAGGTAAAGGATTGGATTACATGATCCTCTTTCCTTGCTGGGGACAATATAATTTCACCAGCAATTGCAGTAACAATGCATGGAGAGTTGATATCATCTCAGAAAAATATTTGTGAAATTTGGAAATTGCTGAAATCTATCATTATTTAATTACTCAAAGTTAGTGGCCAAAATAGCCCTTGGCCATGTGAACAAGGTTAGGCTCTCAGTGCAGTTTCTAGAGACACTGAAGTCTGAGAAGTGAGGGAATGAAGCAGAGCACGTAGTTACACAGGAAACTTGGCTAGCTTGTGGTTATAGCTTTGTAACATGTGATCTATTATTTATTTATTTAAAATTTTTTTATTTAAGTACAGCTGGGAGGGCTATGTAAAGAGAGCAGACAGCTTTGCCAAAATGCTAAAAACAAACAGGGCATCTGTAGCATCATATTTACTCCCTCCTTAAGAAACTCTCATTAAGTGCCTACCCCATTCCAGGCACTACTTTGGCTGCATCAAGATCAAGAGAGACAAAGACGCCTGCCCTCATGAGTCTGAATTTCCGGTCAAAGGAGATGGACAGTAAAAATTAATGACAACACAGTCAATTACAGAATACATTTATGTGTTTTGAGTGTTAGACAAAATTTCAGAAATGAAGACCTGATTGAACTAAACAGGCATTTATTTAGGGCTTGTTAGGACACCCGGGAAACGTAGATGCGAGAAGCACTTGAATTGTTACCTGAACTACAAAATGGAGGAAGCCTATAAAGGCAAAAATGTAAGGCCACAGTTAGTTCCATGAGTTGTCTGTCAAGAATTATAATTGGAGCTGTCAAGAAGTAAGGGTGCTTATAGAGCAAGGATTGGTTAGGGTCAGAAATGTCTGTAGAGTTACAAGAGGGGAATGTTGAAACTGCAAGGTTGTAGTTAGCAGAAGTTTTAAAAATGTCTAGTGTCTGTTATCAAACTGAACCTGGGTCTGCTCACCTACTTTCTTCTGATTGGTTGCTGGTAAGGTCACAGGGTGATTTTCAGGAATCTTCATCATCAACTTTCTGGTTCCAACCAGTCTCAGGCCTACGTGCTTGTTGTCATCATGTAGTCACCATCCTCCACCTGGCTGGAGGTCTTGTTTCTGCAAAACAACTCAAGAATATGCATCAGATTGTTATCTATAACCTTTCAGAAGGAACTAGAATTCCTGTGAGTATTTTACCACTGAACTATTGTTCCAACTGTCATTACTGTTTTTATTTGACTGCTTTTCCTTTCTTTCTGTACTCTCTCACCTCTCTAGTTAGTAACTACTTGAATCTGCTCTTTGGAGCTCAGGGAAGGCCTAGGAAACTAAAGTCTTTCTCTATGTACAGGAAACAAGGGGGACTTCCCTGGTGGCACAGTGGTTAAGACTCTGTGCTCCCAACGCAGGTGGGCCTGGGTTCGATCCCTGGCCAGGGAACTAGATCCCACATGCATGCCTCAATTAAGAGTTCACATGCCACTACTAAGGAGTTCACCCACCACAACTAAGACCTGACACAACCAAATAAATAAATAAATATTAAAAACAAATGAAAAAAAGAAACAAGTGGGACAGACTTTTGTACCCAGGAGGGCCCTGCAGGGTCCTGTTCAGTTTCAGAAACAAGGGTACCATGGCTTGCACAGCCTGGTTCAGCTGGGCCTCAGAGGCGCCTCTGTAACGTCTCTTCTTGTGCTTTTCCTCTTGGTCACCTCCGCGTGGACCCAGCGCTCTAGAAGCCCATACAGGTGGGAAAAAGCCAGAGTCCATAACAATGCCATCCCTAAAGGATGCAGGAAGTTCCACTCACCTGGTGTGCACTGCATCTTAAGAGCACTTTGCTAAGCCTTCATTGGCTCAGTCACTACACCTGCAGACTGAAGTGACTTCTGGGTAATACAGTTCCCAAATGAAGCACGTAGATCTCCAAAATGTGATTCTTTTTCATACTTGAAAACACGGGTACTTAACTGCTTAGCAGGGGAGGTGAAGACAATATTTAGACTTGCCAGAAAGGTAAAAATGAATAAAGAAGCTGTACTGTGGTGTGTATTCACTGGCCTAACAAATGTACCACAAGCACCTAAGGAGTTTCAACCACAATAGTAGGTGCATGGGACATATTGGGAATAGGTTGTCAGCTGTTCCGTGTATACAGCACAAGTCCTGTATTTCACAATTTTGTCCAGAGTCCTTTGACTTCGTCAGCACAACATAAACATCCTACATCCCGCTTTTTGCAATGATTTCCAAAACGCCGGCAGTTAGATTTGGACAATGCTTTATGGTTTCTCTCAGGTTTGGCTGAGGGAAGACTAAAAACAGATACTAGCAAATAAAGTGCTTACTTTACATAGTCAGGAAAGGGAAAAGGGTGTTCCTTGGCCACAGTCCAAAGTCATGAACAAATAATCATCGTTTCTAAGAGATAACTTCCGATAAATACATGTGTCCTCAAAATCAGCGGGGTCAATGACAGCCTCAACAGAGAAACTAAGCTTTTGGAAGTTAGCAAATCATTGATAGGGACAAGCTTTTGAAATTTAACCAATCGGTGATAGACTACCGCTCCCCAACCCGAGTCCTGAAAGACAGCCAATCAGTGACAGCTCCAGGCTCCTAAGCAACAGTCAATCAGCAACTACCTCAGTTCCATACCCCAGCTTCTGAAAGTCAGCTGGTCAACAGGAGTGGCCACACTAACACTGCTGAAAGTCCAGAAATCCTTCAACACACACTTCTGAAATTCCTCCATTCCTGAATGACTGGCTCCATAAAAGATAAATGCAGCTCAAGCTTTGTTCTAGGACACTGCCTGACAACTACAGCTCTCCCTCGTATGCATGCATAAGGTCCACATTTTTTGTATAAATATTAAGTTCAATTGATTGTTAGCTCAGAAGTTTGCAACCTTTTCAATGGTTCAACATTTGTTTATGGCTTCTTATGAGTTTAGAGTTAATGGCTATGTATAGATGGCAATTTGGGTGGCGATGCAAGGAAAAGAAAAGAGAAGGGCACTGAAACCTTACTGAGGCAACAGGCATATTCATTATGACAACTCTGATGATGGGTTCAATGTCTATACATATGTGAAAATATGTCATGTTGGACACTTTATATAAGTGCAGTTAATCTACATCAATAATCCCTCAATGAAGCTGTTTGGGGAAAACTTTTTCCCATAAAGTGTTAAAATGCTATTCCTTCTAGAATATCAAACAACTGACAAAGCTGTACTGATCATCAGGACCCTCTCCCCACGTCTTACATGAGTCAACTCTGATTCCTTGTCTACAAAACGGGAGAATAATGGAAATATGCCCACTCATGTCACCAAGAATGATGGCTAGGACACAAAAGACCCATCCCTGAAGAAGAGAATCTCCCTTCACTCCCTCATGAGGTTCCTGCCTTGCCATTATGGTTTGAGGGAAACAGCCCAGAGAGACTACAGGGATCCATAAAACCTCTGGCTCTGCTGCTCTGCCAATAAACTGGCTACGGGGACTGGTCTGTAGGTCCCGAGTTCTGTACACTCTCTTTCCACCTGGCCAGTTACTCAGATATTCACAGATGCCCCTTTGGAAGTGGCTTATCCACTCTACTTTGGGGCAGTCTCCACCAGTCCCTATTAATCCAGTCACCATTTCTGTACCCAATATGGTTCCCAGCCTGGGCCTTGTTAAGTTTTATGTCCATGGACATAAACCTACATGATTTTTCTTCCTCAGGACACACAGCTCCTAGGTGGGTAACAGGAGACAGCTATCTCTCAATAATGCCATGGAACATCCACGAAGTTCATGGTACTGTCAAATACGATATTGTTTGCAAACCAACTGCCCCAAGTGACTGCGGAATCACAAATAATATTCACATCCAGGTCAGGAGATCCTGGTGCAGGGGTCCTTCAGACTTTCCTAGGAGGCCTCAAGCAGCAATGCAATTAGGCCAAATCTACACTTAGAGTTGTGCTTTGTCCTCCTGCTATTTCCTTTGGAGCACACAAAGTTGAGAGCCCCAGAACTCTGTACTTTTTATTCTGGCAGAGCCAAATTCTGTTCTCAACCCACAGCATACAGTAAACAGAAACCCAAGAGTAAAGGTGACTTAGACAATAAGACCTAGGGGAGGGATGGAGTGGGAGGTTGGGGTTAACAGATGTAAGCTTTTATATACAGAATGGATAAACAACAAGGTCCTACTGTATAGCACAGGGAACTATATTTAATATCCTATGATAGGGGCTTCCCTGGTGGCGCAGTGGTTGAGAGTCTGCCTGCCAAAGCAGGGGACACGGGTTCGAGCCCTGGTCTGGGAAGATCCCACATGCCACGGAGCAACTAGGCCCGTGAGCCACAATTACTGGGCCTGCGCGTCTGGAGCTTGTGCTCCGCAACGAGAGGCCGCGATAGTGAGAGGCCCATGCACCGCGATGAAGAGTGGCCCCCACTTGCTGTAACTAGAGAAAGCCCTCACACAGAAACGAAGACCCAACACAGCCATAAATAAATAAATAAATAAATAAATAAATAAATGGATCATCACGTAACAAAAAAAAATCCTATGATAGGGCTTCCCTGGTGGTACAGTGGTTAAGAATCCGCCTACCAATGCAGGGGACACGGGTTCGAGCCCTGGTCCAGGAAGATCCTACAGGCCGCGGAGCAGCTAAGCCCATGCGCCGCAACTACTGAGCCTGTGCTCTAGAGCTCGCAAGCCACAACTACTGAGCCCATGTGCCACAACTACTGAAGCCCGCAAGCCTAGAGCCTGTGCTCCGCAACAAGAGAAGCCACCGCAGTGAGAAGCCCGTGCACTGCAATGAAGAGTAGTCCCCGCTTGCCACAACTAGAGAAAGCCCATGTGCAGCAATGAAGACCCAATACAGACAAAAATAAATAAATAAATAAATAAATAAATTTATTTTTAAAAAAATCCTATGATAAACCATGTGGAAAAAAATATTTGAAAAAAATATACATATATCTGAATCACTTTGCTGTATACCAGTAATAAACACAACATTGCAAATCAACTGTACTTCAATAAAAAAGAAAAAAACAAAGAAAAACACCCAATAATAACTTTACCGCAAAAACCAGCAAGGTGAGCCAGCAGTTCCTAGGGTGGGTAAAATGGAGGCTCGAAAAAATCTGTCAAGAATGTTATAAGACAATCAATAATGACCCTGAAACAAGAGAAACCTCTGTAAGCCGCCAGCCAACAGCAGATGGAGTCCTCTGTCCAAAATGGGTGATGTCCACACCTGAACAAATCAAAGGGGTGGGCATGAGGTCTCACCAAAGGGCTCAAATGGCTGGCGAATACTCCAGAAAAAGCAAGAGACTACAGCAACCTGTTCTCCCTGCTTTCTAAAAAAATTGAGATATAATTAACATATAACATTTATTAGTTTCAGACGTATAACATAATGATTCAGCATTGGTTTATACTGCAAAATGATCACCACAATAGGTCTACTTCACGTTTTCCTCATAGTTACATAAGTTTTTTATGTTGAGAACTTTTATGATTTACTCTTAGCAAGTTTCAAACACGCAATACAGTATTACTAACTATAGTGACCATACTCCCTGCCAGCTAATATCAGGAGAGTGGCTTCTATAATACACATGGGCAGTGACAGAACTCCAGTGACGGCCCCAGGCAGGTCGGAAAGTGCAAAAGAGTTCACCAGTTTCCCACAAACCTGGCCCTTACCGTTAATCTCCCTAGTGAGGATGTCCGGATGTACAAGATGCAGTTTCTGGGGGTTATCTCCCTCACAGGGGCTAATCTCCAGAACTTTCATCTGTTATTATGTTAAAAAGCCAAGAGCACAGTGGCTGCACGTGTAACGTCTTTCTCCAGTGTGAGCTTCCTGGTGCCGAATGGAGACAGACTAGTGGCTAAAGACTGTCCAACATCTGCCATACTCATAATACCCTGCTGGGTGTGGAGTTGTTCTGTAAGATCAAAAGGTTCTTGATGGTGGAACACATAGCACAATGACACTGGGATACATGAAAGACAGAACTGTTTGTTACTTACAGCTCAGAATGAGAGAAAGACATTAGACAGGGCAACAAAGAGGGCTGAGCCCAGGGACAGGATTAACAGCAAGCTGGAGCTGTGGTGGGCAGTTTATATGTGGCAAGAGTGATGGGATTAGCTAGGTTTCATGAGCTTTCTGTGGCTTGCCTATTTTGAACAATTGTATGGGTTCCAGAACATAGGGACTATCACTAAATGTCTGACACCTTGGTGTCTGGTAGTCCAGAGTATGAGAGCCTGATAAGGAAAGTGGTTGGGGTTGTGGGCTTCATCAGCTGTTCTAGAAGGGGAAAGGACAGTCCTTCTCCTGCCAGGGCTTAAAAACTGAGTCAAACCACTTTCAAAAACTTAAAAAGTATATATCAAAATGCTGTGGTATTGACATACACACACATATAGGAGAATGGAATAAAAGCACAGAAACAAACCTTCACATACATGCTCAGATGTTTTAAAAGGGTGCAGAGACCATTCAAAGAGAAATGAGTTTTTTCAGCAGGTGGTGTTGAAAAAACTAGATATCCATACATAAAAGAATGAAGTTGCACCTGCACCTTACATGATATAAGCTTCAAGCTGTACTGGTGTAAAATGGTACAGCTACTATGGAAACAGCCCCTCAGTTCCTCAAGAAATTTACATATTGAGATAATGATCCAACAATTCTACATCTGGAAACATACATAAAAAGGACAGAAACCAGGGCCTCAAAGAAACATTTGTGCAATTGTGCTTACAACAGCATTATACGCAATAGCCAAAGAGTGAAAGCAACCTAAGACCCCACTGATGAAGGGATACAGAAAAAGTAGCATATACATAAAATGGAGTACTACTCACTCAAAAAGGACGGAAATTCTGACACATGCTAGGACACAGATGAACCTTGAGGACATTGTCTTCAGTGAAATAAGCCAGCCACAAGAGGAGAAAAACTTTATGACTCTTATGTAAGGTACCCAGAGTGGACAAATTCATAGACAGAAAGTAGAATAGCTGTTGTCAGGGGATAAGAGAAGGGGGATGAGGAGTTGCTGTCTAATGGGTTTAGTTTCATTTTTATAAGATGAAAAGACTTCTGAATATTTGCACAAAAGGTGAATGTATTATTACTGATGAACTTACAGTTAAATATGGTTAAGACTGTAAATGCTATGTTACAGGCATTTAATCACAATTAAAAAAAAATTTAAACACCTGCAGAGCAGTACTTCCCCGTGCTAAATCAGACTTTTCCCACATTCACTGCGTTTATATGGCTTTTCTCCCATGTGAACTCTCTGATGAACGAGCGTGAAGTGGTCTTTTAACGCACTTCCCACACTGGCTGCACTCATAAGGCATTGGCCTAGTGTGAGCTCTCTGGTGTTCAATGAGGCCAGATCTTTGTGTAAAGAACCCTCCACATCCAAGGTGCTCATATAGCCTCGTTTCAATGTGGATTTTCTGGTGCTGAACCACGTGGAACGGTCTGATGAAAGTCTTCCCACTTTCGCTGCAATGGTTTTTCTGGTGCTCAACAAGTATGTGTTCATGGCTAAAGGTTTTACCACATTCACTGCACTTGTAATCATTCTGTCCACTTTCAAAGGTCTCCCTGCCCCCCATGTCGCTGTGTGGCTTCCCTCATGTGAGGGGCCTGGTTCTGGAGAAGGCCTGAACTGGCCGGAAAGTCCTTCTCTCCTGTTCAGCACGTCAAGGTCCTTTCTGCCACATGAAGGCTGCAGTTCTTCACCAATGAAGTCCTCCCTTCATCCCATCTGGGGAGTTTCTTCCTACTCGGCTCCTTTTGGTGCTGGGAAAGACTCACCACACACGTTTACACCTCTTGCTCGGGGTGTGTCCCATCATACTCAGCCAGGCGCAAAATGTCTTTCAAGAGTGGGCCACACATCACATTAAGAATGAGACTTCTGGGACTTCCCTAGGGACACAGTGGTTAAGAATCCGCCTGCCAATGCAGGGGACATGGGTTCAAGCCCTGGTCCAGGAAGATCCCACATGCCGTGGAGCCACTAAGCCCACGATCCACAACTACTGAGCCCAGATGCCACAACTAATGAAGCCCATGTGCCTAGAGCCCATGCTCCACAACAAGAGAAGACACCACAATGAAGAGTAGCCCCTGAGTGTTGCAACAAGAGACAGTCCATGCGCAGCAACGAATACCCGATGCAGCCAAAAATAAAAAGATAAATTAATTAAAATAAAAAAAAAAAAGAATGAGACTTCTGGATGGATGGACCTGGCTTTGGAGTCTTGACCTGTGACTCTATAACTGCATCACCTTGCTCTGAAAGCGCCTCCTCATCCTGAGCTCCGTGTCGACAACCTGGAAGGAGAGAGATGCCAATAAACGTGGCCCCAGCAGAAATGTGTCTCAGACACACCCAGCAGTAAGTCCTTAAGACTGCTGAGATGCGTGGGGCCAGAGCCTGTGTGAGGAAGGCCTGCTGTGCAGAGCTGAGCCTGAGAAGCTCATCTGATGGCAGAGCACAGACGATGGGTAAGAACACGAGGAAGGGTCTTCAACTTACCTTTCAACAAAGCCTGGCTACTGGTGACTGGTGAGCAATGAGTAGAAGGCTGTGTCCAGACCCAGAATGTCTGAATGCATCACAGCAGCTGGGCTACAAGGAGTATTTAAGGACACATGCACATATCCCAACACTTTAAGTGCAGGTCAATGTTGACAGCACTGCAAAGGGAGCAGTGGAAGGGAATGGGTGAGAACCAGAGCCAGAAGTGAAGAGTCAAAACATCAACAGCGGACTTCCCTGGTGGCGCAGTGGTTAAGAACCTGCCTGTCAATGCAGGGGACACGGGTTCGATCCCTGGTCCGGGAAGATCCCACATGCCGCGGAGCAACTAAGCCCATGTGCCACAACTACTGAGCCTGTGCTCTAGAGCCCGTGAGCCACAACTACTGAGCCCGCATGCCACAACTACTGAAGCCCGCGTGCCTAGAGCCCATGCTCTGCAATGAGAAGCCACCACAATGTGAAGCCTGTGCATTGCAACGAAGAGTAGCCCCCACTCACCGCAACTAGAGAAAGCCCGCACGCAGCAGCGAAGACCCAACACAGCCAAAAATAAATAAATAAAATAAAATAAACTTATAAAACAAAACAAAAAAAAAAACATCAACAGGAAAGTAAAGGTAGAAACTCTTGGACTCTGTTGCTGGTACCACACACTGGTGGATATAGGACACAGGCCTGGTGTGATGGGAACCCAGCTCTGATACCTCACCATTTCCTCACCCCCATACACAAGGGCCACATTCCTTTCAGCCTCCCTTGACGCTACAGGAAAAACATCCACCCTGTCAGGCACCCAGGGCCCTCCTATTGCTCAAAGTGAGCAACCACCTGGGCCTGAGGAGGCCAGTCAAAGAAGAAAGACAGGGAAAGGGAGTGGGCCCCATCCCATGAGATCACACATTCTAAAATTATAAGGACATTAAAGGAAGGTCTTAAAAGAAACAAGCCAGTGGTCTCCTCAAGTAGTGACCAGGTCAGCATGTGAACATCCTGGCATAAGCAGGCCCCAAATTCTGTCAGCAAAAGACAGTGGAAGGCCTGGGACACCGAGGTTCCATGCTGCTGGACAGAGTCACCCAACCACGGACAGGGAAGGCTGGTGGAATCTTTCACACAAACATCAAGATTTCTGACTCCTGAGCCCTGTCTTACAAGACCTCAGAGCAGCAGGGATGGGACTGCTGGGAGAGAAGGAATACAGTGCACAGAGCCCAGCCCTGGCAGCAACGACACACATGCCAGGAAACCAGGAAAGGAAGCATTACCCATGGTCTCACTGTGGGAAGCTCAGAGGTTTCACTTGGCTTGCTCTGACTCTGGTTTGGTAACAACCTCATATTAACAGCTTGAAACTGCCCAGAGTTGGAGCATTTATACCAGGGAAACTGGCAAACGCAACAATCAAGGGTTGGCTGGGTTTTTTTTTCTTTTTACTAACTGTCTAGACTTAAAGTAATGGAGACTATGCTAATAATGAGGACTACACATGGTGAGTAATGTCGTGAATAGAAACATTTATTCCACCCAGCAAAGTCACTGAAGAAAAGTCAAGTTCCAACACATTTATTGTCTTCTTACTTACTAAAAAGAAGACATACACCTGGTAAATGAACACAAAAATGTTCAACATCATGAATCACTAGGGAAATGCAATCAGACCACAGTGAGATACATCTCCACACTTTAAAAACAGATAATATTAAAAATACTGACCATACCAACCTAGTTCTGGTGAGGAATATAGGGGAACTGGAATGCCCCCATACTGTCGATGGGAATGCAAATGGGTACAGTCATTCACTTTAGAATACGAATCCCTATGTTCATATAAAGAATTTTATGTACACGTTCATAGTAAGCTTATCTGTGATAGCCAAACTGGAAACAAACCACAAAACCTCATCCTTTAACAGAGAGATGGATAAACAGTCAAATTGTGGTATATCTAAACAGTACATTTTTCAGGTATTAAAAAAATGGTCTCTTCATGGAGACAAATTAGATGATTCTCAATATAATTATGCATTGTGAAAGAAGAAAACAAATACAAAAGTAAACATTAAGATCACAGTGATATTAAAAGTCTAGAAAACACTAGCTAATTGAATGGGAAAAAAGTAAATCAAAGGACTTCCCTGGCAGTCCAGGGATTGGAAATCTGTGATTTTACTGCCACAGCCAAGGTGTAATCCCTGGTTGGGGAACTAAGATCACGCAAACTGTGCAGCATAGCTGGGAAAAAAAAAAAAAAAAGTAAGTCAATACTAGCTACCTGAGAGTCCTGGGAGAGATGTCAGAAGTTGATATGGGAATGATGGATGTTTGTTACTATGATGATGATTCCATGGCTTTAGAAGTATTAAAATTTACCAAGCTGTACATTTTAGGTATGTTTATTTCAATGCACACAAACTATACAGCTCAACTAAATTTTAATAGGAATTGGTTTCACATAAAAATCTGAACCTCTTTTCTGAATCTCTTTTCAGTAGAACTGTGGCAACCACAGCTCAATTCCATCATCTCTCCTACTCTCATGAGGGGATTCTGTCACAGCAGCAATGAAGACTGGCGAGCAATAAAACGTGTTTCCACTTAAGTTATCCAGGAACTCTGCCTGGGTTCTAAAATTCACATGCCTGAACTACATGATTTCTACTCATTCCCCATTGTTTTCACTGTGCAGCAATGGGCTTCAGATAAAAAATTTGCAGACGCTACGGGAATCCTACAACCTTTACGTTATTCAGTCTGACACAGACTGGGGGCTCGGGGGAGAGAAATAGCTCTGTAGCTCCTGAGAATTTCTGCAAAAACCTTATCCTAAACAGCCATAGTCATGGGAACATTCGTGGATGCAGCTTTAGAAAAGGCTCATCCCTTCTTGTTGCTAGTCTCTCACACCCTATTAATTCCCAGAGTGTTTCTGTACCAAATATGGTTCCCTCCTGATATCTGTAATCTAACACTCAGGAACACCAGCTACCACATTGCGGACATCATAGCACACGTGGACATAATGGCACATGGCTCTTTTCCAGCTGGACCTAGAGAACTTCTTCTCTTGAACAGTACTGGAGGCATGATGTGACTTCCCATGTGAAAAAGAGAACCATTCATACTGCTCCAAAAATCACTGGTGGTTCTCACAACTGTCCTCATCACAGGGTGATCTCGGTGCCCACCAAAACTTCTGACACCCAGGTCACAACATTAGTCCCACAGAGCCCTGCAGTCTACCCCAGGAGGACTTCAACAACAATTCAAATTAGTGGAAGCTATTTTCCGCCATGTTACTATCCACAGTGAGGTATACAAACTTTGGAACACCCACAAAACCTGTTCCTCTTCATCCTGACAGTCCAATTTGGTTCTCAACATCAGTCTAACAGTGAACAAACCCCAAGATGAAAGGTGGCTTAAATAATAGTCTTTATTATGGCATAGAGCAGAAAAACTGAGGCAGATAATTCCCAAACAGGGTGACTTGGACTTAAATAAAATCCACCATCAGCATGGTATTAGACAATGCCACCAAAGAAGGCAAACCACTGTGAGCCACCAGGAGAAACTGGACGGGATCCCCATGATCAAAGCTGCTTTGGTCCTGTCATAGGCAGTTGACAGGAACTAAGAGAATGACAAAACCCAAGTGCTCAGGGTATCCATGCTTTTCTACAAGGGATAGGAGAGCACAAAAGCTGACCTACCCTGATCACACTGAGATGACTGATTCCCAGTATTGGGATCTTTCTTAGAGATAAGAAACTCACAGTGACATTAAGTATGGCAAGGGCCCTGCACAGGTTAGAAGTAGAGCATAGCTCCTTAAAAGCTTCCTATGAACCTGGTACTCATAGGCAATCTGCACACTAGGGCTGTTCAGATGTATGGCATTCAACTTCCAGTTGATGACTCCCTCACAGAGCCTATTCAGTATGATGTACTAACTAAGGAGACAGCTCATTCAAAGCTCTCCTCATCTCATTTGAAGGCCTTTCTCCAGTAGGAAGTTTCTGGTGACGAATGAGGTTAGACCTTCTGCTGAAAGCTTTCTTACGTTCACTGTGCTCACAGGATCCATCTGGCCTGTTAAGTTTCTGGTGCTCAGTCAGAGCAGACTCTGACAGAAAAATGTTCCACATTTGCTGTACTGGTGATGCCTTTCTGTAGCATGAGCTTTTTGGTGTTGAGTAAGTTGGGAGTTTTGGCTGAAGAATCCTCCACATACAGTGCACTCATATGGTTTTTCTCCAGTGTGAACTCTGGTGCTTAATGACAGTGGAGTATTGACTAAAATGCTTCCCATATTCAATGCACTTATAAGGCCTTTCCCCAGTGTAAACTCTCTTGTGCAAAACGAGAGTAGTTTGGCTAAATCACTTCCCACACTCACTGCCCTTATAAGTCTTTGCTCCAGTGTGAATTCTCTGGTGTACAATAAGGTTGGAGCTTTGGCTAAAGAACTTCTCCTTTCACTGCGTTCATAAGGCCTTTCTCCAATGTGAATTCACTGGTGCCAAACAAGTGTGAGTGGGTTGCTATTTAAAAGTTTTCCCAGGGGCTTCAACTAAAGATGCCGCAACTAAAGATCCTGCATGCCACAACAAAGATCAAAGATCCCAGGTGCCGCAACTAAGACCCAGCACAGCTAAATCAATCAATCAATCAATAAATATTAAAAAAAAAAAGTTTCCCCACATTCACTACACTTATAAGGCTATTTTCCATTGTGGACTCTCTGGTGCTTAACAAGTGAGTCTTTGCGACTAAAGGCTTTTCCACATTCACTGCACTCATAAGGCCTTTCTCCAGTGTGGACTCTCCAGTGCCGAACGAGACTGTCTTTATAAATGAAGGTTTTCCCACATTCACTGCATTCATAAGGTCTTTCTCCAGTGTGGACTCTCTGGTGCCGAAAAAGGTTTACTTTAGAAATAAAGGCTTTCCCACATTCACAGCACTTATAAAGCAGTTCTCCAACATGGAGTCTCTGGTGCTGAACAAGTGACTTTTTGTGTCTGAAAGCTTTCCCACATTCACTGCACTTAAAAGGCCATTCTCCAGTGTGGACTCTCTGGTGAACAAGTGACTTTTTGTGTCTGAAGGCTTTCCCACATTCACTGCACTTATAAGGCCATTCTCCAGTGTGGACTCTCTGGTGCTTAACAAGTGAATTTTTGTGTTTGTAGGCTTTCCCACATTCGCTACACTTATAAGGCCATTCTCTGGTGTGGACTCTCTGGTGCTGAATGAGCGAGCTTTTCCAGCTGAAGGCTTTCCCACACTCACAGCACTCATAAGGCCTTTCTCCAGTGTGGATTCTCTGGTGCTTAAGAAGTATCCCTTTAAAGCTGAAGGTTTTCCCACATTCACTGCATTCGTAAGGCCTCTTTCCAGTGTGGACACTCGGGTGATGAGCCAGTTTGTGTTTGCAGCTGAAGGCTTTCTCACATACATAGTATTTATAGAGGCTATGTCCATTGTGAAAGGCCTCTGCACACTTGGCATCCTTTTGTGGAGTGACCTGGTGCTGGAGAAGGCTAGAGCTACCATGGAAATCCTTCCCAGCCTCCTGGCATGTGAAAGAGTTCTTGGATGCATGGACTATGTGGCTCCTCATAAAGGCCTTACCCATGTCTCTTTTAAAGAGTTTCCCTCCACGGTGCTGGTGAAATTTCACACCTGACACACACAGTTTCTGGCCAGGAATTGTTCCCAGGTCTTCAGCTACACACAAACTACTGTCTAAGGCCAGGCAGCACCTCTCCCAGGGATAGGACTTCCAGATGGACAGGTCTGTCTTTGAAGTATTTATTCGTGGCACTTCTACAGAAACATTATGCTCAGAAGTTATCTCCTTGTGCTCTGCTCCATGCCAACAACCTGAAAGCACAGACATATGGATGAACTTCATGTAGATTTTGGAAGAAGGAGGCGGCCCCATCACAAATATGTGTCTGACGTACCAAGAAATAAATCCATGGGACTATTTTCCAGACAAGGGAGCTGGCAGCATGCTAAGGAAAGGACCTCTGTGCAGCACTGTGCCTCTCCATGTCACAGAACAGGGAGGACTAACCGGGCAAGACACAAGGGTGGTGGGAGCTCACGGAGGAGCCAGGGGTCCACAACTCACTACTCCGGAAACAGTTGACAGGCCTTGGTTGTTGGTGACACTCGTGTGCTGTGTGGAAGCTGTATCTTGGACCAGGAAAATCCGACTGTCACTGAGTAGCTGGTATAAAAGGAGTATTTTAAAAATAGGTGCAGACCTCATGACACATTAAGTGTAGGCCAATACTGGAGAGCACAGCAGAGTGAGGATGGAGAGGTCCAGTGAGGGGTAACCTTGGGTTGAAAGTCAGAGTAGAAATGAAAGAAGGAGCAAAGTATCATGAATGGGTAGGAAAGATAGAAATGAGAAAAACAGTCACTGTCCTTGGCACCAAAACAGTGCTCAGCACAGGACATGTGCCTGATATGATCTGAACCCAGCCATAATATCACTTCCTCCCCCTGATGCCAATCACCAGGGCCAGGCCCACTTTGAGCCCCCCTAGCTGTGGTTGGAGTCATGTCCACTCTGTCACATACCCAGGGTCTCCTCACAGCTCCAGTTGGAGAACAACATGGAACCTAGAAGATGCAACTTCTAAGGGAAAGATAGCACAGGTGAGTGGTCAGTACTGGCCAGGGGAACAACCATCCCCCCAAAAAAACCTCAGGAAAGAAAAATAATGTCACAAAAATACTTGTTGAGGAGGGTATCATAGAAACAGCCTAGTGGACCCCACAAATAGTGACCATGTTGGTTCACAACAATGCCCGGTATACTCAGGGCCCAGGAAATGTCACCTAAAAGAGAACAGAAGCTGGAGCACAGAGGTGGCATGGGCCTACAGAGTCAACTTAGCTAGGAGTGGCTGAGAATTATGGAACCCACTGAACTAATTCCAAGTTTTTGAAGCAGAAAATCTTCACTGAACAAACCTCAGAGCAGCTGGTATTGGAGCTCCTTGTGAAAGGAGGCAGTCTACACACTCACCCAGCCTTGGCACTTACAGCATAGATGACAAGGAAGCATTAATAGAGATGTGCCCACTGTCTCGCTGTGAAAAGAGCAGACTTCCCCTTGGAAAAAGAAAGAAAGGCAGGGAGCAGCCCAGGATGCTGGGAAAGGTGTGAGGGTCTTACCCAATGATGCAACAAGTGCAAAGGTCTCCAGCAACACATCGCGGTACAGGAGTCTCTGGGCCTCATCAAGAAGCTTCCATTCCTCCTGGGAAAAGTACACAGCCACGTCCTCAAAGGTCACAGGGCCCTGTGATGATGGGACAGATTTGTACATAAGCAGCCTCTCTCCCCAGGACCCCATAAGTACTTCTAACCCCAGCCCATACTCACTCTGGGTTCATCATCCACCCCAGCTCCGTGACATAGAGGGCAGTGGGGCCCAATGACTCTTCATGCTTCCCTGATCAGTACGTACAACCCTGAGCAACAACAGGCAGGTGGACAGATACCATCTAATGTGTGAGCCTGCTATGCAGGGCCCTTTCCCTTTCCTCCAAGACAAGAGCCTGAGTGTACCCACTATCATGTCTCCCAGACACAAGCAAACTTAGCCCCATCCTTCTCTCTTATACTCCTAGTACTAGGGCCTGGGGCAATTACTTCATACACCTTCCCCACATGCATATTACTTACTGGACCTGCTCATACATCTGATCCCCATCACCACCACCTGGCCCACAAAATTGGCATGTCTCCTGCCTCCTCACATACCCTTCTGCACATGGCATCAGAAAGTGCCTGCCAATGCAACAGGATCCCACCGTACCCCAACTCTCCACTGGTGGTTCCCAGCCCTCTTCTGAAGGCTTTCCCACTAGGCCTTGTTCCTGACTTCTACCTCAGTCACAACACGCAGATCTAAATACGCCTGGTCAGGTTCATTTCCATATAGCACATTATGTCTCTTCACCAGTTACAATCTTTGCCCATATAACACCCATTCGAAATCCACACCCACTTGACACACCTTAGGTAAATTCATCTGACGTTGTGACAAACTCCCCAAGTTCCACCACAAAAGCCTGGTGAGTGCACAGGAAAAGAAATAAGCACCAGCCTGACTTTGCTATTACTTCACCTCCATTTCTGCCTTCCCTCTGCATTAATTTAATGGCCACTCTCCCATAAAAACCTGGGCCACCTGCTGGACTTTCCCTACCCCCTACCTTCCCGCTGATGACCACTCCTCTTGTCTGTCTTTGTGACAGACCCCCTCTCTTCCCTTGTTGCCTAATGGCATCCTGAAGCCTTCCCCAGCACTCTAGCGCTGCATGTTCAGCTGTCCACTTTTCTCCTATATTTGGGAGTCACTGGAACATCTGAGACTCAACATGGCTGAAACCCAGTTCACCTGGTGCTTTCACTGCCATGGGCAAGGGTATGATCACTGGTCAGGGAACTAAGATCCCTGCAAGCCACATGGTACAGCCAAAAAAAAAAAAAAAAAAAAACTAGAAAATTAGTTTTGTGATAAAGAAGTTGTGGCTAGAATCATAGTTTGAGATAACTGGACATCACTGATAACTCTTTAAACTTAAGACAAAGGAAACAATCTATAGGACCTGACCTCTATTGCACCCTCATTATATAAACATGGAAATATCTTCTTGGGTTCTAAACAGCTTGATAGGGATTCCCAGCATTATAACTTTTTATTCTTACAATGATTCGTTTTATCCCCTTTAAAAAAGGGATTTTAACAAGATGTCTTAATCATTTTCTCTTCCAATACCACCAGAGAAGGATGATGTAACAGCAAAATAAGTACTATTAGAAGAATAAAATCACTGAAAAAGCAAAAACCCTCTAAGTGCCTGTATACTGTAAAACTGTTAAGTTTACCTAATGCACGATGAGTGTGTATGAAAATACAATTATGGGATAGATTAAGACTAAGTATAATCATCTCATTCAAAGAACTAAGTTAAAATTAGTTAACTTGGAGCTAAACAAGATCAAAAAGTGGGAATGTTCATTTAAATATAATAGTAACTTTAATATACACGCTAGACAAGTGCATTCTTTATATACCCCAGAACACATAGCAGATATGACTGCAATACGAAGTTTATAAATACGAAAGTAGACCAAACAAAAAAGCAAACAAAAAACCATAAACAAAGAAAAGCCTTTTAGAAGAGGATCTATAAAAACATTTTAATCATATAGTAATATCTATAGAATACTTCACAGAAAGGAAAATGAATGGATACTCACGAAAAACATGGGTAAAATAACACCATACTGTGCAAATGAAGAAAAACACAGAATTCTTATATGATTCAATTCATAAAAAATTTTAAAACAAGCAAGCAAAACTAGAATCATCAAATATTTCCCACATGGTTGGCAAAACTATCAAAAAAAGAAAGAAAATGCTTACTTGAAACATCAGCCAGTACATTAATTTTGGGGGGATGCGGATAATTGCTTTGCAAGAACCCCACAGGCGGCTTCTGGGGGTCCTATTTATATCGCATATTTTGACCTGAGCGGTGAATAGATATTAGTTTTAGAGCTTACTGAACTGCACATTGAAGTTCTCTGCAATTTTCTTTTTCCACGCAGGTCATATTTGAAAATTCAGAAAACCAAGGTTTTGGGGAATAAAAACAACTATAGAACGCTGGTAAGAGAACACAGATAAAATAAAACACTGCTGAATGAGAAGAGTTGGGTGAGGGCCCGGATGACGCAGCATTTACCTGAATCCGACACATCTGCGCTGTCGCCGTCGCTAGAGGAGTTTGTGGGCGAAGGTGGGACCCGAGCACGGGCGCCCCTCCCGGCCCCGAGAGAGAGTCAGGCCAGAGGGCAACCACGCCGAGCCTCAGACCAAGCTCAGAGCAGCAGGCACAGCGCCTTCCGGGCTCCCTGACCTCCGGCCGGCCCTGCGTTGCGAACTTCCCCACCTTCGAACACATCCGAGTTTACAAAATGACCACGGCAGACGCCGGAAAAGCCGCCCAGACGCAGTCCTCTAGCTCGGAAGTGCCTCTTTACTGAGACTTCATTGGTCCAGGGGCGCTGAGGAATGGGCGCAGTGCCTTCAGGGTAATGTAGTTCACAGGCCTCCAGGACCTGGCAACGGTCAGTGCTCCCCTCCTCCAGGAAAGGTGCCGTCTCTCCGCCAGGGTTGCTGGGAGTGAGGCTCTGAGGAAGGGGGCGAGGTTTCACGCTTCTTAAAATGGACGCACCAGATTTTCATGTAGTCTTTGCTGATCACAGAGGGGTACACGGACATAATATATGAGATGTTCCCAAAACCTACAAAACCAAATGGGCACATGATACCAGGTTGTCACTCAGACACAAAGTGCATCCATCCATAGCTGGGGTCTAATAAACACTGTATTATTGCTCTTCCAATGGATGTAGGCTAAAGCTTTAGACTCAATTTATGAGTTTCACTGTGTTAGGTCAGGGTCAAGAGAGCAGAAACTCCAGACAGGGCCATGGTGGACAATACAAAGGAGGAATGTGGGGCGGCCAGAAGCAGGGGGACAATTTGTTGTTTCTCTGGTTCCCTCAGAAAAAAGTAGAGCCAGTGACGTTGTCCACTTATGGACACCACTTTTGAACATGCATCCATGAAGAAGCATGTAATGAAACACACCTGTGCACACCGATTACCTCGCCTTTTCTCTAACTCTGATTGGCCTTTCCTCACACTTTAGACCACCCTGCCTCTTTATCCCCTAAATATCACAGGCACCTTGCCACCGGGAGGGTGGATCTGAGAATTGTTCTTCTGTGTCCTCACTTGGCTGCCTTGTGAATGAAAATACTCCCCAGCAAACCTTGGCATCTCAGCGTTTGGCTTGCTGTGCCTCCGGTTCAGTAATAACCTCATACACACAGCTTGAAATTGCCCACAGTTGGAGTATTCATACCAGGGAAATCGGCAAACACAACAATGAAGGGTCGGTTGGCTTTTTTATTAAGTGTCTAGGCTTAAAGTAATAGAAGTATCTTAATAATGAGTATACGTAGTAATAATGTTGTGAGTACAAATACCTATTCCACCCAGCAAAGTCACCAAAGAAAAGTCAAATTCCAACACATTAACTTCTCAGTTACTAATAAGAAAACAGACATTTTGTCAAAGAAGACATACACTTGGCAAATGAACACAAAAATGTTCAACATCATGAATTGTGAGGGAAATGCAATCACACCACAGTGAGATATGTCTCCACGCTTTTAAAACAGGAAATATTCAAACTATTGACCGTACCAACCAAGTACTGGTGAGGAACAGAGGGGAAATGGAATGTTCCCATACTGTCGATGGGAATGCATTTGGGTACAGTCATTCATTTTAGAACGAAACCATGTGTTCATATAAAGGATTTTATGTATGTTAATAGTAAGCTTATCTGTGAGAGACCAACTGGAAACCACAAAACGCCATCCTTTAACAGATGAATACCAGTGAAATAATGGTATATCCAAACAGTATATTATCATGAAAAAACCGAATTATTCACATCGGCAACTTAGATGATTCTCAAAGTAACTATGCATGGAGATAAAAAAAGACAAACACAAAAGTAAACATTCAGGCTCCAATGATATTAGAAGTCTAGAAAATACTAACTAATTGAATGGGAGAAAAGTCAGTCAATAGTAGTTGCCTGAAAGTCCCGGGAGAAATGTCAGAAAGTAGATATGGCAGTGACAGATGTTTGTTATGATGATGGTTCCGTGGCTTTACAAGTACTAAAACTTACCAAGCTGTGCATTTTAGGTATGTTCTGTTCAGTGCATACCAACTATACAGCTAATTAAATTTCAATAGAAATTGGCTTCACATAAAAACCTTAATCTCTTTGCTAAATCTCCTTTTCAGTAGAACTCTGGCAACCTCACATTAACCCCATCACCTCCCCTTGCCCATGGGAGGGAATCTGTAGCAGTAGCAAAGAAGACTGGTGAGCAGTGAAAGTTGTTTCCACTTAAGTTATCCAGGAACTCTGCCTGGGTACTAAAATTCACATGCCTGGACTACACAATTTCCACTCTCATTCCCCATTGTTTTCACTGTGCAGCAATGGCCTTGAGATAAATTATTTGCAGATGCTGATTCCTAAAACCTTTACATTATTCAGTCTGACACTGACTGGGGGCTCAGGAGGAGAGGAACAGCTCTGGAACTCCTGAGAATTTCTTCAAAAACTTTATCCTAAACAGACACAGTCACTGGAACATTTGTGGATGAAACTTTAGAAAAGGCTCATCCCTTCTTGTTTGCTTGTCTCTCACTCCCTGTTAATTCCATGAGTGTTTCTGTACGAAATATGGTTCCCACCTGATGCCTGTAATCTAACACTCAGGAACACCAGCCTACCACGTTGGGCACATATGGCACATGGTCTCTTTTCCAGCTGGACCTAGAGAATTTCTTCTCTTTAACAGTACTGGGGGCATGATGTGACATCCCATGTGAAAAAGAGAACCATTCATGCTGCTCCAAAAATCACTGGTGGGTCTCACAACTGTCCTCATCTCAGGTGACCTCGGGACCCACCAAAAATTCTGACATCCAGAACTCAACATTAGTCCCACAGAGCCCTGTAGTCTACCCTAGGAGGCCTTGGACAACAGATTGGACAGAAACTGGAGTGAAAACTATTCTCTGCCATGACACTATCCTCATTGAGGTATACGAAGTTTGGAACACTCACAAAACCAGTTCCTCATCATCCTGACAGTTCAATATGATTCTCAACACCAGTCTGACAGTGAACAAACCCCAAGATGAAAGGTGGCTTAAATAATAGTCTTCATTATGGTATAGAGCAGAGCAAACTGAGGCAAATAGTTCCCAAACAGAGTGACTTGGACCTTGAAAAACCTATCCTGAGCATGATATGAGACAATGCCACCAAAGAAGTTGAACCTCTGTGAGCCATCAGCAGAACCCAGACTGGATTCCCATGGTCAAAGCTGCTTTGGTCCTGACAGGATCAAAGAGAATGACAACACCCAAGTGCTCAGGCTATTCATGCATTTCTAAGGGGATAAGAGCGCACAAAGATCTACCTACCCTGATCACACTGAGGTGACTGGTGCCAAGAATGGGGATCTACCACTTGGGTGAGGTAAGAAACTCACAGTGACATAAAGTCAAAAAGTATAGCATAGCTCCTTAAAAGCTTCCTACGAACCTGGTACTCATAGGCAATCTGCACACTAGGGCTGTTTAGATGTATGGCATTCAGCTTCCAGCTGATGACTCCCTCACAGAGCCTATTCAGTATGATGTATTAACTAAGGAGACAGCTCATTAGCTGCTCTCATCTCATTTGAAAGCCTTTCTCCAGTATGAACTTTCTGGTGATGAAGGAGGATGAGGTTAGACCTTCAGTTGAAAGCTTTCTTACATTCACTGCACTCATAGGGTTCATCTGGGCTGTTAAGTTTCTGGTGCTCAGTCAGAGCAGACTTTGACAGAAAAATTTTCCACATTTGCTGTACTGGTGATGCCTTTCTGTAGCATGAACTTTTCGGTGTTGAGTAAGCTGGGAGTTTTGGCTGAAGAAATCTCCACATTTATTGCACTCGTGGTTTTTCTCCAATGTGAACTCTGGTGCTTAATAAGAGTAGAGCTTTGGCTAAAACGTTTCCCACATTCACTGCACTTATAAGCCTTTGCTCCAGTGTGAACTCTCTGGTGTGAAATGAGAGTAGAGTTTTGGCTAAAATGCTTCCCACATTCACTGCACTCATAAGTGTTTGCTATAGTGTGAACTCTCTGGTGGACTTTAAGGTGGGAGCTTTGCCTAAAGAACTTTCCACATTCACTACACTCATAAGGCCTTTCCCCAGTGTGAATTCTTCTATGTTTACTGAGGCTGGAAATGTACCTAAAGACTTTTCCACATTCACTGCACTCATAAGGCTTCTCTCCAGTGTGAATTCTCTGGTGCTGAACAAGCTTGCGTTTACAGCTGAAGGCTCTACTGCATTCTCCACATTCATAAGGCCTTTCTCCTGTGTGGACTCTCTGGTGCTGAACAAGTTTGCTTTTAGCGGTGAAGGTTTTCCCACATTCACTACACTCATAAGGCCTTTCCCCAGTGTGAATTCTTCTATGTTTAATGAGGCTGGAAATGTACCTAAGGACTTTTCCACATTCACTGCACTCATAAGGCCTCTCTCCAGTGTGAATTCTCTGGTGCTGAACAAGCATGCGTTTATAGCTGAAGGCTCTACTGCATTCTCCACATTCATAAGGCCTTTCTCCTGTGTGGACTCTCTGGTGCTGAACAAGTTTGCTTTTAGTGGTGAAGGTTTTCCCACATTCACTGCACTCATAAGGCTTGGCTCCAGTGTGAATTCTCTGGTGCACAATAAGTTGAGAGCTTTGGCTAAAGAACTTCCCACATTCTCTACACTCATAAGGCCTTTCCCCCGTGTGAATTCTTCTATGTTTAATGAGGCTGGAGTTGCATCTAAAGGCTTTACCACATTCACTGCACTTATAAGGCCTTTCTCCAGTGTGGATTCTCTGGTGCTTAAATAGTATGGGTTTACGGGTGAAGGTTTTCCCACATTCACAGCACTCATAAGGCCTCTCTCCAGTATGGACTCTCTGGTGCTGAGCAAGTCTGTATTTGCGGCAGAAGGCTTTCCCACATTCACTGCATTTGTAAGGCCTTTCTCCAGTGTGAATTCGCTGGTGCCGAACAAGTGTGTGTTTGTCGCTAAAAGCTTTCCCACATTCGCTGCATCCATAAGGCTTTTCTCTAGTGTGGACACTCCAGTGCTGAACAAGTATGTATTTATAGCCAAAGGCTTTCCCACATTCACCACATTCATAAGGCCTCTCTCCAGTGTGGACTCTCTGGTGCTGAGCAAGCCTGGACTTCCAGCAGAAGGCTTTTCCACATTCGTGGCATTTATACTGCCTTTGTACATTGTGAGAGGCCTCCACACACTTGGTGTCCTTTTGTGGAGTGACCTGGTGCTGGAGAAGGCCAGAGGTACCAGGGAAATCCTTCCCAGGCTCCTGGCATGTGAAAGACTTCTTGTATACATGGACTGTGTGGCTCTTCATAAAGGTCTTACCCACATCTCTTCTAAAGAGTTCCTCTCCACTGTGCTGGTGAAAGTTCACACCTGCCCCACACAGTTTCTGACCAGGGTTTGTGCCAAGGTCCTCAGCTAGATGCAAACCACCTTCTAAGTACAGGCAGAACCTCTGCCAGGGATAGGACTTCAGGGTGGACAGGTCTGTCTTTGAAGCATTTATTTGTGGCACTTCTACAGAAACTTTCTGCTCAGAAGGTGTCTCATCCTCTGCTCTATGCCAACACCCTGAAAGCAGAGAAATGTGGGTGAACTTCATGTAGATTTTGGTAGAAGGATGCAGCCCCATTACAAATATGCATCTGACATAGAAACGAATAAATCCATGAGACTATTTTCAGGACAAGAGAGCTGGGGCAGGTTATGAAAGGACTGCTGTGCAGTATTGGGCCTCTACATGTCACAGAACATGGATGACTCACCAGGTTAAAGACACAGGATGGGGTGGAACACACAGAGGAGCTGGGGTCCACAACCCACTCCTCTGGGAACGGTTTTCACCAGGGCCTTGGCTGCTGGTGCCACATGTGCTGTGCTGTGTGGAAAGGTGTGTCCAGGCTCAGGAAAATCTGTCACTGAGTAGGTAGTGTTCAAGGACTATTTTAAGGATACGTGGAGAACTCATGACACATTAAGGTAGGCCAATATTGGAGAGCACATCAGAGTGAGGATGGAGAAGACCAATAAAGAGTGGAAGACAGAGAGGTGAGGGATAATCCTGGGTTCGAATTCAGAGTTGAAATGACAGAAGGAGCAAAGTATCAAGAATGGGTAGGAAAGATAGAAATGAGGTACACAGTCACAGGCCTTGTCCCTAAAACACTGTGGGGCACAGGACGTGTTCCTGATATGATCTGAACCCAGCCATGATATCACTTCCTCCTCCTGATGCCAGTCACCAAGGTGGGTCCCACTTTGGGTCTCTCTAGCTGTGTCTGGAGTCATGTCCACTCTGTCATGTACCCAGGGTTCACCTCCCAGCTCCAGTTGGAAAACAACATGGGACCTAGAAAATGCAAGTCCTAAGGGAAAGACATGACAGGTGAGTGGTCAGTACTGGCCCAGGGGGACAACCAATCCCAAAACAACCTCAGGAAAGAAAAATAATATCACAAAAAAAATCTTTGAGGAGGGTCTCACAGCAACAGCCAAGTGGACCCCACAAACACTGACCACATTGAGTCCCAACAATTCCTGAAATAGTGAGGCCCCAGGAAATGTTAGCTAGAGGGCAGAGCCAGGAGTACAGTGGTGTATGGGTCTACAGAGTCAACTTAGCAGGGAGTGGCTGAGACTAATGGAACCCACTGAACTAATTCCAAGTCATTTGACCCAGAAAACCTTCGCTGAGAAAACTCCAGAGCATCTGGTATTGGGGATACTTCTGAAAGGAGATGTATACACACTCACTCAGCCTTGGCACCCACAGCACAGCCGACAAGGAAGCAGTAATAGAGATGTGGTCACTGTCTAGCTGTGAAAAGAACAGAGTTGTCCTATGGAAAAAAGGGGAAAGGCAGAGACCTGCTCAGGATGCTGGGATAGGTGTGAGGGCCTTACCCAATGACGCAACAAGTGCAAAGGTCTCCAGGATCACATCACGGTACAGGAGTCTCTGGGCCTCATCAAGAAGCCTCCATTCCTCCTGGGAAAAGTACACAGCCACGTCCTCAAAGGTCACAGAGCCCTGTGATGATGGGGACAGATGTGTACATAAGCAGCCTCTCTCCCCAGGACCCCATAAGTACCCCTAACCCATACTCACTCTGGGTTCATCATCCTCCCCAGCTCCCTAACTTAAAGGGCAGTGGTACCCAAAAACTCTTCGTACTTCCTTGAGCACTAGATACAACTCTCAGCAACAACAGGCAGGTGGACAGATAGATGCCATCTAAGCTGTGGGCCTGGTATTCTGGGCCCCCTCCCTCTCCAGCGAGACAACAGCCTGAGAGTCCCCAGGATCACGTCTCCTAGACACAAACAAACTTGGGCTCATCGTCCTCTCTTAAACTCCTGGTATGAGGGCTCTGGGGCAATTTGGTCACACACCTTCCCCACATGCGTATTACTCACTGGCTAACTCCTCATACATCTGATCCCCATCACCACCACCCGGCCCACAAAGTGGCATGTCTCCTGCCTCCTCACATACCCTTCTGCACACAGCATCAGAAAGTGCCTGCCAATGCAACAGGATCCCACTGTACCCCAACTCTCCACTGGCGGTTCCCCAGCCCTGTTCTGAAGGCTTCCCCACCAGGCCTTGTTCCTAACTTTAACCTCGGTCAAAACATGCACATCTAAATACGCCTGGTCAGGTTCCACTTCTGTGTTCCTCACTATGTCTCTTCACCAATTAGAACCTTGTCCATATAACACCCATTCAAAATCCACACCCACTTGACACACCTTAGGTGAACTCATGTGACATTGTGACAGAAACTCCCCAAGTTCCACCACAAAAGGCTGGTGAGTGCATAGGAGGAGAAATAAGCACCAGCCTGACTTTGCTATTACTTCACCTCCATTACTGCTTTCCCTCTGCATTAATTTCGTGGCCACTCCCCCCACAAAAACCTGGGCCACCCGCTGGACTTTCCCTACCGCCTACCTTCCCGCTGATGTTCACTGCTCTTGTAGTTCTTTGTGACAGCCCAAGTCTCTTCCTTTGTCCCATAAGGGCATACTGAAGCCTCCCCCAGCACTCTAGCGCTGCATGTTCAGCCGGTTGTTTCCTATACCTGGGAGTCAATGGAACATTTGAGACTCAACACAGCCAAAACCCAATTCCTAATATTCTCACTGAAAATGACTCCTACCACTGACTTCCCCATCCCAGTTCATGGCACATACCCCCTTCCAGATGCAAAGGGAAAAAAACTTTTGGAGTCATCTGTGAGCCCTCCACATCAAAATATCTGGTCCACCTCTACTTAAGAAACAAATCCAGAAGCCAAGTATTTCCTACCTCCACATCTGTCACTCTCGTCCAGGCACAACAAATGTGCTTCTAGAGGATTACAAGAGCCTCCTTGATTATCTCCTTGTCTTCCTCTCCCCAAGTCTGCTGTGCACACCGCAGCCAGGGGTAGCCTCTTAAAACCTAAGTCACATCACTTTTCCCCTCTGTTCCAAAAATTCCGTATCTGCCATCATTCTCAGAACAAAAACCCAACCTCTCAGGCTACCATTCTATGCCTGACTCTGGCCCCCTTGTTCTCTGTTCTCACCAGACATTAACAGAGACCTACAAGTCCTAAAACACTCCCATCTCAATCTCATCCTCAAACATTTGTACGTACTACCCCCATACCTGAGACAACCTTTCACATCTCAGTCCATTGACTGCCAAAATGGGAATCTGTCCATATAACCTCTGGCCTGGACTTGGAAACCTGGGCTGAGGGTTTCTCTAGGGTCTACAGCCACCAAGTCCAGGAAGAGTGACAGCAAAATACTTCCAGGACACCTACACTCACCGGTGCAGAGTTCATAAGTGGTTCTGTTGAACGTGGAACCTGTGGGAAGACCAGGGCCATGTAATATTAATTCCCATCAGCAACATAGACAAAAAAGAAGATTAATGAGTGAAACATTTAATATTTCAGGCAAAGACAAATACTTAAGGGAAAAACAAAGCATGTAAAAGAGGGCAGAAAGTATTTTGGAGTTGTGCCATAAAATCATGAGGATATCTTGAGAAAAGGCTTTCCAGAAGTGGAAAACACAAGTGCAGAGACTCTCTGTCAGAGTCACGTCTGGCGTGTTTGACTACCATCTATGAGGACAGTGTGACTGCAGCCCAATGAGAAAAAAGAATACAGGATCATGTTGGCAAAGAAATGGTTGTGTCAGGATATATAACACTATTAGAGCCCTAAGCCACAAATACCAAATTAAGTCTCATTTCATGTACAGCTCTGTTTCTGACACTTGCATTTGATTCCCTTATTCTGCCTCTCCCTTGCCAATAACACATTTTTCTCTTCTTGTGGCTTGTAGTTGGCCATAACAGCTGACCAGGAGTTTTTATACTTCCTTTTCAAATTTTACTTTGGTTATGTTAAAAATTGTTTTGTATAAAATTCCAACTTACATAACCCATAGATTAAGTTCTGATTTGAATTATTATAACATTATATAATAGGATTCAAGAACATGTACTTTTTTCATTTATTCATATTCTTTGATATATCCATGTTTTTTTTCCCACAAATGTTCAGAGATTATTTGTAATTTCCTAAATGCTTTTTTCGCATGTGATAGAGAATGGAACTACCATTTACTGGCTTCACATCCAAACTGAATCTGTGATAAAGGGGTTGTTGCTAGAATCAGAGTAAAAGTGCTTGCCCTTCAGCAGTTTGGGATAACTGGTTGTCATTTCTGATACTTTAAACTTAAGAGAGGGGAATTCCCTGGCAAACCAGTGATTAGGACTCCGTGCTTTCACTGCTGAGGATGCGGGTTTGATCTCTGGTCTGGGAAGTAAGATCCCGCAAGCAGCATGGTGGGGAAAAAAGTAAAGTAAAAGTAAAGTAAAATAAAATAATCTTAAGACAAAGGAAACAAGCTGTAGGACCTGACCTCTATTCCATCCTCTATGGAAATATCTTCTTGCTTTCTAAACGCCTTGAAAGGGATTCGAAGCCTTATAACTTATTACCCTTACAATGATTCATTTCGTCCCCCTTCAAACAAGTATTTTAACAAGATATTTCTTAATCATTTTCTTTTCCAATACCACCAGAGTAAGAAAACTTAACAATAAAATAAATATTATTATAAGGGTACAATCACTGAAAAAGCACAAACTCTCTAAGTGGACGTACACTGTAAAACTGTAAGTTTACCTAATACATAATAAGTATGTATCAAAATTTAACTATGGGGGACTTCCCTGGTGGTCCAGTGGGTAAAGCGCTCCCAATGCAGGGGGCCCAGGTTTGATCCCTGGTCGAAGAACTAGATCCCACATGCGTGCTGCAACTAAGAGTTCACATGCCACAACTTAGAATTCTGCATGTCGCAACTAAGGAGTCCGCATGCCACAACTAACAGTCCACATGCCACAAGGAAGAGTCCACATGTCGCAATGAAGATCCCGCGTGCTGCAACTAAGACCCAGTGCAACCAAAATAAATAAACAAAATATTCCTTTTTAAAATGTAACTATGGAATAGATTAAGTAGAATCATCTCATTCAAAGACCTAAGTTAAAATTAGTAACATGGAGCAAAACAAGATCAAAAAGTGGAAATGTTCATTTAAATACAATAATAATTTTAACATATACCCTAGACAACTGTATGCTTGATATACCCCAGAAGACATGGCAGGTATGACTATAGTAGCAATGTTTATCAATACAGAAAGCACACACCATTGTAAAGCAATTATACTCCAATAAAGATTTTTTTTAAAAAAATACAGAAAGCAGACCAAAAAACAAAACAAAACAAAACCAAAAAAAACACAAAAAAAGTCTTCAACAGCAGAATTTAAAAGGAAATTTTACTCATATATTCATACTAAAGAATACTGTACACACACACAAAAATTAACGGACAGCTATGAAAAACATGAGTAAAGTCACGCCATGTTGTGCAAATGAAGGAAAACACATCATAATATTTACCTGATACCATTCATAAAAACTTTTAAAACAACTGAGCGAAGGTTAACTGCAGTCGTGGAATAATTTCCACGTAGTTGGTGAAATTATCAAGAATAGCAAGGGCTTCCCTGGTGGCGCAGTGGTTAAGAATCCGCCTGCCAATGCAGGGGACAGGATTCGAGCCCTGGTCCAGGAAGATCCCACATGCTGCGGAGCAACTAAGCCCGTATGCTACAACTACTGAAGCCCGCGCACCTAGAGCCCGTGCTCCGCAACAAGAGAAGCCACCCAATGAGAAGCCCGCGCACCTCAACAAAAAGTAGGCCCCGCTCGCCGCAACTAGAGAAAGCCCGCGTGCAACAACGAAGACCCAACACAGCCAAAAATAAATTAAAAAAAAAAAAAAAAAAGAATAGCAAGAAGGCGGCTTCCCTAGCATTGCAGTGGTTAAGAATCCGCCTGCCAACGCAGGGGACACAGGTTCAAGCCCTGGTCCGAGAAGATCCCACATGCCACGGAGCAACTAAGCCTGTGCGCCACAACTACTGAGCCCGCAGGCCACAACTACTGAAGCCCACGTGCCTAGAGCCCGTGCTCCACAACAAGAGAAGCCACCGCAATAAGAAGCCCGCGCACCGCAACGAAGAGCAGCCCCCATCTCTCCAACTAGAGAAAGCCCGCGCGCGGCAACAAAGACCCCATGCAGCCAAAAATAAATAAATTTTTTAAAAAGAAAAAGCTTACTTAAAACATCAGACAGGGCTTCCCTGGTGGTGCAGTGGTTGAGAATCTGCCTGCTAATGCAGGGGACACGGGTTCGAGCCTTGGTCTGGGAAGATCCCACATGCCGCAGAGCAGCTAGGCCCGTGAGCCACAATTACTGAGCCTGCACGTCTTGAGCCTGTGCTCCGTAGCGGGAGAGGCCACGAAAGTGAGAGGCCCGTGCACCGCGATGAAGAGTGGCCCCCGCTTGCCACAACTAGAGAAAGCCCTCGCACAGAAACGAAGACCCAACACAGCCATAAATAAAATTAAAAAAAAAAAAATCAGACAATATCTTAACTTTTGGGGGATGGGGATAATCGTTTTGAAGGACCCCACTGGCGGCTTCTGAGGTCCTATTTATACCGCATTTCTTGACTTGAGCAGTGACCGAATATCAGTTTTAGAGCTGCTTATTCAACTACACTGGGAAGTTCTCTGCAATTTTTTTCTACACGGGTAATATTTCAATATTCAGAAAGCCAAGGTTTGGCGGGACAAATAAATATAAATATAGGACACTTGTAAGAGAATATTGCTAAGAACAAAAATACTGCAGAATAAGAAGAGTTGGCTGAGGGCCCGGGGGGCGCAGCATTTACCTGAATCGGATCCATCAGCGCGGCCCCTTCAGCACAGTTTGTGGGCGAAGCAGGGGCCCAGGCCCGGCGGCCCCTATCCCGGCCCCGAGACAGAGTCAAGGTGAATGGCGCCCACACCGAGCCTCAGACCCGCCTCAGAGCAGAAAGCACAGCGCCCTCCAGGCTCCCTGACCTCGCACCGGCCCAGGGTTGCGAAGCTCACCACCGGTGAACAGACCCAAGTTTACAAAATGTCGCCCGCCGTCCACGCCGGAAAACCCGCCCAGACGCGGTCCTCTAGGTCGACGCTCAGGAGCAGTGCCTTCCGGGTAATGTAGTTCACAGCGCTCCAGGCCCTAGCAAGGGGCGGTGCTCCCTGCCTCCGGAAAAGTTCCGCCTCACCCAGAGGGTGACTGGGAAGGAGTGTCTAGTGTCTGAGTACCAGGGCGGGGTTTCACGCTTCTTAAAGGGGACGCACCCAGATTTGCGTGGAATGTAGTCTGTGCTGATCACAGAGAGGTACAGAGACATAATATTTCAGATGTTCCCCGAACCTACAAAACCAAGTGGGCACATGATACCAGGGTGTTGCTCAGACACAAAGTGCATCCAGACATAGTTGAGGTCTAATAAACAGTGTCTTATTGCTCTTCCAATACATACAGGCTGAAGCTTTAGACTCAAGAGTTTCACTGTGCTCAGTCAGGGTCACGCGAGCGAAGACTCCAGACAGGGCCATGACGGGCAAGACAGAGAAGGGATGTGGGGCGGCCAAAAGCAGGTGGACCATGTGCTGTGTCTCTGGTTCCCTCACAAAAAACGTAGAGCCAGTGACGGTGTCCCATCCAGTGATCGATACATATTTCTTACTCCACATTTTGATATGTGTTCAGTTCTTTTTTATTTACTTATTTATTATATAAATTTATTTATTTATTTATTTATTTATGGCTGTCTTGGGTCTTCGTTGCTGTGCGCGGGCTTTCTCTAGTTGCGGTGAGTGGGAGCTACTCTTCATTGCGGTGCGCGGGCTTCTCATTGTCGTGGCCTCTCTTGTTGCAGAGCACGGGCTCTATGTGCGCAGGCTTCAGTAGTTGTGGCGCATGGGCTTAGTTGCTCCGCAGCATGTGGGATCTTCCCGGACTAGGACTTGAACCCGTGTCCCTTGCATTGGCAGGCGGATTCTTAACCACTTCGCCACCAGGGAAGCCGCAGTTCTTTTTTAGAAGCCAAGCTCTACCTGACTGAAAAGAAGAGTGACTTACCACTTGCTGCTTTCTGCCTGGAGTGTGACTCTATGGTCACAGTCATACTTTATTTGGAAAGGGGGAATCTGAACCCAGAGATAAAGGACTGGATTACATGATCCACTTTCCTTGCTGGGGAGTCAATATAATTTCACCTGCAGTTGCAGTGACAATGCATGGAGACTTGAGATTATCTCAGAAAAATATCTGTGAAATGTTGAAAGTGCTGATATCAACCATAATTTTAGTTATTCAGAAGTGGTTGCTGAAATAGCTCTTGGCCATGTGAACAAGGTTAGGATCTCAGTGAAGACTGAAGGAACACTGAAGTCTGAGAAGTGATGGAATGAAGCAGAGCACGTAATTACACAGGAAACTTGGCTAGCCTGTGGAAATGGCTTTCTAAATTGCGATTCATTATATATTTAAATCTTTTTTTTTTTTTTTTTAGTACAGCCTGAGGGGACATGCAAAGACAGCAGATAGCTTTGCCAGAAAGCTAAAAACAAACAGGTATCTGTCCCATCATATTTATTCCCTCCTTAACCAACACTCATTAAGTGCCTATCCCATTCCAGGTACTATTTTGGCTGCATGGGACACATCAATATCCAAAATGTCAAGGATGCCTGCCCTCATGAGTCTGACCTTCCAGTCAAAGGAGATGGAGAGTAAAAACTAATGACAACATAGTCAATTACATACTTTTTTGTGTTATGAGTGTTAACCAAAATTTCAGAAACAAAGGCCTGAATGAAAGAAAGAAGCATGTATTTGGGGCTTGTTACGACTGCAGCTGGGAGACACAGATTCGAGAAGCACTTGAAGTGAGTTCCCCTGGACTACAAAATGGAGGAAGGTTATAAAGGCAAAAAACGGAAGGCCACAGTTAGTTCCATAAGTTGTTTGTCAAGAATTACAATTGGAGCAGTCAAGATGTAAGGGTGTTTGTAAAGCAAGCATTGGTTGGAATTGGAAATGGCTTTAGAATTACAAGGGGGAATATTGAAACCACAGGGTTGTAGCTAGCAGATGTTTTAAAAACGTTTAGTATCTGTTATCAAACTGAACTTGGGTCTAATCACCTACTTTCTTCTTTTTAATTTTTATTTTATACTGAAGTATAGTTATTTACAAAGTTATTGTAACAGTTGGTTGTCTGTTTTATATATAGTAGTGTGTATAATCCCAAACTCCTAATTTATCCCTCCCCACCATATTTCTCCTTTGGTAACCATAAGTTTGTTTTCTATGTCTGTGAGTCTGTTTCTGTTTTGTAAATAAGTTGACTTGAATCATTTTTTAGATTCCACAAATATCATATTATATTTGTCTTTCTCTGACTTACTTCATTTAGGATGATAATATCTAGGTCCATCCATGTTGCTGCAAATAGCATTACTTCATTCTTTTTTTCTATCTGAATAATATTTCATTGTGTATATATACCACATCTCCTTTACCCATTAATCTGTTGATAGACATTTAGGTTGCTTCCATGTCTTGACTATTGTAAATAGTGCTGCAATGAACATTGTGGTGCATGTATCATTTCCAATTATTATTTTCTCCGGAATTATGCCCAGGAATGGGATTGCTGGATCATATGGTAGCTCTAGTTTTAGTTTTTTGTGGAACATCCACGCTCTTCTCCATAGTGGCTGTGAGCCATGTTATATTCCTACCAACAGTGTAGGAGGGTTCCTTTTCCTCCAGCACCCTCCAAACCATATGGAGGCCTCTTGAATAAATCAAGGTTTCTCCTGTTGGAGTTTTCATGGGAAATTGAATCTACCCGGATTATCTAAAATGGTTCCTTCCATGACCTTTATCAAGTCACTGGGATGATTAGGTTTTGGGAATGCACCCCTGGAATTTCCCCCAGCTCTATATAGAGACATTTCAGCTCCAGACACACTTTGAGAGCCAGTCCCTGACTTGAGCAGACTGAAGGCAAGAGGGCTCGAAGGGGTAAGTGACAAGCGGGAATGTCTAAAGAGAGTGATTAGAAATCAGGACAGATGGAGGCGGGCTTCAGAAAGCTTTGGCTTCCTATTCACCTTGCATTAGCTCAGAGACCTTGTGAAAGCAATGGATCTCCCTCAAACCCCACATTAACTATGGTTGATTGTTGAACTCTTCTGTGAGATGAGAAGAATGTTTCCACACACGTTGGTGTGGTGTGGTGTGGTTCATTTTTTCAGCAAGGGTTCTGAACCGCGGCCCTATAGACATTTTTGACCAGATAGTTTTTTGTTTTCCTACAAAGGTGGATGTCAGAAGAATAACAGAATGGATTATAGTTCCCGGTATCAAATATTGAAACAGTGGGGGAGTGGTGTCCAGTACTGGGATGAGGGATGTAGGAGAGATGGAAGTGTGGAATAAAGTGAAAGACATCAGGTTCATTCTTTTTGTTTGTTTGTTTGTTTTTGTCCCCAGCCTTCTGAACAGTGACTCTTTTGCAGAGGAAATCCCTTTCCATAGGGGTCAACTGGGCACCAGCTTCTAGAAGCGTTTGCTCAGAGTCCTATTGGAAAATTCCTCCATCAATATGGCTGAGGACCAGACATTTTTCCAGGGTCATGGAAAACTCCCCAAAGGCCCTAGATCAGAGTCACCAGTGTCTGTGCCATGCCAACACACACTTATGGAAAAGCCAGACTGTGACTGGGAGACGTGGCACATTCGCTTCAGAACATTTAGCAGCTCGGAGGAATCCGACCCCGTCCAGGATCTGAGGAGACTCTGTGAGCTCTGCCATCAGTGGCTGAGGCCAGATCTTCACACAAAGGAGCAGATGATGGACAAGCTAGTGCTGGAGCAGTTTATGATCTGCATGCTGCTGGAGTGCCAGGTCTTAGTCAAGGAGAGTGGAGTGCAGAGTTGCAAAGACATGGAGGACATGCTAAGAAATAATCAGAAACCCAAGAAATGGGTGAGTGGGACCCTTGTGATTGGTATGGGAAAGGGAGAGGTGGGGTGGGATCTGCAAGCTGGGGATTGAACAAGATAGGACCTGAGTGATTGACTCTAAATCAGTGATTCCCAAATGGCTGAGAGTTTGTATTGGGCATCGTTGAGAGATATTGATCTTTTAAACAACAAAAAAGTACGCTTGTGTGGTATGATGTCATCGGATGCCTTGAGAGCTACTTTCCAGGTCTTATAGGAGACCGATCTCAATTTAGTTTTTCCCTCACAGACTACAGTTCGCATACAAGGAGATGAATATCTTGTGCGAAGCTTGGATATTGAGACGTTTGAAGTTGAGCTCAGTGACACCAACGATGAGAAAGACCTACCCAGGGATCCCCAATCCCTTGTTAGTGAGATACCTCCAAAGAATGGCCAGCAGGTAAGCCAAGAGCTGCAGAATCCGGCAAGAGCCAAGGAACTGTCAAGAGGGCAGGTGAGTGTGTGATGCGCCGATCCCTAGAGAGAGTCTGGGAGAAGGTAAAAGAGGTTCAGATGGGCGTGGCTGCTAGAGTAATTGGTAGATTTGGCAAAGGACACAAATGGACCCATTGACTCCATGAATTCCCATGGATGCATTCGGTTCCTAGACATTTTCAAGACAGTGTGAGAATGAAGATTCATCCATCTTTGTCCCTCCGCCATGAAAGCTTGTGGCCATAAGCGTGAGGAGAAAGAAATCCTGTCTCAATGGGATGGTGCTGGGTCAATTTGTCACGGGTGAATGCTTTGACAGCTGTTTCCCCATGGTCGTTTTCCTCAGAGGCACTTCATATTTTGGAATTTTGTCAATCCCTTGAGTTGAATGAGGAGTTCCCAACTGGAGTGGTTTTACCTCTCAGAAGATATTGGAGAATGTCTGGAGACAGTTGATTTGTCCAAATGGGGATGGGGGTGGGGGATGCAATTGTTTTCTAGTGAGTAGAGACCAGGGATTTGCTGCTCATCATCATACCATTCACAGGACAACTCTCATCATAAAGACAAATCTAGGCAATGTATCAAAATGTGCTGAAGTCGGGAGACCTGGACCTAGAGTCCTTTGCTCCAGAGTCAGGGGCAGAGAGAATTTGCGATGACTTGGAGAGACGTATGTGTAGTGAATTCACAGTGCCAACTGTGATATCCGGACTTGATTGCAAGATGTGGTCAGTATAGATTAAGGACAGACTTGGGAATTAGGAGACAATTATCAATCGGGTTGTTAGCGTGGCCCAGAAGAAGTCAGGGTATATCCCCCAAACTGATATTTGGAAAGTTGGAGTCTTAGACTAGGATATGAGGGGGATGAGGGAAGAGGAGACAGAGCTTTCTATGGGCTAAGATGGATGAGTTATTGACTCTGCTTGGTTGCCCATTGACAGGACCAGAAAGGTCTCCTGCCAGAGATCATTCCTGAAACAGGTGAACTAGAGGGTCTGACACCCAAGGAAAACTTGGAGAAGGACCTGATGGAAGACATGGAAGAGACAAGAACCCGTCAGTCTCAAGAGCTTGAACTTCCAAAGCGTCGTGGTGAGTATAAAAACTTGAAATCCAGAGGAGTTAGTGACTCGCTTCCAATGGTGGCACGGAGCTGGGTACCCAGCATTACCATTCCTTGTGGGGGGCAGTGGGGAGCTGGTTCTCTAATGCCAAACTTCTCCATCATCACCTTTCCAGAGTGTTTCATAATCTAGACTCTTAGGTATTTTGGTTGATGGGAAGTCCTCAGCCAACATCAGTGCTGGGTTCCAGTGAGGTTGGCACCACGGAAAATGCTCCTTGTTAAATGTTGTGTGCTGAATCTCTTCTTTCAGCACATTCTGGGAGGGTAGAGGGCGGCAAGAATCCCCAAGAAGGAACTGATATTTCAAATGTGGATGCTGAATGTTTTCATCTCGTGTTCCAGAGGGAGAAGTTTCGACTAAGAGTGGATACAGAAGAGGTTCTCCAAGGGGTCTCAGACGTTTCAAAAGGAAACTGGCCAACATTCCCAGTTCCCAAGAAGTGCATCAAGAAGGAGCCACAGGGACTTTCCTGGTGGTGCAGTGGTTAAGAATCTGCCTGCCTGTGCAGCGGACAGGGGTTCGAGCCCTGGTCCGGGAAGATCCCACATGCTGTGGAGCAACTAAGCCCGTGCACCACAACTACTGAGGCTGCGCTCTAGAGCCTGCGAGCCACAACTACAGAGCCCGTGTGCCACAACTACTGAAGCCTGTGCGCCTAGAGCCCGTGCTCCTCAACAAGAGAAGCCACCTCAATGAGAAGCCCACGCACCGCAACGAAGAGCAGCCCCCACTCGCCACAACTAGAGAAAGCCCGCGCACAGCAACGAAGACCCAACACAGCCAAAAATAAATAAATAAATAAATAAATTTATTAAAAAAAAAAAAGAAGAAGAAGGAGCCACATCTTTGGACAAAGGACATTTCTCAGGACAATTTGGGTCCCATTCTGTTGTTTCACCTAGCACAGTGGGACCAACCAGTCCTCCTGAGGGAAAAGAAGCCAAGGGACAGGCACCCTATTAATGTAGGGTATGCAAGAAGAGATTTCCTTATCAATCTCAGGTTATCCTTCACCAGAGGACACACACAGGAGAGAGACCCTTTCGATGCAATATCTGTGCCGAAGGGTCCATGCAGTCTTCCGACCTGTGAACTCACGAGCGTATCCACACAGGCGAGAAGCCATACTGCTGTGATCTCTGCCCCAAGAAGTTAACCCACAACTCCACGCTGCGTGCTCACAAGAGGACCCACACCAAGGAGAAGACTTTCCGATATGAGCACTGCGACAAAGACTTCAGCCACAGATGGAACCTCAAGGTTCACCGATGCACCCACTCTGGGCGCAAACCGTACATGTGCCCCGAGTGTCACAGCGCCTTCCGTCAGCTAGGAAGTTTCAAACGCCACCAGAAAACACATTCAAAATGACTCACCCAGGGGTTTCCCTGGTGGCTCAGTGGTTAAGAATCCGCCTGCCAATGCAGAGGACACGGGTTCGAGCCCTGGTCCGGGAAGATCCCACATGCCGTGGAGCAACTAAGCCCGTGCGCCACAACTACTGAGTCTGCGCTCTAGAGCCCGCGAGCCACAACTACTGAGCCCACGTGCCACAATTACTGAAGCCCGCACGCCTAGAGCCCGTGCTCCACAACAAGAGAAGCCACTGCAATGAGAAGCCCACACACCGCAACGAAGAGTAGCCCCCGCTTGCCACAACTAGAGAAAGCCCGGGCGCAGCAACGAAGACCCAACACAGCCAAAAATAAATTAAAAAAAAAAAAAAAAAAGACTCACCCAGGACTCTGCCCTCAGGTCCAAGTCCCTTCTGCTCCAAGAAGGAAATTCAGGATGATTTGTCACTTCTGAGATACAAAGGATGGATGACATGTGAAGAACTTAGGAGGATACTGGAACCCAATTGGGTTCCATCCACATGAATTAGGAGGATCTTTGTGTGATGACTCATTTTCCCTTTGGCTTTTGTTTTCTACTTTATATAGCCTATTTTCTTATAAGTTTTTGCTTTGTGTTGTTCTTTTTCTTCCAGTGAATGCATGTCTCATTGGCTTTTAGTACTTCAGCATGAAACGGAGGCTACTGCTGATTGTCTTCATGTTAGGCGTGATTTGTAAAATAGGATGCTCCAGGTAGGGCGGCCAGATTAAACATAGGATAACCAGTGAAATTTAAATTTCAAATAAACAAATACATTTCTGTCAAAGAGTGTTCTGTGTATTTCCTTCTCCAAGATTTTCTACATGGAGTAGATAATAGCTGTGTTTTTGTCTATGTGGTCTTTATTTCGTTGAGATTTGTACCCTCTATACTTGTTCGCGTATTGCTTCCTTAGGTATTTAGAAAAAGGAAGGTTTCCTAAATTGATAGGCGTCATTCTTTTTCCCTACTGGTGTACAACCTCTGGTTTTCTAAATGCCTACTCCTAAACAGGTTCTTCTCACACTTTAGCTCATCAGCTGATTTTAGACAAGAAGTCTTTTAAGACTTATTTCATGAAAAAAGGAAAAAAAGATTAGGTAACCCAATTCGGTTACAACTATCAGATCTCAATTCTCTGACTCCCTCAAACTCTCCAGGCAATGAGAAAAAATTCCCTAGATCAGGAAAACCAATCTGTTTCCCCCGAAAATGCAACCCATAAAGTCTAAAATAGATAAAATACAATAAAGAAAATCTACTACCAAACCAATGTGGAGACCTCTTTAATAAATCATGGTTTCTCCTATTGGAGTTTCCATGGGAAACTGAATCTATTTGGATTCTCTAAAATAGTTCCTTCCATGACATTTATCCAATCACTGTGCTGATTGGGTAACAGGCAGTGACCCCTGGAATTTTCCCTAGCTCTGTGTAAATAGAGACATTTTAGCTCCAGACACACTTTGAGAGCCAATCCCCGACGTTTTATTTTTAACTTCTTATTTTATATTGGGGTACAGTTCATTAACAATGTTGTGTTAGTTTCAGGTGTACAGTAAAGTGATTCAGTATACATATACGTGTATCTACTCTTTTTCAAATTCGTTTCCCAATTAGGCTGTTACAGAATTTTGAGCAGAGTTCCCTGTGCTATACAGTAAGTCCTTGTTGGTTTTCCATTTTAAATATACCAGTGTGTACATGTCAGTCCCAAAATCCCTAACTGTCTGTCCCCCCTGCCTGCCCTTCCCTCTGGTAACCATAAGTTCATTCTCTAATTCTGTGAGTCTGTTTCTGTTCATGAATAAGTTCATTCGTATCATTTCTTATATTTCGCATATAAGTGATATCATACGATATTTGTCTTTGTCTGACTTACTTCACTCAGTATGACAATTTCTAGGTCCATCCACGTTGCTGCAAATGGCGGCGTTTCATTCTTTTTAATGGCTGAGTAATATTCCATTGTATATATGTACCACATCCACATCTTCTTTATCCATTCTTCTGTCAATGGACATTTAGGTTGCTTCCATGTCTTGGCTATTGTAAAGAGCACTGCAATGAACATTTGGGTGCATGTATCCTTTTGGACCATGTTTTTCTCCAGGTATATACCCAGGAGTGGGATTGCAGGATCATATGGTAGCTCTATTTTTAGTTTCTTAAGGAACCTCCATACTGTTTTCCATACTGTTCTTCATAGTGGCTGCACCAATTTATATTCCCACCAACAATGTAGGAGGGTTCCCTCTCTCCACATCCTCTCCTGCATTTATTGTTTGTGGATTTTTTGATGATAGCCATTCTAACTGGTGTGAGGTGATATCTCATTGTAGTTTTGATTTGCACTTCTCTAAGAATTAATGATGTTGAACATCTTTTCATGTGCCTCTTGGCTATCTGTATGTCTTCTTTGGAGAAATGTCTATTTAGGTCTTCTGCCCATTTTTTAATTGGATTGTCTATCTTGATGATATTAAGCTGCATGAGCTGTTTGTAAATTTTGGAGACTAATCCCTTGTTGGTCACATCATTTGAAAATATTTTCTCCCATTCTGTGGGTTGTCTTTTCATTTTGTTTATGGTTTCCTTTGTTGTGCAAAAGTTTTTGAGTTTAATTAGGTCCCATTTGTTTATTTTTGTTTTTATTTCCATTACTCTGGGAGATGGATCAAAAAGCTATTGTTGCGGGCTTCCCTGGTGGCGCAGTGGTTGGGAGTCTGCCTGATGATACAGGGGACACGGGTTCGAGCCCTGGCCTGGGAGGATCCCACATGCTGTGGAGCAGCTGGGCCCGTGAGCCACAAGTGCTGAGCCTGAGCGTCTGGAGCCTGTGCTCCGCAACAGGAGAGGCCACGGTGGTGAGGGGCCCGTGCACTGCCGTGAAGATTGGCCCCTGCTTGCCGCAGCTAGAGAAAGCCCTAGCACAGAAACGAAGACCCAACATAGCAATCAATCAATCAATCAATCAATCTTTAAAAAAAAAAAAGCTATTGTTACGATTTATATCAGAGAATGTTCTGCCTATGTTTTCCTCTAAGAGTTTTATAGTGTCTGGTCTCACAATTAGGTCTTTAATCCATTTTGAGTTTATTGTTGTGTATGGTCTTAAAGAATGTTCTACTTTAATTTTTTTACATGTAGCTGTCCAGTTTTCCTAGCACTATTTTTTTTTAATTTTATTTATTTTTGGCTGTGTTGGGTCTTTATTGCTGCGTGGGCTTTCTCTAGCTGTGGCGAGTGGGGGCTACTCTTTGTTGTGGTGCATGGGCTTCTCATTGCAGTGGCTTCTCTTGTTGTGGAGCACGGGTCCTAGAGAAAGTGGGCTTTAGTAGTTGTGGCACACGGGCTCAGTAGTTGTGGCTTGTGGTCTCTAGAGCACAGGCTCAGTAATTGTGGCGCACGGGCTTAGTTGCTCCACAGCATGTGGGATCTTCCCGGACCAGGGATTGAACCTGTGTCCCCTGCATTGGTAAGTGGATTCTTAACCAATTCTAAACCCCTACTCATTTCAGGAGCTGAAATGTCTCTAGTGGATTCTTAACCACTGCACCACCAGGGAAGTCCCCCAACACTATTTATTGAAGAGATTGTCTTTCCTCCATTGTATAGTCTTGCCTCGTTTGCCACAGATTAATTGACCATAGGTGCATGCGTTTGTTTCTGGGCTTTCTATCCTGTTCTATTGATCTATATTACTGTTTTTGGTGCCAGTACCATACTGTTTTGATAACTATAGCTTTGTAGTATAGTCTGAAGTCAGGGAGCATGATTCCTCCAACTCCGTTTTTCTTTCTCAAGTTTGCTTTGGCTATTCAGGGTCTTTTGTGTCTCCACACAAATTTTAAGATTTTTTTGTTCTAGTTCTGTAAAAAATGCCATTTTTAAATTTGATAGGTATTGCATGGAATCTGTAGATTGCCTTGGGTAGTATAGTCATTTTGACAATGTTGATTCTTCCAATCCAAGAGCATGGTATATCTTTCCATCTGTTTGTGTCATCGTCGATTTCTTTCATCAGCATCTTATAGTTTTCAGAGTACAGGTCTTTTATCTCCTTAGGTAGGTTTATTCCTAGTTATTTTATTCTTTTTGATGCAATGGTAAATGGAAGTATTTCTTGAATTTCTCTTTCTGATCTTTCATTGTTAGTGTATAAAAATGCAACAGATTTCTGTGTATTAATTTTGTAGCCTGCAACTTTACCAAATTCATTGATGAGCTCGAGTAGTTTTTTGGTAATGTCTTTAGGATTTTCTATGTATAGTATCATGTCATCTGCAAACAGTGAGAGTTTAACTTCTTTTCCCATTTGGATTCCTTTTATTTCTTTTACTTCTCTGATTGCCATAGCTAGGACTTCCAAAACTATGTTGAATAAAAGTGGCAAGTCACTTGTCTTATCTTGTTCCTAATCTTAGAGGAAAAGCTTTTAGCTTTTCACCATTGAGTAGGATGTTAGCTGTAGGTTTTTATGGCCTTTATTAAGTTGAGGTATGTTCCCTCTATACTATCAGCTATCTTGTTGCTTGTCAAAGACATGTTGACTGAAGTTTTGGAAGATGTTTCATGACCTTCAATATGCAAGAAAAGACAGGGCATAAAGGAGAGTTGGAGAGGGATATCTTTCTGGCCTTGATAATCATTGATTGCTTTCTGACCTAGCAAGTAAAATTTATTGAGATATTTATTATTCTCTATCTGAGATATTTTCCATTTCTTTTAAAATCTGAAACCTGTCTGTAAAGGAGAGCAAATAATCACATGCCATTTTCTGCCAAGATAGCGGGTGACCTTCTAACCGTTGAAGCCCATGTGCAAAGGGGGCATCTTACCTGGGAAACAAAGGTTTGGCATTCCATGGTCTCATCTCCTTTATGGAAACTGATTTAGCAATCCACCTGAAATTGCAGCAACAGTGAATGCACAGGGAGTTGAAATTATTTCTGAAAATTCTTATGAAATGGATATTACAAAAAGTTAATGATAATGATTATGTAGTTATGCAACGAAATTGACAAAAATTGCAGAGAAACGTATGTTACAGGAGAAAGAAAGTTAAGATCTCAGTGAAGTGGGAGTGAGAGACAGAGATGTCTGAAAAAGTCATAGAATGAAATTGAACCTGTGGCTGTGCTAGAACCTTGGCCACACTCAGGGTTTTATCTCCAAACAGTGCTTCCGTTTCACATTTGAAAACGTTGGACTCTAGCAACTTGGAGAGATAGGGTCGAAATGACATTTTGAAGAACTTACTGGAAATGTAAAAAATAAATAGGAGAACCATAATGTCATGTGTATTTACTGCTCTAACACGTGTTCAATAAACCCCTACTCAGTTTCAGGAACAGTGGTAGGTTCATGAGACACATCTGCAATAGGGTGGCCAGTTCTGTCTATACAGGATATTTCCTGTATTTAATGATTTTCGTCCCGGTTCCTATACTGATTTGTCAGGCTGCCTTAAGTCTCTTGTAGTCCACTTTTTGAAATGCTTTGCAAAAACTTGACACAGTGCAATTGTTCCATCAATACTGGAAATGATGCGCAGTCAACTATAAAACAGCATGTAATAACAGTTAAGCATGAGAGATATAAGTTTTCCACTACTAGCAAAGAAGACGATAAAATAAGATTGTTATTAAGAAGAATGTGGGTAAAAAAGATTTTTAAAAATCAAAGGAGAAGTTGTAGTGGTCTTCCACACTGTACAGCATCATCTGTCCTCCAGCTCACAATGCTACTTATAGCCTGTGTCTCCATGAGGAATGTTCAGTGGACAAAGGAATCAAATCAATTGGATGAGACTACCCTGGAAACTATGAAACAAATTAAATGGAATATAGAGAGTAACTACAAGGAATTTTATAAACAAATACTACAAAACAAGGAAAAGTTAAGGAGAAGCAAATTACCAGGTAAGTATACTTAAAGAGGTATGAAACTTAGTTATAATTTCCTTCAGAAACACAACAAATGATTTTTATATAAGTATGTCCCATGCAACATTTTCCTCTTATTTCAGTGTATATGTGCATAAGGAGTTAGAAAAATTCAAAATTTACTGGGCCAGATATTGTTTACTAACTCTAGCAAGCCTACTTTTCCACATTATTATACCTAATAACCCTCTCAAGTAATTTCTGCTACTCATCCCCTCAATGGTAAATTCTGCATGTTGGGAGGCCTTTTTCTTTAAGGGAGAAAAATTCCACCAGAAGAATAATATTATAAACCTGAATTGGAATATGAGGCAGCCATTGGTCATTTTGGGCTCCTCATGCCACTTAGGAAAAAAGGGAAATGCTCTACTGCCCAGGTGATGATGATTACTCTTTTTTACCAAGAGGAACCTGAGTTGCTGCTCTCAATGGACTCCTGGAGCACAATGTACGGAATCTGGGGCATTATCCAGGGAATGTGACAGTAAATCCATGTCCAAAAATAAACCTGCAACAACACGATGAAGGCAGGATCCCTTGGAGAGTCGGACCATTCTGGTTTTGAATTTTTGGTTCATCCACCAAATTAAAAAGCAAACCAAAACAAAGAAACCTCTGCCTAGCTGAAGGTCTGGCAAAGACAAAGGTGTAGGATGGGTGATGGACAATGAGTGAAAATTAAAATAAAGTTCAACATGTGACCAGTTAAGAAAACAAGAAATCTCACTATTGTGGATATCTTCTTTTTTTAGATAGGAGAGATTGACTATACAAATTGGCAACGGGCACAGCAAATATAAAATAGAACTCAAGACTGCTCTCATGACCCTAGTAAGAGTTGTTGATTTTCAGTATTTTCAGCTTTTTACTTGCTGTTAGGATGGAGTGGTAACTTCCAGCTTCTTACAGGACAGAAAACGGAAGTCCCTCTATCTGTTCTTTTCTTCATTTCTAGGGTCTTTGACTTATTTCTTCATAAGAATCTAAAACTCATATGTCTAAAATTACACAAAAATAGGCACATTTAGATATTTTAAGTATCTTCTCTTAATGCCTCAAATCTCTAAATTTTGACTGTCATGAACTTTATGAAACAGAAAGACTTAAATTCAGACACAATTATCTTAAATTTTTCATTAAGTACATTGTGCACATTGGGACTTTAAAAATACAACCAGACAGTGGCCTCTGTGATTGTTTCCTAGCTCTCACTCTAAAACTATTCTTTTGATTTCCTGGTCTATAATGCCTGCTGACCTTTGTAAATTTTCATTTTCTCAAGAGCCACCTGGTTTGAGGATTACATGATAAAAAGATGACCTCAAAAGGAAGGAATTGTACTAGCAGACTGCCTTTGGTCTTGACTGCAACTGTTTACTGGGTCTCCAGCCTGCTGGCCTACCCTGCAGATTTTAGACTTTGCTGGCCATCACAATCACATCAGCTAATTCCTTTAAAAATATCTCTCTCCTTTCTCTGTCTCTACACAAAATGCACGCGCTCACACACATACACAGATGGTTCTATTTCACTGGAGATCCCAATACATCACAGAACTGAACACTTAAAATAATGAGATGATAAAATAATGAGATGATAAAGTTTATGTTAAGTGAATTTTACCACAAAAAAATGATTTTTAAAATTCCCTAAGAACCTTTATGACACAAAGATACAGCTTAAAGACACTAGAAAAAAGCCAAATAAGAGAAAAATCTAGAACAATATGTCAGTGGAAGCTTGTATATGACGCAGATAGTTCAAAATTCTTTCATTTATAATGAATTCATATGAAACTGAATTTCAGTTTAAATTATTTAGTTTCAACTTCACTTCCCACTTTAAACAACTTTTTCTCATTGATTGTGAGAAAAAAAAAACACATTTCTTACAAACAATGCAGCTCTAATACATAACAAAGCCTTCCTTATTCTTATTTAGTGTCATTCCTTTGCACACACATGAATAATACTAAAAGTATATTCATACACTCAGTGAAAACAGTCGTAACAAGGAAACCTGTAAGATTCCCTTTATATGAAATTCTAGAAAACGGAAACTACAATGTCTACCTGGAGATGGCAACTTGGGTAGGCTTGGGAGACAGAATACAAAGTGGCTAATGGAAACTCTGTAAGTAATGGACATGTTCATTATCGTGACTTTGGTGATAGTCCCATTGTGCACACAGATGTGAAAATACATTTTACAATTTTAATATAAATGACATTGAGTATGTCAGTACCTCAATAAAGCTGTTAATAAATATTCCATATAAAATCTGGATCTCCTCTTTCTCTAAATAGCATCATATCAGGCAAACTTGTATTGACCTTCAGAACCCTTCCCCATGTCTTAGGTCAATTCTGATTCCTTCTCAAAACAGAAGAAAATGCTGACAAATGCTTCAATATGGGGAAATTATGCTAAGCTAAATAAGCCAGTTGCAAAGAGGTGAAAAATGTATGATTATACTTGTATAAAGCATCCAGAGTAATCAAATTCATCGACTGAGTGTAAAAAAGATGTTGCCAGGTGAGGTAGGGAGGGAGTAGAAAGAGATGTTGTTTAAGGGGTATAGTTTCATTTTTGCAAGATGAAAAAAATTCTGGAGATTAGATGTGAATTTTTAAACACACTACACCCAACAATTTAAAAAGTAGAGGGTAAAGTTTGTTACATATATTTTACCACAATCAAAGAAAAAAAAATAGTTCTCAGGGACAGATTAGAGCAGACATTTTGCTGAAGTCTTTCTGCATTTGCAATACTCTCTCTGGTGTGAACTTTTTGGTGCTGAATGAGGTGGGAGTTTTGGCTGAACATATGCCCATATTCGCTATACTCAGACCTTTCTCCATTGTGAAACAGATGTTTAATGCGGTTGGAGTTTCACCTGAAGACTTCCATTCACTGTACTTAGAAGGCCTTCGTCTGGTGTGAACTCGATGTCTAACGAGTGGGGAGCTGTACCAAAACAACTTTCCATGCTCGCTGTACTCAGAAGGCCCACTCCAACATAACTCATGAGGTACTTCTCCAGTGTTAGGAGTTTGTAGTAGTACCTAATTTGCCATAACCTCTGCACTCATAAGGTCTTTTGTTTTTTAATTGAAGTGTAGTTGATTTACAATGTTTCAGGTGTACAGCAAAGTGATTTAGTATATATATATATATATATATATATATATATATATATATATATATATATATATATATATATATATAAATTCTTTTCCAGATTCTTTTCCATTATAAGTTATTACAAGATACTGAATATAGTTCCCTGTGCTATACAGTAGGCCCTTTCATAAGTCCTTTACCACTGTGAATTCTCTGCTTCATGAGGTTGGAGTTGTATCTAAAGAATTCCCCACATTCACAGCACTCATATTGTCTTCAGTGTGGATTTTCTGGTGATGAACAAGGTGGGACTTCCTAATGAAGGCTTTCTGACATCTACTGCACTCATAAGGCCTTTCTCCGGTATGGATTTTCTGATGCTCAACAAGTATATGCTTGTGGCTAAAGGCTTTCCCACACTCTCTGCACTCATAAGGCCTCTCTCCTGTGTGATTTCTCCAATGTTTAATGAGGTTGGAGTTGTACCGAAAGAATTTCCCACATTCGCTGCACTCGAAAGGCCTCTCTCCACTGTGAACTCTCTTATGTCTAGTGAGTCTGCAGTGGTACCTAAACGCCTTCCCACATTCACTGCACTCGTAAGGCCTTTCTCCAGTGTGATTTTGCCAATGTTTAATGAGTTTGGACTTGGACTTAAAGTATTCCCCACACAAGCTGCACTCATAAGGCCTTTCTACAGTATGAACTCTTTGATGTCTAATGAGGGTGGATGTGTACCTAAAGAATTTCCCACACTCAGTGCACTCATAAGGCCTTTCTCCAGTGTGAACTCTCTGGTGTTTAATGAGTGTGGAATTATACCTAAAAAATTTCCCACATTCATTACACTTATAAGGCCTTTCTGAAGTATGAACTCTCTGATGTCTAATGAATGTGGAGCTGTACCTGAAAAATTTCCCACATTCGCTGCACTTATAAGGTCGTTCTCCACTGTGAACTCTCCCATGTCTTATCAGTCTATAGTTGTACCTAAAGAATTTTCCACATTCTCTGCACTCATAAGGCCTTTCTCCATTGTGTTTTCTCTGATGTTTCATGAAGTTGGCATTGTACTTGAAGAATTCCCCACATTTGCTGCATTCATAAGGGCTCAATCCAGTGTGAACTCTCTGATGACTAGCGAGTGTGGAGTTGTACCTAAAGCATTTCCCACATTCACTGCACTGAAAAGGCCTTTCTCCAGTATGGATTCTCTGGTGCTGAACAAGGTGAAACTTTCTAATGAAGGCCATCCCACATTTGCTGCACTCATAAGGCCTTACACCAGTGTGAATTTTCTGGTGCTCAACAAGGATCTGTTTTTGACGGAAGGCTTTCCCACACTGAGTGCACCTGTAATCACTCTGCCCACTATCAAAAGCTTCCCCACACTCAGTGTCCCTGTGTGGCTTCCCCGCACTGTGAGGGGCCGGCTGCTGCAGAAGGCCTGTGCTGCCTGGGAAGTCCTTTCCGTCTCTGCTGCATGTCAAGGTCCTCTCTGCCGAGTGAATGCTGCTGTTGGTAAGAAATGAAGGCTGCCCCTCATCCCTTCTGGAAAGTTTGTCTCTAATCTGCTCCTTCTGCTGCTGGAAAAGGTTTGCCCCACAAATATATAGCCCTTCATCAGGGTACATTCCGTCATGCTCAGGTAGGTGCAAAAGGTCTTTGGACAGTGGGTCACACATCTCATAGGGCTGGCCCTTCTTGGTGGATGGATCTGGCTTTGGAGTCCCAACCTCTGACATCCCTACAGAAACACTTTGCTCAGAAGGTGCCTCCTCATCCTGGGCTCCATGCCAACAACCTGTAAGCAGAGAAATGCTGGTGAAGTGCATGATGATTTTGGTAGGAGGGGCAGCCCCATCAGAAATGACACACCGAAGACTAAAGCCAGAGAGAGGAAGGTCTGCTGTGCAGAGATGGACCTGCATAGCTCCCATGATGCGAGAGCCCTGACAATAGGCAAGGACTGAAGGAAGAGTTACTGCCTCAGTCCATTTGGGATGCTATGACAAAATACCACAAACTGGCTGGCTTATAAAGAACAGAAATTTATTTCTCACACTTCTGGAGACTGGAACCCATAGATCAGCCTGCACTCTCCTGGGTTGCAGACTTCTCATAGTGTCCTCACATGGTGGAAGGAGCTAGGAAGCTCTGTGGGGTCCCTTTTATAAGGGCACAAATCTCATTCATGAGGGCTCTGCCCTCATGACCTAATCACCCCAAAGGCCCCATCTCCTAATACTGTCACCTTAGGCATGGGGTTTTCAACATATGGAACATGGGGGAACACAAACAGTCACACCAGAGCAGGGAGGAGAGGCAGGCCTCCAAGTCAACATGGCCAAGGCTACTGGTGACAGGTGAGCACTGTGTCAAAGGCTGTGCCCAGACCTAGAAATACTTGATACAAAAGAAATGCTAAAGTTCAAGGACTATTTAAGGATACATGCAGACGTCACGACATCTTACATATAGGTCAAATGTTGAACACTGCAAAGGGAGCAATGAAACAGAACATGTGACAAGTCACATGTGAGAGTCACAAAAGTGTGGTTGGAGTGTGACAGAAGAAATAAGAATGGGGAAGAAATGAGGTGTGGCACTGGTCTGAGCATCAATCAATAGTGAACACAGGACAGGTTCCCAGCTCTGACATCACACCCTTTCCCAGGACCTCACACCAAGCCCGGGTACTTCTGAGTGTCTCCTGCCATTGATGTAGTAATGGCCACACTAGAAGGTACCCAGAGTCCTCCCCATTGCTGCAGGTGAGCATTGATGTGGCACCTGAAAGAGGTTAGTCTTACGTGAAAGACAAAAAAAGAAGGGGCCAGCACACGTAGACAGAGATCCAACACAGGGCTTCCGGCATTCTAAAATTATAAGAACTTCACAGGGGGTACTGTGGTAACAAGCAGTGGTTCCCCAAATTAGTAACTAGGTTGGTGCTAAAATTCCTGGCACAGGAGGCCCTAAGAAATGTCAGCAAGAGGAAGGGGTAAGGCCTGGCGCAACAAGGGTCCAAGCATCTAGACAGAGGACCCAACCAAGAACAGGCCAGGTCTGAAGGGGTCTCAGACAAAATCTACATTTCTGACTCCTGAGCCCTATCTTGGAAGGACTCGGAGTAGAAGGGATGGGGCTCCCTGGGGAGAAAAATGACACTGTACACACAGTCCAGCCCCGGCACCAACAACACATATGCCAGGAAACCAGGAAAGGAAGCAGTACCCATGGTCTCAGTGTGGGGAGTACAAAGCTTCCCCCTGGGAAAAGGGAAAGAACAGAGCACAGCCCAGGGCACTGGGTGAGCGTGTGGACCTTACCTAGGGAGGTCACAAGTGCAAAGTTCTCCGTCATCACAGCATGGTACAGGTGTCTCTGAGCTTCATCAAGGAGGCCCCACTCCTCCTGGGAGAAATACACAGCCACGTCCTCAAAGACCACACGGTCCTGCCAAAACTGGAAGAGTTTGGTTCATGAACAGCTTCTTGTTTTAACTATATTTTTGTGGATGCTGTATTTATCTATTTGCCATCCATTAATTACAGGGCTAAACTAATGGCCAAATTTGTTTACATCTCCCTTGCAATCCAGAGCCCATACTCTCAACCAACTCCTTACCTAACTCTCACGCACCAGGTCAGTATTTCCCCTGCCCTAAAGCAGCCCAGGGCCAGGTAACAGACAGCTAGGGACAGTTCCCATAGCCCAGGTACACAGAATTATACAAACTAGTCACCCATAAACTTTTCATCCAATCCTCCCTGCATTTCCCTCAGAAGTCTAATAAAGGCTCTGACCTTTGGTGTCCCTTAGCTTGTGCTCACGCCTCCTGACCGAATCTGGTGCTTCTCCAGGTGGCCCTGTTACATAGTGTACCTCCTCCTCTCGGGAAATATAAGTAATAAAACTGTCTTTCAATGTCGTTGGCCTCTCTGTATCACGACTCACTCGCCTCCACAAGTTAAAATCCTGTGGGTGCAATCACTGATGCACTTCCCTTTTCAGGACCTTCAGCCTTCCCCCTACACATCCGTCCCTGCTCAACCTCCTCCTGGACGTCCCACCACGAAAGATATACCAGGTCCCAGTGGCACCAGTGCCTGCTCTCTCCTCATTACCATTGATCACTGTGTCCAGCACACAGCATAAAACACATGGGGGAGGGAGCAGAAAACCACCATCGAGGGTGTGGACCTGCATGCACGGCCCTACCCCTCTCCTGCCACAGTTTCCCTGGGGTCCCCCAGATGTTGACCCTCAGACAAACTCAGACTTGTCCCTGTCCTCAAGTGCCCAGTGCCAGGGCCCAGGGCCAACCATTCACACTCCTCCTTACCTGCATCTCACTCGTTGGACTGCACCTTCCTCATGACTCTAACCCTTCCACAGTGACAGTTCCACAGACAGCCCCAGCCCACACCATAGGCACTTCCTTCACCTCCTTACAGGGCACTCTGCACATGGAATCCAGGCAGTGAATGGAAATGCATCCAGCATTCAGCTCAGCCCAGTCCTGTCCCTGAACACCAAAGTCCCCTGGGGCCAGGGTCTGCCCCAAGCCCTGCTTAGAAGGTCTCACCACCTGGCCCTGTTTTCTCCTTCCTCCCCAGCCACCCTTCCTATGTGAGACCTCATGTCCCCTTAGCCCTCTCCCTCTTCTGTGTTGCACGAACTGTCCCATAAGCAGTCAGCACCTTCTCTCCTACCGTGAAGCCCAGATACACAGACCTCCCCACCCACACTGTCATTGCACCCTAAGTCTAGTGACTCTCCTAGCTGATCCCATTTCCTCCCTCAACATCCATCTCATGTCCGCTCTGGCCTCAGAAGACGCTCACATCTACATCCCGCTGTCACGCACAGACAAGGAAACTCTGCTCCCTCATCTGTCTTCGTGATGCGCATCACCACCAGCCAGGTACCCAACCCACAGATCTAGTCCTGAGGCCCTTCATTCTCACTCCTTGTCCTCTAATGGCATCGCCACCATAAACTAGAAATGATGCCGCCTAAAACTTACCTTCAGCTTCATCCTAGTCCACACACTGGCCACTCTGTTGTGGCCGTCTCCATCCTGAATCCGTCCTCTGAACTCCAGCCCTCTGTGTAAAGGTGCCCACTCAACACCTCCCCTTGGGAGTCTCTGGAACATTTGTGACATGGACAAAAACGGACTCTCCTTATTCCACCTGAAAATTCCTCCTAAAGCTGACTTCACCCATTTTAGTTGATGAGGCATCCATCCTTCCTAACAAGTCCAGAAACCTGAAGTCATCCCCAATTCTTCCTATCAGCCCACTTCCTTAGTCCCTCACCCTCCATTACATAAGACATGGACAGTACAACACTGTAAATCATCTATACTTCAATTAAAAATATACTGATACATTTTTAAAAATAAATAAAACATGGGCAGCTCTAGTTCAAAACACATCCAGAAAACAATCACTCCCTACTTCCATAGCCACCACTCGGGTGTAGCCACCACCAACATTCACCTAGATGACTGCAGAAATTCCCCTCAGGTCTCCCTGCCTTCACTCACACCCTTGTCTGTCTTTTATTCTGCAGCCAGAGGGAATCTGTTAAAACATGAGTCATAGCACCTTCCTCCTCTGCTTCAAACCTTCCCTACCTCCCATCAACCTGAGATGAGAGAACCAGGACCTCAGGCTATCATTCAAGGCCTGATACCTGTGAACCCCTATCCCAGCTCCCCATTCCCACCAGATATAACAGAGACCTGCAGTCCCCTGAACATCCCACCTCAGTATCACCTGCAACTGTCTGAACATTCAGAATCCTGAATGTAGTCAGGACTCTCTGCCACATCTTACCCCATCAGTTGTCAGAAATGGAACTGTTCTATATAACCTGGCACTAAATATAGGATCCTGGGCCTGGTGAAAGCACAGGGTCTACAGAGGCAAGAGAGAAAAAAGGGATAGAAGTCCTGGGACACTACCATTCCCTGAGGGCATACAGATCAAGATGATAAAGCTATCAGGGTGATAATTGGGATGGGTGAGAGGTGGGACCCCTCCACTCACCTGTACAGGGTCCATAAGCATTTCTGCCACTGCCATGGGACCCTGGGGGAAGAAGGAAGCCATGTGAAATGGGTAACAGTGGCAGGATCCTACAGCAGAGCTGGACCACCACTTCTGCCCTACCCTGGTGTAATAGGATCTCAGCCTGAGAGTCTAAGCTCGGTTCCTCACAAAACAGTATTGTCTCTTACTAGCTGAGTGACATTGGAGAAGGGTTAAACCTCCGTGAGCCTCAGGGAAAAGAAAAAGTTTATGAAGATAAGAATGCTTCCAACCTCACAGGGGTCATATTGTTATCTAACGTAAGGAGTACATACCATGTGTCAGCTATGACTGACCATAGGAAAAACGGTTTTGTATGTATTTTCAGTGCAACTGAAGTGATACAGTTTTGAAATCTGGGGTCTTTACTTTTACTGCTTTTTTAAGATCTCAGAGGATGTCATATAAAACTTTGCATTGTAAGCAAATACCTAGAGGTAAATCAATGCCAAGCCAATTACAAAGTGTTTGCATAAATTTAACTGAGTGAACAGGCTCATTTCTAATTGCCTGTGTGTATTTAGAGGAATATTGATTAATTAGTGTTTAAATTAGTTTTCATACATTCTTAAGTTAATGAGTTGTCGGGAGGGGCTGAGCAGGCAGGTCAGCTATAAGTTCATTCAGCAACCAGGCCTACCCACTAAATAATCCTCAAAAGGGAGCAGTGGATCATCCCTCTTGCCCTGAGGGGTGGAGGTGAGGTGGCAGTGCCCTCGTCTAGGACCCACTGGCTGCACCACTCTGGCTCACCTTCCCCTTGCTCCATCAGGAGTGGCCCTGAGGGTCAGTAGAGCCTGCAAGTGGAGAATCCACACAAGCACACACTGCAGGCTCCACAGAAGGGAAGCTCCTTACCCCATCCAGGCCTCCCTTCCTATAGACAGAGGCCAGAAGCCCTCCTATGTCAGGTCTGCTCTTTTCTGGAGGAAGCATCAGGGATGCCAGCACCCAGCCCTCATGTCCTCCCTTCCAACTCTCAGCCCTCCCTCACCACAGGGCCCATCTCATGTAACAATCTTAAGCGTCCCTGGTGGCGCAGTGGTTGAGAATCTGCCTGCCAATGCAGGAGACACAGCTTTGAGCCCTGGTCCGGGAAGACCCCACATGCCGCGGAGCAATTAAGCCCGTGCGCCATAACTACTGAGCCCGCGCTCTAGAGCCCGCGAGCCACAACTACTGAGCCCACGTGCTGCAACTACTGAAGCCCGCGCACCTAGAGCCCATGCTCCTTAAGAAGAGAAGCCACTGCAATGAGAAGCCCACGCACCGCAACTAAGAGTAGCCCCTGCTCGCCACAACTAGAGAAAGCCCGCGTGAAGCGACAAAGACTCAATGCAGCCAAAAATAAAATAAAAACAACAACAAAAAACCAATCTTAAGCCTCCCTCCTCAATCTGATCCCCAGGCCATGCCCTGGTCCAGTCCACACCCTCCACTCCTTTGATATCTCCAACCCTGCCCCCTTCCTCTACTTCCAGACTTTATGTTCACCTCCCCATATGGTATCTCCATTTGGTGACATCTCCATCTTGATACATGTCAGAATCAGCATGTCCAAATACAACTCATGATCTTCCCCCTGGAACCTGCTCCTCGCGCTGACTTCCCCATCTCCCCATTTTCAGATGTTCAGGCAAAAAAACTTGGATGGTACTTCCAATTCCCTACTTTTGCTTACAACCGTATTTTATGCAGCAGGAGATCCCATTTACTCCAAGTTTGAGATTTCTCCAGAATCTCATCCCATCTCCCAATGTCGCACTACCTTCCTGGCCCAGCCCCTGCTATAATTCTCCTGGGGTCTATCGCGGTGGTCTCCTCAGCAGTCTCCCTGCCTCCATTCGCATCCCATTCTCCCAATTTTTAACTTCTAACTCTGGACACGGTTTTCCCATCCCCATTCCCTTCACAACCTTCCATGGATTCCCCTTGCTCAGGTTGCCGTTTCAGGTGAGACACTTCGCCCCCCTCTGTCCACGACAAAAGCGACCCCAGGTTTCCCCAAATGCTGCCGACTCCGTAGCACCTGCAATCCGTGCACCGGCGGCCCCCGAGGGAACTCTCTCCCTCACCCCAGTCCACTGGCTGAAAGGGGACCCCTCCCAAGGCCGCCCTCTGTTCTGGACTCTGGGGCTGACCGGCAGGGAATTGAGCGGACCCACCACCTTCCGGATTTGGGACTCGGAGGCGGGGGTCGGGCCGGGTGGGGGCCCGGGAGACGCAGCACCCACCTGAGCCGGCCTCATCAGGGCCACCTCGGTCACCGGCCGGTGGGAAGAACCGAGCCGGGAGAGGCGGCGAGCGGGGCGGGAACTAGGGCACCGCCGTCAACTACGTGCGCAGGGGGCCTCACAGCCGCCTCTGGGCAGCGGGCCCAACTTCTCTCCTCCCGCTTTTCGCTCCGTCACCTCGGTGCCCACCAAGCGACGCCGACACCCTGCACCGGTGAACAGCCCGACAACCACCCAAACACTACCAGAGACAACGCCGGAAGTCCCGCCCCCATGCGAGGAACACGCACGTATGCGTCCCTGCCCTAAGCTTTCATTGGCTCAGTCACCGCCGCTTTGCACCGTAGCGACTTCTGGGTAATGTAGTTTCCGCTGCCACCACTTCCGTCTATGATCTGAGCAGAACTCACTCCCTAAGTGGCTGGTAGTGGCTTTGAGGCTCCTTCAGGGGCACAGAGAAGCGGAGTTCCCTGGCTCCAACGATGGGCGGGGCGTCCCCTGCTCTTAAAGGGGACGCACCCAGATTTCTGGAGAGCAGTCCAGGAAAACTTACAGAAAGTTTAGTGACCTGTTATTTCAGACTGTGAAACAGAGCAAGTTCCCAAATCTACACATCCAAAGGGACACACCATATTATAATGACACTCTATGTGCACTCATAGCTGTCCGCTATGCTGTCGCTTTTCAACAACTTGTAACCTAACAGGACTCTATAGGACTTTCCTGGAACGGATTCCTCCCCGCCATCCCATGTCCTCTGATTGCCTGTTGTTTGTAGAAGAAGTGTAGCCTCCTAGGCCTCCCGGAGGCAGGAAAGACAGGGACAGGCCCAAGGACAGCCTCCTCATGCATAAGGATTAGGCAGAAGCAAAGCCACCTACTTGTTTTGCACTTAATGCGGCCATGGTGCATGGAGGAATGGCTGGTGTGGTTTTTTTTTGGCGGTGCTGCGCTCTTGTGGGATCTTAGTTCCCCGACCAGAGACTGAACCCCAGCCCACGGCAGTGGAAACGCCGTGTCCTGACCACTGGACCGCCAGGGAATTCCCTGGAATGGCATCTAAAACAGAAACTTTGCAACATCTCAGCAAGAAACTCTTGACGGTGAAAACCATGGAGCGAGCGTGTGCTTTGAGGTAGGAGATAGATAGGCTTCGGGGTAACCTGCTGCAACTGGTTTCATGCTGACCCTTTTGATAAACTACTATTGGGACTAGGAGCCCTAATTGGATGAAAGATGAGAGGGTCCACCCCAGCCTCCACATTCTTGTGGTCAAGGAGACTTCCCAGACCCACACATGCGCAGAGGGGGTTCTCAAGTCGTCCAAGTAACTTTGGCTACATTGTAATATCATTATAATATGATTAACATTGCAATTTTGACACCCACCCCCCCATAGGTTTTGCTTAGGTCTTCTTGGGAAAGATTCAAAATGGAGCCTGGTGGAAGCCCAAATAAGGAATTGCAGATGACACTATCGTATGGGAGGGAAAAGGGGAGTCACCCTGGCCCAAACCCTGGAAGATTAACCCCATACTAACAACCTAAGCTGCCCCTATTGCACGCAGCTCACTCCGTGAGCTAGCCTTGTGCTGTCCCACATGTACTGTGCTTCTAATGAACTCTGTGCCTGCCTTGCAATCTTATTCTCTTTGTTGAATTCTTTCTCCAAAGAAAACAAAGACCGAGATCGTCTCGTTAGCTAAAATCATTCCCTGAGTTCCAAAGAGTAAATTTAATCAGAGAAGTGAGAAAATCCAGAAGGAAAGTAAAACAGTCAAGCAAGACAAAATAATAATTGTTTACTTGTTAAAGTCAAGGACTTTTAGTTCCTCTTCAAGGGTTATAGATAATATTCTGAGCCATGACCTTTGAGCTCTTTTACAGATACTGAAACCTGCACCAGGTGGGAGAAATTAACTACATGCTGCCTGCAAGCACATAAACCCCAGAATGGTTGGAACCAGAAGGTTGATGATGTTGACTCCAGATTACCTCACAACCAACCAATCAGAAGAATTTCCACGAGCTGATCACACACCCTACAACCCCCCTCCCTCATCGTATCTTTGAAAACCTTTCCCTGGAAGCCTTTGGGGAGTTCGGGTCTTTTAAGCACTAGCTGCCCTGAATTCCTTGCTTGGCACCCTGCAATGAACACTGCACTTTCCTTTACCACAACCCGATGTCAGTAGATTGGCTTTACTGCCTATGGGCAAGCGGACCCAATTTTGCTTCAGTAACAGACTGAAGCTCTGTATTCAGTTTAATGACCTTCAGCATATTTGGTCCAGGACAAGAAAGAAAAGACTTCAGATAGAGCCATGGTAGGGATAATGGAGGAAGAATGACAGGAAATGCAGAATTGCTTGAAAGGGTGAAACTGTGACTCTCGTTCCCAGAAAAACAGCTTTTCTGGCTGTACAGTCAGTGATTCTGTTTGAACCTAGTGAACAACACGTTTCTTCAAACAATATTTATTACTGCATATCTGAGATATTTTCCAATTCTTTTAAGAATCTGAAACCTACCTGAAAAAGAATAGTGATATATCACATTCCATCTTCTGCTGGGACAGTGTGTGATCTTTTAATGGTCAGAGCACGTGTACAAGGGGAGCATCTTGCCCCCAAGACAAATGTGTGGGATTCTAGTCTCTCCTCTTCTTGCTAGGAAGTTATTTATCACTTCACCTCAAATTGCAGCAGCAGTGTCTTCAAAGGGAGTTTAAATTATCTGAGAAAAACACTTGTGAAATGGAAATTACTGAAAGGTATTATTGATTATGTAGTTATTAAAATAAAGCAGCAGAAATAGTTCTAGAAAAGCATATGTGTGACATGTAAAAAAAAAAAAAAGTTAAGATCTTAGCCACGTTTAAGCAAGAGATAGTGAAGTCTGAAAAGCCAGAAAACGAAGCTGAGCCTGTGGCTTTTCTCTCCAAAATGTGCTTCTTTTTCATACTTGAAAACATGGCTCATTAACTGCTTGGAGGGATAGATTGAGACAATCTTTTGAAAGTCTTGCCAGAAACGTGAGAATGAATACGGAAGCTATGTTGTAGTGTGTATTTACTGTTCTAAGAAATGTTCAGTGAGCACCTACTGGGTTTTAGGCACAATTGTAGGTGAATGTGACACATGTGGAATAGGTTTGTCAGCTGCTCTGTGTATGCAGGAATGTTGCATGTTTCCTAAAATTCTGTATTTGTCTATTTAGCATTCATTTATGGCAAGGCCAAACTAATCATTTCTCTCTCTCGCAATTCAGCTTTCACAGACTCTCAAACATATTGTATATTTAATATTAACATTACATATTATAAACACCCCTAGAACAAACCCTAACATGTGTTTTCTCTTCTTGCTAAATAAGGGATGTGTCCACCTAGGTATTCTGTGCTGCTTTAGCCATAAAGGCATTGTAGAAATTAAGTAATCTCCACTAAGGAAAAGTAAAAATAAGATAAATTCCCTAAGAAAAGGACATAGAAAATGGACCCAGTGTGTCTAACAGGGACCCCAAATAAAATGGAGTTGGGAGGGAGGGGCTTTCCTCCCCACCCCCGCTGGGCAACTCCACTCTCTGCTTCTTGATTCTAAAATATTTCAAGCGCAATGATGACCCCCTTCTCTCCTTGGCCTAGGGCAGCCCGCCCCCTCCATAGCAGGGCTGTTGAGCCAAGCAGACAGGGCCAAGGGGCCAATCTGGAAAGGCCAGCAGGGGCCTCTCCCAATACTCTTGGGGACAAAATATATTTAATGGTTAAGGGACTCGTCCCAAGTCTGACAGCTAGAGCAGTAGAAAGGGCCAGAGGCCCTCCCACACAATCTTGAACCTACTCCAGGACTGGGGCCTGAGGGTAGTTGATCTGCACCGTTGACTCAGTATAGTTCAGAACTCTGCCATCGCATAGATATTTTTATTTATTTATTTATTGGCCGCACCGTGCGGCACTCGGGATCTTAATTCCCCGACCAGGGATCGAACCCATGACCCCTGCAGTGGAAGCACGGAGTCCTAACCACTGGACTACCAAGGAATTCCCCGGATATTTTTTTTTTATATATATAAATTTATTTTATTTATTTATTTTTGGCTGCATTGGGTCTTCACTGCTGCGCGCAGGCTTTCTCTAGTTGTGGCGAGCGGGAGCTACTCTTCGTTGCAGTGCACGGGCTTCTCATTGCAGTGGCTTCTCTTGCTGCGGAGCACGGGCTCTAGGCACGCGGGCTTCAGTAGTTGTAGCACACGGGCTCAGTAGTTGTGGCTTGCGGGCTCTAGAGTGCAGGCTCAGCAGTTGTGGTGCACGGGCTTAGCTGCTCCGCGGCATGTGGGATCTTCCCAGACCAGGGATCAAACCCGTGTCCCTTCCATTGGCAGGCGGATTCTTAACCACTGTGCCACCAGGGAAGCCCTCCCTGGATATTTTTAAAAGAAAAAAAAAGTTTTCTTTTCTTCCTCTTCCTGAATATATGGTAAAATTCCAAGTCTTCATCACTGCCTTTCCTTTGGAACCACATCTAAAAGAGAGTAGCTTGTCCTACACTGGTCTACAGTTATGGCTAAATTTCCCTGTATTCCTAACTGTTCTGTATATGCTGCATTTAGACTTACTTATGGCAAAGAAGGCATTTTTTTAAATGAAAAAAACTCTCAAGAAATCATGAAGATACATAAAAGCTACATATGCCTAAAAATCTCTGAATTCAGGTCCCATTTGCTGTTACATAGGAGTGAACAGAACTCCCACACCCACCCTTTTTTAATATAATAAAAGGGCCTTAGCATGGTTGCAGCTGTCACCACTACAGTAAGCTGGTTTACAGATGTTTTCCACTGCATATCACAATAAAGAGTACCTTGTGCTATGAAAAAATAAAATAAAATGGAGTCAGGCAGTCATGACAGACCTGGTGTTCAGTCATGTACTCTGTGTTCTTAGAAAAACAATGACCAAAAACTGTAAGGACTTCAGATTCTGCTAAGGGTCCTACCTAGAAAAGTCCCTAAGGAGAAGCTCTGATGACAGCCAATCATCGAAAACTTGAAGTCAAGCTGCACATGTTACTGAACCAAACTTGGGTCCACTTGCCCCATGCACAGTAATGCCAATCTACTGACACTGGGTTGTGGTGAAGGAAAGTACCGGGTTTATTGCAGGGCGCCAAGCAAGGAGAACGGGCACCTTATGCGCAAAAGATCTGAACACCCTGATGGGCTTTCAGGGAAGGTTTTTTAATGACAGGAGAGGGTCAAAGGATGTGTGATCAGCTCATGAACAATTCCTGATTGGTTGATGGTTAGGTAACAGGGTGGTATTTCAGAAATCTCAATTATCAATTATCTGGCTCCAACCAGTCTGGTGGTAGCATGCAGTGAACTTCCTCCACCTGGTGGAGGTTTTAGTATCTGCAAAACAACTCAAGGATATGACTCAAGATATTATCTACAGCCTTTGAGAAGGAACTAAAGGTCCTTGACTTTGTTTCATGGCTAAACTATCATTATTTTGTCTCGCTTGAATGCTTTCCTTTGTTTCTGCATTTTTTTACTTCTCTGATTAAATTTGTTCTTTGGAACTGAAAGAAAGCCTAAAAGGCTAAAGCTTTCCAACAAGTAAGAGGCAGGGGACACAGGGGTGGGGAGTTCTCTTCATGGGAAGGCCATGCAGGGTCCTGCTCCATTTCACAAGGGCTTGTGGTCAAGCTGCAAGGACCATCCATTCCCTCTACAAGTCTCCCAACTGTGGCTTCTGTGGGTTTTGCTTTTAAAAATTCCTCACCCCCTTCACCACCCCTCCCAAACATAGTTTCATTTACAGCTGAAGGTTGGGCATCTCTGGTTTGCAAACCTTGTGAACGATAAGCTGTCCTTTTGCTTTAAGATAACCCTTGGGGCTTCCCTGGTGGTGCAGTGGTTGAGAATTCTCCTGCCAATGCAGAGGACATGAGTTCAAGCCCTGGTCTAGGAAGATGCCACATGCCGTGGAGCAACTAAGCCCGTGCACCACAGCTGCTGAGCCTGTGCTCTAGAACCCACGAGCTACAACTACTGAGCCCGTGTGCCACAACTACTGAGCTCATGTGCCACAACTACTGAAGCCAGTGCGCCTAGAGCCCGTGCTCCACAACAGGAGAAGCCACCACAATGAGAAGCCCGCGCACCGCAACGAAGAGTAGCCCCCACTCGCCGCAACTGGAGAAAGCCCACGTGCAGCAACGAAGACCCAACGCAGCCATAAAAAAACAAACAAACAAATAAATAAAAGAATGATCTCTGAGAGCTGAGAGAGCCTGTGTACCCCCAAGAGTTACAGTGTTACTAAAAAAAAAAAAAAAAAGATAACCCTTGATTCTTTTCTGGGATTTTTTCTAATTTAGGAGGGTAGTATGATCCCCACCCTTTACCTCCTGCATGTGACTAGGTTTCATGTGGACATCTGTGGATTGCTGAGACTCTCATTTTTAGGGTGTTGAGAGTTTAGCTAAGCTACTCCATCGTGTTGCTACCTCGGCATCCATTTTGTTTGGCCAAGCAGCCTGCAGGGGCCTTAACCTGACACTTCCCCCTCATGGAATCACATGACCTGTTAGCTATCCCCCAACAATGCTGAGGAATATGGGACATCTTCTTTGGACAAGGGACCCAACTCAGGCTACTGCCAAGTGCCCCTCCTCAAGCTGATTCTGGGAGACAAATAATCTTCATATCCAGGGCAAGGAAATTGGTGAGGTCCTTCAGACTTTCCCAGGAGGCCTCGTGCAGCAATGCAAACTGAACCAAATATGGACTGACAGCTATTCTTTATCCTCTTGCTATTCCCTCCTGAATAGCAAATACAAACTAGAGGTCCCCACAAAATCCGTTCACTGTTTCATTCTGACAGAGCAGGAATTATCTGTTGTCAATCCACAGCATACAGTAAATAGAACCCCACGGGTAAATGTCCCTTAACCAATAAGAACTTTACCATCACAAACACCAGCAGTGTGAGCTGGAGAGTCCTGGGTCGGGTGACTTTGAGGGTGGAAAAATCAACCCAACCATTACAAGTCAATCAAATATACTCACTAAGAAGGGAAATCTCCACAAGCTGCCTGCAGAAGCCAGCTGGAGTCCTCTTGTCCAGAACTGGGTAATATCCCACCCAAAACAATCAGTGGGAAGGGAATGAGATACCCCAAAAGTCAAGAGACGGGTGAGTCCTCCAGATGAAGGGAGGAAGCGTAGCTTCCTGCCTGCTGAGCACTGTAAAGATGATTCATACACACTGCGGCACCCTGCCGTGTGGCAGAGGAGGGAAGGCTAACGTAACAGATACTGGCAACAACTTATTTCTGGCAAGGACTCCAGGCAGGTCTGGAAGTGCAAGGTGTATCATGAAAGCTTCCAATATATGTGGTACTTAAGAGAATCTCCTTAGGGGACTTCCCTGGTGGTGCATTGCTTAAGAGTCCGCCTGCCAATGCAGGGGACGCGGGTTCGAGCCCTGGTCCAGGAAGATCCCATATGCCGTGGAGCAACTGGGCCCGTGCGCCACAGCTGCTGAGCCCGCGTGCCACAGCTGCTGAGGCCCACGTGCCTAGAGCCTGGGCTCCACAACGAGAGGTCACCGCAATGAGAAGCCTGCGAACCGCAGCGAGGAGTGGCCCCTGCTTGCCGCAACTAGAGAAAGCCTGTGCACAGCAACGAAGACCCAACGCAGCCAAAAAAAAAAAAAAAAAAAAAGGTGCTGGACTTAACCTTGAAAAAAAATAAATAAATGTTCTTGGTGACACTTGGGTAGATAAAAGGCAGAATTCTGTGTTACCTAGGGCTTAGAATGAGACAAGGGCATCAGGCGGGGCACACAACGGACTGTACAGGGACACAGTAAGCAACCTGGAGCTGTATGGAGCACCCTATGTATAGCAAGAGGTCTGGGGCTAGCTAGGTTTCTGAGGCTCCCCATGGATGACCTGGCTGGAATAATTTCATGGTGTCAGGGACATAGAGGCTGTCTCCAGTTGCCTGGTATCCTGGCTCTAGGACATAAGGGATGGTGTAAAGCAGTCCAGAGTGTGAGTGCCTGATATAGACAGTGATTGGGTGCGGACTTAATCAGCTGCTCCAAGAGGGGAAATGACTAGCATCAAGCCAGGGACTCAAAACTGGACCAAGACAGTATTTTCATAAAACTATATACCAAAACACTGTGGTACTGTCATAAAGACAAACATTCAGACCAATGAAACAACAGAGTGCCCAGAACTGGAAGCCAATGTATTTGATCAAATAATCGACAAGTGTGCTAAGACAATTCAATGGGAGGAGGAAAGTCTTTTTTTAATATTTACTTTTTATTTATTTATTTGGCTGCGCCAGGTCTCAGTTGCATCACGTGGGATCTTCGTTGAGGCATGTGGGATCTTTTAGTAGCGGCATTTGAACTCTTGGTTGCAGCACGTGGGATCTATTTCCCTGACCAGGGATTGAACCTGGGCCCCCTGCATTGGGAACGTGGAACCTTAGCCACTGGACCACCAGGGAAGTCCTGGGAGGAGAAAAGTCTTATCAACAAATTGTAGGAAAGTGGATATCGGCATTCAAATGAATGAAATTGGACCCTTACCTTACACCACACCCAAAAATGAGCTCAAAATGGATCAAAGACCTAACAGTAAGATATAAACCCATAAACTCTTAGATGAAGACAAAGGAAAAAAGCTTCGTGATCCTGGATTTGGAAATAACTTCTTGGCATTGACACAAAAAGCATAGGAAACAAAAGCAAAACTCGATAAAATTACAAACTTCTGTGCAAAGGACACAATCAACAGAGTGAAAAGACAACCTATTGAATGGAAGAAAAACATTTGCAAATCATATATTTGGTAAGTATCTAGATATACATAAAGAACTGCTACAACTCAACAATCAGAAAATAACCTGATTTTAAAAGGGGTAAATATAGACATTTTAAAAAAGAATATACAGGACTTTCCTGGTGGCTCAGTGGTTAAGAACACGCCTGCCAAGGCAGGGACACGGGTTTGAACCCTGGTCCAGGCAGATCCCACATGCTGTGGAGCAACTAAGCCCGTGCGCCACAACTACTGAGGCTGCTCTCTAGAGGCTGCGAGCCACAACTACTGAGCTTGCGTGCTACAACTACTGAAGTCCGTGCCTACACCCTGTGCTCCGCAACAAGAGAAGCCACTGCAATAAGAAGCCCACGCACCTCAACGAAGAGTAGCCCCCACTCGCTGCAACTAGAGAAAGCCCATGCAACAACGAAGACCCAACACAGCCAAAAATAAATAAACAAATAATTAAGTAATTTAAAAAAAAAGAATATACACAAATGGCCAAGAAGTATGTGATCATTAATCATTAGGGAAATGCTAAATAAAATCACAATGAGACACTACACATTCATTAGGATAGCTACTACTAAACATGAAATGGAAAATAAAATTATGTTGAAGAGGATGTGGAGATACTGGAACTCTGTGGACCTTTGATGGGAACATAAAATGGTACAGCCAATAAAGGAAACAGTTCAAAATATTAAAAATAGAATGACCGGGACTTCCCTGGTGGCACAGTGGTTAACAATCTGCCTGCCAATGCGGGGGACATGGGTTCGAGCCCTGGTCCGGGAAGATCCCACATGCCGCAGAGCAACTAAGCCCGTGTACCACAACTACTGAGCCTGCGCTCTAGAGCCCGCGAACCACAACTACTGAGCCCACGTGCTGCAACTACTGAAGCCCACGCGCCTAGAGTCCGTGCTCTGCAACAAGAGAAGCCACCGCAATGAGAAACCCACGCACCACAACAAAGAGTAGCCCCGCTCGCCACAACTAGAGAAAGCCCGTGCGCAGCAACAAAGACCCAATGCAACCAAAAATACATAAATAAAATAAATAAATTAATTAAAAAAAAAATAGAATGACCATATGATCCAGCAATTCCACTTCTGGCTATACACCCAAAAGAATTGAAAGCAGAATCTCAAGGAGATATTTGTGCAGTCATTCTCACAGCTGCACTCTTTACAACAGCTAAAATATGGAAACTAGGGAAGTGTCCATCAATGGATGAATGCATAAGGATGTGGTATATGCATACAATGGAGTATTATTCAGCCTTAAAAAGGAAGGGAATTCTGAAACATGACACATGATAGATGAATCTTGAGATTATTATAACTGAAGTAAGGTATTCACAAAAAGACACAAACTGGGGACTTCCCTGGTGGCGCAGTAGTTAAGAATCCGCCTGCCAATGCAGGGGACACGGGTTCGAGCCCTGGTCCGGGAAGATCCCACATGCCACAGAGCAACTAAGCCCGTGTGCCACAACTACTGAAGCCTGTGCACCTAGAGCCCATGCTCCGCAACAGGAGAAGTCGCCGCAATGAGAAGCCCGTGCAGTGCAACGAAGAGTAGCTCCTGCTCACCGCAACTAGAGAAAGCCCACGTGTAGCAACGAAGACCCAATGCAGCCAAAAATAAATAAATAAATAAATAATAAATTTTAAAAAATCACTTAAAAAAATAAATTAAATACATAAGATAGCAAATTTTACGTATGTGTGTTTTAACACAATAAGAAGGAAAAAAAAAAACCCAAAAGTACATAATATGTACTTCACAGCGCCAATCAGAGCAGACTTTTGGCTGAAGTCCTTTCCCCATTTGCTTTCTTCATAATTTTTTTCTCTAGTGTGAATTTTTTGGAGCCAAATGAATGAGAGTTTTGGCTATAGACTTTCCAACATTCACTGCACTCAGAAGGCATTTCTCCAGTGTAAATTCAACAATGTTTAATGAGGCCAGAATTATATGTAAAGAAGTTCCCATATTTGCTGTTCTTTTTTTTTTTTTTTGGCTGCGTTCAGTCTTTGTTGCTGTACGCGGGCTTTCTCTAGTTGCTTCGAGCAGGGGCTACTCTTCTTTGTAGTGCGCAGGCTTCTCATTGAGGTGGCTTCTCTTGTTGCGGGGCACCGGCTCTAGGAGCACGGGCTTCAGTACTTGTGGCACGCGGGTTCAGTTGCTCCGAAGCATGTGGGATCTTCCCGGACCAGGGATCAAACCCGTGTCCCCTGCATTGGCAGGCGAATTCTTAATCACTGCACACCAGGGAAGTCCCCCATATTCGCTGTTCTTATAAGACCTTGTATCAACATGAACTTGCTGGTGTGTAACAAATCTGGCGTTTTACTACAAAAATTTCTCACATTAGCTGCACTAATAAGGCCTTTCTCTAGTGGGATTTGTCCAATGTCTAATGAGTGTGGAGCTGCAACAAAAGAATCTCCTACATCAAAACACTCATAAGGCCTTTCTCCAGCATGAATTCTCTGATGTCTAATGAGTGACATGGTACCTTCACACACACATAACCTGACACATATACTTGAGATGTTTTGCAGAAACTTAGACACCCACCCAGGTGGAGGATGTTGACCACAACCATTATATTCCAGAAACATCACCCTCTTACCTAAACACCAACCAATCAGAAGAAAGTCCACGAGCTGCACCCCTCAACCCTCTAAATGCCCGTCCCTAAAATCTGTCAGGAAGTTTGGGTCTTTTGAGCTAGAGCTGCTTGTTCTCCTTGCTTGATACCCTGCAATTAACACTGTACTTTCCTTCACCACAACCCAGTGTTAGTAGATCAGCTTTGCTGCACAGTGGGTGAGTAGACCCAAGTTCAGTTTGATGGCAGACATTAGACATTTTTAAAATATCTGCTACCTACAGCCTTGCGGTCTCAAGAGTCCCCCTTGTAACTACGCAGACATTTCCAACTCCAATCAATCCTTGCTTTACAAGCACCCTTACTTCATGACAGCTCCAATTATAATTCTTCACAAAGAATTTATGGAACTAACCGTGGCCTTCCGGTTTTTGCCTTTATAACCTTCCTCCATTTTGTAGTCCATGGGACCACAATTTTAGTGCTTCTCAAAACTGTGTCTCCCAGGCTGCAGTCCTAACAAGCCCCAAATAAATGCGTCTTAATTTCAATCAGATATTCATTTCTGAAATTTTGGTTAACACTCATAACACATAAAAGTATTATGTAATTGATTATGTTGTCATTAATTTTTACTGTCCATCTCCTTTGACCGGAAAGTCAGACTCATGAGGGCAGGGATCTTTGTCTCTTTGGATCTTGATGGGTCCCATGCAGCCAAAATAGTTCTTGGAATGGAGTAGGCACTTAATGAGTGCTTGTTAAGGAGGGTATAAATATGATGGCACAGATGCCCTGTTTGTTTTTAGCATTCTGGCAAAGATATCTGCTCTCTCTATGTCACCCTTCAAGCTGGCATTGTTTGGTATACTAAAAAATGATTTGAATAAATAAATGATAAATCACAACTTGGAGAGCTATATCCACAGATTAGCCAAGTTTCCTGTGTAACTACGTGCTCAGCTTCATTCCCTCATTCTCAGACTTCAGTGTTCCTTCAGTCTTCACTGAGATCCTAACCTCGTTCACATGGCCAAGAGCTATTTTGGCCACCACTTTTGAATAACTAAATAATGATTGATTTCAGCAATTTCAACCTTTCACAAATATTTTCCTGAGATAAGCTCAACTCTCCATGCATTTTCACTGCACTTGCAGGTGAAATTATATTGACTCCCCAGCAAGGAAAGGAGATCGTGTAATCCAATCCTTTATCTCTGGGTTCAGATGCCCCCTTTCCGAATAAGCTATGAGTCACTCTCCAGACAGAAAGTTGCATATGGTAAGTCCCTCTTCTTTTCAGATAGGTAGATCTTACCTTCTAGAGAAGAACTGAATACATATTAAAATGTGGAGTAAGAAATATGTGTCGGTTCCTGAATGGGACAGTGTAACAGGCTTTACGTTTTTTTGTGACGGAATCAGAGACACAGCGCCTGGTCCACCTGCTTCTGGCCGCCCCATATCCTTCCTCTGTCTTGCCCGGCATGGCCCTGTATGAAGTCTTTACTTTCTTGACCCTGACCTAACACAGTGAGGCTCATAAATTGAGTCTAAAGCTTCAGCCTACATGTACTGGAAGATCAACAAGACAATGTTTATTGGACTCCAGCTCAGCATGGATGCACTTTGTGTCTGAGCGACAACCCGGAATCATATGCCCATTTGGTTTTGCCGGTTTGGGGAACATCTGAAATATTAATGTCACTGTACCTCTCTGTGATCAGCACAGACTACATTTCAAGGAAATCTGGGTGCGTCCCCTTTAAGAAACGTGAAACCCCGCCCCGTGCTCACAGCCTCTGTACTTCCCAGCAACCCTCCGGGTGAGGCGGAACATTTCCCTGGAGGTTGGGGGGCACCGCCTCTTGCCGGGGACGGGAGCGTTGTGAACTACATTACCCTGAAAGCACTGCGCCGCGCGTCAGCGGCACTGGACCAATGAAGACTCGGGCAGAGGCACTTCCGTCTGGAGGACGGCGTTTGGGCGGGCCTTCCGGCGTGGATCGCCGGCGACATTTTGTAAGCTCGGATCTGGTCACTGGTGGTGAGGTTGAGGACGCTGGTCCAGCCCGAGATCAGGGAACCAGGAAGCTGCTGTGCCCGCTGCTCTGAGGCGGGTCTGAGGCTCGGTGTGGGCGCTATCCGGCCTGACTCTATCGCGGGGCCGGGACGGGGGCCGCCGCGCCCGGGACCCACCTTCGCACACAGACTCCCTTGGCGGCGGCCGCGCTGATGGGTCTGATTCAGGTAAATGCGCCCTCAGGGCCCTCCCCCAACTCTTCTCATTCTGCACTGTTTCTGATCTTACCAATTTTTTCTTGCGCGTGTCCTATATTTATATTTATTCGTGCCCCCAAACCTTGGTTTTCCGGATTTTAAAATATGACCTGCGTGGATAAAAATTGCACAGAACTTACACATGCAGTTGAATAAGCAGCTCTAAAATTAGTATCTGTTAAGCGCTGAGGTCAAAAAATGCGACCCCAGAAGCCGCCAGTGGGGTCCTTCAAAACAATTATACCCATCCCCCCAAAGTTAAGGTATTGTCTGTTGTTTAAAGTAAGCGTTTACTTGCTTTTCTTGATAGTTTTGCCAACTATGTGGAAAATATTTGACGGCTGCAGTTTAGTTTCGGTTGCTTGTTTTAAAATTTAATGAATGGAATCATATAAGTATTATGTGTTTTTCTTCATTTGCACAATATGGTGTGACTTTATCCATGTTTTTCATGCAGGGTATCCATTTTCCTTTTTGTGCAGTATTCTGTAGATATGAATACATGAGTAAAATGTCTGTACGTTTTCCTGTTGAAGGCCTTTTTTTGCCTATGGTTTTTTTGTTTGGGTTTTGTTTGGTTTTCTTTTTTTTTTTTTTTTTGGTTTGCTTTCTGTATCTATAAGCACTAGTACTGTAGCCATACTTGCGATGTGTTCTGGAGTATATAAAGCACACATCTGTCTAGTTTATATGTTAAAAATTTTATTGTATTTAAATTAACGTTTCCACTTACTCATCTTGTTTTGCTCCGTGTTACTAATTTTAACTTAGTTCTTTGAATGAAAATTATACTTAAGCTATTTCACAGTTATATTTTGACACACACTTATGCCTTACATAAACTTACTTTTTTACAGTCCACACACACAGAGGGTTTTAGTGTTTTAAGAGATTGTGCTCTTCCACTAATATTTATTTTACTGTTAAATCATTTTCCTCTGGTGATCTTGTAAGAGAAAATGATTAAAATATTTTGTTAAAATACTTGTTTTAAGGGGGCTGAAAAGAATCATTGTAAGGATAAAAAGTCATAATGCTTCAAAACCCTAGCAGGATATTAAGAGCTCAAGAAGATATTTCCATGTCTCTATAATGAGGATGGAATAGAGGTCAGGTCCTATAGCTTGTTTCCTTTCTCTTAAATTTAAAGAGTCCAAAATGAGGTCCAGTTATCCCCAACTGCTGGAGGCCAAGCACTTTTACTGATTCTAGGAACAACCCCTTTATCAGAGATTCATTTTGAATGCATAGTCAGAAAATGGTGGTTCTGTTCTCTTCCACAGGAGAGAAAAGCATGTAGGAAATTACAGATAATCTGTCTGAATATTTATGGAAAATTTAACACCAAAGAATATGGATAAGTATTAAAAGTACATATTCTTAAATTATACAATGTTATAGTGATTTCAAATCGGAATTTAATCTATGGATTATGTAAGCTGGAATTTTATATAAAACAATAATTTTTTAATATAACCAGAGTAAAATTTGAAAAGGAAGTATAAGAACTCCTGGCCACCTGTTAGGGGCAGCTACAAGCTATGGGAAGAGAAAAATCTGTTATTGGCAAGGGACAAACAGAAAAAGGGAAACAAATGGAAGTGTCAGAAACAGACATGTACATAAAATGAGACTAAATTTTGATATTTATGGGTCAGGGCTTTAACAGTGCTATATGACCTGCCAACACCACTTCCTCACCAACACGATCCCTTATTCTTCTGGCTCACTGGGCTCCAGTCACACCATCCTCGTGGATGCTGCTCAAACACACCAGGCATGACTCTGATAGAAAGGATTTTCACCTGTTTGTCCCACTTCTGGAAAGCCTTTTCTCAAGTTATCCACGTGACTTTATGGCACAACTCTATAACATTTTCTGCCCTCTTTTACATGCTTTATTTTTCCCTTGAGCATTTATCCTTGCCTTCAGTATTAAACGGTTCACTCATTAATCTTCTTTTTCAGCTATGTTGCTGATGGGAATTAAAGTTACATGGCCCTGCTCTTCCTACAGGTTCCACATTCAGCAGAACCACTTATGGACACTGCACTGGTGAGTGTCAGGTGTCCTGGAACTCTTTTGCTGCCACCCTTCCTGGCCTTGGTATCTCAAGACCTTAGAGAAACCCTAAACCCAAGTTTCTAAGTCCAGGCCAGAGGTTATATGGACAGATACCCATTTTTGGCAGCCAGTGGACTGAGATGTGAAAGGTTGTCTTAGGTACAGGGGTTAGTATGTACAAAGCCTTGGGGATGAGAGTGAGATGGGAGTGTTCTAGGACTTCTAGGTCTCTCTTAATGTCTGGTGAGGATGGAGAGCAAGGGGGTCGGAGTCAGGCCTAGAGTGGTACTTTGAGAAGTTGCACCTAGAATGGTACTCTCAGAAGTCTGTTCTGAGAGTGATAGCAGCCATGGTATATTTGAAACAGAGAAGAAAAGTGATCTTACTTAGGATTTAAAAGGCTACCCCTGGGTGCAGAGTGCAGAACAGACTGGGGGAGAGGAAGACAAGGAGATAATCAAGGAGGCTGTTGCAGTCATCCAGATAAGCATTGGTTGTGGCTGGACAGGGTGGGTGGATGTGGAGGTAGGAGAAACACTTGACTTCTGGATTTGCTTTTAAAGTAGGGGCTGACCAGGTTTTCTAAGGTGGAGGGGTCACAGATGACTCCAGTTTTTTCCCTTTGCATCTGGAAGTGTGGAAGTACCATCAAACTGAGATGCAGAAGTCAGTGGTAGGAATCCTTTTTAGTGAGAGTATTAGGATTTGGGTTTTGGCCATGTTGAGTCTCAGCTGTTTCAGTGACTCCCAAGTATAGGAGACAAGTGGACAGCTGAACATGCAGATCTAGAGTGCTGGGGGAGGCTTCAGGATGCATTAGGGGACAAGGGAGGAGAGGGGGGCTGTGGGTGTCACAAAGACATTCAAGGAACAGGACTGATCATCAGTGGCACAGAAGGGGGTGGTGAAAGTCCAGCAGGTGGCCCAGGTTTTCATGGGAGAGTGGCTGTGAAATTGATGCAAAGGGAAAGCAGAAATGGAGGTGAAGTGATAGCAAAGTCAGGCTGCTGTTATTTCTCCTCCTATGCACTCACCAGGCTTTTGTGGTGGAACTTGGGGAGTTTCTGTCAGATGAGTTTACCTTAGGTGTGTCAAGTGGGTGTGGATTTTAAATGGGTGTTATATGGACAAGGTTCTAATTGGTGAAGAGACATAGTGAGGAACACAGAAGTGGAACCAGACCAGGGGTATTTAGATCTGCATGTTTTGACCGAGGTTAAAGTCAGGAACAAGGCCTGGTGGGGAAGCCTTCAGAACAGGGCTGGGGAACCGCCAGTGGAGAGTTGGGGTACGGTGGGATCCTGTTGCATTGGCAGGCACTTTCTGATGCTGTGTGCAGAAGGGTATGTGAGGAGCCAGGAGACATGCCAGTTTCGTGGGCCGGGTGGTGGTGATGGGGATCAGATGTATGAGGAGTTAGGCAGTGAGTAATATGCATGTGGGGAAGGTGTGTGACCAAGATGCCCCAGGGCCCTCATACCAGGAGTTTGAGAGGCCGATGAGCCCAAGTTTGTTTGTGTCTAGGAGACGTGATCCTGGGGACTCTCAGGCTGTTGTCTCACAGGAGAGGGAGGGGGCCCTGCATACCAGGCCCACAGCTTAGATGGCATCTATCTGTCCACCTGCCTGTTGCTGCTGAGAGTTGTACCTAGTGCTCAAGGAAGCATGAAGAGTTATTCGGTACCAGTGCCCTCTGAGTTAGGGAGCTGGGGAGGATGATGAACCCAGAGTGAGTATGGGTTAGGGGTACTTACAGGATCCTGGGGAGAGAGACTGCTTATGGAGACATCTGTCCCTGTCATCACAGGGCTCTGTGACCTTTGAGGACGTGGCTGTGTACTTTTCCCAGGAGGAATGGAGGCTTCTTGATGAGGCCCAGAGATTCCTGTACCGTGATGTCATGTTGGAGACCTTTGCACTTGTTGCATCATTGGGTAAGGCCCTCACACCTATCCCAGCATCCTGGGCAGGTCTCTGCCTTTCCCCTTTTTTCCAAAGGCAAGTCTGTTTTTTCACAGCTAGACAATGGGCACATCTCTATTACTGCTTCCCTGTCATCTGTGCTGTCGGTGCTAAGGCCGAGTGTGTATATGACCTCCTTTCACAAGTAGCCCTAATGCCAAGTGTTCTGAAGTTTTTTCATTGAAGGTTTTCTGTGTCAAATGACTTGGAATTAGTCCAGCGGGTTTCATTAGTCTCAGCCACTCCCTGCTAAGTTGACTGTAGACCCATGCCACCTCTGTACTCCAGGTTCTGCCCTTTTCTGGCTGTCATTTCCTGGGGCCTGACTGTACCAGGAATTGCTCGGACCCGACATGGTCACTGTTTGTGGGGTCCACCTGGCTGTTGCTAATGATACTCTTCTCAAAGATTCAATATGGGATACTGTTTTTCTTTCCTGAGATTGTTTTGGAATTGATTGCCCTTGTGGGCCAGTACTGACCGCTCACCTGTCCTGTCTTTCCCTTAGGACTTGCATTTTCTAGGTCCCATGTTGTCCAAGTGGAGCTGGGAGGAGAACCCTGGGTACATGACAGAGTGGACATGATTCCAGGCACAACATGAGGGGCTCAAAGTGAGCCTGGGTCTGGTGATTGGCATCAGGGGAAGGATGTGATATTATGGTTGGATTCAAGTCATATCAGGAACATGTCCTGTGCCCAGCACTGTTTTGGTGCCAAGGACAGTGACTGTGTACCTCATTTCTGTCTTTCCTACCCATTCTTGACACTTTACTCCTGTCGTATCTACTCTGACTTCGAACCCAGGATTATCCCTTGCTTCTCTGTCTTCCACTCCACGTTGGTCCTCTCCATCCTAACTCCTCTTTGCTTTTCAATATTGGCCTACACTTAACGTGTCATGAGTTCTGCACCTATCCTCAAAATAGTCCTTGAACACCAGCTACTCAGTGACAATCGGATTTTGCTGGGCCTGGACACAGCTTTCCATACAGCACACATGTGTCACCAGCAACCAGGGCCCTGGTGAAAACCGTTCCTGGAGGAGTGAGTGGTGGACCCCAGCTCCTCTGCTCGACCCCATCCTTGTGTCTTTTGCATGGTGAGTCCTCCCTGTTCTGTGACGTGGAGAGGCCCAGTCCTGCACAGCTGCCCTTTCCTTACCTGCCCCCAGCTCCCTTGTCCTGAAAACAGTCCTATGGATTATTTCCTTGGTATGTCAGACACATATTTGATATTTGTGATGGGGCTGCCTCCTTCTACCAAAATCTACATGAAGTTCATCCATATGTCTGTGCTTTCAGGTTGTTGGCATGGAGCAGAGGTCAAGGAGACACCTTCTGAGCAGAATGTTTTTGTAGAAGTGCCACGAATAAATACTTCAAAGACAAACCTGTCCACCCAGGAGGCCTATCCCTGGGAGAGGTGTAGCCCGGACTTAGAAGGTGGTTTGCATCCAGCTGAGGACCTCGGAACAAACCCTGGCCAGAAACTGTGTAGGTCAGGTGTAAAATTTCACCAGCACAGTGGAAAGAAACTCTTTAGAAGAGACGTGGGTAAGGCCTTTATGAACAGCCACACAGTCCATGCATCCAAGAAGTCTTCCACATGCCAGGAGGCTGGGAAGAATTTCCCTGGTAGCTCTAGCCGTCTCCAGCACCAGGTCACTCCACAAAAGGACGCCGAATGTGTGGAAGCCTTTCACAATGAACAAAGGCACTATAAGTGCAGTGAATGTGGTAAAGCCTTCTGCCGCAAGTACAGGCTTGCTCAGCACCAGAGAGTCCACACTGGAGAGAGGCCTTATGAATGCAGTGAATGTGGGAAAACCTTCAGCTATAAACACATACTTATTCAGCACCAGAGAGTCCACACTGGAGAAAGGCCTTATGAGTGCAGGGAATGTGGGAAAGCTTTTAGCAACAAACCCACACTTGTTCGGCACCAGCGAATTCACACTGGAGAAAGGCCTTATGAGTGTAGTGAATGTGGGAAGTTCTTTAGCCAAAGCTCCAGCCTCAGTGAACATCAGAGAATTCACACTGGATCACGGCCTTATAAATGCAATGAATGTGGAAAATTCTTTACGTCCAACTCCAACCTAATTAAACACCGGCGAGTTCACACAGGCACAAGGCCTTATGAGTGCAGTGAATGTGGGAAATTCTTTAACCAAAGTCCCAGCCTCATTAAACACCAGAGAATCCACACTGGTGAAAGGCCATATGAATGCAGTGAATGTGGGAAACTTTTTAGCCAAAGCTCTACTCTCATTAAGCACCAGAGAGTTCACACTGGAGCAAGGCCTTATAAATGCATTGAATGTGGGAAACTTTTTAGCCAAAGCTTTGGCCTCACTCAACACCAGAGAATTCACACTGGAGAAAGACCATATGAGTGCACTGAATGTGGAGAGTTCTTTAGCCAAAGCACCCAACTTACTCAACACCAAAAAGTTCACACTACAGAGAGGCCTCTTGAATGTAGCAAATGTGGAAAAGTCTTTAGTCAAAGGTCTGCTCTGACTCAGCATCAGAAACTTCACAGCCCAGACAGACCCTTTGAGTGCAGCAAATGTAGGAAAGCTTTCAGCCGAAGGTCTAACCTCATTCGTCACCATAAAGTTCATACTGGAGAAAGGCCTTCAAATGAGATGAGAGCAGCAAATGAGCTGTCTCCTTAGTTAATACATCATACTGAATAGACTCTGTGAGGGAGTCATCAACTGGAAGTTGAATGCCATACATCTGAACAGCCCTAGTGTGTAGATTGCCTTTGAGTACCAGGTTCATATGAAGCTTTTAAGGAGCTACACTCTACTTTCTAACCTGTGCAGGGCCCTTGCCAGACTAATGTCAAGTGTGAGTTTCTGTGGTAAAAATCATCTTACCTCTACCAAGTGGCGGTCGCCCCAGTGTGATCAGGGTAGGTAGACCTCTGTGCTCTCGCATCCTGTGGAGGGAAGCATGAGTAGCCTGAGCACTTGGGTGTTGTCATTCTCTTGTGTCTAACTGACTAGGCCATGGACTTAACCAGCTTTGACCAAGGTGACCCAGTCTGGGTTCTGCTGGTGGCTTACAGAGGTTTACCTTTTTCAGTGGCATTATTTCATGTCATACTCAGGATGGATTTTTCTAGCTCTATGTCACCTGTTTGGGAACTTTGTATACCTCAGTGGGGATAGTATCATGGCAGAGAATAGTTTTCATTGCAGTTTGTGTCTAATTTGCATTGTTGTCCAAGGCCGCCTGCAGGGTTTTGTGGGAATAATGTTGTGACCTGGATATCAGAATTTTTGGTGGGTCCTGATGTCACCCTGAGATGAGGACAGTTGTGAGAACCACCACTGTTTTTTGGAGCAGCATGAGTTGTTCTCTTTTTCACATAGGATGTCACATCATACCCCCAGTACTGTTCAAGAGAAGAAGTTCTCTAAGTCCAGCTGGAAAAGAGCCATGAGCCATAATGTCCACAACGTGGTAGGCTGGTGTTGCTGAGCGTTAGATTAGAGACATCAGGTGGGAACCATATTTGGTACAGAAACACTCAGGGAATTAATAGGGAGTGAGAGACAAGCAAACAAGTAGGGAAGAGCCTTTTCTAAAGCTGCATCCAGTAAAGCAACTGTACTCCGATAAAAAGAAAAATTGCTGTAATTTGGGATCTTTAGGAAAATTAAAAAGTTGCATCCACAAACGTACAGGGATTATGGCCATTTAGGATAAAGTTTTTGCAGAAATCCTTAGGAGGTACAGAGCTGTTTCTCTTCTCTTGAGGTCCAAGTCAGTGTCAGACTGAATACTGTAAAGGTTTTAGGATCCCATAGCATCTCCAAATTGTTTATCTCAAGGCCGTTGCTGCACAGTGCAAAAAAAAATGAAAGTGGGGAAATCATGTAGTCCTGGCATGTTTATTTATGACTCAGGAAGAGGTTCTGGATAACTCAAGTAGAAACACCTTTCATTGCTATAAAGACGGGTGTCTTTATTGCTACTCTGACAGAGTCCCTCCCATGAGACAAGAAGAGCTGATGGAGTTAATGTGTTGGTTTCCAGAGTTCTACTTTTCCAAAAAGGAGATTCAGATTTTTATGTGAAGCCAATTTTTATTAAAACTTAATCAAGCTACATAGTTGGTATGCACTGAACTGAATATACTTAAAATGTACAGCTTGGTAAGTTTTAGTATGTGTAAAATCACAGAACCATCATTATAATAACAAACATCCATCAGTTCCATATCTACCTTCTGACATCTCTCCATGGGCTCCCAGGCAACTACTGTTGACTTTCTTTCACATTCGATTAGTTAATGTTTCCTAGAGTTTTAATATCATTGGAATCTTAATGTGTTTACTTTTGTATTTGCCTTTTTCTCTCATGGTGCATAATTATCTTGAGAATCATCCAAGTTGCTGATGTGAATAGTTCTGTTTTTTTTTTTTTTTTCTTTTTGCCATGCTGCAAGGCTTGTGGGATCTTAGTTCCCCGACCGGAGACTGAACCCAGGCCCTGAGCGGTGAAAGCACTGAGTCCTAACCACTGGACCACTAGGGAATTCCCTAATAGTTTATTAATTCCTGAAAAATACACTGTTTGGATATACCACCCTTTGACTGTTTATCCATTCATCTGTTAAAGGATGGGGTTTTGTGGTGTGTTTCTGGTTTGGCTATCACAGATAAGCTTATTATGAACATGTACATAAAATCCTTTATATGAATATATGGTTTCATATTCTAAAGTGAATGACTGTACCGTTTTGCATTCCCATCAACGGTATGGGAGCATTCAAGTTCCCCTATATTTTTCACCTGTACTTGGCTGTTATATTAAATGTATTAAATATTAACCTGTTTTAAAAGTGTGTAGAGTTATCTTGCTGTGGTCTGATGGCATTTCCCTAATGGTTCATCATGCTGAACGTTTTTAATGTGTTCATTTGCCAGCTGTGTATCTCAGATGTTCACAGTAGTTATTTTCCAACTGGTAGTGAATGTTGGCTGATATTTCCCTTTTTATAATAACTAAGAAGACAATAAAAGAAATGTGTTAGAACTTGACTTTTCTGAAGTTACTTTGCTGGGTGGAATGTTTGTGCTATTCCCACCGTACAGTCCTCATTAACTTATTCTCCATTACTTTTTTTAAAAAAATTTTATTTATTTGTTTATTTATTTATGGCTGTGTTGGGTCTTCGTTTCTGTGCGAGGGCTTTCTCTAGTTGCGGCAAGTGGGGGCCACTCTTCATCGCAGTGTGCGGGCCTTTCATTATCGCGGCCTCTCGTTGGGGAGCACGGGCTCCAGACACGCAGGCTCAGTAATTGTGGCTCACGGGCCTAGTTGCTCCGCGGCATGTGGGATCTTCCCAGACCAGGGCTCGAACCCATGTCCCCCGCATTGGCAGGCAGATTCTCAACCACTGCCGCCACCAGGGAAGCCCTACCTTTTCTTTTTAATTGATTTTTGGCTGGGTTGAGTCTTTGTCGGTGGGCGCGGGCTTTCTTTAGTTGGCGGCGAGCGGGGGCTGCTCTTCGTTGTGGTGCGCAGGCTTCTCATTGCGGTGGCTTCTCTCGTTGTGGAGCACGGGCTGTAGGCGCGGGCTTCAGTCGTTGTGGTATGCGGGCTCAGTAGTTGTTGTTCACGGGCTCTACAGCACAGGCTCAGTAGTTGGGGCGCACGGGCTTAGTTGCTCTACAGCATGTGGGATCTTCCCAGACCAGGGCTCGAACCCGTGTCCCCTGCATTGGCAGGCGGATTCTTAACCACTACGCCACCAGGGAAGCCCTCTAGAACTATTTTTCCCAATTTCATTGAGTAACTACATAATCACTGTTAATAACTTTTTGTAATATTCATTTCAAGTATTTTTCAGAGATAATTTCAACTCCCTGTGCATTCACTGTTGCTACAATTTCAGGTGACTTGATAAATCAGTTCCCATCAAGGAGATGGGATCATGGAATCCCAAACCTTTGTCTCCCGAGTAGGATGCCCCCTTTGTACCCAGGCTTTGAAGGTTAGAAGGTCACAAGCTATCTTGGCAGGAAATGACGTGATAATTCGCTCTCCTTTACGGATAGGTTTCAATCCTTAAACATGCCTGTTTCTGAAAGTCTGCCGATTCCTGAATTCCAGACTTCCCAAAAGCTCATATGAGACCTGCTCTGGCTTTTTTTGGGGTGACTTCCTGACAATTAGAACTCTCCCTTACAGGCAGGCAAACAGGAAGTTCCCTTTTTTTGTTGTTGTATCAGATACCAAGTTCAATTCACTGTTAGTTCACAAGTTTGCAAACCTTTCAATGATTCAACCTGTTAAAACTTAGTTATGAGTTTGGACTTGTGACAAACTGATACACACGTGAGATTGAAAAGGCAATATTTTCTATTCTTGCTGAACTTGCTGTTATCTATATTTTGTATATACTGAAAGAAAAATGCAAAATGCAAATGTAAATTTTGTGATGAATTTCCTGAAGAGTGGATATTCACTAAATGTGGTAAAAGTTCTCTCTGAGGTCTTTGTATGATATGCAGTTGTTCATTCAAAATTGAAAATGATAGACAGATTACTAACAGTTAAGCATGAGAGATGTATGATTTCCTCAACTAGTGTCAAAGCAAGTGAAAAAATAATTTTTAAGACAAATTCAGATTAAGAAGGTAAAATAGTAATAGGAGAAGTTGTAAGGAGCTTCCACACTGAGTATCATCAGTCCTCCAGCTCACACTACTGTTGAGCCTGTGTCTCACTAATCAATGTTCAGTGGACAAAAGGAACAAGATAAACTGGATGTATCCACTGTAGAAGCTATGTTACAACCTATTATGTTTATTGTGGAAGTCCCACTGAGATACTGTCTGCACTGCCTGTCACCGCAGACCCCAGCCTTCCACCAGGTGCAGTACCCACAGATGTCCCTCGTGCCTTGCTGCTCAAGGGCAACTTGAGTCCGTGAAGACGTGGTAAGTCAGCAGTAGGTCTAAACTCTGCTCTGTGTTGAGTTTCGTGGCTTTTCGTTCTCAGTTTGACACCTGGATTTTGTTGTTAGTTCCCTGTTGTTTGAGATACTTGCTGGATCAGGCCATTCCTTTTCATACCTTTTTTGATGTCCTTTGAGTTATGTTTTTTGTTTTTTGGTTTTTTTTTCCTGGGTTGTCTGGACCACACAGGGAAGTCCCGTGTGCCTGTGTTTCTGAATAGCATAACTATCCTAAGGATGATTTGGGCCTTCAGTGGCCACTCTGGGGGACACTTGATTTGAACAAAAGGGTTAATTTGAAAGACACCTTTGAAAATAAAGGAAATAAGAGTTCTCAAGCCCAATGGATAGTGTTTTTTCTTAGTATGCAGAGGACTCCAAATTAAATTCTGAAATAAAAGTTACATCACTAAAAGATTATTTGGCCAAAACTAATGAGCAAGTCGACAAACTTCAGCAGGAACAAAGTAGACTCATTCCCCTGTAAATCCACCCTCTCCTTGTCCTGCAGTAGTCTCCCACATCCAGCGCTCCCACCCCCTTATCCTTTTGATCTCTCTCCTTAGCACCTCTCCCCCTACTCTTTCCCTTGCTCAGACCCCCTACTGTAACCGATCAAAAGCCAAACTGACATTGAGTGTTTGTAGCAAAGTAAGAGTTTGTTGCAGGGCACCAATCAAGGGAGTGGGAGACAAGTCTGACACCCACTGCAATTGTTTCTTTGAGTTGGGGGGTTTTAGAGGAGAGGAACAAAGAAACTGGGGTTAATCGTCTTGTGACGTTTCTTAATCATAGTTTCAGTAATAAGGATGCCTATGGTTTACGAGTCTCTGGTCTGGTGGTCCATGACCAGGAAAAATCGATTGTATAGTAATTTAATCAGTAAAACAAAAGTATTTTTAAACTATAGGAGATTTTCAGACCGACTAGAAAAAATTCCTAATTTCAACAGTTGGAAGTCACAGAGGTACTGATGTTAAGAGCAGCTGTTTCATGTCATTTTACCAATGGTGTTAAACGTGAAGGTGGAGACCTAATTCAAAAATAGAACTTGGAAATAATTAGCCCCGGGACATCCCTGGTGGTCCAGTGGTAAAGAATCCGTCTTACAATGCAGGGGATGCGGCTTCTATCCCTGGTCAGGGAACTAAGATCCCACATGCCACAGGGCAACTAAGCCTGCGCGCCAAAACTACTGAGCCCGCACGCCTCAACGAAGATCCCGCGTGTGCCGCAACTGAAGACCTGACGCAGCCAACAATAAATAAAATAAATAATAAAATTTTAGAAAAAGAATAATTAGCCCCTTTTGAACTACAAAACCTGGCAGCTCATATTTACAAGACAGGATCTGAAGAAAACATGTGTCCCTGCAGATCAGCAGGGGCTATGGGGCCCACGTCCCAACCAACCACCTACTGAAAAGGACACTTGTAAATACTGTAAATAGAAGAGAAACTGGAAAAAAGAGTCTCCCATCTTATGAAGAAAAACCAAGTTATTTCAAATAACTCACAGATTTTCCCCATTTCAACAGTAACACTTGGACCATTGACTGAAAAATCACAAGCATTCCTCCTGCTCTGGGATACCATCCCTGTAAATTTACTAGAAAGAGACTTACTAAACTACACACTGCTAATTATCCTCTGGGTAAAAGGAGAAATTACAAGAGAAATTTTAAAAACATAAATATTTTGAACCAGATGAAGATAAAAATGCTACATATAAAAATTAATGTGGGAACTTGCCTGGTGGCGCAGTGGTTAAGACTCCGCGCCCCCAATGCAGGGAGCCCAGGTTCGATCCCTGGTCAGGGAACTAGATCCCACATGCATGCCGCAACTAAGAGTTCACATGCCACAACTAAGGAGCCTGCCTTCCGCAACTAAGACCCGGTGCAACCAAATAAATAAATTAATTAAATATTTTTTTAAAAACCCCAAATCTACAAACCCATTATCATTCATCTGTATAGATGTAAAATACATTAACAAAATATCAGAAAACTGCCTTGCCAACATACACAAAGGATTATACAACATGATCTGGGGGATTTGTCCCAGGAAATGCAAGGTTGGCTTAACATTTGAATATCAATTAATGGAATAAACCATATAATAAAATAAAAGACAATAAGACCCCCCCACAGCCACATGATTATTATCTCAATAAATGGAAAAAACTGGAATGGAGAGTGTAGAAATAGATCCACACAAATACATTCAAGTGGTCTTTGAAAAGGGAACAAAGGAAAAGGAATGGAGATAGAAGTCTTTTCAACAAATGGGCTTTAAAAAGTGATCCAGGGACTTCCCTGGTGGTCCAGTGGTTAAGACTCCACGTTCCCAGGGACTTCCCTGGTGGCGCAGTGGTTAAGAATCCGCCTGCCAATGCAGGGGACACGGGGTTGAGCCCTGGTCCGAGAAGATCCCACATGCCACAGTGCAACTAAGCCCGTGCGCCATAACTACTGAGCCTGCGCTCTAGAGCCCGTGAGTCATAACTACCCAGTAGTTACTGGGTAGTTAACCCAGTCATAACTACTACAGTAGCTGTGCGCCACAGCTACTGAAGCCAGTGCGCCTAGAGCCTGTGCTCCACAACAAGAGAAACCACCACAATAAGAAGCCCCCACACCGCAATGAAGAGTAGCCCCCGTTCGCCACAACTAGAGAAAGCCTGCACGCAGCAATGAAGACCCAACACAGACAAAAATATAAATAAATAAATAAATAAATAAATTTATTTAAAAAAAAAAAAAAAGACTCCATGCTCCCAATGCAGCGGTCCCAGTAGGGGAACTAAGATCCCACATACTGCAATTGAGCCTGCGCACTGCAACTAGAGAAGCCTGCACGCCACAGTGAAGACCCAGCGAGCCAAAATAAAATTAATTAAACAAAAAAAATGCTAAGAGATAGTAAAATAGGTAATAAATTATGTATTCTGTTTATAAAATAAATAAACAATAAAAAAGTGATCCAGGGAATTCCCTGGTGGTCCAGTGGTTAGGGCTCCTTGTTTCCACTGCAGGGGGCATGGGTTTGATATCTGGTAGGGGAAATAAGATCCCGCAAACTGTGCAGCACAGCCAAAAAAAAAAGTGATCCAGACACACATCTTATACCTTTTACAAATATTTTCTCAAAACTATAAAACACCTCGAAGATAACACAGGAGACGATGTAAGTTACCTTGGGTTTGGCAATCACTTTTTAGATACAACACCAAAAACACAATCCATGAAAGGAAAACTTAGTAATCTGGACTTGACTAAAATTTAAAATTTCTGCTCTGCAAAAGACACTGTTAAAAGAATATGAAGAGGGACTTCCCTGGTGGTCCAGTGATAAAGAGTCTGCCTTCCGATGCAGGGGACATGGGTTTGATCCCTGGTCAGGGAATTAAGATCCCACATGCCGCGGGGCAACTAAGCCTGCAAGCCACAACAACTGAGCTCACGCACTTCAACAAGACAGCCCCCGTGCTTCAAACTACAGAGCCCACGCACCCTGGAGCCCACATGCCACAACTAGACAGAGAAACCCCACACGTCACAACTAGAGAGAAGCCCATGCACCACAGCGAAGAACCTGCGCACCACCAGAAAAGATTCCACGTGCCGCAACTAAGACCTGATGCAGCCAAAAACAAAAAACAACAAAAAAAAAAACTAGCCATCAAAGACTTATTTTAAAAAAAAGAATATGAAGACATTCATCATATATCTTTAGGGAATTGCAAATGAAAGCAACAACAATATACTATTACTACACACCTATGTGAATGGCAAAAATCCAAAACACTGACAACATCAAATGCTGACGAGGATATGGAGCAACAGGAACACTCACCCACTGCTGGTGGGAGTGCAGAATGAGAGCCACTTTGGAAGAGTGTTTCTTACAAAACTAAACATACTCTTACTATATGACCCAGTAAATCATGCTCCTTGGCTTGAACCCAAACGAATTGAAAACTTATACCCACACAAAACCTACATACAATGCATAATGCAGGTTTATTGATAAGTGCTAAAACTTGGAAGCAATCAAGATGTCCCTCAGTCAGTGAATGGATAAACAAACTGGTATAGCCATACAATGGAATGTTATTCAGTAATAACTTATACACGAATCTTCATAGGAGCTTTATTTGTAACAGTCAAAAATTGGAAACCCAAACATCCACTAACAGGTGAATAGATAAAAAACAAATGTGGTATATCTATACAATGGAATAATTCTCAACAATACAAACAATTGATACATGCAACAAGATGGATTAATCTCAAAATAGTTAGTGAAAAATGCCAGAGTCCCACTCCCCAGAAAGTATATACCATATGATTCTGTTTATATGAAATTCTAGAAAATGCTATTACTTGTGAATTGTGAGAAAGGGGGTGAGAAAGTACTGGAAGGAAAGGATTATAAAGGGACACAAGGAATATTTAGGTTGTGTGGGATATCTCCATTATCTTGATTGTGTGGTCTCATCAGTATATACACACATGGTGAAACATAACACGCTTTACACTTTACATATATTCATTTTATTTCATGTCACAATACCTCAATAAAGATGTTAAGAACTAAATGTTCCCCATAAAAATCCATATTTACCATTCCTCTTGGAAAGTCACATCTGGCAACTGTTCTGGTTCTACCATATCCCTCTCCCCACAATTTAGGGAGATAAGCCCTGCCTCAATATCAGCAAAAACTGGAGAGCAATGAAGTCCACATCAACTACTGTCACTAGGAATGTTGGCTGGGTCAGAGAAGCCCGATCCCTGGATCTCCCTTTTGTCAGTGCTGGGGTTCCTACCTGTGCCTGTGATGGCCATAACATCAACAGCCGAGGGACGTACAGAAATCTGCAAACCTTTATTTACTGTGACAGTGCGTTGGCCACAGGAGACTCAGATGTCTGAAGGTCCTTAGAATTTCTGTACCGTTCATGCCATACAGCCAAAATCACATGGACATTTACAGATGCCTCCGTTAGAATAGGCACACATCCTCTCACTAGCCACAGTCATCCCCACCCCATTATCTCAGTGTTTCCGTACCAACTATGATTCCCATGTTGCCCTAAAAGACTAAAGCCTTCCAAGTCAATGATACTTGCCTATGGGATTCTGGACATCAGGGACTGGCTCCTGTACAGGTCCAGGAGACAGAAATCCCTCAAAAGTGCTGGGGAATATGGGACATTCCCTAGAAACAAAGGACCCAATTCATGTTGCTTCCACAAGCACTGGAGATTTCCACACCAACTGTGCCCTCCTCAGAATGAACTCTGGGCTCACAGGAAATCCTGACTTCTAGGCCACAGGATTAGGTGCACAAAGCTCTTCAGTCTTTTCTAGCAAGCCTTGGGCAACAATGCAAACTAGGCGAAACTAGACTGAGAGGTGTTCTCTGCCATCCTACTGTTCCTTCTGAGGCACATAAAGTTGGTGCCAACAAAAGGTGTTCCTCCCTTCAGGCTGGCGAAACCCAATTTATTCTCAATCCATTAGACACAGTGAACTGACCTCCCAAGAGTAAAAACTGCCACAGCAGGCCTTTATCACTGCACAAACCAGAGTAGCATGGGGCAGGGAGTTCCAAGGTTGGGTGACTTGAAAGCAGGATAAATAAGTCACAGCTATCATGTTACAGTCAACATTGTCAAGGAAGAAGGGAAATCTTGTCTGGTAATCACCAGCAGATTCCAGTTCAGATCCTTTCAGCCAGAGATAGATCATGGTCACTCAGAACCCCGTCACGGGGAAGGAAATGAGGATCTTCAATACACTCAGAACATTCACGATCCCCTCAAGGGATCAGGAGAGACAGCACAGGGGTCCACCTTTCCTGAGCATATTGGAGTAACTGACAGACACCGTGTAAACTTAACAGCAATGAGATGGCTTCCACCACAGGCACTGGCAGTGATATAACTGACAAGAGCCCTGGACAGTTGAGGAAGTGCAATGCACCTCATGAGAGCTTCTCACCTACGTGGTACTTGTCAGGAATCTCCCCGGGGTGGATGTACGATTGTACAAGGTTGACCTGCTGGCTCCCTCACAAAGGGCACTCACAGAGCTCTTCTCTGGTGTGAGTCCTAATACCTTGAACAAGGATACAGCACATTTTCTGCATTCATAAGGCCTTTCTCTAGTGTGAACTTTCTGGCTGCTAAACAAGTGTAACAGATGCAGCTAAAGGGCCACCAAAGATGTAGCATTTATAAGGCCCTTCGCCAGTGTGAACTTTCTGGTGCCGAACAAGATGGGAGCTTCTGCTATAGGCTTTCCCACATTCACTGCACACGTAAGGCTTCTCTCCAGTGTGAACCCTCTGGTGAAGGATGAGGCTAGAATTGCGGCTAAAGAATTTCCCACATTCACTGCACTCATAAGGCCTCGCTCCAGTGTGTACTTTCTTGTGCTGAACAAGGTGGGAGCTACTAATGTAGGTTTTCCCACATTCACTACACACATAAGGCCTTGCTCCACTGTGAACCCTCTGGTGTAAAGTGAGGCTGGAGTTGTGGCTAAAGCATTTTCCACATTCACTGCACTCATAAGGCTTTGCTCCAGTGTGAATTCTCTGATGCACAATGAGGTTGTAGCTATGGCTAAAGAATTTTCCACATTCGCTGCACTCATAAGGCCTTTCTCCGGTGTGGATTTTCCGGTGCTGTACAAGCGTGTCTTTACGGCTGAAGGCCTTTCCACACTCGCTGCACTCATAAGGCCTTGCTCCAGTGTGAATTATCTGGTGCTGAACAAGTGTGTCTTTGCAGCCAAAAGCCTTCCCACATTTGCCACACACATAAGACCTTGCTCCTGTGTGGACTCTCCTGTGTTTAATGAGGCTGGAGTTATGGCTAAAGAATTTTCCACATTCTATGCACTCGTAAGGCCTTGCCCCAGTGTGAATTCTCCAGTGCTCAATAAGGTGAGAGCTTTGGCTAAAGAATTTCCCACATTCAGTGCACTCATAAGGCCTTTCTCCAGTGTGAATTCTCTGGTGCTGCACAAGGTGGGAGCTTCTGCTGTAGGCTTTTCCACATTCACTGCAGTCATAAGACCTTTCTCCAGTGTGAACTCTCTGGTGCTGAACAAGTGTGTTTTTGCGGCTAAAAGCTTTTCCACATTCGCTGCACTCATAAGGCCTTTCTCCGGTGTGAATTCTCTGGTGCTGAACAAGGTGGGAGCTTCTGCTGTAAGCTTTTCCACATTCATTGCATGTATACTGTCGTTTTCCAGTGTGAAATTTCTGGTGGGTTTTTAGGTGAGACAGGTGAATGAAGGCCTTTCCACACTCCTTACACACATGTGATATTTCTCCACTATGAATTTTATTGTGATGAATAAGAGCCGATTTCTCCTTGGACAGATTTCCACATGGTAGGCACCTAAAAGCTCGCAATTCAGCCTGAGTTATCTGGTTGTCAAGGAGAGTGAAGGTGTTCAGGAAGGCTTTTCCATTGTCACTGCAATTGAGAAGCATCAGTTCATCATGGTCTCCCTGGTGTCGCCCGAGTCTGGAGCTTTGTGGAAAAGGCTCCACGAACTCAGCCCTTCTGCATGGACTCATTCCACTGTGAGTACTTCGGTGCTGGAAGAGGCCAGAGCTATCCGGCAAGTCCATCCCTTCCTCCCTGCAAGTAAAAGGTCTCCCTAACATGTGGACAGCACAGCTCTTCACAAGTGAGGCCCCATCATCATCCCTTCTGACGGGATTCTTCCCACTATATTGCTTCTGATGCTGATAAACGTTTTCACTGAACAGGAATCCTCGCCCACAGGGGTCACATGTGTACCGTTTCTGTGCAGGGCATGATCCCTGGTGTTCAGCCAGGTGCAAAATGTCTTTCAAGAGTGGGTCACATATCTCACATGGGTGGGCTTTCTGGATAAATGGACATGACTCAGGAGTCCTGACCTCTGACACTCCTACAAAAACGCTCTGCTCAGAAGGGGCCTCCTCATTGTCTGATTCACACCAACAACCTGAAAGCAAAGAAATGCTAGTGAAGGACATGTTGACTTTGGTGGGAAGCAGCAACTCCATCACATATGTATGTGTGACACACCAATGAATGAGTCCACTGGCTTTTGGCAGGATGAGGGAGCCAGGATCAGGGTGAGGAAGGGCCCATTTCAGTCCTGGGCCTCTAAACATCACAGTACGGAGGAACTCTAACGCTTGGTTAAGACACAATGATGGTGGACAGTACCAGAAGTAGAGGCGAGGTCTCCAACTTACTCCTCTACAAAAGGGTTTCAGCATGGCCTCAGCTGCTGGTGTCAGGTGACCTCTGTGCAGAAGGCTGTGTCCAAGCCCAGGAAAATCTGATTGCAAGTAACTAGCTGGTTCTTAAAGACTACATATGGATATGTGCACAACTCATGACACATTACAGTAGCCAACGTTGCAGAGCATTGCAGACGGAGAAGAGGAGAATGAGTGAGAGACATGGAGGCCAGAGAGGTGGGGAAACAGCCAAGGGATGGAAGACAGAAGAGAAACGTCAAGTGCCGAGAATGGGGAAGGAAAGGAAGAAGTGAGGTACTGCTATGTGCCTTGGCAAGAAAACACTGGTGAACACAAAGCAGGTTGACGGTACGATGTGAACCCAGCCCTAAGATGGCTCTCTTTCAGCTCCCATGCGGCAGGGCCAGGCCCTCTCTGGCCTCTCTCACTGTGGCTGGAGTCAGGGCTCCCTGTCAGGCACCCGGGGCTTCCCGCCCCTCTCCACCTGGGCAACTACATGGGATCCAGAAGATGGAAGTTGTAAAAAAAAAAAACATAGGGGAAACTAACACAACATTATGAATCAACTATACTCCAAGAAAAAACAAAACAAACCAGAGCAGATGAGGGGCCTAGATAGACCCATCCCACAAAAAAAAGAACAAAACAAAACAAAACAAAAAAACCCAAAGGATGATTTGGCGGAACATCCCTGTGCCTTCCACAAGCAGTGACCATGTCAGTACCTACAATTCCTGGCATAGTCATGCACCAGGAAATCTCAGCCAGAGGATGGGGGCAGAACATGGACACAGAAGCATCATGGATCTGGAAGTGCCCAAGCCAGGCAGAATCTGTGAAGCAGACTGAAAGAGCCCTGAACTCCTAACCCGATCCTGAAAGGCTTTGGGCATAGGTGTCGGGACTGCTCAGCAAGGGAGGGGACACCACACATGGCCCAGCCTTGGCACCCAAAGCACCTACTCTGGGAACCAAAGAAGGGAAGGAGAAGAGTCACTGATCTGGCTGGACTGAAAGAGCTGCCCCAAGGGAAGTGGGGAAAAAGCAAACCCCAAGGACACTGGAGCGGGCATGGGGGCCTGTGGAAGGCAGCTTCTCCGATGGCCCCCAAGAATGCCTACCTCTCAGTATTCCCGCCCCTGTGTAGGCCGCTTCCCTTGACTGTAGGCGGGACTGATTGACCCATTTCTAAGGAACAGAATAGGGCAAAAATTACGGGATCATTTTCTCCAGATCAGGGTAGAAAAAGACCAGCCATCATCCTGAACATTCTCTCTTGCGCACTTGCTCAGAGAAGGCACCTTCCACGTTATGAGGTGCACTACAGAAAGGCCACCATGACAAGGAACCGAGGGAGGCCTCTGACCAACAGCCAGTGAGGAACTAACGCTCACAGGTCAACAAGCCGCAAGAAACTACATCTTGGAAACACAAAACATGAGTGAGTTTGTAAGTGGATTCTTCCTGAGAATGGCCTTCAGATGAGAACACAGGTTTGGCTGACAGCTTGACTGAAACCTCATGAGAGACCCTGAGCCAAAAGCACCCAGGTAAGCTGTGACGAGAAAGGTTCCTGTTACACTGAAAGTTACATAACACATTTTAATTGTTTTAAGTCACTAAATTTTGGAGTAATTTGCCATGTACCAATAGATTACTGAAACAGGGACTTACCCAGAGAGGCCACAAGTGCAAAGTTCTCCAGCATCACGTCACGGTACAGGAGTCTCTGAGATTCCTCAAGGAGCTCCCACTCCTCCCGGGAGAAGTACACAAATGCATCCTCGAAGGTCACACAGCCCTGCCACGAAGGGGACAGTTGAGCTCACAGACAACAGGACTCCCCAGTCTACCCATTAACCTACCCACCCCCTGGTCCCTATCCTCCCTAGCTGCCCAATTCAGAGGCGAAACTAGGCCTTAATACCACTATTGCCTGCTCTCTCCTGTCCCTCTGATCGCTGTGTGCAGCCCAGAACAGAACCAGGCAACTGAGCAGATATATTAATATATTATGTAAGCTATGGGTCTTGTATGAGGGGCACCAAACACTCTCCTGCTGGCATCCTCCAGAACATGCCACCCAGACACAACTTGGAGGCCATCAGTCCACACTCCTCCCAACACGTACGTCACTCTGAACCACACCTTTGTCATATCGGGACCACACCCCATTAACACTGACAACCTTCTGATCCACACCATATGCACCTCCAAGGCAACTCCCACTCCTGAAGCCACTCTGCATACAGTATCCAGGAAGTACTCATATGTCTTTATGACAGGCATCACTGCCACCCAGGTGCCTAAGGACTCCCAACTCAACCTTACCTCCAAGCATTTACACATGCTGTTCCTGGGTCTAATACACCCTTCCAGTCCTCATCCTATTGGCTGCCAGAAGCAGGAACCTCTTCATATAACTCTCGATCTAGATTTAGGATGCTGGGCTAGAAAGGACCCATCCTTTAAAGCACCCAGACTCAAGTGCAGGGGGAGGGACAGGTGAAGAGTCCCAGAATCTCACTATGTCTCATCAGAAAATATCCAACGACCCTAGTTTAAAAACATATACAAAATCCATACACCTCTCTAACCCCCACTGCCACCACTCTGGTCCACCCGCCAACAACACTCACCTGGACTATTGCTGTAGACTCCATCCTGGTCTCCCTGCCCACCCTCAGGCTTCCCCAATCTTTCCACTCTGCTACAAGAGGAAGCCTGTTAACACCGATGTCAGATCACCTCCCTTCTCTGTTACAAACCTTCCATAGCTCCCGCCACCATCAGAAAAGAGGCCCAGCTCCTCAGGCTGCCATTCCAGGCCTGATCCCTGACTGCCTGCTCTCTATTCTCACCAAACATAACAGAGACCTGCGGTTTCCTGAACACTCCTAATTCATTCTCACCTCCAAGTGTTTGTACCAGTTGGCTCCTGGGCCTTGGAAACCATTTCACGCCTCATCCCATCAACACTGGGAATGGGAACCTCGCCACATATCCACCGTCAAGGACCGCCCTTCACCGCCTTTATACTCAAGAGAAGGGAGCGATGAAGGCGAAGTGCTGAAAGCCCTAGAACACACCATCTCCTACACCTGAAGCGGTGACGGCTTGAGGGACCCTCCACTCACCTGAGCCCGGTCCATAAGCGCCACGGCCGCCATGGGATCCTCTGAGAAGAATCGAGTCGAGAAGCTGGCGACTGGAGCGGGCTCTGCGGGAGCAGCCGAACCCCCACCCCACACTGAGCGGAGTGGCCTCGGGACGACTGTCGCACTCCGAGCCCCAGGCTCCCCCTTGTAAAAAGGCGCTCAGGCTCAGGGTGCCGCCTCCGGAAGCGGACAAGGACGGAGGGCGGGTGCGAAGGCCTCGGGAAGAGCGCAGCCCCGACTGACACCTCCGCGCAAGGCGGCCCGTCCCACGACAGGGACCATGGATCCTAACAACGACGCGGAGGGAGGTCCTATCCTTTCTACTGTCCTTCCCTGTTCGCTTCCGAAGAGCCGCATGGAAGGCGGACCCCAGCCAAGCCTCCCAGCCAACCTCCTCAGCCACTCTAGACAGCCCTGGCGCAAGCAGAAGACGTCACGGCCGCGACGCCGGAAGTCCCGCCCCTGCCGGCAAGGGCGGGAGGAAACGCCCATTTTCCGGGCTGTCATTGGCGCAGCGCGGATGCGCCAGGCACAGACTTATGGGTAAAGGAGTTTGTGTCCTCCATCCAACCAGGTAACGGGACCCTTTCTGGCTCTCCCCGACAGCGGTGCAGAGGCAGGTGGAGGGAGAAAGGTCGGGGAGGAATTTGGTCGCGGAGGTCCAGAGCTCCTCTTAAAGGCGACGCGTCCAGATTTCCGTGGTCACCTGTGATAACGCCGCGTCCTCCACCGTCTCCAGCAGGTGGAGCATTCTTTCATGCTGGGAGAACTGCTTCACCTCTCTTGAGTTTTGGGGACTGAGATTTAAACTGAACAATGAATATCCCTCTCTCGTGCAGTCTTCGTTTAAAAACATGAAATTTTCTTCTAATTCGTTCATACCCAAATTGGGTCAGCATCACTGTGAACTTACTAAAAATGCAAGTTCTCGGATCCAACCTACACCTTCTGACACAAACCACCGCGGGTGGAGCTTTCATTAAAAGTCATGACCACTTCCCTCCCCCGAAGTTCAACTAAAATGGGAAAATACTACAGCCTACCTCATGGGAAGTGAAATGAAAAGTGCTTACCACAAGACCTGGTGCTAAATACACACAAGCTATTATTGTTATTCATCATCTCCACAAGGTTCTCACACATACAGCTATAGGAGGATATCAGAGGCTCCTCTTTGCAGAATCATTGATCATGTTTTTTAAAATATAAAATACAATCACTCCCTGAGTCAGCAAGTAGCATTATAGGCAATGGTTAAAATTTTTGCATAAAGCACACCTGTATACCTTTAGTTTCTTTTTTTTTTTTTTTAACTTTAGCTGCAGGAAGTTTTCATAAACTACAGGTAGTTACCTGTTCAAAACGTAGAACTATCAAGACTAATTGTCCTTAGGCTTAAGTGGACAGTGGAATTAATATAGTTTCAAATCATGGTTTATTTCATAAGATGACGCCATAATTCATATCTAATTCACAAGAACAAAGACTCAAACTCCTCCTGCCTTCCCGTTGAACTCTGAGAGCAGGGAAATCCAGGTATAAATGCATGATCATGAGATGGCCCAACCTGATATCTAGTGCCTCAGGGTCACCAGGTATGGTCCTCCTCCTCATGAAGACATTATCTTCCCATCACCTGGACCTGCAGCTCCCAAAGGAGCAATCAATAACTCCTGGGGAGGTGTGAAAACTGGAACCAGTGAGGCCCAAAGAGGCAACCACAAGAAGGAGCATAAATGAGAAGATAAATCAAAGAAATATTTTACACGATCACTCCTGCCCATTTCAGTTGGCCAAAATTCATTTGCATGGTCCCAAATTTAGTAAGGGAAGCTGGGACATGCCTGTCCTCTTCGGTGTCCAGAAGGAGAAAACAGTATTGGGGAACACCTAGTGACTTTCTAGCACAATCCATTGATTTGATCACCAGATGCCCACTTTATTATTCATTCTCTACATTCTACACTCTTTTTATTTATTTATTTATATTTTGTGTGTGTGTGTTTGTTGTTTTTACATTCTACACTTTTATACCCTCACTGACGTGATATCCAAAACTCTATCCATTCACTGACTGCATTGCAAAGTTAGTATCTCTACGTGATGTCTTCTGCAACATACATATACCTCCACTCACACTCAGTATAAAGTTATGTGTCAGGGACACAGTGGAAGGACATAATGAAACCGTTGGAAGAAATAACCGCCATCAGGTTTCTATACGCAACAAATGCATCCTTGAAGAAAGCAAGTAAAATATGACTATTTGAGACCAAAGGTGAGAAATTTAATGAAAAAAACAGCCAAAACGAATACTTTAAAAACTATGTTTAAGGTTGGAAGAAAGTGATCCCAGGCGAGTGGTCTGCGATGATAAAAGGAATGAGAATCTGGGAGAGGGGTGCATTTGTGTATGAATACAACCACTCATTATCTGTATAAAACATTAATATTTCCTTTTTGGAGACAGAATGATGGAATTACCTTGCATATCCTCAATAGCACATAAGCTGAGATGAGCAAATTAATGTTTAAATCTCTTATATTTTCCAGAAAAAGATCAAAGATGTTAATAATGCTACACTCCGTGTTAAATAAGTACATTGTCATTTTTCAGCTTAAACACTAATAAACAGAATCAGAATATATACCGTGCAAATCTGAAGAAGGAAAAATTGAAATGTAAAGAAATATTCAATAGAAACTTTAAAAAAAGAAGTGTATAGATCAACTGAGGCAAAGAAAAGCACACCCACAGAAGATGTATTTAAACACAACTATATCAGCTATCACATGAAATGAGTATGAAGTAAATGCTTACATTAGCAGTCAGCAATTTTTGATATTAAAAATATCCAGGGCTTCCCTGGTGGCGCAGTGGTTGAGAGTCTGCCTGCCGGTGCAGGGGACACAGGTTCGGGCCCTGGTCTGGGAGGATTCCCACATACCGTGGAGCAGCTAAGCCCGTGAGCCATAACTGCTGAGCCTGCGGGTCTGGAGCTTGTGCTACGCAACAAGAGAGGCCGCGATAGTGAGAGACCCACGCACCGCAATGAAGAGTGGCCCCCGCTCGCTGCAGCTAGAGAAAGTCCTCGCGCAGAAGCGAAGACCCAACACAGCTATAAATAAATAAATAAATTTATTTTTTAAAAAAATCCAACAATAGAATGGATACAAAAGACTCTCTAAAGTATAACATTGCAGAATATATATAAAACATGTTTTGGAAAATATACTTGTTATAATTATTTAAAAATTAACATATGAAAACACGTGAAACGTGTGTTTATATCAGAAAAAATTTAATTTTAAGGGAAAAAGCATTACCAAGAAGATAAGATACTTTAAACTGTATATTTAATTTAAAAGACTGACTCGAATTACATGAAGTAACAATTTCAGAATAATAAGGATAAAGATATAAATCCATGAATATATGAGGCATTTTTATAGCAGCCATTCAGTAATTAGTAGAAACAGCCAATATAAAATCGTTAAAGTTCTAGTGGATTCACACACCAATATTGATAAATCTGGCCTGACAGAGACATCTGCATACAGATACAGCATGTTTATATTTAGTACAAGCTGAACATTTACAGAATTGTCAATAAACTGACCATAAAAAAGAACTTCACTTTGTATAGAATAAGACAAGAATGTAATCAAGATGTCCACCAACAACGGAGATACATGGAAAATGCAAAAATGTGTTCGGAAATTGTTATAAAATACTGAAAAAAAAAAATACTGAAAAACCCATGCATCACAAATGTGAAGAAATCAAAAATGTAAACTTTTTTTTCGAATAGTGACATCCCCATATATTCTTTAGAGATGTGTTTAATAAAATTCTATAGGGACATTAATAGCTTTAAAATATATATCACAAATAAATAAAGGATGATAATTGACAAGAGAGAGGGAATGCCCTGGCGGTCCAGTGGTTAGGACTCCCCGCTTCCACTGCAGGGGACACTGGTTCAAGCCCTGGGCAGGGAGCTAAGATCCCCGCAAGCTGCACGGTGCGGACAAAAAAACAAAAAAACGAAAAACAAAAAACTGCAGTAGAGAAAACCACAGTAATGGCTCCATTCATATAAATTTCAAAATCAGGCCAAAAAAAACTATTATTAGCGATACACAAATGCATACATAAGATGTCAAACTCTGAATTAAAAAAGAGAGTGAGTAATCCAAAATTTTAGATAAAGGATTCTTCTGAAGTAGAAGATGTGATTTGCAATCTGTGAGGTTCATAAAGGAATTCTAATCTTGCTATGCTCTTTTTATCCTGCAGGTGTGCATTGGTATTTATTTATTTTATTTATCTGTATTTTTCCTATATGTGTAATTTCAATAAGATAAAGAGGACAAATCTTAAGTTAAGGGCTTAAATATTTGCATGTCAACACCCATAAAAACCCCACCCATACAAAGACACAGAACATTCCAAGAGCCCTGCACAAAGTGACCATTATTCTGTTCTTTGTTACCATGTATTAGGTTCACCTGTTTTTTAACTTTTCTACAGAACACTACAGTATGTGTACTGCTTTGTCTCTGACTTACATCATTGTCACTCTATGCCTTTTTCTGAGATTCGCATGCATTGTTGTATGAAGCAGTTTTAATTACTGTGTTTCCTTCCATTTTGTGACCATATCACAGTTTATTTAAGCATGTTCACATTGGTGGTGGGGCGGGTTGTTTCAAGTTCTTAGTTGTTATCAATAAAGTTGTTATAAACCTTCACGTATATATATTTTGGAGAAAAAAATGCCCTCATTTCTAATGAATATATGCTTGGAATTGGATTTGCATGGTTCTAATATATACATATGTTGAAATTTAATACAAATCTTGACACGAAAGAGTTAAAGTTGAAATTAATGAAAGCACTGTATGAGAATCAATTGGCTGTGTAGAATTTACAGTCGAGCCCATTGGATATATTATTATCATTTGTAAATTGTGCACCACACATCCATTATATCAGTAAAATTTGTAATCAACTTATGTAATCTACATGCAACTTTTTTCTCAAGACCAGATGTTAAACATTTATCATCACATTCCTATGTGTACAGATCTGATTATCTGCATTTAGGAATGCCCGTGTAAATGTGTGTGTATGTGACCGAGTGAGCTCTTGTGTGTCTCTCTCTGGATGGCTACACCTATACGTGTATGACCATTTGTACATCTGCATCTGTCAAAGTGGCTGTACAAAGGTGTCTACCTTTGCATCTGTACATGTGCCCTTCTCTCCATGTACCCATCTCTACTGTCCTTGTGTTCTCCTATGTAGCCTCTTTGACACAGGAGTTTCATTGTGTGGATGTCTCCATACTCTTTCTGCATCTGTGCCCCTGTGTCTGCATGTACATGTTTGTGCCAATGCATGCATCTGTCTGTTGCCCATGCGTGTCCCTGTGAGCACTGTTCTTGGAATGTGCAGGACTTCTGTGAATATGTGTCTGGGTGTCTTTCTATGTCTGTGTCTATTTGTTTTCCTAGGTGTAAGTGTGTGTCTTTAGTCAATATAAATATATCCTCTCTATTTTGTCTGTGTCTCGGTGAGTATCTGTGTGTGCATCTGCATAGGATTTTGTGTCCCACGGATGTGTCCGAGTTACACATTGCCGATTCATTTTTGTGGAGTCCTATGTGTGATAGTGTTGTAGAGTCTACTGCTAGTCTACATATGCCCCGTGACATGTCTGGGTGTGCCCTGTGTGTACCTGCCTTTGGGTGCCCATGACAAATGTGCCCATGCTGCACCCACATCCCTTGCTCTGCACTAGCCCAGTCATCATAAGGGAATCTCTGAGTGCCACTCAGGCTCCACAAGCAGTTGGGCACTCCTGGAACAGGGTCCCTGCTGGGATATCTGTGCCCTCAGCTTGTCCCAACTCAGAACTTACCTCCTCTGGGAGGCCTCTATGACCATCCCCTCAGGTGGGCCACAGTCTCCAAGCCCTGGCCTCAGAGGTCCCTACACTGAACTTTCAATTTCTCAGGTGCTCCAGGATAGATAACTAATAAGAACCTGCTGTATAGCACAGGGAACTCTACTCAGTACTCTGCAATAGCCTATATGGGAAAAGAATCTAAAAAAGAGTGGATATATGTATATGTATAACTGATTCACTTTGCTGTACACCTGAAACTAACACAACATTGTCAATCAACTAGACTCCAATAAAAAAAAACGTAGCTCAAGTACCCCAGGATCACTCCCACACCCCCATCTTTGCACAGGATGTTCCCTTTGCCTAGAGGGAGCCATCTGTATTATAGGTTTAAATTGTATACAGTTTTAAATTATGTGGGAGGGGTTGTGATTGGAAGGGGGAAAGCAGAGCTCTGAGGGATCCCGGGGGCCAGGCAGCTGGTCTGGCACTCACCTCTGAACTCCGGGATTATCCTGCTGAATACAGTTGAACTAAAACAAATAGACTGCCAGCTATTTCTCCAGGGCTTTTCATTGGCTGAGTCCTTACCAGGAAAGAAGAGGAATCTTTCTTCTTCCTTTTGGGCTCTGCTGTCAGTTGCAGGCATGAGAGCTCCCTCTGCTGGTCTCCTGACTCTATTTCACGGAGGTTTCTGTGTATTCATTTTTCACAGAACACCGTCCTCAGTCAAGGCCACTCAGTGACCATGATGAAATGAGACAATGACAAAACCACCCTATCATCATATCTGAGCAGACAACCAGAGTCCTGTGCAAACAAGCAGATAGCCCCCTCTCCTGGGTAACATGAGTGACAGCTCCATCTTCCACTAGCTGCTGCTTTAGTGCCGCTGCCTTCCCCTGCCTTGTAAATAACAAGTTTCAGGATATCTGATCATAAAACCAACCCCGTTTCCTGACAGCATCCAGTTCAGACCAAAGCTCCATTTCCTTAAACTCTTCTGAAAATCACTGAACACAAGCCCAGAGCCTAGAAAAAGTCCTAACATCTTCGTACTGAGGGCCCCACATTTCCCACGGTGTGGTAACCCACACTGCAGCACACCAATAAACCTCACTGCTCCACCACAGGTGTCAGACACGTTCCTGGTGCTGGACGTACTAGCACCACATATCTGCAGACCCGAATGACCCCCGAACTCCAGACTGCACATCCAACTAGATCAACCTTTCCTCTTAGATGTCTGATACACACCTCAAACTGCACGAGTACAAAACCCAACTCCTCATCTCACCCTGACCTGCTCTCACTGCCCACCCCTCTCCCCTCTACAGCCGCGGTGACTGTCAACTGGTTCCTGCACCAGACAATGCTCTTGTCAGTCTGTCTTGACACCTGCTATTAACTTTGCTAGAGATGTTCTTCTCCAACTCCGACCCTGCCTGTGGGTCCTGCATCATTCAGGGGTCTCCGCATCAACCTCTTGCTTCTTTCTAATTTGCTTATTAAGCTTTAGTTCAACGTCCATCTTCCCATTTTACACACAAGAACACTGAACCCCAAGGATAAGTGACATGACCAAGGTCATGTGGTTGGGGATAGGCATGGTGGAGACAGGCTGCAACCCCAATCAATCCCAACTCCAAACTCTTAGACCCTGGGTCGCTCTGCTGCCCCCACATCTACCCTCACACCCCCATATTTCGATTCTTCTTTATCTTGTAGTTCTGGGGTCCCCAGGCACATTTCTGTCAAAGCAACAGTTCCTTTATTGCACCTACTTCAGTTAATGTGTTCTCCATGTGAGAAGAGCTCCCAGGGAAGGGCTCACATCTCAGTCACCTGTATGTCTCAGCTCTTCACGATGTGCCATGTGAATGAAGGACAGGGTCTCATCACTCTTGCCCAAACAGCAGCAAGGTCGTAGCTGGCCCTTCTAGTGAACACGGAAGTGAAGACCAGATGGTGAGAAATGGGAGAAGACAACTGACCTCAGAGTCCTTCATCCTCTGGATAGTATGTGTTGGCTTAAAATATATATCCGCAACCTGAGAGTTGCAAGTTAAGATTTATTGGGGGTAAAAAAGAGGACTGTAGCCCAGGAGACAGCATTTCAGGTAACTCTGTGAAACTGCTCCAAGGAGGCGAGGGAGGAACCAGGATATATAGGAGTTTTGCAACAAAGGACAGGTAATCAGGAACATCAAAAGATTATTGTTAATTAAAGAAAACCAGGTATCTCAAGTTAAGGAATTTAGCGCTTTTCTATGTATGGGAAGATGCAAGAGTCTGGGCTCACTGAAATCATTCCTTTGATATGCACCTCAGCTATCTGGGGCCAGTATCCTGACACATCCTGAGTTTCCTCAGGTCTTACACAGGGAGTGGCTGCAGTCTGATGCCTGCTAGATGGCAGGCATTCTTTTCAGCCCTGAGTTTCTTCAGCTGACGGCTCACGTTGGAGGGCTGCAATCGTTGATGACTGTGACATCCTTTGTTTATTGATATGGCAGGAAATATTCCATTTCTCATATGTCACAACTGCTTTGGGAGAGATACAGGCCTGGGTCTCTGGATGTGCTGCGTCATACTGAAAAGCTCCCAGGTGTGGAAAGAAACAGCCTCTAGTAGAGGGTTTCTTTGACACTCAAGGACCCAGAAGTTCATCTTCAGGTATACCTATAGCCAATGCCCAGACAACTAATTCCTCCTAAGAGAGGACAGAGGAGGGAGGAGCCCTTGAGAGGCAACTCTCTTTCCCAAATAATAGAAAACTCAACATGCTGTCAATAAAAAATTGTATCAACTACTGACTCATGAAGAAGTGCCTGCACGATAATGAAATGTGGTCAGCACTACAGAATGGCTTCAGCTCACAGTGGTGATGCAAAACTATCAAAACTATACCTGTGCATTTTTTTTTTTTTTTTTTTTGGCCAAGCCACGTGGCTTGCAGGACATTAGTTCCCCGACCAAGGATCGAATCCGGGCCCTCGGCAGTGAAAGTGCCAAATCCTAACCACTGGACCGCCAGGGAATTTCCGAAAGCAATAGTTTTAATCCCTGGTTTTCTTCATTTAATATATATTTCACAAATTACATAAGCGTCTTATAGATGACTGTCATTTGAATTAATTTCAGTTCTTGGTTATTACCAAATTGTTATAAACTTTGTGTATATGTATTTTGGTTTAAGAAAACACTCATTTCTAATTAATATGTGATTTGCTTGGTTATAAAATATAAATATGTTTTAAAATAATAAGAAATCCTTACATCAGACCATATCGAAACATTAACTCAAAATAAGTCTTAGACCACAATGTAAGAACGAAAATCACAGAATGCTTTATAAGGCAAAAGATTTGCAACTTTGGGTTGGACAAACTCTAAGTATATAGATAGTACACAAGAAGAACACATAAAAGAAAAAATAGGTTTTGGATTACATAAAGATTTAAAATATCTACTCTTCAAAAGACACTGCTAAGACAATAGAAAGACAAGCCAATGACTGAGAGATTCTATTTGCAAAACACATATCTGATTAAGGGCTAGCATCCAGAATACTGTAAAGGAGAAAAAACCCAAATTCTTACAATTCAATGTTAAGAAGAAAAAAAAATGAACTAAGGATTTGGACAAATAACCATTGATATATGAATGAACAATGAACATAAGAAAAGATGCTCAATAGCCTTAGTTATTCCAGTAATGCCATTTAAAAACTGCAATAAGATTACTACACACGGGCTAGAATTGCTACAATTAGAAAGATTGACAATCCCAAGTGCTAATGAGGATGCAGAACAACTGGAACTCCCATATCCTGTTGGTGAGACTGCAAATTGGTACGGCCACCTTGGAAAACAATTCGGTAGCTTCCTTTATAGGCAAATATACATATACCAGAGCACACAGCTGTTCTCTTCCTAGATATTTACACAAGTTAAAATGTTTCCATCCAAATATCTGTTGCAAATATTCAGGACAGTTTTATTCACAATAGCCAAAAACTTGGAAAAGTTGTCCATGAACTGGATAATGAATGAACGAATTGTAGCATATCCAGAAAACAAAATACTACTCAGCTATAAAAGGAAGAAACAAGGAACAGCATGAATGAATATCAAAATCATTATGCCAGGTGGAGAAAAAAAAGACCATATATAGGATGATTCCATTCATCTGATATTGTAAAACAAAGGCAACAATGCAGGGAAAGAAAACAAATACGTGGTTCTTAAAGCTGGGGTTGGGGAGAGGAGTAAGACTGCATAATGGAACATTTTGGGGTAATGGAAATATTTCACACTTCATGGTGGTCATGGTCACAAAATTGCATATATATTTGTCAAGACATCAAAATATGTACCCTTAAAAGGGAGATTATTATTGAATGCAAATTGTACTTCAGTGCATAAGGAATATTTAATTAAAGTTTAAGATAACTCAGTGATGGACCTCAGATCCTCTCCTACACTTGTGCAAAAAACAAGAAAAAAAAAAAAAAAGCCAGAAAGCCATAAAAATTTTGAATTGGGACTTCCCTGGTGGTCCAGTCACTAAGACTCAAAGCTCCCAATGCAGGGGTCCCGGGTTTGATCCCTGGTCAGGGAACTAGATCTCACATGCCACACACACACACACAAAAAAAGAGACCCGGTGCAGCCAAATAAATAAATAAATAAATAAATCTAAAATTTGAATTTATTTTACACTAGGTGGAAATGTTTCAGTGGCAGATTTAGCAAAGATAACTACAGACATCTGGCATATCATTTTATAGATTGAAAATATTAACATCACAAGGGGAAAGTTGTAGAGAGCCACGGCGAGGGGCCAGCACACAGTCCATGAGGAAATGCACACTGGGGGTGCCAGGATTTAGGGAGACTAACACAGAAAACTTCATCTAATGTTCCTTCAGTGAGGAGCAGTGGAGTTCCAGAAATGGAGATGACGTGTCCCAAAAATACTGGGCTTCTGAGTAGCTGGGTCCTCCAGTGATTTTATTTTATTATTTATTTAAAAAATTTTTTGGCTGCACCACGTGGTTTGCGGGATCTTAGCTCCCTGGTGAGGAGGGAACTCACCCTGGTTCCCTCCAGGAACCAGGAGGGAACCAGAAGGCTGGTGAGGAGGACATGGCCACAGAATTCAGGAGAATTGTGACAAGAGTTTGGATAGATTATAAAAATAGGATTGGCAAAATTTCTTGCTGCATCAAATATGGCTGTAAGCAAAAGTAGAGAATAAAAGACCATCCCAATTTTTCCCCCCCTGAACATTTAAGGAATGGAGATGAGGAAGTCAGTGCAGTGAACGGGATTCAGGGAAAAGATCATGAGCTGTATTTGGACATGGGTTTTTCTGAGATGTCTCAAGATGGAGATGTCAGAAGATGGAGACATCTCCTGGGTAGATGGATATGAAGGTCTGGAGGCCGGGAAGGTTGCTGGTCTGGAGCTTTCTAAGGGGTGGAGGGTGTGGGCTGGACCAGTTTGTAGCCTGGTGGTCAGATTGAAGAAAGAGAGTCTAAAGTTTGTTATTTCAGATGGTCTCCGTGGTGAGGTGTGGGGAGACTGAGACTGGAGGGCAGGGCACAGATGGGTGTGCATCCCTGATGGTTCTTCAGAGAGGAGCAATCCGGCTGTAGGGTGAATTCTGGCCTGTGTTTGTAGAAAGTTAGATCCAGATGGGGTAAGGAGCTGACCTGGGATGGAGGTTGAGTTGTGAGTTGGTGTAGATTCTCCCCACTGCAAGCTTAGCAGGCCCTCAAGACCACTCCTTATAGAACAAGGCAAAGGTTACTTGGGGTAGTGGAGCAGCTGTTCCCAGACCAGGGCACTGCCTCACCTCCTCCAGCCCTCAGAGCAAGAGGAATGATCTACTGTCCGGCTGAGGGCTCCCTGCATCTCCCTTCAGAGGACCATGTTACAGCCAGGCTCAAAAGGACTAGTAGCTGACCTGCCTTCTCAGTGCGTCCCTGCAACTCATTAACTTAAGAATACATGAAACAGTTACTGATCTAAACACTAATGAACCGACATCCCTCAAAATATGTGTGTAGGTAGGCAGTTAGAAATGAACATGTTGAATTAGTTAAATTTATCCAAACACTTAATAATTGGTCTGCATGTTAATATACCTTTAAGTATTTCCTTATGATGAAAAATTTTATGTATCACATTCGGACTAGTCAGTCCTAAGCTATTCCCCTTATTCTCCACATTTTTATTGGGAAAACCCCAATAAAGGCTCTGGTCTAGGTCTCCCCTTGTGCCTGCTTCTGCCTCCTGCTCAAATCTGGTGCTTCCTCACATGGCCCTGTGTGGCATAGTGTTCACTGTACACTTGGGAAATAGAAATCATAGAAATTTTTTCAACAATACTGACCTCTCTGTGTGCTCACTTACTCATTTACATCCATAAATTCAAATCTGGTGGGTACAATGGTTCATACACTTACCTCTTCAGGATCTTCAGTTCATCCATGTTAGGATGTGGAGAATAAGGGGAATAGCTTATGATCAACTAGTCTGAATAATTCAGGTGAGTTTTCCAGCTTCAGAGCTGTCCCTAGCTGTCTGGTATCTGGCCCTGGGTTGATTTAGGGCAGGGGATATATTGATTTGGTGTATGAGAGTCAGATAAGAAGGTGGTTCAGACCATGGGCTCTGAATGATAGGGGAGATATAAACACATTTAGCTTTTAGTTTGGCCCTAGAATTGATGGATTGAGACTAGACAAATACAGAATGGAAGGAAATACAGCACACAAAGCTGCTCATGGAGTGAACTAACCCAATTTTTACAGGGCCTTGTGGTCTTTGAGGAGGTGGCCATGTATTTCTCCCAGGAGGAGTGGGGACTCCTTGATGAGGCTCAGAGGCTCCTGTACCGTGATGTGTTGCTACAGAACATTGCACTTTTGTCTTCCATAGGTAAGGCCCTCCCACTCACCCCAGCATCCTGGGCTGGGCTCTGTTCTTCCCCGTTTTCCCAGGGGCACCTCTGACCTTCCCACAGTGAGACCATGGGTACTGCTTCCTTTCCTGGTTTCACCCCAGCATCCTGGGCTGGGCTCTGTTCTTCCCCGTTTTCCCAGGGGCACCTCTTACCTTCCCACAGTGAGACCATGGGTACTGCTTCCTTTCCTGGTTTCCTGGCATGTGTGTTGTTGGTGCCAGGGCTGGGCTCTGTGCACTGTAGTCCTTCTTTCCCAGCAGTCCCATCCCTGCTGCTCTGGGGTCTTGTAAGACAGGGCTCAGGAGTCAGAAATCTTGAAGTTTGTCTGAAAGGTCCCACAGCCTTGCATGTCCCTGGTTGGGTGACTCTGTCTAGAGGCATGGAACCTCGGTGTCCCAGGCATTCCCCTGCCTTTTGCTGACAGACTTTGGAGCCTGCCTATGTCAGGAAGTTCAGGCATTGACTTGGTCACTACTTGTGGGGACCACTGGGTTGTTTCTCTAAAGACCCTCCTTTGGTATCCTTGTAATTTTGTTTTATTTTACTTTGTCTTATTTTTCTACACAGTTTCGCTGTTGTTGTTGAAGTACAGTTGATTTACAATGCTGTGTTAATTACTGCTGTACAGCAAAGTGGTTCAGCTATACATATATGTACATTTTTTTCTTTACATTCTTTTCCATTATGATTTATCATAGGATATGGAATATAGTTCTCTGTGCTATACAGAGGGTCTTGTTGTTTATCCATTCTGTATATAAAAGCTTTTACATTTGCTAATCCCAACCTCCCACTCCATCCCTCCCCTAAGGCTTATTGTTTAAGCTACTTTTATTCTTGGGATTCTATTTACTGTATGCTGTGGGGGAGAATAGAATTGGGCTCTGCCAGAATAAAAAGTACAGAGTTCTGGGGCTCTCAACTTTGTGTGCTCCAAAGGAAATAGAAGGAGGACAAACAACAGCTCTCAGGGTAGATTTGGCCTAATTGCATTGCTGCCTGAGGCCTCCTAGGAAAGTCTGAAGGACCCCTGCACCACGATCTCATGCTGTGAATGTGAGGATTATTTGTGGTTCCACAGTCACTTGGGGCAGGTGGTTTGGAAACAACAGTATTTGGTGGTACCATGAGTTGAGGCCCTTGAATTTAGTGGATGTCCCATGGCATAATTGACAGATATTTGTCTCCTGAGACCCACCTAGGAGCTGTGTGTCCTGAGGAAAAAATCATGCGGGTATATGCATGTAAGACTTAACAAGGCCCAGGATGGGTAACATATTCTGTACAAAAACAGTGATTGGATTAACTGGAACTGGGGGGAGACTGCAGCAAAGTAGGGTGGATAGCCTCTTTCAAAGGGGTATCTGTAAATGTTCCAGTAACTGGCTAAGTGGTAAGAAAGGGTACATAACTCGGGACCTACAGTACAGTCCTCGGAAATCTGGGTACCTCCCCTTTAAGAACCTGAAAACCTGCCCCCGCCTCAGAGTCTCCGGATACGCCCCAACGCGACCTTTCCAGGAGGTGGGGAGCACCGCCCCTTGCCTGGGCCTGGGGCGCTATGAACTACATTACCCGGAAGGCACTGAGCCGCAGGAGAGCGGCACTTCCGTTCTAGAAGACGGCGTCTGGGCGGGCCTTCCGGCGTGGACCGCGGGCGACGGTTTGTAAACTCGGGGAGCTAACTTGTTAACTTGCGGGGAGCTTCGGAACCCTGGGCCGGCCTAAGGTTAGGGAGCCTGGAAGCTGCTGTGTCCGCTGATCTGAGGAGGGTCTGAGGCTCGGCGTGGGCGCCATCTGGCCTGACTCTGTCTCGGAGCCAGGACAGGGGCCACCGTGCCCGGGACCCTCATTCGCCCACACACTCCGCTGGCGGCGGCGGAGCTGATGGGTCCAATCCAGCTAAATCCTGCGCCCTCCGGGCCCTCCCTCAACTCTTCTTATTCTGCAATATTTTGGTTCTAAATCGAGGTTCTCTAACGAGTGTCCTATACTTATTTGTCCCTCCAAATGTTGGTTTTCCCAATTTTGAAATATGAACTGCGTGGGGAAAAAAAATTGCAGAGAACTTACACGTGCAGATGAATAAGCCGCTTTAAAATTAATATCTGTTCACCGCTCAGGTCAAAAAATGCGATGTCAATAGGACCCCATAAGGCTCCTGTGCGGTCCTTCCAAAACAATTATCTCCATTTCTCCAAAGTTAAGGTGTTATCTGATGTTTCACGTAAGCATCTTTCTTGATAGTTTTGCCAACTATGTGGAAAATATTCAACGACTGTAGTTTAATTTCTCTCGCTTGTTGTAAGACTTTTTATGAACGGAATCATATAAATATTATGACGTGTTCATGTGCACAGTATGGTGTGACTTTACCCATGTTTTTCATGACTGTCCATTCATTTTCCTTTTTGTGCAGTATTCTGTAGATATGAGTATGAGTAAAGTGGTGTATTTATAAATTCTCTATGCGTTCTGGGGTATATAAAGCATGCATTTGTCTAGCGTGTATGTTAAAATTATTATTGTATTTAATTGAACATTTCCACTTTGTTTCTTAATGATTGCTTTTATTATTTATTTTTGGCTCCATTGGGTCTTCGTTGATGGCGCGTGGGTTTCCTCTAGTTGCGGCGTGCGGGGGCTACTCTTAGTTGTGGTGTGCGGGCTTCTCATTGCGGTGGCTTCTCTTGTTGCGGAGCACGGGCTTTAGGCACGCAGGCTTCAGTAGTTGCAGAACGCGGGCTCAGTAGTTGTGGCGCACGGGCTTAGCTGCTCTGCGGCATATAGGATCTTCCCGGACCAGGGTTTGAACCTGTGTCCTCTGCATTGGTGGCAGATTCTTAACCACTGCGTTACCAGGGAAGTCCCGAACATTTCCACTTTTTGGTATTGTTTTGCTCCACCATACTAATTTTAACGTAGTTCTTTTAGTGAAATTGTTATACTTATTCTTCATCTATACCATCTTTATGTTTTGATACACACTTATGCGTTACATAAATGTACAGTTTTACAGTATTCACACACTTAGATGGTTTTTTTATTTTTATTTTTTTATTTTTATTTTTAAACTTATTTATTTATGGCTGTGTTGGGTCTTCATTTCTGTGCAAGGGCTTTCTCTAGTTGTGGCAAGTGGGGGCCACTCTTCATCGCGGTGCGCAGGCCTTTCACTGTCGTGGCCTCTCTTGTTGTGGAGCACAGGCTCCAGATGCACAGGCTCAGTAGTTGTGGCTCACGGGCCTAGTTGCTCCGCGGCATGTGGGATCTTCCCAGACCAGGGCTCGAACCCGTGTCTCCTGCATTGGCAGGCAGATTCTCAACCACTGCACCACCAGGGAAGCCCCTAGATGGTTTTTTAAAGTGATGTTACTCTTCGAGTAATATTTATTTTACCGGAAAATCATCTTTCTCTGGTGGTGTTGCAAGAGAAAATGATTAAGATAGCTTGTTAAAATTTTTCTTTTAAGGGGGACGAAATGAATCATTGTAAGGATAAAAAGTTACAATGCTTCGAATCCCTCGCAAGATGTTAAGAACTCAAGAAGATATTTCCATCTTTCTATAATGAGGATGGAACAGAGGTCAAGTCCTAGCTTATCTTCTTTCTCCTAAGTTTGAAGAGTCGTAAGTGAGGTCCAGTTATCCTGAACTGCTGGAGGCCAAGCACTATTACTCCAACACCCGCTTTATCAGAGCTTCATTTTCAGTGTGAAGCAAGTAAATGGTAGTTCCATTCTCTATCACAGGGGGGAAAAAAACTAGTAGGAAATTACGGAAATCTCTCTGACCGTTTATGGAAAAAAACATGGATATATCAAAGAATATGGAAAAATATAAAAAGTGCATATCCTGGAATTCTATTGTATAGTGTTATGATAATTTCAAATCAGAATTTAATCTATGGATTATGTAAGCTGGAATTTTCTTTAATATGGAATATTAAAGAAATAATAATCTGGAATAATCTTTAATATGACCAAATTAAAATTTGTAAAGGAAGTATAAGACCTCCTGTTGGCCACTTGTTAGGGCCACCTACAAGCTATGGGAAGAGAAGAATCTGTTATTGCCAGGGGAGAAACAGAAGAAGGGAGTCAAATGGAAGTGTCAGAAACAGACCTGTACATAAAATGAGACTTAACTTTTGATATTTGTGATTTAGGACTATAATAGCGCTTTATGACCTGCCACAACCATTTCCTCGCCAACAGAATCCCTTATTCTTCTGGCTCACTGGGCTCCAGTCACACTAACCTCGTGGATGCTGCTCAAACACACCAGGCATGACTCTCATAGAGAGTCTTTGTACTCATTTTTCCCATTTCAGGAAAGCTTTTTCTTAAGATGTCCACATGATTTTATGGCACAACTCTATAACATTTTCTGCCCTGTTTTACATGCTTTACTTTTTCCTTGAGCACCTGTCTTGCCTGAAATAGTAAATGGTTCACTCATTAATCTTCTTTTTTGTCTGTATCACAGATGGGAATTAACGTTACATGGCCCTGCTCATCCCACAGACTCCACATTCAGCAGAACCACTTATGGACCCTGCACTGGTGAGTGTCAGGTGTCCTGCAACTCTTTTGCTGCCATTCTTCCTGGCCTTGGTGTCTCAAGACCCTAGAACCCTACGCTCAGGTTTCTAAGTCCAGGCCAGAGCTTATATGGAGAGATTCCCATTTTTGGCAGCCAGCAGACTGAGATGTGAAAGGTTGTCTTAGGCACAGGGATTAGTATGTACAAATGCTTGGGGATGAGATTGAATTGGGAATGCTCTATGACTTGTATGTGTTAGTTAATGTCTGGCGAGAACAGAGAGCAAGGGGGCAAGAGTCAGGCCTAGAATCGTACTCTGAGAAGGTAGGTTTCTGTTCTGAGAGTGATGGCAGACATGGAATTTTTGGAACAGGAGGGAAAGTGATCTTACTTAGGTCTTAAGAGGCTATCCTGAGCTGCAGTGTGCAGAAGTTTCTAAAGTAGGGGCTGACCAGATTTTCTAATGTGGAGTGGTCACAGATACCTCCAAAGTTTTTTCCCTGTGCATCTGGAAGTGTGGAGGTGCCATCAACTGAGATGGGGAAGTCAGTGGTAGGAGTCCTTTTCAGTGAGACTATTAGGAATTGGATTGCAGCCAAGTTGAGTCCCAGATGTTCCAGAGGCTCCCAAGTATAGGAGACAAGTGGACAGCTGAACATGCAGATCTAGAGTGCTGGGGGAGGCTTCAGGATCCTATTAGGGGACAAGAGAGGAGAGGGGGGCTGTCACAAAGACAGACAAGGAAAAGTAGTGGTCATCAGCAGGAAGGTAGGGGGAAGGGAAAGTCCAGCAGGTGGCCAAGGTTTTCATGGGAGAGTGGCCGTGAAATTGATGCAGAAGGAAAGCAGAAATGGAGGTAAAGTGATACCAAAGTGAGGCTGGTGCTTATTTCTCTTCCTATGCACTCACCAGGCTTTTGTGGTGGAACTTAGGGCTTTTCTGTCAAGGGCTGGGGAGCTGCCAGTGGAGAGTTGGGGCATGCTGGGATCCTGTTGCATTGGCAAGCACTTTCTGAGTGCCACGTGAAGAAGGGTATATGAGGATACAGGAGACATGCCAATTTTATGGACCAGATTGTGGCAATGGGGATCTGATGTATGAGGAGTTATCCAGTGAGTTATATGCATGTGGGGAAGGTGTGTGAAGTAATTGCCCGAGGTACTAGGAGCTTAAGAGAGAAGGATAGGCCTAAGTGTGTTTGTGTCTGGGAGACATGATCCTGGGGACTCTCAGGCTGTTATCTTGCAGGAGAGGGAGGGGGCCCTACATACCAGGAGCACAGATTTAGATGGCATCTATCTGTCCACCTGCCTCTTTTTGCTGAGGCTGGATCTAGTGATCAAGGAAGCATGAGGAGTTATTGGGTACCACTGCCCTCTAAGTCAGGGAACTGTGGAGGAAGATGAGCCTAGAGTGAATATGAGCTGGGATTAGGTGTACTTATGGGGTCCTGGGGAAAGAGGCTGCTTATGGACACATCTGTCCCCATCATCACAGGGCCCTGTGACCTTTGAGGACATGGCTGTGTACTTTTCCCATGAGGAATGGAGGCTTCTTGGTGAGGCCCAGAGACTCCTGTACCATGATGTGATGCTGGAGACCTTTGCACTTGTTGCATCATTGGGTAAGGCCCTCCCACCTATCCCAGCATCCTGGGCAGGTCTCTGCCTTTCCCTTTTTTTCCAAAGGCAAGTCTGTTTTTTCAGAGCTAGACAGTGAGCACATCTCTATTACTGCTTCCCTCTCATACATGCTGTAGGTGCCAAGGCTGGGTGAGTGTATACTACCTCCTTTCAGAAGTATCCCTAGTACCAGAGGCTCTGAAGTTTTCTGGGTCGTAAGACTTGGAAATAGTTCGGTGGGTTCCATTAGCCTCAGCCACTCCCTACTAAGTTGACTCTGTAGACCCACGCACCTCTGTGCTCCAGGTTCTGCCCCCTTCCAGCTGACATTTCCTGGGCCCTGACTATACCAGGAATTGTTGGGACTCAACGTGGTCACTATTTGTGGGATCCACTTGGCTGTTGCTGTGAGACCCTCCTCAAAGATTCTTTTTGTGATATTTTTCTTCCCTGAGGTTGTTTCGGGATTGGTTGTACCCCTGGGCCAGTACTGACCACTCACCTATCCTGTTTTTCCCTTAGGACCTGCATTTTCTAGGTCCCCTGTTATGTCCAGCTGGAGCTGGGAGGTGAACCCTGGGTACATGACGAGTGGACATGACTGCAGCCACAGCATGAGGGGCTCAAAGTGGGCTTGGCTCCAGTGATTGGCATCAGGGGGAGGAAGTGATGATATGGCTGGGTTCAAATTATATCAGGAACATGTCTGGTGCCCCACAATGTTTTGGTGCCAAAGCCATTGACTGTGTACCTCATTTCTGTGTGCACTGCCCCCATCATTGGGTCTTTTGCTTGGTGAGTCTTCCCTGTTCTGTGACGTGGAGAGGCCCAGTCCCGCACAGAGGCCCTTTCCTAATCAGACCCCAGCTCCCTTGTCCTGAAAACCATCCCAAGGATTTTTTCCTTGTCATGTCAGACACATATTTGTGATGGGGCTGCCCCCTTCTACCAAAATCTGTATGAAGTTCACCCGTATTTCTCTGCTTTCAGGTTGTTGGCATGGAGTAGAGGTCAAGGAGACACCTTCTGAGCAAAATGATTCTGTAGAAGTGCCACAAATAAATACTTCAAAGACAAACCTGTCCACCCAGAAGGGCTGTCCCTTGGAGATATGTAGTCTGGAATTAGAAGGTGGTGTGCATTTAGCTGAGGACCTGGGAACAAACCCTGGCCAGAAATTTTGTGGAGCAAGTGTGAAATTTCACCAGCACAGTAGAGAGAAACTCTTTAGAAGAGACACGGATAAGGAGTTTATGAAGAGCTGCACAGTCCATGCAACCAAGAAGTCTTTCTCATTCCAGGAGCCTGGGAAGGATTTCCCTGGTAGCTTGGGCCTTCTCCAGCACCAGGTCACTGCACAAAAGGACACCAAGTGTGTGGAGGCCTTTCACAATGGACAAAGGCACTATAAGTTCAGTGAATGTGGGAAAGTCTTCAGCCACAAACACTCACTTGCTCAGCATTAGAGTTTCCACACTGGAAAGAGGCCTTATGAGTGCAGTGAATGTGGGAAAACCCTCAACTGCAAAAACTCACTTGTTCAGCACCAGAGAGTCCACACTGGAGAATGGCCTTATGAATGCAGTGAATGTGGGAAAATCTTCAGTTATAAACACAAACTTGTTCAGCACTGGAGACTCCACACTGGAGAAAGGCCATGAGTGCAATGGATGTGGGAAAGCTTTTAGCTACAAACTCACACTTGTTCAGCACCAGCGAATTCACACTGGAGAAAGGCCTTATGAGTGCAGTGTATGTAGGAAATTCTTTACTCAAAACTCCAGCCTTATTGTGCACCAAAGAATTCACACTGCCTCACAGCTTTATAAATGCAGTATATGTGGAAAATTCTTTACCTCCAACTACAACCTTATTGCACACCAGCGAGTTCACAGGGGCACAAGGCCTTATGAGTGCAGTGAATGCGGGAAACCTTTCAGCAACAAACCCACACTTGTTCAGCATCAGCGAATTCACACTGGAGAAGGGCCTTATGAGTGCAGTGAATGTGGCAAGTTGTTTAGCCAGAGCTCCAACCTATTGTGCACCAGCGAATTCATACTGTAGCAAAGACTTTTGAGTGCAGTGAATGTGGGAAACGTTTTAGCCAAAGCTCTACTCTCATTAAGCACCAGAGTTCACGCTAGAGAAAAACCACATGAGTGCACTAAATGTGGAGACTTCTTTAGCCAAAGCACCCAGCTTACTCAACACCAAAATGTTCACACCACAGAAAGGCCTCACAAGTGCAGCAAATGTGGAAAAGTTTTCTGTCAAAGGTCTGTTCTGACTGAGAACCAGAAACTTCATAGCCAAGATAGGCCCTATGAGTACAGCAAATGTAGGAAAGTTTTCAGTCAAAAGTCTAACCTCATTTGTCACCAGAAAGTTCATGGTGGAGAAAAGGCCTTCAAATGAGATGAGAGCAGCTAATGAGCTGTCTCCTTAGTTAATACATCATACTGAATAGGCTCTGTGAGGGAGTCATCAACTGGAAGTTGAATGCCATACATCTGAACAGCCCTTGTGTGCAGATTGCCTATAAGTACCAGGTTCATAGGAAGCTTTTCAGGAGCTATGCTGTACTTCCTAACCTGCCCACGGCCCTTTCCAGACTTAATGTCACTGTGAGTTTCTTACCTCTTCCAAGTGGCAGATCCCCATACTGGGCATCAGTCACCTTACTGTGGTCAGGGTAGGTAGACTTTTGTGCTCTCCTGTCCCCTGGAGTGAAGCATGAATAGCCTGAGCACTTGGGTTTTGTCATTCTCTTCCATCAACTGGCTAAGACAGGACCTAACCAGCTTTGACCATGGGGATCCAGTCTGGGTTCTGCTGGTGGCTCACAGAGGTTTACCTTCTTTGGTGGCATTGTCTCATGTCATGCTCACAATGGATTTTTCTAGCTCCAGGTCACCCTTTTTGGAAACTCTCAGTTTGCTCTGCTCTGTGCCGTAATAAAGACTATTATTTAAGCCCCCTTTCATCTTGGGGTTTGTTCACTCTTAGACTGATGTTGAGAACCATATTGGACTGTTAGGATGAAAAAGAACAGGTTTTGTGAGTGTTGCAAACTTTGTATACCTCAGTGGGGATAGTATCATGGCAGAGGATAGTGTTCACTCCAGATGTGGTCTAATTTGCATTGCTTTCCAAGGCCTCCTAGGGTAGACTGCAGGGCTCTGTGGGACTAATGTTGAGTCCTGGATGTCAGAATTTTTGGTGGGTTCAGAGGTCACCCTGAGATGAGGACAGTCGTGAGAACCACCAGTGATTTTGGAGCTGGATGAGAGTGGAAGTCGTGTAGTCCAGGCATGTGATTTTTAGGACCCAGGCAGAGGTCCTGGGTAACGCAAGTGGAAACACCTTTCATTGCTCACCAGTCTTCATCGCTACTGCAATAGAATCCCTCCCAAGGACAAGGAGAGGGGGTGGAGTTAACGTGTGGTTGGCAGAGTTCCACAGAAAAGAGATTCAGATTTTTATGTGAAGCCAATTTCTATTAAAACTTAATTGAGCTATATAGTTGGTATGCATTAAAATGAACGTACCTAAAATGTACAGTTTGGTAAGTTTTCATACTTGTAAAGCCATGGATCCATCATCATAATAACAAACATCCAACACCAATATCTACCTTCTGACATGTCTCCCAGGACTCCCTGGCAACTACAATTGATTTACTTTTTTCCCTACTCAATTAGTGTTTTCTAGACTGTTAATATCATTGGCATCTTAATGTTTACTTTAGTATTAGTTTTTTTCTTTCATGATGCATAATTATTTTGAGAATCATCTAAGTTGCAGGTGTGAATAGTTCATTTTCTTCAAAAGGGGTTTTGTGGTTTGTTTCCAGTTTTGGCCACCACAAATAAGCTTACTATGAACATGTGCATAAAATTCTTCATATGACTATATTGTTTCATATTCTAAAATGAATGACTATACCCTTATGCATTCCCATCAACAGTATGGAACCATTCCAGTTCCCCTATAGTCCTCACCAGTACTTGATTGGTATGGTCAGTAGCTAAAATATTGCCTGTTTTAAAGTGTGTAGTATAGTCTGATTGCATTTCCCTAATTCATAATGTTGAACATTTTTATTGTGTTTATTTGCCAGGTGTATGTCTTCTTTGATAAAATGCCTGCCTGTTCTTTTATTTATTAACTGAGAAGACAAATGTGTTGTAACTTCACTTTTCTTCAGTGACTTTGCTGGGTGGAATAAGTGTTTCTGCTATTCACAACATTTAGTTCTCATTATTAACTTTCTCAATTACTTTTAAGTTCTAGACAGTTAATAAAACAACCAATTGAGCCTTATTATGTTTACCAATTTCCTGGTATAAATACTCCAATTTTGAGCAGAGGCAAGGTGCTTCAGATATTTAGGGAATAAAGAGGCATGGTGGTCTTAGGTGTGGGGATAGGCAATCAGAGGAAGAGGAATGGTGAGGTAGTCAATGTGTGCAGGTGTATCTGCATTACAGGCTTCATCATGGGATGCATTTTCAGAAATGGAGGCACTTTACATGATCTGAGGGTGGAGTTTTTGGCCATCTGATGTCAAAAGGTCATTCACTGGACACCTGTGCAGGCCAAGTATTAGGTGTTGGTGGTTCCAATCAGTCTTAACCAGCTCAAACTGGACAAGAGCTGACTCCAAGGTTCCTAAGAAACAACTTGTGCCCCCTTTACTACAGTGGCCACTAGGTCAGAGGTGTTACCTACACGGGTGATTAAGGAGTCTTGTGATTATTATTTACCTAGGCCATGTGAAGCTTGGAGCGTATGCAACTAAAGGGTGTGGGGGGAACCACCAAAGAGAGCTTAATCACTGAAGGCAGTTTACAAGCAGAGGGGTTCTAATAATGCTGTTCCCTTATATGTGGTTCTGTAAGACGAGCTCAAGAATTTTAGTTATTGGCTTCTGTTAACCCTGTGGGGCACATTTCAAGGTCATCCAATGTGGACGTGGGAAGACGTGCAGTAAGCACACCTTTCTACTCTATTTCCGTTATACAGATGCCCATAAATAACCTTGAGAACAGAGAAAAGAGTAAAATGCAATAAAATAGGAAGAATGTAAGTTTTGACTATTTTCACTTGACCAGTGTAAACAACTACATCACAGGCCTGAGTTGTCCAATCTCTACTCATTCCGAAGAAATGTTTGGCACTTACTCGCCCAACTCCTGGGTGATAACCTCTAAACCCTTGAAACATTTGGCCTAATAGGAGTGTCTATTTACCTGGGGCTTTGGGCCATGTCAGGCAGTTTATGCTAATACTGTGATTTATGGCTGGGGGGGGCAGGGGTTACTTAGGTCTCTCTGTATCAGTTTGACATTTGGAGAAGCTAGATAGTAACTAAGGTCAGCCACACAGGTGCCCCTTGGTCTATGAGACATACTCAAAAAAACTGGACAATATCAAGGCTTATGTGGGGTTCCTGTTTAGTGTGTTGTCACATATGGATGCTGTGAGACTTTTAAGCGAGGGGGCAACTAACTGGAAATGGCAATGTGGTCTCTCCTGGACTGTCCTGTTGCACCATCTTCCTTTGCTGATTTTCACCTGTATCCTTTCACTGTAATAATCCGTAGCCCTTTAAATTTAACAGCTTCTGTGAGTTCTTCTATAGAATCTGAGGGTGGTGTTGGGCATGCCAGAACGTAATTGTGTTTTTAAAAGGCTTTGTTAAGTATAATTGGCTTGGGCTTCCCTGGTGGCACAGTGGTTAAGAATCTGCTTGCCAATGCAGGGGACACGGGTTTGACCCCTGGCCTGGGAAGATCCCACATGCTGCGGAGCAACTAAGCCCATGCGCCACAACTACTGAGCCTGTGTGCCACAACTACTGAATCCCGTGTGCCTGGAGCCTGTGCTCTGCAACAAGCCACGACAATAAGAAGTCCACGCATCGCAACGAAGAGTAGCCCCTGCTTGCCGCAACTAGAGAACGCCCGCACACAGCTACGAAAACCCAACACAGCCAAAATAAATTTATTTTTTAAAAAAAGTATAATTGGCTTAAAACATTTTAAAAGCACATGGTTTGATAAAGTTTTTGCACATACTTACACTTCTGAAGCCAAAAGTTTTCTCCTGCCATTTATAACTCATCCCCCCTTTAACCTATAGAATTGATACTAGAAAACACTCTTCCTTCTTGCAATAGGTGTTTTAGGATTTGCCCCGTTTCTCAATTTCTCCTATACTGGATCTCATACTATTTGACATGGTGACCAATGTTGGGGAGATAATAAAACAAAATCTGCCCATCCAGAAAATCTCCACAAAGTAGAGAAAGAATATACTTTTACTGTTCCACGAGCACGAAACTAAACTGTGGTGCATGTCACACACAACCCACTAAAGAGATTGTAAAGACAGAAACCTCACCCCTTTTTGATACACCAAGCAGACAGAGCCCATTCCATGCAACCGCTCAAGATGAACACTCACTTGCCTTCAAGTGAGAGGACTTGACAGCCCCATTTGTTACTGTTTATCCCAATGTGCCTGGGAATTCGGGTGATGCTCTGCAGGAGCTATTCGTCTTTATCCAAAGTAATCCTAGAACTTCTCATCCATGTCTGTATGACTGGAAATGTGGGGAGCCCGACGCCTCCATTGCACGCGCGGAGACAGAGACGGAGGCACCATATTCCATGATGTTTTCTTTCCAAAGAGGTGGCGCCAGACATTAAAGGAAACACTCCTTGGTTGTGGTGGAAAAAATGTCCACCTATTGAGAATTGGGAAGCCCTAAAGGGCTGGAGGCGGGGGCTGAACCAATAAAACGACGGCGCCTGCGTTGGGGCTGACCCGCTGCTCACGGAGTCCTCCTGCCCCCGCAGCCCCGAGCTCCCCAGCCGTCCTTCTCCCCGACCCCGGGGCCGTGGGGGAAGAGGCGGCCGGACTCTCCCTCCTGGTTCGCTCGCGGGCAGAGCCGGTCCGTCTGGCCTCCGGATCGGAACCCCGCAAAATCCCACGGAGACGCCTCCGCAGACCCGGCCCCGGGCGAGCCCGCGGCTGAACCTCTCGCGCCCTCCTCCGGCCTCCCCACCCAGCCCGGTTCCCACCTCCGGACGCGAAGACCCCCTCCAGCTGCCCTCGGCGGCCGGAGGGGCCCCGGCGGAGGCTGGTCCATCTGACCGAGCGGCCCCACACCCGGGCCATGAGCACGGCCCCAGCCTCTTCCCCCTGGGTCTGCAGCTACAACTTCCGGAGAAAGCACGAGGCGCGCCCGCCCGGCACGACCGGGACTATCCCGCCAGTCCCGCGGGCCCCCCGGACCTCTGCCTTGGGCACCGCGGCCGAATCCCTTCCCCCGCAGAGGTCTCCCGAGCTCAGCAAGGAAGGAACCATACAAGAGGGTGGCCATCTGCAAACCAAGGCCTCCGAGGAACCAGACCTGACAGCATCTTGATCTTGGACTTCTGGTCTCCAGAACTGTGAGAGGATATGTATCTGCTGTTCAGGCCACCAAGTCTGTGGTATTTTATGATGACAATCCTAGCAAACTAATACAATTACCAATTCACTTATGCATGAGCATTTGCAGAATTATTTTTTCCCTAGCTATTGGCTTTTATCAGTAAAGCTGGTGTTGCTGTGAACATTAGAGTAGAAGCATTTCTGTGGACACAATTTTATTCCTCTTGGAGATAAACCTACAAGTTAGATGGCTGTGTCACATGGTAAGTGCCTCTGTAGTTTTACAGATGTTACCAGTTTTCTAAAGTGGGTTTTAACATTTTGCATTCCAACAGTAATGTATGGGAGTTCTGTTTCACAGCTTCACTGACTTGGCATTGTTGGTTTGACCATTCAAGTGAGTATGTACTTGTGTCTCATTGTGGTCTTGATTTGTATTTCCCTAGTGATTATGTTACCATATTTCACATGCTTATTATTCAAGTGTCTTCTCTGGTGAAATAGGTATTCAAACTTTTACTTTTTTAAAAATTGTTTTTTCTTATTATTGTAAAGGTTATATTAAAATTCTGGACACCAGCTATTAATCAGATGTACTTTGGCTTGTACTTTTTTTAAAATTAATTTATTTTTGGCTGCGTTGGGTCTTTGTTGCTGTGCACGGGCTTTCTCTAGTTGCGGCAAGCGGGGGGCTACTCTTCGTTGAGGTGCGTGGGCTCCTCATTGCGGTGGCTTCTCTTCTTGCAGAGCATGGGCTCCCGGCACGTTGTGGCTCACGGGCTCTAGAGTGCAGGCTCAGCAGTTGTGGTGCATGGGCTTAGTTGCTCCGCGGCATGTGGGATCTTCCCGGACCAGGGTTCGAACCCGTGGCCCCTGCATTGGCAGGCAGATTCTTAACCACTGCGTCACCAGGGAAGTCCCCTATAGTAATTCTTAAAATCACATTAAAACCTTTCAAATGTGTTGTCCTTTCCAAAATTTCTTTTGGGTATTTTAGGTCTTTTGAATTTCCATATGAATTTTAGAATCATTTTGTCAATTTCTACCAAAATCACCGGGAATTTGATAATTGTGTGAACCTACAGAACACTTATGGGAGAATAAATTAAAACATTAAGTCCTTAGATTCAGAAACGTGGTATGTCTCAGTAATGTTTTGTAAATTTGCTTAATAGTTTTTGAATATATTTTGTTAAATATATTCCTAAATATTTCATATTTTGATGCTAGAGTAAGGGGTATAGTTTTCCAATTTCCAAACATTTATTGTATACTGACCTTGTATCCTGGCACCTTGACTAATCTATTAGATCTCTTAACTTTTTAAATATATAATTAAGGATGTTCTAAATAGATAAGCATGTCATCTTGATTAATGACCATCTTGGTTCTTCCTTTACAATTTGTACATTGCTTATTTCCTTTAATTTTCTTATGTTACTGGCACAGACTTTCAGTGCAACATTACATAGAAGTTGTGAGAGTGGACATTCCTGCTTATTCCTAATATTAGGGGGAAAGCATTCAGTCTTTCCCCATTAAGTGTAATGTTAGCTTTAGGTTTCTAATGCTGCCGTATATCAGTTTAAGGAAATTGATTCTGACGCCAGTTCTCTGACACTAACTACCCAGAGTTTGTGTCACTCTAGACATCTGTAAGGGTTCAGTCCTCCACCAGGAAGCCCTCACTTCAGACATGCGCTTCAAGTCGTTGGGTCCTACTGCACTTCTGAACAGCTGGCTATAATTTCAGGGGTTCCCATGATCCCCTCAGGTTCGGTAATTTGCTAGAATGACTCACAGAACTCACTAAAAGTGTTATACCTACGATTCCAGTTTTGTTATAAAGAATACAGCTCAGGAATAGCTAATGGAAAGAATGCAGAGGGCAAGGTATGGGAGGGTCCCAGGTGTGAAGCTTCCATAACCTCTCTCTCTGGGGAGTCAAGGCATATCACTCTCCTGCACATAAATGTGTTCACCAACCAGGAAGCCCCACCAAGCCTTGGAGTCCAGTGTTTCGATTGGAATCTCATTACATAGACACAACTGATTAGATCATGGCCACATGCCTGAACATCTAGCCCCTCTGCTCTCCCCACAGGTCTGTCTGGCTCAGTTTCAAACGTCTAATCATATGATTAGTTTTCCTGGTAACCAGTCCCCATCCAGAAACGTTCCAGGGGCTTACCAAGAGTCACTTCATTAGCACAAGAAAGACTCCTATCACTCCAGGAATTTCAAGATATTTCAAGCTCTGTGCCAGGAACCTGGGACACCTTCTAGTTAATATAGATTAAATTAATATATTTTCAATTGTTAAACCAACCTTATATACATGATAAATCTCACTAGATTATAATTATTATCAGGAATGTAAAGTTGGCTTTAACAATTGAAAATATACTACACACACACACACACACACACTTAATTCCCTAAAATTTTGTGAAGGATTTTTTTGCATCTATGCTCATACATTGGTCTATAATTTTAATTTCATTACCTAGTTTTGCTCTTAGGGTTAATATTGGCTTCTAAAAATTAGTTGGGAGGTGTCCCATATGTTATTACTTATTTTTTGGAAGAGTCTGATGGAATCTTAAATACTCATTAAATATTTGGTAGGATTTGTTAGTGAAACCATCTTGGTCTTAAATTTTAAGAGAGGGCTTCTTACATTTAAACGTAGATTACCATTACTAGTAATTTGGAAATACTAATTGAATGTCTTTAATGAACAAAGGATTTTTAAGATTATCTATTTCTTCTTGGGAACCTGACCAGGGAACCTGGTCAGTTGTTATCTTTCAATGAATTTTTGTCCTCCACATTTCCATTTACTGGGAAAGAGTCACTTAAAATAATCACACAGGGACTTTCCTGGTGGTCCAGGGGTTAAGACTCCACACTTCCAATGCAGGGGGCACGGGTTCGATCCCCGGTCAGGGAACTAAGATTCTGTATGCTACGCGGCGCAGCCAAAAAAATAAATAAAATAAAAGAATCACACATTACCCATTATGTTTCAAAGATATCTAGTGCTATACCTTCTTTCCTTGCTCATATTTGTAAATGTGTGATTTCTCTTTTTTTTTTCTGATGTGGTTTGGAGATGTTATCAATTCTACTAATTTATTCAAAGTGTCTGCTTTAGGGGGAATTCATGGATTTTCTTGAAAAAAATTAACAACATAGGGCTTCCCTGGTGGCGCAGTGGTTGGGAGTCTGCCTGCCAATGCAGGGGATACGGGTTTGAGCCCTGGTCTGGGAAGATCCCACATGCCATGGAGCAACTACGCCTGTGAGCCACAACTACTGAGCCTGCGCGTCCGTCTGGAGCCTGTGCTCCGCAACGAGAGGCCCCGATAGTAAGAGGCCCGCGCATCGCGATGAAGAGTGGCCCCCGCTTGCCACAACTAGAGAAAGCCCTCGCACAGAAACGAAGACCCAACACAGCCAAAAATAAATAATAAATAAATTAAAAAAAAAAAACAACATATATGAAACTGATTCTTAATACACTGGACATCAAGCAAATAACAATGACCTATGAAAGAGGGCAAACGATGTGAGCCACGTGGCCGTTCCAGCTTACTATGAAAAGAAATTCCCAGGCCCTAATACAAAAATGCTGAGTCCAGTCAGACCCCAAAAGTCACCCTGAGTTGAGACAAAACTTAGAATCTGGGCCTGCTAAGGTGTCTGGAGTCCAACAGAACACAGTACAGGAGAGAGAAAACTTCAGAAACATACAGAGGGTCATCCTCAAGTATGACCTCATGTACATTAGTACATCCTCATGTACTAATCTGTACATGCAGGCAGGAAATAACCAGAGGCTGGGTAAAGAAACACCCAAAAGGATTCAATGAAACAATTTCCAAGGCTAATGTAGAGAATGGAATAGCACCTGTTCTAAACAGCTTAAATGGGAATCCTTATGAAGCATGAGGTAGAGAATACAGAATGATTGTGTCTCAGTAGGGGGAGAGAAATTAGCCTTAAAATGAATGCTGCAGTAATTCAACCTAAAAATGTTTGGAATCAAGATCCCAAAAGATCATATTGCTTCCACGGAACTTAAACAATACCAAGAATATCTACTGAAATGGAAGTATTTTCAGTACCCAAAAAGGCAAAATTGAGTGTTCAATCAAAACTACACAATGTTAACAGTATCTGACAAGACAGATTTTAGGGCAAAGAATATTACTGTAGATAAAGAGGACCCTTTCTTAATGATAAAAGAGATCTACTCATTAAGTGGACATAACAGTAGGAAATGTTTATTCACCTAATAAAAAGACTTCAAAATACACAAAGCAAAACCTGATAGAACTAAACCTGATAGAGAAATAGGCAAATCCATTTTTATATTCAGAGATGTCAACAACCTTATTCAAATAATTGACAGACACTACTCCCCCCCCCCACCACCAGTAAGGATACAGAAAACTTAGACATTATCAACCGTCTTAACTGAGTTGACATTTGTAGAACTCTCCATCAAACAAGAACACAATATACATTCATTTTAAGCTAACATGAAATACAAGATAACCCATATTCTGGACCATAAAGAAAATATCAATAAATGTAAATAATTCAAGTCATAAAGTATACACTCTGACTGCAATGAATTAAATTAGAAATCAATTACCAAAAAGATAAGGAAAATCCCAAATAACACACTTCTAAAAAGAACCATGTGTCAAAGAAGAAATTTAACAGGAAACCAGAAAAGATTTTAAATGTAGTTAAAATGAAAATACAACATATCAAATTTTGTGGAAGGCAACTAAAGCAGTTGTTACAGAGTGACTTTTAGAATTTAGCACCTATGTTAGGAAAAAACCCAAAAGTTTCAAATGAAGGATCTCAGGTTCTATGTTAAAAAGTAGCAGAAGAACAGAAATGAAATACAATAAAAGCAAAAGGCAATGGTAAAAGTCAAAATGCGGGGGAAAATAAAAGTAACAGGAAAAAACAGAAAAATCAGTGAAATCAAGTGCTTTCAGAAGATCAATAAAGCTGATAAACTACTGATGAAGAAAAAAAGAGAAATATAGACATTACCAGTGTCGGGAATAAGAGAGGTGGCATCACTACAGATTCTACAGGTACTAAAATAATAAAAGGATAGCTTGAAAAATTTGACTACTTAAATAAACAAACTCTGAGAAAGATACAAACCACCAAAGCTCACTGTAGGGGGGCGGGGGAAGATAAATTCTATAAACCTATGTTCACTATGGAAATTAAAATTATAGTTAGAAACCTTCCCACAAAATAGACTCCAGGCCCAAATACTTCACTGGTGAATTCCACCAAACAATTAATAAAGAAATAATGTCAATTCTTCACAAACTCTTCCAGAAAATTGAAGGGCAGGGGACACTTAACCAACTTATTCTGTAAAGCCAGCATTACACTGATAGCAACCAAACCCATGCATTAAAAAAATTAGAGACTAACATCCCTCATGAGCATAGATGCAAAAATCTTAAAAAAAAAAAAAAAAAAAAGAAAACCAGCATATAAAATTCAACAATGCATAAAAGAGTAGTACATCATGACCAAATGGGGTTTACCTGAGAAATGCAAGGTTGGTTTAACTTTTGAAATCAGTCAATACGATTCCTCATTAAAAGACAAAAAAGGTAAAAAAAGAAAAACAACTATGATTGTGATCACCAGTATTCAAGAAACGCTCCCACAAATCCCTACCTCTTTGTATTCTCACTGTTGTGAAGTGAGTCCCCTTGCACCCTGAACCAGGATTAGTCTGTGTTACCCACAGAGTAAGTCAGAAACGATGGCACATCACTTCCAGGTGAAGGTTATGAGCCACAGATACTGTGGCTTCGTTCCCGTGAGTTCTCTCCTGGGTCACTTGCTTTGGAACTATTTCTCTAAAGTGGAATACTTTAAGCAAAAGTATGGATGAAAAAGAATGAATTATTGATACACAGAACACTGATAAATCATAACATAATTATGCAGAGTTTGAAAAGCCATATATATACTAGTACCTTTTAAATTATTCTATACACATACACACACATTTAAAATTCTAGGAAATCCAAACAGATCTAGAATGACAGAAAGCAAGATGAAGTGGTTGCCTGGGAATGGGTGAGGGCGAGAGATATTATAAAAGGAATCAGGAAACTTGGTTTCAAAGGTGCAAACATGTATCGAAACTTATCAAATTATACACTATAAATATGTGCAATTAATTGCAGAAAATGTTTAGATTGCTCAGACTGTAACTGTAGCTGTAAGATTATGAGACACAAATATGAGTCCTGAGAATTTCCATAAACCCTCATACCAAAGTCACAGTGATGGCAACATTTTGTGGATATGCCTTTAGAAGAGTTATATTCCCTATAGTTGGCTATAGTCTCCCAACTTCCTATTTATCAGATGTCCTTTTAGGGGAAAGTGACATGTGCCTACCAAATAATAGATTTCAGGGATGCTGGTAGGTCCCAGGGAATCAAACTCTCCTAAAGAGCGCTGGGGAATATGAAGCATTCCCTGGGAACAAGGGACCCAATTCATGCTGCTCCCAGGCACATCAGAAGTTGTCATGACAAATGCCCATTGCTCAAGAAGACCTTGGTCACACAAATCATCTTGGCATACAGGACACATGATTAGGCCTGCAAAGATTGGTATTCTTTCCTAGGAGGCCTTGAGTAGCAATGCAAATTAGGCTGAAACTAGAATAAGAGCTGTTCTTTCTTCACCATTCTGCAAATACCACTGAGACACAACAGTTGAACCTCTCACACAAGCTGTTCATTCTTTCAGGCTGGCAGAGCCCAATTCTGTTCTCAACTCAACCCACAAAGTGAACAGAATCCCCAGGATTAAAGGTAGTTAAAAACTAAGGCATTTGTTGCAAAACCAGAAGAATATGAGGCAGACAATTCCCAAGTTAGGTGACTTGGGGGCTGGACAAATCCATCACGAGTGCCACATGAGACCAATAAAGTCTGAAAAATGGAAATCTCTGCAAGCAGCCAGCAGAACAAAGCTTACGTTCTTCTGGCCAAAATTGGGTCACATCCATGCTTAACCAGTAGGGGGGCAGGAAGGAGTGAGGATCTTCAATGGGCTCAGGCTACCAATGATTCCCTCCAGGGAAGGGAGGAAGAGCAGAGATCTTGCCCATCAAAGCACGCTGGGGTGATTTACGCACAATGTGGCACCCTGCTGTTGCATAGACACATGGATTCTTTCAGAGACACTGGCAGTGATATGCTTCTGGCAAGTGTGCAGAGGCCTCTCACAGTGAACAAAGGCATGTTACGAAGTGCAATATTGCTCCAGAAACCTTCCCATATAGCTGGCACACAGAAGAATCTCCTCAGGGTGGGAGTTCAAATGTATGAGACTCATCTTCCAGCTGATGGCTACTCACACAGGCTACTCTCAGAGCTTCTCTCTGGTGTCACCCACTATGGCATATTCCCTGCTATCCTAAGGTGTTTCTCCAGCATGAACTTTCCAATGTCTGATGAGGGAAGCCCTTTGCCTGAAGGCCTTCCCACACTCACTGCACTTATACGGTCTTTCTCCAGTGTGGATTCTATGGTGCTGAACAAGCACATGTTTGTGGCTAAAGGCTTTTCCACACTCACTGCATACATACGGCTTTTCGCCATTGTGAACTCTCTGGTGTGCAATAAGGTCAGAACTTTGGCTGAAGAACTTCCCACATGCAATGCACTCATAAGGCCTTGCCCCAGTATGAACACTCCAGTGCTTAATGAGTCTGTATTTATGACCAAAGTATTTCCCACATTCGCTGCACTCATAAGGCCTTTCTCCAGTATGGATACTCTCATGCTGAACAAGTGTGGATTTGTGACTGTAGGCTTTCCCACATTCACTGCATTTGTAAGGCCTTGCTCCAGTATGGACTCTCTGGTGTACAATAAGGTTAGAGCTATGATTAAAAACTTTCCCACATATGCCACACTCATAAGGCATTTCTCCAGTGTGGATTCTCTGGTGCTGCGCAAGTATGGGTTTGCGGCTGAAGGTTTTCCCACATTCACTGCACTCATAAGGCCTTTCTCCAGTGTGGACTCTCTGGTGCTGAACAAGTGAGTCTTTGCGGCTGAAGGCTTTCCCACATTCATTGCACTTGTAATGCCTTTGTCCACTGTGAAAGGCCTCTGCACACTTGGTGTTACTTTGTGGCTTCCACTTACTTAGAGGGGCATGGTGCTGGCACACGCTTGAGCTAGTGGGGAAGTCCTTACAACACTCCCCTGTGGTAAAGGGCATGCCCAGTGATTGGACAGAGCAGCCATTCACAAGAAAGGCCCTACCCTCATCCCCTCTGCATGGTTTCTCTCCACTGTGCTGCTTCTGGTGGTGAAGGTTTGCACTGAACCAGAGTTGTTTCCCACATGCCACACACATGTGTGGTTTTTGCCCAGGGTGTGTTTCCTGGTGCTCAGCCAAGTACAAAACATCTTTCAAGATCGGGCCACATGTCTCACAGGGGTGGGCCTTCTGGGAAGACAGAATCGTCTTAGGAATCATGACCTGTGACACTCCTTTTACAGAAACGCTCTGCTCAAAATGTATCTCCTCCTCCTCCATTCCATGCGAACAACCTGAAAGCAGACAAATGCTGGTGAAGGACACATTGACACTGGTGGGAAGAGGCAGTCTCATTACAAATGTGTGTCTATCAGAACTAAGATGAAGGTCTGCTATCAGACAAGAGGCCAGAGCTCAAGTTGAGTAAAGGGCTGCTATGCAGTAGTTGCCATCTAAAGGTCACAGGATGGAAGTGGCCTTGATGGGGAGAGGACACAAATGTGGGGAACAACCTAGGAAGAACAGGGTGTCTAATGAAGTCATCCACAAATGGATTTTAGCAAGGCCTTGGCTGCTAGGGAGATGTGCAGAAGGGTGTGTTCCCTGAATAGCTACAATCAAATAGACTAGGTGGTATTTAAGAATTATTTGAGGTGTGTGCACATTTCATGACACATTAAGCATATAAGCCAGTTTTGGAAAGCAGTGGAGAGGAACAGCTGAGATGGGGGCAGAGGTGGGGAACAGTCAAAGGCTAAAAGTCAGAGCATAAAAGATAAGTGTGTAAATGGGAAAGTAAAGATAGGAATGAAGTGTGGCCATTGGCCTTGGCACTCAAACAACTGTGGGCACAGAGAGGTTGGGGAATGATTAGAACCCAGCCCAACATCACACTTTTCCCCAGCTCCCACTCACCAGGGCCACCCCCACTGTGAGCCTCTCTGGTCATGGCTGGAGTCATGTCGGCCCAGTCAGATAGCCAGGGCTCACTGTCCAGCTCCAGTGGGGCAACCCCATGGAACATGGAAGATGCATATCCTAAGGAAAAGACAGGTAAATGGCCAGCACTGGTCTGGGTGACCCACCCCTCAGAGAAGACAACTAAATACTATAAAAATAACTCTGAAGTAGTGTCTTGCAGGAATAGCCTAGTGGTCCCAACAAGTAGTGACCATATTGGTCCTTGCAATTCCTGACATAGGCAGGCTATTAGAAATGTCAGCCAGAGGAAGGGGGTAGAACCTGGGGCACAGGGATGGCATGGATCTGGACAGAGGCACCCAGTCAGGGAGAGAACAAACTAGAGATGATCCACTGGGTGACAACAGGACGCTTCATGCCTGCATCCATCCATGTAAGCCTTCAGCACAGCAGGTACTGGGACTGTTCAGAAGTCAGAGGTGCTAGTGCACAAAGCTCACACCTGGCATCCACAGCACCTATCCTAGGGAACGGGGGAGGGAGGTAATGCCTATGGCTCTGACAGAAGAAACAGGGAAGGGGGAGAGCCCCGTCCAGGGCACTGCAGGGGATGTGAGGGCCTTACCCAGTGAGGCCATAAGGGCAAAGTTCTCCAGCATCACTTCGCGGTACAGGAGCCTCTGAGCCTCATCAAGGAGCCCCCACTCCTCCTGGGAGAAGTACACGAACACGTCCTCAAAGTTCACTTTCCCCTGCCACAATGGGGGAGAGCCGAGTCTGTGAGTAGTCTCTCTCCTAAGGACCCCCATCTTGCCCCCACAGAGCTCCCTTCAGCATTCCTTCCAACCTACGTCCTCAACTCATTGGAAATACCAGGGCCAGGTGCCACATATGTCTGCTCTCTCCTTAAGGTCCCTTTGATCATGGTTTCCACCCACACCACCAACAGGCAGGTGGGCAGAAAGGCACCATCTAAGCTCTGGGGCTGGCATGTGGGGCCGCACTGCATCCCCACCCATATCCTTCCAGCCAGTTCTCCTGGAGTTGCTAAGACCATGCTTACCAGACAACCAAAGTTGAGCTCATCTTTCTCCCATAAGTCCCCAACACCAGGGACCAAGGGCCATCAGTTCATACTCTTTTTCCACATGCACACCAGTCTTTTGGATCACTCTCAATCTCACAACTCTGGCCCCCCACCCAGTTGTTGGTCACAATCACCTTCCTGGCTCATTAACTGCAATGCTGTTGTGATTGTAGATTCTCCCTTGTAAACCTATGTACACACCATCTTCTGCTTTTTGGATGTCTCCATCCTGAGCCCCTCCACAGGACTTCAGCCCTGTGTCTAGCAGCTCACTTGACACCTCCACTCAGTGTTCTCTGGAACATCTCAGACTCTTCACATGGCCACAAATAAACTCCTGATACCCATGCGGAGTTCCTTCAACCACTAACTTGCCCATCTCAACCGAGGGAGCTTCTACCCTTGTGACTGATAAGGCCTAACACCTTGGGGCTGTCTCTTTCACACATCAGAAAATATGACCCAGTCACTTTTCCCATCTACACAGCCAGCCCTCTGGGCCATCCATTACCACTCACCTGGAATACTGAAGCAGCCTCCTCCCCGGTCTCCTTGTCACTATCCTAATTCCCTCTTCCATCACCACACACAGTCTGTTCTCCACTTGGCATCCAGAGGGAGGCTGTTAAAACCTTGATCAGATTACCTCCCTCCTCTGCTCCACACCCGCCACGGCTACATCACCCTCAGAACAGAGGCCTCGCTTGTCAGCTGGCCATTTCAGGCCTAACTCCTGCCCATCTGCTCTTGATCGCTACCAGATGTGGTGGAGACCTGTAGTTTCTTGAAAACTCCCATCTCAATCTCTCCTTCAATTATTTGCACATGCTGGTTCCTGTTCCTGAAACAAACTTCCACACCTTATTCCAGTGGTCACCAGAAAACGGGAACCCTTGCATGTAACCCCTGGTCTAGACTCAGAACCCTGGGCTTCTCAGACTCAAGAGCTGGGAGAGTACAAGTAAAGTGTTCGGGACTTCCCTGGTGGCGCAGTGGTTAAGAATCCGCCTGCCAATGCAGGGGACATGGGTCTGAGCCCTGGTCCGGGAAGATCCCACATGCCATAGAGCAACTAAGCCCACGCGCCACAACTATTGAGGCTGCGCTCTAGAGCCCGCGAGCCACAACTACTGAGCCCGCGCACCACAACTACCTAAGCCCGCATGCCTAGAGCCTGTGCTCTGCAACGAGAAGCCACTGCAGTGAGAAGCCTGCGCGCCGCAACCAAGAGTAGCCCCCGCTCGCAGCAACTAGAAAAAGCCCGCGCACAGTAACGAAGACCCAACGCAGCCAAAAATAAATAAATAAATTTATTTATTTTAAAAATGTAGGGGCTTCCCTGGTGGCGCAGTGGTTGAGAATCTGCCTGCCAATGCAAGGGACACGGGTTCGAGCTCTGGTCTGGGAAGATCCCACGTGCCGCGGAGCAACTGGGCCCGTGAGCCACAACTACTGAGCCTGCGCGTCTGGAGCCTCTGCTCCGCAACAAGAGAGGCCGCGATAGTGAGAGGCCCGCGCACCGCGATGAAGAGTGGCCCCCACTCGCCGCAACTGGAGAAAGCCCTCACACAGAAACGAAGACCCAACACAGCCAAAAATAAAAATAGTAAAAAAAAAAAAAAAAAAAAAAATGTGAAGTTTTCTGTGACACCACAATCCTGAAGCCCTCATGGGTGGGGGTGGAATCGATGAGAGCCTGGACATCCTCCCCTCACCTGTATAAAGCCCATAATTACTACTGAGATCAGGGGAACCTGTGGGAAGAGGGAGACTATGAGAGACAAGCAACCACGAAAGAGGCCCAAGGGCTCAGGCCTATCTTCTACTCCTGCCCTGCCACAGACCTGGGGCTGTCTATCCTCTGAGCCTCAGTCCTCAGGGCCACATACCAGCTGTATTGCCTTGGACTATGTCTCAACCTTTCTGGGGCCCACAGTCCGCACCCTCACCTCAAGTCTGTACACACCTGGGCAGTCTACGAAATACTTTTTAAACCATCAGATATTGTCTCTCTGTTCAGAACCTTCCGTAGCTCCCATCACCCTGAGAATTGAGGCACAGCTGCTCGGACTCTTGATCTTTTCAGACACCAAAGGCCCCAGGTTTCCCAAATGCTGCGGCTGTGTCGCACCTCCAAGCCTCTGCACATGCGGGCCCCTCGCCTGTAACATCTTTCCACATCCCATCATGCTGGCTGTCAGAAATGGGACCCGACCAAGAGAGCCCCCACTGTCTGGACACATGGTCCTGAGTTGCAGGGCCCTGAGGCGTCCCTCATTCGAGGCTTCAGGATTCAGAGATGGAGGTCGGGGGAAGGACCGAGGGGTGCTGCACCCACCTGCGCCGGGTCCGTCAGCACGGCGGCTGCCATCGGCACCTGCAGACTGGGGAGGGGGAGGGGAGTAGCTGGAGAGCGACAGGTGCGAGGTCCCGGGCTCCGGCGGCCGGGTCACCTGAGCGGTGCCACTGCCGATCCTCAGGTCCGTCTCTGTTTAGGGCAGACAACGCCTCTCGCGTTTTCCCTGTCCTGTCACCTCAGGTGTGACGCCGCGTTCCGGAGACGGACTCCGTGGACTAATCCGAAAGCAAACAAAATGTCCACCCAAGACGGGAAAAGGAAGTCCCGCCCCGGCGTCCTCCGTACGAACGGAAACGCCCCTTTACTGGGCCTTCATTGGCCCAGAGCCGCCAAGGCTCCTAGGTAATGTAGTTCCCACAGCACCAACGATGGAGTGGGACCCTCGCGCCACCTCCAGGTCAAAGGCGGAGCCATCTAGCTAGCGGCGCCTAGAAATTGCATCTTTTAGTTTGAGGATTAGGCGGGGCGTTGCTTCCTCTTAAAGGAGACGCACCCATATTTCCGGTGAGTGTAGTCTGTAACACATCACAAAAATGTTCAGAAACATATTATTTGGGGCTTCTTTACATAGAGAATGCTCACCAGAAAAATCAAATGCACACACCATATACTAATGTCGCTCAGACCTCCATAGCTGGAAGCTAATAATTAGTATTTGTTATCAAATATACACAACGTAGTGCGAAGCGCTTGGGTTAGTTGTGTGGGCCTCAGCATTTAGAATCAGGAACAAGAGCAGAGACTCCGGACACGGGCACCACGTCGTGTAAGTGCAATAGGGATGTGGGACACTGATGAACAGGTGGACAATGCTGGTGTCTCTGGTTACCTCAGAAAATATTTCTCCTGCCTTTATAATCAGAGATTGTGTCTAACCCAGTGAGTAATACTTTTTACAAGAAATGCCACCGAGCCCACGCTCGTTCTGCTCGCCTCACGACAGGCCAATAAATTGGGAGACGAGCTGTTGGAGCAAGGAATAACTTTAATCGGAAAGCGAGCAGACCCAGAATAAGGCAGACTGGTGTCTCAAAAAATCCATCTTCCCTCAGTCCGGATTCCGGCTCCTTTTATAAAAGAGGGGGAGGGGCCCACTGCGGTGCTGACCAATGGCTGAGGGGGTCTGCTATAGCTAGCGCCTGCCCCACCCCTATTACAGAAATATTTCTCACTCTGTATACACAGACGTATTCAATTCCTTTTAGGTATCTTACAAAGATCTGAAAAGAAAAGTGACGGAAGAAATGTTCACTTCTTAAGGTATGGGGAAGTCATTCTGGCTTATATATAATTTAACTTCAACTTCAGGCTAACCAAAACAGCCTGTTTGTGGCCAAATATGCACTGTACATCTGCTTTAATTATTAAAGAAAAAGGCACATTGACCAGAAGTAAGGAATGTCCATTTTAAAGATAAAGATTAAAGGCCTCCCTTCCAGGGATGCCAATGCTAGTACTCCTTTGATCATAAGACTTTCTTCCCAGGTGGCAAAGCCATACAGAGTTGTGTATGTGCTGATCTGTTTTTGTTTTTTTGAAACGTTGAAGGAGTGTATCCCTGACTTGTTTGATGTTCCTTGTTATAACAAGATATAAAACTGTGCTCAAAACCATGCTTCTCTAGAGCAGTTCCTCAGAGTAATCTGAGAAGCTGTCTCCTGGGCTATAGTCCTCAGTTTGGATCAAAAAAACCTCTTTTCTATTCCCATTGTAGATTGTTTATTGATTATTTCCCATCGACAAAAGTAATTTACGAAATGTCGTTTGTCAATTAGAAGGACAATAAGAATTGTTTCTGTGCAGAAGAAATAACTACCATACTAAATTTCTATACACAGGAAAAATGCCTTTTAAGAAAGTGTGATGTAAGACTATTTGAGGATAAAAATGACGACTGTAATGGAAAACAAACCTACAGAAAATAAAATTCTAAACAGAATTTTCTAAACTGAAAATAATATTCAAGTACAAAGAAGGCTGATCCAGACGAAAAGTCTGCAATGAGAGTTGGAATGAGGATTGAGAGAAGTGTGCATCTTTTGATTAAAATAACTGCTCGTTATCTGTGTAAAACATGAATATGTCTCCTTATAGAGTTAAAGTGATGGAATTCCATGCATAACCTCAGAACATATACATTGAGAGGAGGCTAGTTGCTTAATGTTCTAAATCCCGTATATTTCCAAGCAGGAATAAATGTATTTCTAACCCTATACTCTAATGTATTAAATAAGCTTTTGCAATTTTTAGCTTAAATATAATAAATACAACGAGAATATACTTTTCAAACTAGAAGAGGAAAAATTTGGAATATAAATGATCAATAGAATGGTAAAAACAATAGTAAAAGAAATGGAACTAGTCTTATGAGGTGGATTTGTCACCTAGGTTAATATGAGGAAACTGAGGCAGCAAAGGGTCAATGACTTACTCTCAGCTATGGCTGTTAAGTAGCACATCTGGGAATGGAGTCCACAGAGCCACAGCTTTAACCACTGCCCAACACAGCCTCCAATCCAATGTCATCTATCTGGCCCCTTCTATGCTGGAGAAATGAGGTCATGGAAAATTCAACTGCCCAGGTAACTGACATGACAGGGATAAGTCTTGCCTTTTCTTTGTCCCAGAAATATTCGTCTTCAGCTTTATTTATTCCCTAAACATGTTTTTCCTGGGCACTGACCAAGAAACCAGAACAGGAAAAGCCCTGCCAGCCCACAGATACAGAGTGTTTGAGGGGGGTAACTCTCATTGCCTGAGCCTTGCTCTGTCATCACAACCATCCACATGTCCTGTCACATCTGCTTACCAACACCTCCAACTCCACCCCCGTGGGCCGGTCTACCAACAGTACATTTCTGGACTACAAAACAGCCTCCACCCCGTATCAGCATTAGTTCTTGCTCTACCTCAGCTCATGCTCCACACATCAGACAGATGGTGATTTCAAAACAAATCAGGTTATATTTGGCAAATTTGAGTGGACCAAAAGTACACCGGTGTGGGACTTCCCTGGTAGTCTAGTTGTTAAGACTCTGCACTTCCAGTGCAGGGGGCGTGGGTTCCACCCCAGGTTGGGGACCTAAGATCCCACATGCTGCGTGGTGCGTCCAAAAAATTTTTTTTAAAAAGCAAAAAAAAAAAAAAAAAAAAAAAAAAAAAAAGCACATCAGTGGTCAAAGGGGCAAAGGTCTCAGTCTTCCCTGTTACCTAGCCTCCAAAATTTAGCTTTGGGGTTAGTAACACACTTCCCATTATCAGTTAGCATTGATCATGCACAACCTTGCCCTGTCTGTGGTCAGCCTCATTGTAAATATATGTGGTGACAAAATCCAGGAGAGGCATAGCAGCTTCCTGAAGTCCCACACAGCAAACCTGAGGTAGACTCAGACACATAGCCCATGCTCTCTGCTCTAGTCCTCTCCTGCAGGTGAGTGGAGGCCTCTTTCTTCTTTATGGAGTAAACAAAATATTGACAGCTTTCAGGAATGGAGTTGTGGATTTCCTCCAGAAGGAGTAACAGCTGTGGAGTCCTACTGATTACTCTTATAGCCCAGAGTCTGGCGAAAGTATTCAAAGTATCCAATCCTAGCCTTACTCGGTGTACCTACTCAGCCTCACCCAGCCCTTTCCATGACAACTCCAATAAAGGCTCTGGGACATGCTTTCCCCCTCCCCCTTCTGCCCCATGATCCACCTTGGTGCTTCCCCATGTGGCCCTGCATGGCATGCCCTGCCTCCTGTTTCTAGGGATCTGTGTGTAATCTTCCTTCATGAAAATTATTTGTGTCTGTCTGTGTTACCATACCTGATTAAAACAAATCCGAGGTACATTTTCAGACAGTAGATAATCATTTTACCTAAACTAAATGATTAAATAGTCTGTTCTTTCCTCATTAATCCAAGTTATTTCAAATTCCACACCCATTTGAAGCTGTTTTAGTCTGCTGAGATCATCCATTTATCAATTCCTGTGACAAAATTAAACTCTTTCAGCCTCACACCACACTTTGTGGAGAGAGTCCTCCTCACCGCTGACTAACCGTGAGCACCCAGATCTAGAAGAATTCTTCTGCCGAGATGGAGGCCGCTGTCAGCCGCCTGATCAACCTGCACCTGCAGGCCTCGTCCACTTACCTCTCCCTGAGCTTCTACTCTGAAGCTGACGAGGTGGCTCTGGAGGGTGTGGGCTGCTTCTTCTGGGAGTTGGCTGAGTAGAAGCGCGAAGGCGCCCAGCTTCTCTTGAAGATGTGGAAGCAGTGGGGCAGCTGCACCCTGGTCCAGGATGGGCAGAAGCTGTCCCCGAACGAGCGGAGCACCAGCGTCGACCCATGGAGGCCACCATAGCCCTGGAGAAGAGCCTGAACCAGGCCCTCTTGGATCTGCATGCCTTGGGTTCTGCGAGTCGCAGACGCCCAGCTCTGTGAGTTCCTGGAGAGCCGCTTCCTGGAGGAGGAGACGAAGCTCCTCAAGAAGATGGGCGACCGTCTGACCAACCTGCGCAGGCTGGCTGGCCCCCAGACTGGGCTGGGTGAGTGTCTTCCAAAGGCTCTCCTGCGAGCGCGACTAGGAGCCTCCCGAGCCCAGCGGCCTCTGCGGGACCCCTCTGTCTCCGCCCTCCTCAAGATCTCTGCCCGAGCCTCTTCCTTCAGCCAGGAGGCAACTTTTTAACCACCCTGAAACCTTCACCTGAGCCGTGGTGCCAAATAGAAACAAAGAATGTTCTTTTGCAAAGGGGAAAAAAGCTAGGCGGTGATTAAAAAAACAAAAAAGTATCTGAATAGTATAAATGATTTGTAGTCTGTTTAATTCTCAAGATTGTCTAAAGAAATGGGTCCTAACTTTTGGGTACCAACTGGGTACATTGAGTATCTGATAAACTATGTTTTCTGTCAAGAAGAATAAATACACCTATTCTGAAGATGTTGTATAGGGGATTACCTGGTGGTCCAGTGGTTAGGAGTCTGCGCTTTCACTGCCCTGGGCCCAGGTTCAATCCCTGGTCCGAGAGCTAAGATCCCACAAGCAGCGGTGCAGCCAAAAAGAAAAAAAAATGTTGCACAGAATTTTAGGGTTTTCATGACTTCTCTGGAGTCATTCTGGGTACTGGATTCAACTCTGGTTTTCTAAAATGTAACTGTGGTTTTGCTGAGCAGAGAGCTGAGTACCTTGACCGGATCATATTGTGTTCGTCCCTCAACCCCCAAACTCATGATAAAATTGCTTTTCCTGATTTTCAAGTTGGTGTGATGCCATCTGCATATATTGAAGAAAGCCCTGAGAAGTTCATCTCTGAGTCTCCCATTAGGTTGCTACTGAGAACACTGATTATTACATCATACACTGACCTCTTTATGAAGCCTCTTGAGAAATTTCTTTCTGGTCCTAATATTAGGAACAACAGTGCTTCGCTTGGGAAATTGGGTGTTTTTGTTTTATGGACACTGTAAATGATGTAACTAATTAAGTTTCCTCTTCTGACTGCCTGCTAAAAAGCTTAGAGCCAAATTTGTGGTCCACCCAGAGTAAACGAGTAGAATCGTATAAACATTTTGTACATGTTTTATTACTGGTTCTTCTGTTACTAATTCCTTGGTGTATTTTGTGGATTCTTTTAAGCCACCTTAAACAATTCCTGGAACAAGGTTGTGTATAAACAGATAAAGTAAACTTTAAAAATGCAAAAAATAGGGACTTCCCTGGTGGTGCAGTGGTTAAGAATACGCCTGCCAATGCAGGGGACACAGTTCGAGCCCTGGTCCAAGAAGATCCCACATGCTGTGGAGCAACTAAGCCCGTGTGCCACAACTACTGAGCCTGCGTTCTGGAGCCTGCAAACCACAACTGCTGAGCCCGCGTGCCACAACTACGGAAGCCCTCGTGCCTAGAACCCGTGCTCCACAACAAGAGAAGCCACCGCAATGAGAAGCCCGCGCACAGCAAAGAAGAGTAACCCTCACTCGCCGCAACTAGAGAAAGCCCGCGCACAGCAACGAAGACCCAAACGCAGCCAAAAATAAATATAAAAAATAATTTTTTTAAATGCAAAAAAATAAAAATAAACAAACTGTCTACCTAGCTTTTTTTATTTTAAAAACTGTCATACATTCAGTGGGATGTTCATATGAGATGTACAAATTGTTTTTTTCTTTTACAAAGACCACACCTATAAAACTCACCTCGTGTATATAATTTTTTTTAGGCATCCCCTGTCCCTTGTTACCTTTACATGTTCCTCTGGGCCCCTAGAGCTCACCTGACATTTTCTTTTTTTTAATTTTTTGGCCACACCGCATGGCATGTGGGATCTTAGTTCCCCAACCAGGATCTAACCTGCGACCCCTGCAGTGGAAGCATGGAGTCTTCACCACTGGACAGCCAAGGAAGTCCCCACACCTGACATTTTGATAATCATTCTTTTGATGTCTTTATAGTTTTACTGCTTATATATATTTCCCTAAATGATAGACTGTCTTTTATTGCCAAATTCTGAATTTTCCATAGATTGTATCATAGTGTATGCATTTTTCTGACTAGATTCTGTAACATGTTTGTTAGATTTATCCACAGAGGTTCATGGTATGGTGGTCAGCTCATTTCCACAGCTCATCAGTAATTGATAGGGTGAATAATCCAGAATCTACTCTTCCAAGATGTGATTTCAAGAAAATGATACATATCTTCTGTGCTTGGCTTAATAGGGGAGTTTCTCTGCACCTCATCTCACACTTGTCGGTGGGACTATCTCTCCTGATTCTCCTCCCTCCCATTTACATGCCACATTGTGGCCTGATCTAAATAACTAATGTAACTTGGGTTTCTATCATCCTATGTTCTTAACTCCAATATTGACTCCTTTTGTGATGTGTGTGATTTCTGATGTGATGTGTGTATAAAGTATACAATTGGAAGGAGCCTTTTGAGGTATGGGTGTCAGTTCCATCAAGCATGAAATAAAGCCTTGTCTGGAGGCTGACTCCATGTCTTAGGAGCCTTCACTTTTTTTTTTTTTTTTGAGGCTTCACTTTCAGTCATTGCTGTAACTGAGCCACGATTGATCCATGCATGCTGATAAGAAGAGGCAGATATTTTGGGGATCTCCTGCCAAGCTGACCTGAGGTGACACAGCTGGCATTAGAAACTCTCCCCCTCCCAAAATGAATATCTGGTCTTGGAGATAATGTGCTATCAATATGGGTGAGCTGGGACTGTCAGTTTGACACACCATCTCTTTGTGAGGATCCACTCACCAAGGTATTGGCCACAGGAGGCTTTGCCTGAGTGGACAATTTTCACCTCATCATTGGCGACCCAGGGGTAATCTGAATGCCTCCTTGAGGAGACTGGTCTTGAAACTGAACAGACCTATATAGAGCCCTTCCCAGTGACCGAACCCCTGAGTCCCTGCTTACCGGTGATTAAGAAAAAGATGGTGGCCCATGCACTTATGGTCAATTAATCTATGACAAAGGAGGCAAGAATATATACAATGGAATCAGCTAGTACTGAACACCCCCTTCCAGAAAATTGCAGGAAGGAGTGAAGTCTTCATCATCTTTTGTCCTCATGAGTCATTTCAAAGCTGTGATGAAGTTGGTCACTGCTCAGTCCACAGATGAAACTTACAGGAGAAAAATGAGGGAAATGAAGATTGACACGAAAGAAGGAGTCAGTGGTCAAGTAGGTGGTAGGAGAACACATAATAAAGTGTTGGCATCTCTTTTATCAACAGCTGCCTGGTGTCAACAATGGTCCAGCATCCTTCCCACCTGCAGGGAGTTAGCTTTGTATCTCGAAATGGTAGGGTAGTGGAACAAAAAGAGTAATAAGGGATGAAGGGGAGAAATCTGGTGGGAGAGGAGTGTTGGCTTATGGGTTTGAGGCTTATTGTCCTGCTTGGACAACAATGCTGAGCCCTTAAGAAGGCAAAGGGCACAGATGAGTTTGGGGTGAAGAAGGAAGGTGAACACTTGGGATCCTCGACTATCTCATCACCTACATCCAGAACTCAGAGTCTTCGCTTCACCACCATTGTTTTTTACATTGGGCGTCCCATTGTCAAAGGAAATTGGTGATGTATAACTGGTTCATTCCAAGGAAACTGCTTTATTGTGGCCCTCAAGATCCTCTTTAAATCCTTAAGGGAAGGAAAGACTGGAGCACCAGCTGTGCAGGAACATTAAAATACAGGCCAATCTACAATAAGGATCGTCTCTAGATGAGAGTCTGGCAGAGTTCTTGACCCTGATTTCCCTCCACCTCCATCTCTGCAGCTCTGTCTGTTACTGAATCAAGTCCTTGTGCCTGACACTGAGTGAGGCCAAACAATACCAAAACATCGGAGTTTGGAGCAGAAAAAGGCTTATTGCAGGGCGATGCAAGGAGACGGGTGGCTCATGCCTAAAAAACCCCGAACGAAGACCCAACACAGCCAAAAATAAATAAATAAATAAATAAAATTTTTTTTTTTAAAAAGAGAGATTAAAAAACAAAAACAAAAACAAAAACCCCGAACTCTCTGAAAGCTGTCAGCAAAGACCTTTTATAGGAAAGGTGAGGGAGGGGCGTGGTTAGTTGTTGCAAACTTCTTGGTATCAGATCCTTTGTTCTTGAGGTCAGGTAACGGTGTTCCTGTAAAGCTCCACCAAACAAGATTGGCCTGTATTTCTTATCCTCTGTTCTGACAAGAAAGGGCAAGGTCCCAAGGCACAACTTTGACCCTCTGAGGTCCAGGTCCTGGCTAAGAGAAGGGGGCCCCTGCTCCGGCCAGTTACCCTGTCTGGGGAAGAGGCAGATCTTAGCTGGCGGTGCCCTCAGGGCCAGGTCCACAGACCCTGCCCCGTCGTCATCACTGGGGGAGCAAAGCACCAAGGACCCAACTGGCCCTCGGGCTCCTCAGGCTGCCCAAACGGGGTGGTGGGACGTGTGTGTGCATGTCTGCAGGGTTCTGCAAACCGCGATCCATGCAGACTGCCGCCACCACTAGGTCACGGAGGTGGGGATGAGGGGAGACGTTTGCCGTTGCGTCAAGGCCTGGGCCCCGCCAGTGGGCGGCGGTGGCAAGGGCTCTGGAGCTCTGCAGGACACAGCCCCCAGCCTTCCCCGCCAGGGTCCCCCAGCTCACCCGCCCGCCTAAGGCCAGAGGGCCTGGGGGCGGGGGAGTCCGGGATCCGCCTCTTACCACAGTCTCCGCTGGAGGACCACCACCAGTCATACCGTTAGTCCAGCGGGACCTCTAACTGCCCCGCTCAGGTCTGGCGCTAACAGTCACCCCTAGCGTTCAGGCGGTAACGGTTGCCCGGTAACGGCGCGTGCAAACAGCTGCGTGCCCGCCCCTCCCCTATTACGTGTCCACTTCCTCAAGGTTTGGAGGTGTGTGAACTACATTACCCAGCAGGCGCTGCTCTCCCCGGTGGCTGTGCTCGGCCAAGAAAACAGACATTTCCGCGCGCGTGCGGAACCCGCTGGGCGGGACTTTAGGCGTCCGCTTAGGGGCGGTCGTTTTGGGGTCTGTTGGGTCTCTCAGCCTGATCTGAGGCTCCGGAAAGCTAGTTTGAACTGGGGTGACGAGAGCGGGAAGGCGCGAGAGGAGGCAGGCGCTGCACTGCAGTGAGGCGGGTCTCACGTTCGGGCAGCAGCGCCCGGGGGTGACCCCATTCTGGGTCGGGGACAGGGATGCCTGGGGCCCGACCTGGTCCGCCGCTCCCGGCCCGGCTCCGCCCACAGACTCCGATGGCTGCGGCAGCGGCTAGAGTCCCGGCTCAGGTAAACACTCGTCCTCCGATCTCTCACCGCCCTCACCCCGCCGGACACCAAAGGCCCCACTGATCGTCCCCTGCTCGAGCCCCTGGGTCCAGGTCTGTAGGGAGCTCGTGGGTGGGGGGGTCCCCATTTCTGCCAGCCAGTATGATGGGGTGTGGGAGAGGGTTACAGGCAGAGGGACCGGCACAATCAAAGACTTCGAACAGTAACCGAACTGAGAGTCTTAAACTTGAGGTTTCTCTCGAGTCTGCACGGAGCAGCTTAAGGGGATGAGTCCCACGTGAAAAGGCAGCCGGAGCAGCTGGGCCTTCATTCTGCGGCCGCTGGTGGCCACGGAGGGTTGTGAAGTGGAGAGACTCAGTCTATGTGTCAAAGTTTTCCAAAGGCTTCTCAGGGAAAAACAGACGGGGGTTGGGGTGATACGAGTGGAGACTAGGAGACCTGTGAGTAAGTAAGTACAATAGACTAATAGAGAGTTCTGGTGCGGACTGGCCCATTGCTGGTGGCAAGAGGGGGGAGGATTGATCAGATTTCTTATGGGCTTTAAACATTGAACAGACAGGATTTCCTGCTGCACCAGATGTGGCTGTGAAAAAGTAGGGAAGGAAGGACGATCCTGTTTTTTGGTTTGCAGGGAGCAGGCTTCAGGGATAAGATTGGGAGTTGGATTTTGGACATGGTAACCCTGAGATGTGCCAGAGTAGAGGTGTCGTGTGGGTAGCTTGCTCACTCACTCATGGGGTTCTGCGGAGGGATCTGCGCTGGATATATCCAAGGGATGATGGGTGGTGGCCTGGACCAGCGCAAGGACTGTGGGTCCTATTTAGGAGGGAGAATCAAAGTTTTTACTTCAGATGAGCCTGGAAGGTGGGGCTGCCTCCAGAGGGGTGGAGTCCTGTGCTCCAAAGTGGTTCTGGCTGGTGTGTGCAGGAATGGAGGGTTATAGGGTATAAAGACCCAGGTCTGGGGTGGAGACTGAGATGTTCAGTGGTGTAGATTTGCCACTCCAGGCTCAGCAGGCCCTCATTTCCACTCCTTGTGGAGAAAAAGAATACTCAGCGAGGCTAGTAGAGCATCTCCTTTGGTGCCTAAGTTCCCCCAGCTTTTAGGGCAGGAGGGATGAGCAGCTGCTCCAGTGCAAAGGCCCCTAGCAGGATTCCCTTCAGGAGAGTGTATAGCAGGCAGTTAGGTTGCCAGTAGGACTAGTATCTACTCAATTTTCTCAGGCCCAAGCCCCCAGTTTATTAAATCGTGAGTTTATGAAATAAATACTCATTTAACACTAACTGGTAAAGATACATATATATGTGTGTACATAAATATGTATGTATATACATACACACTTACATAGGCAATTAAAATAACATGGCTTTAACAAGTTAACGGATATAAACACTTAATAATTGGTTGAAATTTCAATATACTGCTAAGCATTCAATTAAATCAAACATCTTCAATATTGTATTTTCTTAGTTAAAAGGCATGTTAAAAAACTGCATTTTAAATACCTACCAGGAAATCTTGACAGAAGCATTAGAAGCATATGTCCTCATTACTTATGAGGACAGTAAGAATTGATATTTAGAACTTGTTGCATAGGAATGAGTTTGATGCAGACAATAGCCCCACTGAGTGGACATCATCGTTACCCCATTTGACAGATCACAACACTGAGGCACAGGGAGGTCGAGTATTTGTCCAAGGTCACACAGCTGGTAAGAGGCATCACTGAGGACTGAGGCCCAGATGGTGTAAGGCACCTTGATTGAGCCTTTGGGGCCCAACATTATTGCCTGCTTCTCACAGCCTTGCTTTTCCATAGGTTGCTGTGGCTGCAGAATCACTTGCAGACCATGAAGAGGTAAGTGAAAGGTGTCCTCGGTCTTCACCCTTTTCACCTCCCACCTGCATGGGCTCCAGGATTGTAGTGTCTTGGGACTCTACCTGCTATTCTCCCTACCCTGCCATCTGAGATCCCTGGAAGGTGGTCATCCAAGGTCAGGTCCCTGAGTCCAGACCAGGAATTATACGCCTTGGTTTCCATTTCTGGCAACCAGTGGCATGATACTTAGAAGAAATTCCATTCACAGTGGTCAACATTAGAAGATGCTAGAGGTGAGGTTGAGCTGGGAATGCTCAGGCAACCTTAGGTCTCCATTATGTCTGGTGGAAACAGCAGGAAGCAGGCGTTAGACCTGGAATGGTGGGCTGAAGAGGTGGGCCTCTATTCGGAGGGTGGTGGGAGCCATAGAAGGTTTGGAGCAGAGGAGGGAACTGATCTGACCCAGGCTTAACAAGCATTTTCTGCTGCAGAGTAGAAAGCAGACTGTTGGGTTACAGGGAGACCAGGGAGGAGGCTACTGCAATAGTCCAGGTGAGTGTTGGTAGCTGGACCAGAGTAGTGGCAGTGGAGGTGGGAGACATGTTGGAGCCCGTGTCTGTTTTTTTAAGTAGGTCTGAGCAGACTTTCTGATGTGGAGGGTGGGAGAGAGAAGAGGAAGAGTCGGGTGACTCTGAGATGTTTGGCCTTAGTAGCTAGAAGCAGGGTTAGTACTACCATGTCGAAGTCGGCGGCAAGAGTAATTTTCAGTGGGAATATTAGGAGCTAGGTTCTGGCTGTTGAACTGAGATGCTCCAGAAACCCTTGAGTGGATTCATCCAGTGGATACCTGGACACACACATTTTGAGTTCAGGTGAAGCGTTCAGATTGGATTCACCCCCAATATGGATGGTATGTGGACCAGGATGGAACTGCGATCAGATTTGGCAGGGGGCACCTTCAGGTCCTGTGGCAGTGTGTTAGGTGACAAGGGAGGAGAGTATGGGGCCGAGGACTGGGTCTCTTGCTAGATGGGGTGGTGGGCTTCACAGAAACACATGAGGGAATGTAGTGGCCATGGGGAGGCGTTGTAGGAGTGAGGAGGATCTGACTGGTGGCCGGGGTTTCCTTGGGGAGTGGACATGAGACAAGGCAGTAAGATGACAGCAAACCTGGTGCTATTGCTTATTCACCCAGCTATGGGCTCCCCAGGCTCTTGTTCTTATGCCCACTGTGACCTGGAGGTTAGCACAAGATCACACAGGGTCCTCTGGGACAGCTGTTAGGCCTGATGTGAGAGACAGGTGGACCTAGGCTTTTGTTCTTTTTTTTTTTTAAATTTTTTGGCCACGCTGCGCGCATGTGGGATCTTAGTTCCCCGACCAGGGATGGAACCCGAGCCCCCTGCATTGGAAGCACAGAGTCTTAACCACTGGACCACCAGGGAAGTCCCTGGACCTGGGCTTTGAATAAGTGTCAGAGGAAGCTGAGACTGGTGAGGGGACAGCTTTGCAACACAGAAGTGGAAGAGGGCTGAGTGTACCTGAGATCTGCGCGTCGTTTCGGGTGGCTGACGATGAAGCAAGGATAAGGGCCAAGTAAGGAGGCCTTCAAAGCAGGCCTGGGGGTTGCCCCTGGCAGTTAGTGCCTTTGGAACACTGGGACAGGGTAGGATTCTGATTGCACTTGCCAAGCACCCTCAGGATGCCATGTGCACACTGGCACGTGGTGAGGCCAGGGAGATGCAAGATGTGGTGTAGGGGGTGGTGGTGGCAGTGAGGGGTTGAGGCTGTGAAGGGAGGTGTGGTGTAAAGAACAATGTACAGGGCTTCCCTGGTGGCGCAGTGATTAAGAATCCGCCTGCCAATGCAGGGGACATGGGTTTGAGCCCTGGTCCGGGAAGATCCCACATGCCGTGGAGCAACTACTGAGCTACAACTACTGAGCCTGCGCTCTAGAGCCCGCAAGCCACAAATACTGAGCCTGTGTTCCACAACTACTGAAGCCCTCTTGCCTAGAGCCTGTGCTCCACAACAGGAGAAGCCAGTGCAATAAGAAGCCCGTGCACCGCAATGAAGAGTAGCCCCCGCTCACCGCAACTAGAGAAAGCCCGCGTGCAGCAACAAAGACCCAACGCAGCCAAAAATAAAACAAATAAATTTATATTTAAAAAAAAGAACGATGTACATGTTGGGAGGGAGTGTCAACTGATGGCCCCAGGCCCTTGGACTGGGGCCTGAGGGGAGAACGGTGACTCAGTTTTGGTTGTGTTTGGGAAGCACAATCTAGAGGATCCCAGGTAAGCTGTCTGGCAGAAGGGTGAGGCTCTGCAGGCCAGCACCAGGGCTCAGATGACACGTGCCCCCCTGCCTGTTGTTGATGAGGGCTGAACACAGTGATCGATGGGACGGCCAGCAGAGGGTGGGCATCAATGGCACCAGGGCCTGGGATCTCCTCTGAGGTGGGGAGCTTGTGAGGAGGGTGGATATTTGGGGAGATGCTTAGAGTCCTGGGAAAGGAGGCTGCACATAAACTGAACCATCCCCATCTTGGCAGGGCCAAGTGACATTTGAGGATGTGGCTGTCTACTTCTCACAGGAGGAGTGGGGGCTCCTTGATGAAGCCCAGAGACTCCTGTACCGCAGTGTGATGCTGGAGAACTTCTCACTGATGGCCTCTCTGGGTAAGTTCCTTGCACCCCACAGCTTAGGCGGAGCTCTGCTCTTCCCCTTCTCCAAGGGCAGGTCTGTCCTTCCCAAAGCTGGTCCATGGGTACTGCGTCCTTCCCTGTGTCCTGTAGTAGGTGTTGTGAGTGAAAGCCTGGGCTGGGTACACTACCCCTTCTGTCCCCAAGCTGCTGCTGCCCCAAAGTTGTGCAGGAAAGGGTTTGGGGATCGGGAGTGTTGTAGTCCGACTGATGGATCACATGCTACTGGCCTCTCCCTGGCCTGGTGATGCTGTGGAGATCCATGGCAGTCCTGTGCCCCCAGTTCTGCCCTCTTCCTTTGGCTGACATGGGATCTGCCTGTGCCAGGTACCAACACGGCCACTGCTTGACTGGGTTGTTCCTGCAAGATCCTTCTCCAAGCTTCCTGTTTGTAATATACAGTCTTCGTCCCTGTGGGCTGCCGTGGAGCGGGTTGCTTTGACCTGCCTGCCTTGTCCCTCCCTTAGGACTTACATGTTCCAGGACCCATGAAGTTACTCAGTTGGAGCAGTGGGGAGAGCCCTTTGTGCCTGCCTGTGGAGTCGTGATCACAGCCACGCCAAGAGGTGCTTGGAGGGAGGAAGTGGGGAAGAGGGAACTCAGGGATGGGTTCAAATCATACCAGGAGTCTCTCCATGGTGCCCTGATGTTTTGGTGTCAAACAAGGGGCCAAGGCTGATTTTCTTCTTTTCTTCCTCAGCTCTGCCCGCTTCTCAGGGCTGCTCTGGTTTCTGACCCAGGGCTGTCCCCCACCTGTCCTCCACTGCTCCCTCTGCAGTGCTCGCCAACAGTAGACCCGTTTTGTGCTCTTTTATGACATGGCCAGGCAGGTGCAGCCACAAGAGGAAACACAGGACAGCCTAAGGAAAAAACCAAAGTTTATTATGCTCACAGGTCCAGAGAGACAGTCACTGCACGCCGAGAGGGGGGTCACGTGGGAGGAGCGCGAGGGAGCAGGCTCAATGGAGCAGGGGGGAAGCAGAGGGTGAGGACCTGTTGGCAAGTGTCTCTGTTGGTGGTTGGGGGGAGAATGCAAGAAAAGGCACGAGGGGATTGATTGATTGATTGATTGCTGCGTTGGGTCTTCATTGCTGCGCACGGGCTTTCTCTAGTTGCGGCGAGTGGGGGCTGCTCTTTGTTGCGGTGCGTGGGTTTCTCATTGCGGTGACTTCTCGTTGCAGAGTGCGGGCTCTAGGCACACGGGCTTCAGTAGTTGTGGCATATGGGCTCGGTAGTTGTGGCTCGCAGGCTCTAGAGCGCAGGCCCAGTAGCTGTGGTGCACGGGCTTAGCTGCTCCGTGGCATGTGGGATCTTCCCAGACCAGGGCTCGAACCTGTGTCCCCTGCATTGGCAGGGGGATTCTTAACCACTACACCACCAGGGAAGTCCCAACACAAGGGGATTTTATTGGTGCATTTAAACGTACTAGGTCACATTCAGGGGAGGACCAGAAGGGCAACTTGTGGCAGGGACCAGCCTCCTCACACTGGTGCCACTGGCGGGGTGCTCACAACCTCTTTGTGGGGATGCCGAGGGAGCAGGAAAACAGGGAGCTTCAAAGGTTGCAATACAGTTGACCCTGTGGTGTCTCATCATCATTATCAACTCTCATTGGGATGGGTGACGCTTGCCACCTGGGTTGTGGCGATGTTAGAGGTGACAGGAATAGTTTGTTCTTGCCACCAAAGGCAACCTTTGACAAAGGTGACAACTAAGAAAGGTCCTACCAGGTATATAATGAGGGTTTGAAACCCAGGCCGCAGCTAGCACGGCAGGTAGTAGGGGAAAGGCAAGAGAACAGATCAGGCACCTCTGGGTTTAAGGGAGTCTTTTGGAAGCTTTTGGTTATGTTACGAAAGATTTTTACCACTTGTACTAATCCTCGTAGCTTGGCCTGTAGCTGTCCTGAGCCACCTTTCCTGGCTAGTAAACAATCACGAGCCAGTCTGTTATCCATGACCATTTGGGCTCAGAGACTTGTAGGTTTGTTGAATAAGGGCCAAGGTTTCCTGCAGCCTTTGTACGTGATCTGAAAGGGCCACTGAAAGGCGCTGGTTGGCAGACATGATCTGATCTTGTTTGACAAAGGCTGCTGTACTGGTGCCAAAGCTGGTGTCTCCTGCGGCTATCACAAGTCTGATTAAGATGGGAATAAATAGGGACTTCCCTGGTGGTCCAGTGGTTAAGACTCCACGCTTCTGCTGCTGGGGGTACGGGCCCGATCCCTGGGTGGGGAATTAAGATCCCGCATGCCACACGACATAGCCAAAAAAATAAAAATAAAAAAATAAGATGGGAATACATAATTGCCTGTTCTGCCCAGCGTCCTTGGGTTGATGGAAAAAGGGAGGTACCTGGTGGATAAAGAACTGGAGTGGGGAGGGGACCCGGTCCGGGTCCTGGCAGTAATTGTGGGCTGGGCTGTTTAAATAACTCACGGACAACTTGGTAAATGTATGTTGGGTTCCTTTAAAGGTAAAGGTGAACTGGGGCTGTGACTAAGGGGTCATAGGCCCAGAATAAAATGTACTGGGCCAGATCCACCATGGCCAAGTAGTCACTGGTGCCCTCTTGATGTCTTCAGTTAACTGGATTGTTAGGTGTTGGACCCCTGATGGGGGGAACTTGAGCTTTAAGGTTTCGATAATCAACAGTTAAGTGCCGCTCCTGTTAAGGAGAAATAGCAGGAATAATCTCCCCTTCTTTTAGTAGATCTTGAACAACCAGCCAAAGGCCAGTACCTTGTTTCAGGTGATACTATGGCATGTTTACTACCTTCACCAGCAGGGGCAACTCCACAGGTTCTCACTTTGTGAGAGGGACTTGAGCTTGTTCAGATGCCACACACATCTGTCTCTCATAGGAAAACTCAAAAGCATCAGGGGTCACCATCATGGGCAGCTGTTTGATAAAGATTGTTGACACCTGGTGCAGTTTGTTTGCCATGACTAGTTCTACCAGTATCACCCTGGAGGCAGTAGGGGGCGTCAGCAAGTCGGGAAAGAATGCTAGGTGTGGGGGTGGTTACCCACACACCTACCGCACACCAGGCGGCGGATGTGATACGTCAGAATTTGTGAGTCAGGGTGCGCGGAGCTCTCATGGCACATCTGGAGATAGTTCCATCCGTGGCCTCCCATTTGGTGTGAGATATACCAATAAGGTTAAGCAACAAAGCTCTGTATCGGGATGCGAGCCTGCAAGAACAACTCCTGGACTCTGTGACAAAGAGGGCCTCCTGATTTAGAAACATGCTCAGGGTTCTCCTTGTCTGAATGCCCAAAATGATAGATCCATTGAACCATTCCAGTTTTTGCAGAGGAGCACATGGGCTTCCTTGACCGTTTCCCATTGGGCATCTCCAGGCCATGAAAATCCAATTCAGTTAACGGCAGGGTTTCTGAGTCCCAAGTGGTGGTAGAGGCTTCAGATTCCTCATCTGAGGCCTTTATAATCCCATCAAAAGTTTTGGTCTCTGTCACACCTACCCTGACGTTTGGGATACCCTCTGTCCTTCCTGAGGTCCTTCAGCCCCAAAATATCAGGTGAGAATTGAACTTGGAGGGCCAAAGAATCTTTAGTTATGCATCTTAGCCTCTTTCCAAATGCTGGCAGCTGCCTCATTTCTGGGGCTGAATGTGCACCCATGTTAAATGCTCTCAGTAACCAATCAGCTCCCTTTCCCCACCTCTTTGAATGAAATCTTTAAGAATCATTGGTATTTCTAGTCTTGTGAAATTGCAAGTTTCACCTTATAATTCCTTGTGATCTCCTGTGTTCTTGAGCCGCTGGGTCTGAGAAGACCTTGGATGCTTCCTTTCTGTGGCCCCTCTCATAGGCAGCAGCTTCCCTTTCTAAGGTGACTTCAGCTGGGTCGGGATCCATTCAGGACAGCTCTGGTGGCCAGATCTCCTTTTCCGATCGTTCCTAGACCTTGGGAGCTGAGCAGTAGTTGGCATGTTGATAGGCAGTGGCACTAAGTAGAGCCCAGCAATGTTGCAAAGATGTTTTACTTTTCTTGAATAATTGGCTCACCTTCTCTGGTTATTGGGAGTTGCTGGAATTAAATGTTCCTGCTAAGATCCTGGCCCGTAAGATCTTGAGCCACTGATCTCCAGGAATGGGGCCCCTAATACCCATGGGATCAGGAGACAAAGAGTGACAGCAGTGAAGAAGTGGTTGCCAGCACCATCGACCTTCACAGAGTGCCATGGTGGACTTCTCTGAAGGGGATGCAGCATCACTGGTTAGGACTGAGGAGAGGAACATGAGGGAGGTGCGAGGGGATTTCACTGGTGAGTTTAAATGGCCCTGGGTCTCAGTCAGGAGGGTAGGTAAGAGAACTTGTGGCAGGGGCCCACCTTCTCACACTGGTGCACATGGTGGCATAGTTTACAGCTTGTTTGTGGGGCTGTTGAGGCAACAGAATGGGAAGTTTTCCAGGTCACAATACAAGCTCTCACTCCATGTGTCATGAGGTGTACACATATCCTTAATAGTCCTTGAACACCAGCTACTCAGTTGCCTTCAACTTTTCTGGGCCTGGACACACCCTTCTGCACTGTGTTCCTGTGTCACCAGCAGCTGAAGCCCTGCTGAAAGCCATTTGCAGAGGAGTGTGTTGGAGACCCTGCCTTTCCTCCCTGGGCTGCACCCCATCCTGTATCCTTGCTACTCATGAGTCCCCCTGATTTGTGAGGTTGTCAGGTCCTGCACTGCACAGCGAGCTCTCCCTCACCCTGCCAGTAATCCCAGGGACTCCATACTGGCTGTCAGACACGTTTGTGAGGGTGCTGCCCCATCCCGCCAAAGTCTACATACTCTTCATCAGCATTTCTCTGCTTTCAGGTTGTTGGTGTGGAGCGGAGGCTGAGGACGTGGCACCTGAGCCGGGTGTTTATGTAGAGGGAGTGCTCAGAGCAAACCTTCACCAACACCAGAAGCTGAGCTCCGGAGAGAAACCCTCAAGAAGAGAAGAGGGTGAGGAGGGTGGGAAGGTCTCCCCAGCTAGCTCTGGTCTTCCCAAGCATCAGGTGGCTCACAGCAGAGGGGAGCCACATAGGAGCACCGAAAGTGGGGAGGGCTTTCACCCTGGAAAAAGGCATTACAGATGCAGCGAGTGTGGGAAAGCCTTTGGTCAGAAATACTTACTCGTTCAGCACCAGAGACTACACACTGGAGAAAAGCCTTATGAATGCAGCGAATGTGGCAAATTATTTAGCCATAAATCCAACCTTTTTATACACCAAATAGTTCATACTGGTGAAAGGCCTTACGGGTGTAGTGAATGTGGAAAATCTTTTAGTCGCAATGCTGACCTCATTCAACACCGGAGAGTTCACACTGGAGAAAAGCCTTTTAAATGCAGTGAATGTGGAAAAGCCTTCAGGCATAATTCCACACTTGTTCAGCATCACAGAATCCACACTGGAGTGAGGCCTTATGAGTGCAGTGAATGTGGGAAATTCTTTAGCTTTAACTCAAGCCTCATGAAACATCAGAGAGTTCACACTGGAGAAAGGCCTTATAAGTGCAGTGAGTGTGGGAAATTCTATAGCCACAAGTCAAGCCTTATTAATCACTGGCGAGTTCACACTGGAGAAAGGCCTTACGAGTGCAGTGAATGTGGGAAATTCTTTAGCCAAAGCTCTAGCCTCATGCAACACCGAAAAGTTCACACTGGAGAAAAGCCTTTTAAGTGCAATGAATGTGGAAGATTCTTTAGTGAGAATTCTAGCCTCGTTAAACACCAGAGGGTTCACACTGGAGCAAGGCCTTATGAGTGCAGGGAATGTGGGAAATTGTTCCGCCACAGCTCCAGCCTTGTTAAGCATCGGAGGATTCACACTGGAGAAATGCCCTATGAATGCAGCAGTTGTGGGAAATCGTTTAGCCAGCGTTTCAACCTCATTCAACACCATAAAGTTCACAGTGGAGAAAAGTCTTGAATGCAGCTAATGTGGAAAAGTCTTTAACCAAAGGTCTACTCTGATTCAGCAACAGAAACTTCACAGCTCAAACAGGCCTTATGAATACGGGGACATGAAGAAAGGTTGCAGACAAAGTCTTAACCCTGTTTGGCACGAGAAAGTTCAGATCGGAGAAAGGCCTTAAGAGTGCAGGGCATGTGCTGTCTCCTGGTCAACCTAACTTAAACATAGAAGCTCTGAGAGCAGCCTTTGAGTGAGCCAACAATTGAATATCATTCATCCAAACATGCACACTGGAGCAGGATGAGAATTGCTGACATCCTGCCCCTCTTGAGAGGCTAGTCCTCTGCCTGGCAGCTCTAGTGAGAGGGAGCCCTGTGTTCTTGGCTGCCTCAGTCTGGAGTTTTCATCTCTGAGTTCGAAGCAGGGAGAGAGGGTGTGGCCTTGGTTCAGATGTGACTGGCTCTTGCTGTTCATCCTGAGTATTAGATTTCCTTAAATGTTTCTTCATTTGCTGTGTAGCCTTAGGATCATTTCTAGAGGCTTTAGATGGTGTTTTTATAATTTTTCACCAGTTTCATTGGGAAGCAGGGCTTGCAGAGCTCCTCACACTGTCATGCTGGAAGTTGATCCAAATATTTAACTTTTTAAGAACTTGCCACCTTGTGTTCTGAATGGTTATGCCATCTCACATTTCCTGGAGTGTATTCGTTTTCCAGTTTCTTCACATCCTTCCTGACCTTTGTATGTAAGACACTGGCCATTCATTTTAGCCATTCTAGTAGGTATGTAGTAGTATTTCACTGTGGTTTTAATTTGCATTTCCCTAATGACTCCCTGTGTATTTGCCATCCATATATCTTTAGTGAATTATCTGTTCAAAGTTTTTTGCCTGCTATTAAGGAATTGTCTTGCAATTTCTTAATATATTCTGGGTGCAAGTTACTCATTTGATATATGCTTTACCAATATTTCCTCACAGTCTGTGGCTTTGGCTTTCATTTCTTAACGTTATCTTTCCTAGAGTAGAATTTCTTAATTTTCATGAAATCCAATTTACCCATTTGTTTTTTATTGATTGTACTTTTGGTATTGTACTCTTTCTCTTATCTTTGCCTGTAAAAAGAGCCTTATCTGAGTATACTATTGGAGTCTTAAGACCCTTTTAAATATCCAGTCTTGGGACTTTCCTGGCAGCACAGTGGTTAAGAATCCACCCGCTGATGCAGGGGACACAGATTTGAGCCCTGGTCCGGGCAGATCCCACATGCCACGGAGCAACTAAGCCCGTGCGCCACAACTATTGAGCCTGCGATCTAGAGCCCATGCTCTAGAGCCCGCAAGCCACAATTACTGAAGCCTGCATGCCTAGAGCCCATGCTCCACAACAAGAGAAGCCACCGCAATACACAATGAAGAGTAGCCCCTGCTCGCCACAACTAGAGAAAGCCCATGCACAGCAACAAAGACCCAACGCAGCCAAAAATAAATAAATTTTAAAAATAAATAAATATCCAATCTTGTGAAATCTCTGTAAAATTAAATACACATAAAAAACTCAATGTATGTAGAAATGTTTACATATGAACACATTCCCTATCTCTTCTGAGACAGCCTAGAAAGAAGTGGCATTCCAGCAGCTGTGAGCATATTTATTGTCCAGTTATTGGCTTATGAATACGATATTTCAATAAAAAGAATCAGAACTCCTTAGATAAGAGGCTATTTCCAGGTTGGAGCTGGAAAAGTATAACACGAGCATAGGAAATATTCTTGCATTAGAAAGTAAAGTACTTGAAGGGAATTTCCTGGTGATCCAATGGTGAGGACTCAGTGCTCTCACTGCTGTGGCCCAGGTTCAGTCTCTGGTCAGGGAACTAAGATCCCACAAGCTGCGTAGCACGGCCAAAAAAAAAAAAAAAAAAAAAAGTACTTGAAGCATAATGTTGATGTATTAGCTTTCTATTGCTGTCCTAACAAATTACCACAAACTTATGGCTTAAACAACACAAATTTATATTATAGTTCTATATGTCATATGCCCACTCAGACCTGGGATGGGCTCACTGTGCTAAACTCAAGTTGTTGGCAGGGTTGTGGTTTTTTTCATGGAGTGGAGGAAATTCTGTTTCCTGCTCATTTGAGTCGTTGGGCAATTTCAGTTCCTTGTGGTTGTAGGGCTGATATTCCTGTTTTCTTGGTGGCTGTCAGCTACCAGGTCATCCCTGGAACATGTAAAAACTCTTAAAGAATATTTAAAGATGAAACAGTACCAATTACACAGAAATTCTTCTAAAACAAGATTCAAACATTTCCCAACTAGTTAAGTGAATGATGCTATTAAAACACTATGGACCGGGCTTCCCTGGTGGCACAGTGGTTGAGAATCTGCCTGCCAATGCAGGGGACACGGGTTCGAGCCTTGGTCTGGGAAGATCCCACATGCCGTGGAGCAACTAGGCCCGTGAGCCACAATTACTGAGCCTGCGCGTCTGGAGCCTGTGCTCCCCAACAAGAGAGGCCGCGACAGTGAAAGGCCCGCGCACCGCGATGAAGAGTGGTCCCCACTTGCCGCAACTACAGAAAGCCCTCGCACAGAAACGAAGACCTAATACAGCCATAAATAAAGTAAATAAAAAACAAAACAAAACAAAACACTATGGACCAATACCCACATGATCATAGATACAACAGAAACCTTAACAAAATTTTAGCACTGAATCCAGCCATATACATATGAAAACACATAAATCATAACCTAGTGCTGTTTATCAGGAATGCAAAGATGATTTAACAACTGAATCTATAATGTAATCTATATTAATAGACTAAAATAAAAACAATCATCTCAAAGATGTAGTGGAAGAATTTCACAGAATTCAAAACCAGTGAATGATACAAATTCTCAGCAAATTAGGATTAGATGGGAACTTCCTCAACGTGATGTAGGGTATCTATGAAAAAAACAACAACTAATATATTTGATGGTGAAAGCCTAATGCTTTTGCCCTGATATTGGGAATAACGCAAGTATGTCTATGCTCATCACTTAACATTGTACTAGTGGTCTGTGTTAGTAACATAAAAAAAAAAAAAAACTTCTGAAGATTGTAAAGGTAGAACCAAAACTGTCTATTCATGTAAGACATGATTATGTTGAAAATTACAACTCATTCACCAAAAAGCTACTAGGTCTAATGATTGAGAATGATTGAGTTTAACAAGGTCCCAGGATAAAAAGGCCAATATACAAAAATTACTTGTGTTTCCATATACTAGCAATGAATGTTTGGAAATTGAAAAGAAGAAATCCGTTACAATACCATCAAAATATGAAGTATTTAGAAATAAATTGAATAAAATATGTTCAAAAACAATAAGAAATTATCAAACACTGCTGGCAAATTCTATTAAAGGGTAAATAATACTAAAATAACATGTCCTTTCAGAAAATAAGAGAAGGATCAAATGCTTTCCAACTTATTTTAAGAGACCAACCTAATTGATATAAAAACATAATGAGTACAAAAAAATAGTAATTACAGAACTATAGTCCTAATTAATACAGGTGAAAAAAATCCTTAACAAAATATAGAGCAAATTAAATCTAAAAAAAAGTAAAAATAATAAAATATGTATCATTAGAGCTTGTCAGAGGAAAATACAGCTGACCAAATACTAGGAAAACAATCACCCCCACAGTGTGTTCTGTAGCCAGAGAGAGCTTGTTACGACCTGAATCAGGGCACCTCCATCAGCTCTAAACCGTCTATGGCTCCCACCACCCTCAGAAGGCCCAGCTCCTCATTTGCCATTTCACGGCTGATTCCTGCCCACCTGCTCTCTGGTCCCAAAAGACATAGAGTAGACTTGTGGTTTCTAGAACATTCTCAGGTCAGTGCCACAACGAAGCATATGCACATGCTAGTTCTTGTGCCTGGCAACGCTTACCTCATCCTACTGGGTTCCAGAAATTGGAAGTGTGCCACACAATCCCCGTTTCGATTAAGGATCATAGGCCAAGAATAACTCACCTCTGAGTACCCCAAACTCCAGGGCAGAGAAAGCGGAGGGTGAAAAAGACCTAGGACAACAGCATCCTCTATATGGGGGCTCTGGGGCTAATAGGACGAGGGTCCCAATGGCTGGCGGCCAGAAGCCCACCCACTCACCTGTGTCCGACCCGGCTACCTGTCGCCAGTCCACCCTGTGAACTGGGCAGGGACCCAGGCGGGTCCTTCAAGCTTAGTGGACTCCCCAGTCGTCCGGCCCTGGTCGGGGAGTGACCTTGGCTGACCCCGCACTCCAATCCTCAGTTTCCCATGTGTAAAAGGCACACAAGGCCAAGGACACCGACTCCAGGGACCTGGAGGAAAGCGGATTGGTGCAGAGCCGGAAAAGCACGCCGCCAGGCGGGGGTCACGGCTCGTACAAAGGCGCAGAGGTAGGTCCTAGTCTCTTCTCCCCTCCTTCCTTACTTGATCCCTAAGAGCCGCCTGGGAAGCAGGATAGGGTCTCCACCGACGAGGCACGCTGACCCCACAAGAGCCTCTGTGACATCATCGGAAGTCCCGCCTCCACCTCCCCAGGAGGCAATGCTTCTTTCCTGGGTAGTCATTGGATGAGCGCCCTTCGTGCACGCACAAGCACAGCCTTCCGGGTAATGTAGTTTCTGTCCTACCTCCCGCCAGGTAAGGATAGGCCCTTCCCATTCTCCATGGCAAAGGCCAAACAGCCCTGCGAGGGACCCTGAGAAATAATGCTCTGCGGTTCCAAAGACAGGGACCATGCCAGGGTTTTGTGGCCACGTTGGGCGAAGCCCCATCCTGAAAGGTATCTTACTGGAGACCTCTGCCTGTGCAGCCTTAGGCAAACCTCAACCTGTCAGAACCTCAGGAAAAATATATAATTAAAAAACAAAACGAGGGACTTCCCTGGTGGCACAGTGGCTAAGAATCCACCTGCAGGGGATAGGGATTCAATCCCTGGTCTGGGAAGATCCCACATGCCTCGGAGCAACTAACCAGGTGCACCACAACTACTGAGCCTGCGCTCTAGAGCCCGCTCTAATTCAGTTGTTCCCAAACCAGCAGTAGCATCAGTATCATCAGGGAATTTGCTAATATTGCCAGTACAAGGGTCCCACCCCACCATCAGTCCATAGGTAGCCTGAAACTGCAGTTCCCAAGAGGGCACTAAATCCTGAGCAAGTGTGAGAACTGAAACCACTAATACCCAAGGGGATATCCCACTGGAGGAGCAAAAATTAGAAGACATAATTTCATGATCACTTCTGCCCATATTCCATTGCCCCAAGCTCATTTACATGGCCCATACAAGGGAAGCAGGGCGTCCATAAAGAGAAAATTCGATAGGAGAGCATCTACCCAGTTTCTAACACAATCCATCAATTTAGTCACCAGATAATCCATTTTATTATTATTCTTACACATTCAGCACTATTTATTACTTTGGGGGTGATAACCCCAAACCCCATTCCTCCATGTTAATGTTAGTATTTCTGTTAATAATCTAAACTAAGACCAGAAGGCTATAAACAAAGTAAGTTGCCACTCACTCCCAATATAATTATGGTTCTGGAATACAGTGGAAGTAACTATTCGAGGACCTGATGAAGAAAAAAACCTGCCAATCTAGATTTCCATACACAGCAAAGCTGTCTTTCAAGAAAGAGTATGACTATTTTGAGCCCCAAATGGGAAATTTAATGGAAGATTAGCAATCATAAAATGAAATCCTAAAGTTTATATTTAAGAATTTGGAAACTGATCCCAGATGAAAGATCTGCAATAGAGGATCCAAGAGGGGAATGCATATGTGGATGGATACAACTGCTCAGGATTTGTATTAAACAGTAATAACACTTCCTTTTGGAGTTACAATAATGGAATTAACACAAAGTCTCAACACATATACTGAGACAGGACGTATTGGTTAATGTTCCAAGTCCCTTATATAGCCTGGGAAGAGGAAAAAGTATGTATAACTCTGTACTCTTTAAATAAGTGCTTGTAAATCTCAGCTTAGACAATAACAAACAGAATTAGAGTATATGCTTTCCAAACTAGAATAAAGAAAATCTGTAAGTAATAGAAAGTTTTTTTTTGGTGTGGAGGGGGGTAGGCACAGAAAGAACAAGTGACACAAAGAAATCCGAAAAATAAGAGGACATATTTAAACCCAAATTACGTATATCAACTATTACATTAAATAAATATGGAATAAATTAAATTAGCAGTAAGTACTTTTTGATGGCTCAAAATTCCCTTCACAAGGGATTTTCAAGGGGAGGTTTAAATGTCCATTCAAAGCACAACTAATATTCCATGGCATCCTCAGCCACACCATCTCCACCCGTGAAAAAAAAACGAGGGGCAGGGAAAACTCTTGGCTTTGCCTGACGGGGAACCAAGACCTTATGCAGAATGTCACTAGAGCCCATTATCAAGCTTCTTAAGAACTAAAATCTGCTGAGATGCCATCAGGAACTGCAGTATATTTGTACTAGAAATCCCATCAGCACATCTTCTGGTGAGGAAGGAATAGGATAACCCAAAGGAGTAACATATGAGTTACAATAGCTGACGTTTAAGCATATACACATACCCAACACTGTGACAGGCACTTTACAACACTATCCTTTAACCTGCACAACCTGGTAAAGTGGGATGGCCAACACACTTGTTTCGTAAATAATGAAAATGAGAGTTCAAATGGTTATTCGATCTCCCAGTATACAGGGGAGGAAACCAAGAACCCAAAAGGTCCCTGAGTTGCCCTGAGTAATGGCCACCAGTAAGTAGCACAGTTGAGAATAGTGCCTGAAGTGATTCAAGTCTCATCACTGCTCTACACACCCTCCTGCCTAAAGTCATCTAATCTGGGCAGGGCCAGGGCCCCTCCTTGGTCAGAGAAATAAGGTCATGGAAAATTCAACTGCCCATACTACCATCATGGGGACAAGGAATCATCCTGCCTTTTCTGTGTCCCAGAAAGGGACCTTCAGCTTCACTTGCTCACTCAACACACTTGCTAGGTGCTGCTCAAGAAAATGGAACACAAGGCCAAGCCATGACTCACGTTTCCCATGAATGCAGAAGGCTCTCTCTTGAGGACTGAGGGGGAAAAGTCATTCCCTGGGGCTCACCCCAGCATCCAAATGATGCACATGTAATGTCAGCTCTGCTTCTTAACGTGTCCCAGGTCATCCTCATCCCATCATCTCCAATGCCACCATCCTGGGCCAGTCCACTGTCAACATACTCCTGGACTACAGTGGCCTCTTTCTTCTCTCCTACATCAGTTTTTGATTCTCCTCATTCCCCACAGAGCAGCCAAAGGGAGATTTAGAGACAAATAACATCATTCCACTGTCCTGCTGAATCCCTTCCTGAGCCTCCCAGAGCAGTTGCAATAAAATCCACATTTCTCATGATGTGTGTTGGGCCCTGCACCCTCCATCTCACTGCCCACTTGTCTCCCTTGGACACACTGGTCTTCAGCTATTTCCCCCAACAATTCCGGCTCTTGCCTGCCTCAGGATCTTGGTACATGTTGTTCCCTTTGCAAGGAGTGCTCTTCTCCATCTTCAAACATGGCTGGGGCTCTTCCATCCCTCATGGGTCTGCACGATATCATCTTTGTATACCATCTGTTCCTCTTCCCATGCTTTACAGTTTAACATACATCTTTCCATTTTTACAGACACGAAGAGAGGCTTGTGAGGAAGCAACATGACCAAGGTCATCCAGCTGGTGATGGGCACAGCTCAGGAGCATTGGAATCCCAATTGTCCCCAGAGTCCAAGCTTGTAGCCAGCCACTAGACCACTCTTCCTGATCACATCTGTCCTCCATGCCTAAGTCTTAAATTTATTTAATTAATTTATTTATTTTTGGCTGTGTTGAGTCTTCGTTGCTGCACGTGGGCTTTCCCTAGTTGTGGCAAGCAGGGGCTACTCTTCATTGAGGTACGCCGGCTTCTCATTGCGGTGGCTTCTCTTGTTGCAGAGCACAGGCTGTAGGTGCGGGCTTCAGTAGTTGTGGCATGCGGGCTCAGTAATTGTGGCTCATGGGCTCGAGAGTGAAGGCTCAGTAGCTGTGGCACATGGGCTTAGTTGCTCCACGGCATGTGGGATCTTCCTGGACCAGGGCTCAAACCCATGTCCCCTGCATTGGCAGGCGGATTCTTAACCACTGAGCCACCAGGGGAGCCCCTCCATACCTAAGTTTTGACCTTGTTCTTCATTATGCTGGATGGGGATCATAAGCATGTTACTGTCACGGCAACAGAGTTGATATACCTCACCTGTGTGTAATCGTGTATTTCCCATTCTAAACAGCAAGACCCATGTCTCAATCACCGATGTGTCTCCATGACCCAGGACCCAGGACACTGTGTGAGGTAATGGGGATAAAGGATGGGGTTCTCATAACTCCTGCCCATCATACTAGCAAGAACACAGCAGGCCCCTCTGTACACAGAAAATTAGATAGGGAGACACAGGCCATTAGGGAAGGGGGTCCTTCATCCACTGAAATGCATACCACTCCTGCTCTGGGACAAATAGTCCCAGGTCTCTGTATGGGCCACGTCATAGCAAAGAGCTTTCAGGTGTGGAAAGAAGGTCCCTCTGCTGAGAACCAAGTCATGTTTTTGGAGAGACTGGCCTCCACTTCTGCAGTGCAAGGGCTTAGCTCTAGCTAAAGGTAACACCACAGTCAAGCAAGAACTGAGCATGTGAGGGAGGCCAGGGCTTCTCTTGGGTATGAACTCTCATATGCCAAGGAACATTTTTCCTCTGGCCAAACTATTTGCCACAATAGTTACTTCAGAAAAGTCTGTCCCCAGTATGAGATCTCTGATGTTGTCTGAGCTCTGCCTTCTGGTAAAAGGCTTTTCCACATCTCTTACACTCGTAGGATTTCACCCCACTATGAATCTTTTGATGGGTGGTGAGGGTTGAGCTGTAGCTGTAGATCTTTCCACACTCACTGCACTCATAAGGCTTCTCCCTAGAGTGACACCTCATGTGTCGAGTTACAGAAGAGCTGTCACTAAACGCTTTCCCACATTCTTTGCACTCAGAGGGTTTCTCTCCAGCGTGGGTTCTCTTATGCCAAATGAAATCAGACTGGTGGGCGAAGGCCCTTCCGCATTCACCGCACACATAGGGCTTCTCTCCACTGTGAATCCGCTGGTGCTCCGTGAGGTGTGACTTGCGGCTGAAGGCTTTCCCACACTCGAGGCACACAAAGGGCTTCTCTCCACTGTGAATTCGCTGGTGCTCTGTGAGGTGTGACCTGCGGCTGAAGGCTTTCGCACACTCGATGCATACAAAGGGTTTCTCTCCACTGTGAATCCGCTGGTGCTCTGTGAGGTGTGACCTGTGGCTGAAGGCTTTCCCACACTCGACGCACCCATAGCGTTTCTCCCCAATGTGAATGCTGTAGTGTCCAGTGAGGTCTGCTTTCTTGAGAAAGGGCTTCCCACATTTTTTGCATTTATAGGGTTGTACTCTAGTGTGAATTCGCTGATGTCGAACAAGGAAGTGATTCTTGACAAACCCTTTCCCACATGCTTTGCATCTGTAGGCATTCTTCCCTCCATGAAACAACGGGTCTTCCCTTGATCCACGTGACTCACACTCATGAGAAGCATTTGCTGTAGACACTCTATCCTGTAAATCTTTTGAACACAGACTGTCACGTATTTCCAAATCACCACAGTCAGGGTTCACCTTTCCAGGGAGGGTTTTCTTGTGAAGGACTGTTCCTGTCCTCATGTGCCCTCCCTGCTTTTCTGATACTCCTTCTGGTTTCCTGGCTTGCCCCAAAGTAGAAACACTGAAGCCTTCCTGAGTCAGTGATGTTTGGACTAAGCATCCATCAAACAAGGCTGGCTGAGAAGCAGTAGTCTCTGTGGTCTTGGTTTTTGCTTTGTCACCTGAAGGGAATCCAATACACAAAAGACACATATTAGCAATACCAACACAGAAGAAATAAAAATCACCAAGCCAGCAGGAAAAGGAAGATGGAGATGTGCCCCTGATACCTGACACCAGCTGGGTTTTCACATTTCTGAAACTCAGGGTTTTGTTTTGTTTTGTTTTGTTTTTTGCTAGTCCTTGGATTTGTGACACCTTTAAAGGGACAGCCTCAAGGAGAATTTGGGGCAGGGGCCAGAGAAGGTAGAGTGGAGTCCCCTCCTCACTGTCCAAGGAGAGGGTAATGATGATACTGTGTGTGCTGTATTTGTTCTAAGAAAGGACGTCATGTGGTGCTACAAGAACACTGAAAAGGGGGCATCTAACCCAGCCCAGATGAGAAAAAGATGTCAGGGGAGGATTCCCAGAAGAGGTGTCTTGAGGTCTGAGTCCTAAATAACTAGGAGTAGTTACCAGATACAGAAAGTAAGAAGGCATCACAGCCAAAGGAGACAGAGTGTACAAAGGTGCAGAGTCTAGAGAGAATACTGGATGTCCAGGAAACTGCAGGGCATGCGAGGATGGTGGAGGTATAGACAGAGATACAGCAGAGGTGGCATAGCAGATTAGTGGGAAAAGAAGGGACTATACAAAATATGCAGCTAAAAAACTGATTTCCCAGATGAGGAAAAAAGTTCTTGCATTTCCACTTCACACCACACAGAAAGTTAATTCCAGATTCGTTACAACTTAAATGGCAGAAGCTAAATTTCAAAATATTTTCGTAAGCAACAGAAAAATAGAATATCTTTTTTACTTTGGTGTAGGAAAAGATTTCCTAGCAAGACATGAAAAGCAGAAATCATAAAACAAAAGATAAATTGACATGACTAAACAAAATATGAATTTCTTTTCACCAAAAGATACTTTAAAGAAAATAAAAATGCAAGCTTAATGCTAGTAGAAAACAACTGCAGCACATATGATGGGTAAAAGATTAGTGTCAGGAATATGTAAAAAATCTGATAAATCTAAAAGAGGAGAGCAACCATCTTAATAGAAAGTTGTGGCCAAAAAATTCATAAACTGACATTAGTAAAAGACAACACACGTGTGGCCACTAAACAAATAAAGAGTTGCTCAACTTTCTTAGTAATGAAGGGCTGCAAAACAAACTACGCTGAGATACTCTTACATCCACTTGACTGGCAACAATTAAGGAGCCTGGCAATATCAGATATTGGAGAGGATATGGGCCAATGAAATCGCTCAGACACTGGAAGTGAAAATTATTATATCCACTTTCAGAAAACAACTGGATAGGACTTCCCTGGTGGCCCAGTGGTTAAGACTCCACGCTTCCAATGCAAGGGGCATGGGTTCAATCCCTGGTCTGGGAACTAAAATCCCACATGCTGTGCAGTGCGACCAAAAAACAAAAAAAGAAAAAGAAAACAACTGGGTATCATCTTAATGTTCCAGGCACCTAGTTATCCAAAATTCCACTCCTAGGAACAATATCAGGAGAAACTCCTGGGTGTACCTGGTGGCGCAGCAGTTAAGAATCCACCTGCCAATGCAGGGGACACGGGTTCGAGCCCTGGTCCGGGAAGATCCCACATGCTGCAGAGCAACTAAGCCTGTGTGCCACAACTACTGAGCCCGCGTGCCACAACTACTGAAGCCCGCGTGCCTAGAGCCTGTGCTCCACAACAAGAGAAGCCACCGCAATGAGAAGCCTGTGCACCACAACAAAGAGAAGCCTCCACTCACCGCAACTAGAGAAAGCCCGCACGCAGCAACGAAGACCCAATGCAGTCAAATATAAAATAAATATATTTTAAAAAAAGAGAGAAACTCCTGCACATGTGCACAAGGACACATGTGGAAGAATTTTCACAGCAGCATTGTTTGTAAGAGTGAAAAACTGGGAAAAAGTAAATGTCCAAGAGAATGAATATTCTGTGGTATATTCATGCAACAGCATATTTTACAGCTGAAGAACATGAGTGAACTACAACTATATGTATGATAAATATTAGTAACATAACACTGAATAAAAAAGCCAGCTCAGATGGCTAGAGAATACTCCTTTTATAAAGTTTGAGGAAAAAAAAAAACTACACAATATATTGCCTAGGTATACACACATATATACACACAGGTATGATAAAACAATTTTAAAAACTAATGGATTGGCAAATTCAGGAGGTGGACTTTGGGAGCAGGATATATTAATTTTTCCCCTTTTCCTTTTTTAGTGAGTGTATACGTGTATGCTTCTGGGTGAGATTTTGTCTGTATAGCTTTGCTTTCACCATTAGTCCTAGGGTTAGGTCCGTCCGTTTTTTTTTTTTTTCTTTTTACTTAAAAAATTTTTTTTTCCTAATAAATGTTTTCTTAATAATTTTTTCCTTATTTTCTATTTTTTAAAAAATTTAAAAAAATTTTTTAATAAGTTTTTTCATATTTTTTATTTTAAAAAATTAAAATTTTTTCTTAATATATTTTCTTCTTAATTTTTTAATTTTTATTATAAAAATTTATAAATCTATTTTTAAAAATTAAAAAATTTTTTTTCTTAATAAATTTATTCTTAATAATTTTTTTCTTATTTTTTATTATAATACCTTTATTTTATTTTATTTGATCCTCTTTCTTTCTTTCTATTTTTTCTCCCTTTTATTCTGAGCCATGTGGATGAAAGGCTCTTGGTCCTCCAGCCAGGCATCAGGGCTGTGCCTCTGAGGTGGGAGAGCCAACTTCAGGACACTGGTCCACAAGAGACCTCCCAGCTCCACGTAATACCAAACAGCGAATATCTCTCAGAGATCTCCATCTCAACATCAAGACCCAGCTTCACTCAACAACCAGCAAGCTACAGTGCTGGACACCCTATGCCAAACAACTAGCAAGACAGGAACACAGCCCCTTCCATTAGCAGAGAGGCTGCCTAAAATCATAATAAGGCCACAGACACCCCAAAACACACCATCAGACGTGGACGTGCCCACCAGAAAGACAAGATCCAACCTCATCCACCAGAACACAGGCACTAGGCCCCTCCACCAGGAAGCCTACACAACCCACTGAACCAACCTTAGCCACTGGGGACAGATACCAAAAACAACGGGAACTAGGAACCTGAAGCCTGTGAAAAGGAGACCCCAAACACAGTAAGATAAGCAAAATGAGAAGACAAAAAAACACACAGCAGGTGAAGGAGCAGGGTCAAAACACACCAGATCTAACAAATGAAGAGGAAATAGGCAGTCTACCTGAAAAAGAATTCAGAATAATGATAGTAAAGATGATCCAAAATCTTGGAAATAGAATAGACAAAATGCAAGAAACATTTAACAAGGATGTAGAAGAACTAAAGAGGAACCAAGCAACGATGAAAAACACAATAAATGAAATTAAAAATACTCTAGACAGGATCAATAGCAGAATAACTGAGGCAGAAGAACGGATAAGTGACCTGGAAGATAAAAGAGTGGAAATAACTACTGCAGAGCAGAATAAAGAAAAAAGAATGAAAAGAACTGAGGACAGTCTCAGAGACCTCTGGGACAACATTAAATGCACCAACATTCGAATTATAGGGGTCCCAGAAGAAGAAGAGAAAAAGAAAGGGACTGAGAAAATATTTGAAGAGATTATATTGAAAACTTCCCTAATATGGGAAAGGAAATGGTTAATCAAGTCCTGGAAGCACAGAGAGTCCCATACAGTATAAATCCAAGGAGAAACACGCCAAGACACATATTAATCAAACTGTCAAAAATTAAATATAAAGAAAACATATTAAAAGCAGCAAGGGAAAAACAACAAATAACATACAAGGGAATCCCCATAAGGTTAACAGCTGATCTTTCAGCAGAAACTCTGCAAGCCAGAAGGGAGTGGCAGGATATACTTAAAGTGATGAAGGAGAAAAACCTACAACCAAGATTAATCTACGCAGCAAGGATCTCATTCAGATTTCATGGAGAAATTAAAACCTTTACAGACAAGCAAAAGCTGAGAGAGTTCAGCACCACCAAACCAGCTCTACAACAAATGCTACAGGATCTTCTCTAGGCAAGAAACACAAGAGAAGGAAAACACCTACAATAACAAACCCAAAATATTTAAGAAAATGGGAATAGGAACATACATATTGATAATTACCTTAAATGTAAATGGATTAAATGCTCCCACCAAAAGACACAGATTGGCTGAATGGATACAAAAACAAGGCCCATATATATGCTGTCTACAAGAGACCCACTTCAGACCTAGAGACACATACAGACTGAAAGTGAGGGGATGGAAAAAGATATTCCATGCAAATGGAAATCAAAAGAAAGCTGGAGTAGCAATTCTCATATCAGACAAAACAGACTTTAACATAAAGACTATTACAAGAGACAAAGAAGGACACTATATAATGATCAAGGGATCGATCCAAGAGGAAGGTATAACAATTGTAAATATCTATGCACCCAACATAGGAGCACCTCGATACATAAGGCAAATACTAACAGCCATAAAAGGGGAAATCGACAGTAACACAATCATAGTAGGGGACTTTAACACCCCACTTTCACCAATGAACAGATCATCCAAAATGAAAATAAATAAGGAAACACAAGCTTTAAATGATACATTAAACAACATGGACTTAATTGATATTTATAGGACATTCCACCCAAAAACAACAGAATACACATTTTTCTCAAGTGCTCATGGAACATTCTCCAGGATAGATCATATCTTGGGTCACAAATCAAGCCTTGGTAAATTTAAGAAAATTGATATCATATCAAGTATCTTTTCCGACCACAATGCTATGAGGCTAGATATCAATTACAGGAAAAGATCTGTAAAAAATACAAACACATGGAGGCTACACAATACACTACTTAATAACGAAGTGATCACTGAAGAAATCAAAGGGGAAATCAAAAAATACCTAGAAACAAATGACAATGGAGACACGACAACCCAAAACCTATGGGATGCAGAAAAAGCAGTTCTAAGAGGGAAGTTTATAGCAATACAAGCCTACATCAAGAAACAGGAAACATCTCGAATAAACAACCTAACCTTGCACCTAAAGCAATTAGAGAAAGAAGAGCAAAAAAAAACCCCCAAAGCTAGCAGAAGGAAAGAAACCATAAAGATCAGATCAGAAATAAATGAAAAAGAAATGAAGGAAACAATAGCAAAAATCAATGAAACTAAAAGCTGGTTCCTCGAGAAGATAAACAAAATTGATAAACCATTAGCCAGACTCATCAAGAGAAAAAGGGAGAAGACTCAAATCAATAGAATTAGAAATGAAAAAGGAGCAGTAACCACTGACACTGCAGAAATACAAACGATCATGAGAGAGTACTACAAGCAACTCTATGCCAATAAAATGGACAACCTGGAAGAAATGGACAGATTCGTAGAAATGCACAACCTACCGAGACTGAACCAGGAAGAAATAGGAAATATGAACAGACCAATCACAAGCACTGAAATTGAAACTGTGATTAAAAATCTTCCAACAAACAAAAGCCCAGGACCAGATTGCTTCACAGGTGAATTCTATCAAACATTTAGAGAGGAGCTAACACCTATCCTTCTCAAACTCTTCCAAAATATTGCAGAGGGAGGAACACTCCCAAACTCATTCTACGAGGCCAGCATCACCCTGATACCAAAACTAGGCAAAGATGTCACAAAGAAAGAAAACTACAGGCCAGTAACGCTGATGAACATAGATGCAAAAATCCTCAACAAAATACTAGCAAACAGAATCCAACAGCACATTAAAAGGATCATACACCAAGATCAAGTGGGGTTTATCCCAGGAATGCAAGGATTCTTCAATATACGCAAATCAATCAACGTGATACATCATATTAACAAATTGAAGGAGAAAAACCATATGATCATCTCAATAGGTGCAGAGAAAGCTTTCAACAAAATTCAACACCCATTTATGATAAAAGCCCTGCAGAAAGTAGGCATAGAGGGAACTTTCCTCAACATAATAAAGGCCATATATGACAAGCCCACAGCCAACATTGTCCTCAATGGTGAAAAACTGAAACCATTTCCACTAAGATCAGGAACAAGACAAGGTTGCCCACTCTCACCACTATTATTCAACATAGTTTTGGAAGTTTTAGTCACAGCAATCAGAGAAGAAAAAGAAATAAAAGGAATCCAAAGCGGAAAAGAAGAAGTAAAGCTGTCACTGTTTGCAGATGACATGATACTATACATAGAGAATCCTAAAGTTCTACCAGAAAGCTACTAGAGCTAATCAATGAATTTGGTAAAGTAGCAGGATACAAAATGAATGCACAGAAATCTCTTGCATTCCTATACACTAATGACGAAAAATCTGGAAGTGAAATTAAGAAAACACTCCCGTTTACCATTGCAACAAAAAGAATAAAATATCTAGGAATAAACCTACCTAAGGAGACAAAAGACCTGTATGCAGAAAAGTATAGGACACTGATGAAAGAAATTAAAGATGATACAAATAGATGGAGAGATATACCATGTTCTTGGATTGGAAGAATCGACATTGTGAAAATGACTCTACTACCCAAAGCAATCTACAGATTCAATGCAATCCCTATCAAACTACCAATGGCATTTTTCACAGAACTAGAACAAAAAATTTCACAGTTTGTATGGAGACACAAAAGACCCCGAATAGCCAAAGCAATCTTGAGAACGAAAAATGGAGCTGGAGGAATCAGGCTCCCTGACTTCAGGCTATATTACAAAGCTACAGTAATCAAGACAGTTTGGTACTGGCACAAAAACAGAAATATAGATCAATGGAACAGGATAAAGGAGGCAAGCATATACAGTGGAGAAAAGACAGCCTCTTCAATAAGTGGTGCTGGGAAAATTGGACAGATACATGTAAAAGTATGAAATTAGAACACTCCCTGACACCATACACAAAATAAAACTCAAAATGGATTAAAGACCTAAGTGTAAGGCCAGACACTATCAAACTCTTAGAGGAAAACATAGGCAGAACACTCTGACATAAATCACAGCAAGATTCTATTTGACCCAGCTCCTAGAGAAATGGAAATAAAAACACAAATAAACAAATGGGACCTAATGAAACTTAAAAGCTTTTGCACAGCAAAGGAAACCATAAACAAGACCAAAAGACAACCCTCAGAATGGGAGAAAATATTTGCAAATGAAGCAACTGACAAAGGATTAATCTCCAAGATTTACAAGCAGCTCATGCAGCTCAATAACAAAAAAACGAACAACCCAATCCAAAAATGGGCAGAAGACCTAAATAGACATTTCTCCAAAGAAGATATACAGATTGCCAACAGACACATGAAAGAATGCTCAACATCATTAATCATTAGAGAAATGCAAATCAAAACTACAATGAGGTATCATCTCACACCGGTCAGAATGGCCATCATCAAAAAATCTAGAAACAATAAATGCTGGAGAGGGTGTGGAGGAAAGGGAACACTCTTGCACTGTTGGTGGGAATGTAAATTGATACAGCCACTATGGAGAACAGTATGGAGGTTCCTTAAAAAGCTACAAATAGAACTACCATACGACCCAGCAATCCCACTACTGGGCATATACCCTGAGAAAACCATAGTTCAAAAAGAGTCATGTACCAAAATGTTCATTGCAGCTCTATTTACAATAGCCAGGACATGGAAGCAACCTAAGTGTCCATCATCGGATGAATGGATAAAGAAGATGTGGCACATATATACAATGGAATATTACTCAGCCATAAAAAGAAATGAAATGGAGGTATTTGTAATGAGGTGGATGGAGTTAGAGTCTGTCATACAGAGTGAAGTAAGTCACAAAGAGAAAAACAAATACAGTATGCTAACACATATATATAGAATCTAAGGGGAAAAAAAAAGGCCATGAAGAACCTAGTGGCAAGATGGGAATAAAGACACAGACCTACTAGAGAAGGGACTTGAGGATATGGGGAGGGGGAGGGGTGAGATGTGACAGGGTGAGAGAGTGTCATGGACATATATACACTACCAAATGTAAAATAGATAGCTAGTGGGAAGCAGCCACATAGCACAGGGAGATCAGCTCGGTGCTTTGTGACCACCTGGAGGGGTGGGATGGGGAGGGTGGGAGGGAGGGAGATGCAAGAGGGAAGAGATATGGGAACATATGTATATGTATAACTGATTTACTTTGTTATAAAGCAGAAACTAATACACCACTGTAAAGCAATTATACTTCAATAAAGATGTTGAAAAAAAAAACACAAAAAACTAATGGATTGGGACTTCTCTGGTAGTGCAGTGGTTAAGAATCCGCCTGCCAATGCAGGGTACATGGGTTCGAGTCCTGGTCTGGGAAGATCCCACATGCCACGGAGCAACTAAGCCTGTGCACCACAACTACTGAGCCTGTGCTCTAGAGCCCATGAGCCACAACTACTGAGCCTACGTACCACAACTACTGAAGCCCACACACCTAGAGCCCGTGCTCTGCAACAAAAGAAGCCACCACAATGAGTAGCCCACGCACGGAAACAAAGAGTAGCCCCTGCTCACCGCAACTAGAGAAAAGCCCGCGCGTAGCAACAAAGACCCAATGCAGCCAAAAATAAATAAATAAATAAATTTATTTTTAAAAAAAAGTAATGGATTGAACATTTAGATGAAGTGGACCGATTGAAAGACACAACATACCAAAACTAACATAAGAAACAGTATCTGAATAGCTCTACATCTACAAGGAAATAGATTTTGTAATAACATAAGTTACCACAAAACAAGGAATGAATAATAAATCCAAATTATGTAAAATGGTTATCTCTGTGCTGGAGGTATGGGGATAAGAAAGAAAGACTTCAGCTTCAGTGTTGTGGTCCTGAGACTCTCCTCTAGAGTGCCACAAAGAGTAAGGAGATGACACCAAGCACTGATGAGAATGTGGAGCAATGGGAACTCTCATACATGGCTGGTGGGAGTGCGGGATGGTCAACCACACTGGAAATTGTCTGGCGGTTTCTCTTAAAGTTGAATATACACCTATCCCATGTCTGAGCCAGTCCAATCCTGGGTATATGCCCAACAGACCAGCTCATAGCAGTTTTGTTCATGACATCCAAAAAAAGGGTAACAACTCTGATGTCCATCAACAGGAGAATGGATAAACTGCAATATATTACTGTAATGAGATATTACAAAGTATGAAAATATCACACTCCAACTATTTGCAACCACATTAATGAATCTCATAGACATCCTGATGATCAATAGAAGATGGGCAGAAAACATACTATGAAGTTCTGTTTTATCGACTCGAGGACACTGAAAACTCACTGACGGTGTCTGAGTATTGGAGGTTACCTTCGTAGGTGGTAGTATGGACTAGGAGGGCTCACAAGGAGCCTCCTAAGGTCTGTATCTTGACCTGAATGGTGGTTACTTGGATTTATTCATGTGTAAAAATTCATCAGGTTGGGACTTCCCTGGTGGCGCAGTGGTTAAGAATCCACCTGCCAATGCAGGGGACATAGGTTTGAGCCCTGGTCCAGGAAGATCCCACATGCCATGGAGCAACTAAGCCCGTGTGCCACAACTACTGAGCCTGTATGCCACAACAACTGAAGCCTAGAGCCTGCACCTAGAGCCCGTATTCCACAGCAAGAGAAGCCACTGCAATGAGAAGCCTGCACACCTCAATGAAGAGTAGCCCCTGCTTGCCGCAACTAAAGAAACCCCATGCACAGCAACAAAGACCCAACGCAGCCAAAAATAAAATTAATTAATTAATCTTAAAAAAATTTTTAAAAATCATCAGGTTAAGTCCTTTAAGATTCATGAATACTGATATGTGTCAGTTGCACTTCAGTTTTGAAAAAGCAGAAAAAAATAAAGAGTGAAGGGGATGCATGGAAGTCTAGTGTAGACCTTTCTTCTAAGAATGAAACACCTCCTCTAAGAAGCTGGTTGTACAGATAGTCACACCAATTAGAGGCCATTCTAGAGCTCAGGAAGGAACTAGGAGATGAAAAGAATTCCCAAGAAGGCGGGAGATGTTCCTGGTGCAGGAACTGGTCACAGCTTCAGAGGGAGGTGAGAACAGAAGCTGTAGGCAGCAATCAGATACAGATGAGTCTGAAAGGACTGAGGAAAGAGAAAGAGAAGTAAGCAATCTTTATTTCCAACATGAATTTTCTCATAGGATGAGGCCCCAGCAGCTGGGGAGTGGTGAAGGTTTGGAATAAGGTGAATGGCTGGGAGAGCTGCTGCAGGAGACAGAGCTGGGCGGATGCACAGAGCAGATGAACAGAGACAACAGGGTGTGCAGCATTACGCAGACAAGAGATGACGAGAGAGTTGATAATGGTGGTAATGGTGACGCTCAGAAAGGGGATGGACTCAGGAAATGGATGCGGGGTATAAAATGGACAGGACTTGGAGATGGCTGGATGAGGGATCTAATGATTGTTCAAGGTTGGTTCTGGCCTTCTCAACATCTTGGATGTGACTGGTGTCCCCAGGGAGGTCCCAACAAGAAGCTTCCACGGAATTTCAGAGGCAGCAGTCCCTCCCGGTCTGCATGCTGTAGTGACCCCCACTGCCTGGCTCTTGGCAACCCACCTGAGGAAGAGCTTTGGGAAAAGCCTCTCTTCACCATCCATAGCTTTTGCCCAGGATTCAACAGGTAGGTCAGTTCTGGTTTGGGAACAGGATGCCCTGTTTATGGAGATAAAGGACAAAGGTGTTTTGTAAAGACCACGAGGACCCTCTCTATAGAGTGTGGTATTCAGGACAGGGAAGATTTCAGAATAATGGTGCTCCCATGCAAGCAAAAAAAAAGAAAAAAAATGCTGACCTGGATCCTGAAACCAAGGCGCAAACACCAGCCTAGGACAATGTCTACCCAATAGTCTCCATCCTATAGAACCCAACACTGGGCAGGTGTACACCCCACTCACATGCAACCACGGGACACTGGAAAAGTCACCCACTCCTTCTGCAGCTGTTTTCTAATTAATCTAAGTCAGTGTGTCTCACCAAATGACGCCTGATTCTCACCACAGACCAGTTCAAACTAGATCTCTGGGGTAAGGCCTGGGCATTAGTAGTTTCCAAGGCTCCCTGGGTAATTCTGGCACCTGGGAGTAATGAAAGCCCTGGTCTCCATCAACTTGCAAATGGTACCCCCAACCATCAGCAGTCTCAAGCAGACCAGTGACTTAAGTCTGTGGCTCAGGCAGAAGGGAGAGCCTTGACTGTGGGAGAAGGAAGGGGTGAACTGGGTGTTCGACTGCTCCAGTTACTGCTGCAGCATCTTGTGGCTGGTGAGGGACCCGGATGAGGCCCAAGCAGACCCGTGCACTGGGAGAAGGAGCAGGAAAACAGAGAATAAGGTTGGCCTCAGTACCTGCCACAGTCCAAAGGCAACTGAGCTGGGATTCAACACCAGGCAGCCCGGTTCCAAAGCCCGGCCTGCTGAGCATCGCACTGGGGAGAAAATGGCTCAGAAGCCCTGTGTGGGGTCAGCAGCTGGGAAAAAGTGGGCTGCTGATTTGGGGGGAATGTGAGTGTGAGTATTTAACTGTCGGGGACCAGGGGATGGTGCGAGGGGTCTTCTTGGTGATTCCCCAACTTGTGCATTGTAGGAACCACAAAAGAGGCAGACACGGGGAAACCCACATGGTGATTTGGGTAACTGTGGACATTCCCACAGACATCACCTTTCATCTCCTTTCAGCGTCATTTCACAAAGGAAAGGGCTTTGACCACCAAGAAAGGCAGAGGATTGCATCTCATCACGAAGGGGCATCTTCTAAGGTTGAGCTCAAATGTTAGCATTTTATCTTCCCAAGAAACTAAACACTGCCACGGCTGTGTTTTCCTTATACCGTGGGGCAGGGGAGCCTGCTGGGGGCTGGAGATGCTCCAAAGATGGATCTGGTGGAAGCCACAATAGTCGGGACATGAGTAAAACATGCACTGGGCATAAGACTGTGCATTTTACTAAAGTAATAACATTAAGAATGTAATAATATCACTGAATAATATATAAGAGAGTTTCAATTATCACAATAAGATATTTTGCTCCAAAATCTGATTGATTCCTTTGGGCAGGAGGTCCCCAGAGGGGAGAGAACTGGATTCAGAGTCAGGCAGCTTCAGGAAAACCCAGCACCTCACAGGATCCAGTGAGCAGAGCAGGGCAAGTGCCTGGAACAGGCCTGATGCAGCATCAGTGCTCGGGGGACATTAGCTGTGACTAATTGTTACTAAAGGCTTTTCTTCCAACCAAACCTCTTAAATCAATTTCTTCAAAAAGGGAATCTCTAATCACTCTAGAAAAATGGGAAAAAATTTCCCTTGCTACAAATAAAAGGTTACCATCAAAACACAACAATGAAATCAAAATAAGGTGATTAAGTCCCAGAGAGCTCATCAGCCTGCTCAGGGGTGTGAAAGTTGCAGGCTGCTCCCTCTGCTGAAAAGGGAAATCAGCAACGGTCATGGGTGGAAGGCATGAATGAAGCATGAGCTGAGACATTTTCCTGCCATGAGTCAGGAGGGAAACAGCTTTCTCAGGGTGTCCATCAAAGTCATCTGGTGATACATCTGTGTGTCCTCTAAAATCATCTGTGGTCCCAGCAGAGAGTGTGGGGAGGCCGGAGGAAGGGGATGGTCATACAGACACTGAGGGCCAAAGAAGACTTCCAAATGATATTGTGTTGTTTACAAAGATGATGGGCGGCATGGATGGCAGACGCCTCCTAGGGACCTGCCTGACTCTCCCCCTTCTTGGAGAATCAGCCCATCATCCACGACCCTGCTAACTGGGCAGTGGGGTCACCTGACCCAACCAGGTTGGGCCAGTCAGATTCCCCTCATGGGAATCTTTCATAAGGGTCCCAGGCTGAGCCTGGGCTGAGTGCTGGAGCGAGAGGTTGTGGGAAGTGTGGGCTCAAGTGGTCACTTCCTGTCACAAAAACACCTACACAGGGGAATTCCCTGGTGGTCCAGTGGTTAGGATGCTGCACTTTCAATGCCAAGGGCCCAGGTTCAATCCCTGGTCCCACAAGCCACACAGCACAAACACAAACAAACAACAAAACACCTACACAGAAAATGCATGACAGAAACACGCAGAGAAAAGTAGAGATAAGAAATTTGAGGGTCTCAGAGAGCAAGGACTGAGATGCCCACTTCTACCCAAAGCTGTTGTGAAAAGAGAGTGACACGAGCAGAGCCACAGAGAGAAGCCAGGAGGAAACCCAGAGCCAAAGCACAGGCACACGTTCCTGAGGACAGCTCCTCAGGACATCCTGTTCCTGGGATCCCCGCTTCCTTCCATGAGGGGGACCATGCTTCTTGCCCGATGATCCGTGGTGGAGACAAAGGGAGAGCAGGCAGGAGAAGGCGAGCCCAGAACATGGCAGGGACAATGGGGAGGAGGGTGGGCAGCTCCAGAGACCTTCTCCACCATCCGGGCCTTGAGAGAGAGGATGGAACAGAGAAGGAGGCTGCAGGTCTCCCCCCCGACCCCCCATGGAGGTGAGGAGAAGCCTTACCCAGTGAGACCAGGAGCCTGTAGGTCACCAGCATCACCTTCTGGTACAGGGTCCTCTGAGCCGGATCCAGTAATTCCCACTCCTCCGGGGTGAAGGTCACAACCACATCCTTGAAGGTCACTGGTGCCTCAAAAGTCAAATAGAGTAGCATCATGCGCTTTGGGGCTGTTGGATGGGATCAGAGCCTGTTTAATTTAGGTGTTGTCCTTCCCAGCCTACTATAGTTGGGAACACAGGCTCTGGTGGCCAATGGACAAGGTGTGAGTTTCAACTACTTGAGAGCTGTGTGACCTTGGGCAGGTAACAACGTCTCTGAGCCTCAAGTTCCTCTTCTGTAAAGCATTCTGTATAATAACAGAAACTAACTCTGAGGAGGTGGGGGGATTGAATGAAATGAAACATAACCACAGTCCCTCAGAGCAAATCAAGGGCCCAGTGGAAGCCCACTGTTACCATTGTTGTTTTTTTCTTATTTTTTGCTATATAGTAGGTTCTTATTAGTTATCTATTTTATACATATTAGTGTGTATATGTCAGTCCCAATCTCCCAATTCATCCCACCCCCAACCATTATTTCGTTATGATTATTTTTCCTCTTTGCTCCTCAAACACCCTGGAAAATCCCAAGCATGATCCCAAGCCAGATCCCAAGCATGTGGGTGCAGCGGGTACTTTAGCTAGGATTAAAAAGACCAGGAGGGACTTCCATAGTGGTGCAGTGGTTAAGAATCCGCCTGCCAATGCAGGGGACACGGGTTCGAGCCCTGCTCTGGGAAGATCCCACATGCCGCGGAGCAACTAAGCCCACGCACCACGACTACTGAGCCTGCGCTCTAGAGCCCACGAGCCACAACTACTGAGCCCATGTGCCACAACTACTGAAGCCCGCACACCTAGAGCCTGTACTCCTCAACAAAGAGAAGCCACATCAATGAGAAGCACACTCACAGCAATGAAGAGTAGCCCCCACTTGTCGCAACTAGAGAAAGCCCGTGCGCAGCAATGAAGACCCAACACAGACAAAAATAAATAAATAAAAACTAAATAAATTAATTAAAAAAAAAAAAAGACCAGGACCTACCTCAATGAAGAGGTGGCATTTGAGCAGAGGCCTGAACAATGCACAGGGAGACAGTGTTCCAGGCGGAGGGGACTACAAGGGCAAAGGCTGGGAAGTGGGTAAGAGCTTGGCAAGTGGAGGATGGTGTAGCTGGGAGGGGAGTGAGCCGGGGAAGGATTGGAGGGGAGAAGGACACACAGACAGCACAGAGGTAGTCAGAGGGACAGCTGCAGCGGGCCATGGTGGGGGTTTGAACTGATTCTAAGTGTAATGAGCGCCCACCAGCTCTCCAACCAGCTACTGAGCCCCTGTTCCATACAGGGCTGGCCCTGTTCTAGGTCTAGATATAGAGCAGCAAACAGCGATGCACAGATCCTCAACAAGTAACTGAGCAAGACAATGTCAGATGGCCCTAAGGGTTCTGGTGACAAGAAAACAAGAGTGGGGAGATTAGAGAGCCTGGGGGCAAATCCGGAAAGGCCTCTCTGAGGAGGGGCCACACGACTGGAATGAAGGAACAAAAAGCAAATACACAAGACAACTCCTGATGGTGACTGGGGTATGACAAGAGTAAACAGGGTCACATGCTGGAGAGAAGCCTGGGGCCTGCTGTGTGTTGACATTCAAACGCACACCACATTCCCACACAGCACCATCACCCAATCTTTAATGGACTCACTTTTCACATAAAGGGAAATGTCTTAAACAGGAAACTGAATTTACTGCTGTAAATGGCAAGCCAGCTTTGCATACTGTAAACAGATGGCAACTGCCAAGATGAATCCAGTGACTTCCCTGGCTCCTAGCCTGCCCAAGGGTACTCCTAGCAGAGGAGCAGTGATTCCAAAAATATTGCACCCACTGTGCCTTGGTCCACAGGCTCTCCCTCTCCCTCCAGGCCTCAACTGAATACAAGACCAGATTCCCCTGGGTGAGTCCCTAAGATCATCATAGGACAAGGGGCTCTGCTCCCTGAAAAGTGTCTGGAGTTATGCTACCTGGTTGGATACTGGGGAACACATATCACACATATGCCCTCTCTGATCACCTCAAGCCGGGGGAGGAAATGTTAACATTCTCATTAACCCCAAGAGATGGGAGACAAGGGCAGCGATGACACTTGCTCAAGATCACAGCCCTGGGAAGGGCATGGACAGAATGTACACTGAAGTCTCCACACTGTTGCTTGAGCTCTTTCCTAAGGCTCAGTCCATTCAGATGGTGCAGGTACAGAGGGGATTCTGAGACGTCCCATTTCTCTCTCGCTTGTACTGCCTTCAGGACAAAACCAGGGAAATGGCCTCCTTGGACCCTAGAAATCAGAGTAACGAATAGCCCAACTAGCATTTCCTGAGCATTCCTGGGTACACTGTGCTGCATTCAGTGGTTTTCACTCCCTGCCCCACTCATCTCTCACAAGGACCCCAAAGAGAAGACGCTGGGATTAGCCCCATTTCACAGCAGAGGAAACTGAGCGGTCAGGACGTAGCAGACTTTCCTGCTACTGGGCAGTGGCAGAGCCTGGAGCTGCACCCAGGCTGTGGGCTCCAAAACCTGCTTTGCACATCTGCAACACACACTTGGGCTGGGCGGATGGCTGAAGACACTATGTGTAACGGGGAGCTCCATGTATGTGTGGGGGTTGCAGGGAGTTCCCTCGCTGCTGCTGACTCCACTCATTCTCAAGCCTGCTCTCCACTTGACAGCTAGAGGAAACCTATTAAAACCTGGATCAGATCCCTTCCCTCCTTGCCTCCAAATCCTCTATCGTTTCCATCAACCCAAAAAGAGACCCCGGGACTTCCCTGGTGGCGCAGTGGTTAAGAATCCGCCTGCTAATGCAGGGGACACGGGTTCGAGCCCTGATCCGGGAAGATCCCACATGCCGCGGAGCAACTAAGCCCGTGCGCCACGACTACAGAACCTGCGCTCTAGAGCCTGAGCGCCACAACTACTGAGCCCACGTGCCAAAACTACTGAAGCCCGCACACCTAGAGCCCGTGCTCCACAACAAGAGAAGCCACCGCAATGAGAAGTCCACGCACCGCAACGAAAAGTAGCCCCCGCTCGCCGCCACTAGAGAAAGCCCGCGCGCAGCAACAAATACCCAGCACAGACAAAAATAAATAATAAATAGCTAAATAAATAAATAACAACCCAAAAAAACCCCCCAAAAACAGACCCCGTTCCTCACCCTGCCATTCCAGACCTGACTTCTGTCTCGCCACTCTGTCCCCAACAGGCAAAGTGGAGATTCGCAATTCCACCCAGCTCAGCCTCACCTCCCAGCATTTTCACCTAGTGGTTCAAGTGCCTGGGACAGCCCTGCACAGATCATCGATTAACTGAGTTGGGAACTCTTCCATATCAACCCTGGCCTGGATTCAGGGCACTAGGCTGGGACTGACTGACCGGCCTCCACGGCCCCCAGACTCAAAGGCAGACTAAGGGGAAGTGAAGAGACCCAGGACAACTTCGCTCTATATGGGGGCGCCGGGATAATGTGGCTGGAGGTCCAAAGGGCCTGAGGGGCCATCCACTCACCAGTGCCGGGTCTGTCTGTGCCTCTGCCGCGGCCATGAGACCCTTTCCAGGGACCTGGGCCTTGCAACGCAGGAGACCAGGGAGGGTCCCAACGGTTCAGCTGACGCCCCTCCGCTGCCTCGCCCACCCTCAGCCCTGCCTCCGTGAAGGGAGGGGAGGAAGCCTCTTCCTGAGACTTACTGGTCCCGGCCCTCGAGCCCGCTTATGGCTCGGGAGCTGCGTGCGAGCCCGAGGACAGACGCAGGTGCAGCCAATACAACCGCCACGAGAATGCCGCCGTAAGTCTCGCCCGACGCGGGATCCCAGTCCTGCACAGTCATTGGCCCGGAGCTACCGCCTCTTGCCGCAGAGCCTCCTGGGTAATATTGCTTCCGCAGCACGGCCTGGCACCTCGAAAGGCGCTCTTCCAGGAATCCCTGCGAAGGGTCAGAGGTGTCCGCGTGAGAGCCTCTGGGAAACGATGTCATCGGGCTCTAGAGGCGGAGCGAGGCTTCTTCGCTTCTTAAACGGCCACCACCCCATTTACGGGTCGTGTCTTCTGCAGCTAAGGAAAATGCTTAGACGTGTTATTTCATACGTGCCCAAAGGCTAAAATCCCCAAGGGACACACCAGACCATGATATCATGCAGATAGAAAGTGAGTCCATTCAAAGATTCGACCTAATATTATCTTGCTGCGCTTCAATTTCAGGGAGACTGAAGCTTGAGAGTCATTCTGTGAGCTCCAATACTGGTGAGGGACGAGAGGGAAAAGACTCCATAGAGGAGAAAAAGGCAGAGATGTTAGGCAGCTTTGAATCACGTGGGCAAGGTGCTGTCTGCTTTTCCGTCAGAAAACACCTCTGCCTCTATACTCACTGATTGTATTTGTATCCAACCCAGCTGTTATATCAAGATAGTATTTCTTACACCATTTTCCAAGGCATGTTCATTTCTTTTAGTAGTGTGACACCTGAGACCTATTTGAAAAGGAGAGATATCACCAAATTTCATTTCCTGCTACGACATTTCCTGCAGTGGTGGAATTGTGTAGAAAATGGCCACCTAAACTCTGAGATAAACATTCTGGTTTTCTTGATTTCGATCTGTTTGCTCTAATGGCAATAACATCTGCCAAAGGATTTGAAAGTATCTCTGAAAAACATTTGTGAAAGGCAGGTGACTCCCCACCAGTTTCAGTCTACTAGCAAGATTATGCACAATTACTTCATTCTATACATTAACCTTTATCCAATAAAAATTCACTAAGAAGATGCCATGTGTTTTCATTATATAGTATCTTTATTACTGAGGATCTGCACATGATTGTGGTTACACAGCTCCAAGTCCTCAGATCAGAACATGGCTTCACCTCCTAATCAGCCTCACACTACAGTAATCAAGATGACTCAAGGTTTTTGTCCAAGCCGGAAGGATGGATTTGTCATTAACTGAGATGGAAAGGGTAGTGGTGGTGTACATGGAGGAGGTTAGGAGGAAACATTAGAGTCTCACTTTTGAACATATTTTGTTTTAGAGTCAATCAAACAGCCAAGTGAAACAGACGTTAGGCATTTCAATGTAAGACTCTGATTTATTTATTTATTTATTTATTGTAAAACAAGTGAGAAGTTTTATTCTTTGATGGACTTTTTTTTTAAAATGTGTTGCTATTTTAAATTTTTATTTATTTATTTATTTATTTATTTATTTATTTATTTATTTAAGGCTATGTTGGGTCTTCGTTTCTGTGCGAGGGCTTTCTCTAGTTGTGGCAAGTGGGGGCCACTCTTCACCGTGGTGCGCAGGCCTCTCACTATCACGGCCTCTCTTGTTGTGGAGCACAAGCACCAGACATGCAGGCTCAGTAATTGTGGCTCACGGGTCTAGTTGCTCCGCGGCATGTGGGATCTTCCCAGACCAGGGCTTGAACCCGTGTCCCCTGCATTGGCAGGCAGATTCTCAACCACTGCACCACTAGGGAAGCCCTTTGATGGACTTTTTTATTTTATTTTAAAAATAAATTTACTTATTTATTTTTGGCTGCATTGGGTCTTTACTGCTGTGCATGGGCCTTCTCTGGTTGTGGCGAGCAGGGGCTACTTTTCATTGCAGTGCATGGGCTTCTCACTGCAGTGGCTTCTCTTGTTGTGGAGCACAGGCTCTATGTGCATGGACTTCAGTAGTTGTGGCACGTGGGCTCAGTAGTTGTGGCTTGCAGGCTCTAGAGCACAGGCTCAGTAGTTGTGGCGCATGGGCTTTAGTTGCTCCACGGCATGTGGGATCCTCCTGGACCAGGGATCAAACCCTTGTCCCCTGCACTGGCAGGTGGATTCTTAACCACTGCGCTACCAGGGAAGCCCTTTGATGGACTTTTTTAGAATGATCATAGCTATGCAATCTAGACTCTGCCACAGAAGAAGAAATTCATGTTCAGAAATAACACCAAATGAGACTTCCCTAGTGGCATAGTGGTTAAGAATCTGCCTGCCAATGCAGGGGACATGGGTTCAAGCCCTGGTCTGGGAAGATCCCACATGCCATGGAGCAACTAAGCCCGTGCACCACAACTACTGAGCCTGCGCTCTAGAGCCCGCGAGCCACAACTACTGAAGCCCACGTGCCACAACTACTGAAGCCCGCGTGCCTAGAGCCCGTGCTCCGCAACAATAGAAGCCACCACAATGAGAAGCCTGTGCACCGCAATGAAGAGTAGCCCCCGCTCGCTGCAACTAGAGAAAACCTGTGCGCAGCAATGAAGACCCAACACAGCCAAAAAATAATAATAATAAAATAAATAAATAAGTAAATAAATAAAAGAAATAACACCAAGTAAAATGCCTCATATATGGATTCCTGCAGTTACAGGTAAGTCCAATGTTTTAGAAAAAGTAAACAAAGAAAGCAGTCTATCTGGGAAATATTTAAGGACTGTCTGACCTGGAGTTACAAAAAGACACTCCCTTGTCTCAAGGTGGGACAAATGTGTGGTACCATTTACATTCCAGATCTCCAAAAGGGATCAGGCTGAGGGAGATTCCAGTTGAGCCTACACCCTTACTTAGCTCTTTTCCTTGCCTTGTACTCTATCATTAAACTTCTCCTGATAATTTCCCCTAAATAAATCATATGTCGTTGAACCCTATGTCAGGTTCTGCTTTTGCAAAACCCAACCTTAGGCAGAACACATTTGGTCAAAACCTAAAATATTCATCATGTTAAGTATGTCAGTGATATTAAATTTCTTTTCCATGAGAATATGAGCAAAGGCCAGGTAACCTGCCTTAAATGTGTAACTGCAGAATCAGACTAAAACTGGCCCTATCCTGTTTGTAACAAGATACTCAGTTGTTTCACAAAGACAACAGAATAAAACCACAAGTTACGTGGCCAAACCATGCACTAAGATTTCAACCACAAACAACACCCAGAACCATAGTTTCTCCCCCTGTCCCTGCATGTAATTCTCTTCTTTTAGAGTGACTTTGTCTGGTTTTGGTATCAGGGCAATGGTGGCCTTGTAGAATAAATTTGGGAGTGTTCCATCCTCTTCAATGTTTTGGAATAGTTTGAAAAGGACTTGTATTAGCTCTTCTTTATATGTTTGGTAGAATTCCCCTGTGAAGCTGTCCAGTCCTGAAGTTTTGTTTCCTGGGATTTTTTTAAATTCCAAAAAACCAGAATATACATACTTTTCAAGTGCGCATGGAACATTCTCTAGGATAGACCACATACTAGGACACAAAACAAGCCTCAACAAATTTAAGAAAATAGAAATTATTTAAAGTGTCTTTTTTTTACCACAATGGTATAAAGTTAGAAATCAACCACAGAAAGAAAAATGAGGAAAAAAATGATTACACGGAGACTAAACAATACTACTAAAAAAGCAATGGGTCAGCGATGAAATCAAACAGGAAATCAGAAAATACCTTGAGATGAATGACAATGAAAACACAGCCTTACAAAATCTGAGATGTAGCAAAAGCAATCCTAAGAGGGAAGTTGATAGCGATACAGGCTTTCCTCAACAAGCAAACAAACAAAATCTCAAAAAAAAACCCCAACCTAACCTACCACCTAAAAGAATTAGAAAAAGTAGAACAAGCAAAACCCAAAGTCAGCAGAAGGAACGAAATTATAAAAGTAAGAGAGGAAATAAATAGAGATTAAACAAACAAAAAACAAGAGAAAAGATCCATAAGACCATGAGATGGTGTTTTGAAAGGATAAACAAAATTGAAAACCTCTAGTCAGACTCACCAAGAAGAAAAGAGAAACGACCCAAATAAACAAAAGAAGAAATCAAAGAGGAGAAATAACCACTGATACCACAGAAAAACAAAACAAAAAAAATAAGAAATTACTATGATATGCCAACAAATTGGAAAACTTAGAAGAAATGGACAAGTTTCTAGAAACACAGAGCCTGCCAAAATTGACAAGAAGAAAGATAATTTGAACAGACCAATCACTAGAAGTGAAATACAATCTGTAGTTTAAAAAAAAAAAATTCCCTGCAAACAGAAGTACAGGACCAGAAGGCTTCACTGTGGAATTCTACCAAACATACACAGAAGAACCTATACTGATCGTTCTCAGACTCTTCTGAAAGAGTGAAGAGGGAACCCTCCCAAAGTTACCAACACCCTGATACCAAAATCAGACAGACAATACCAAAAAAGAAAATCCCCCAGGGTAAAACCCATAATAGTCTGGAGTGAAAGAGACTTGCAATCTATGGCTCTACCATGGTCCCACCACTTCCAAGCAATATGAGCTGTATGTCACCCCATCTACCTGTGCCCCATGTTCTCATCTACAAAATGCTCATTCATTTGCCCTGCCTACCTGGGAAGGTTTTTTTAAAAATTATTTATTTATTTATTTAATTTTGGATGTGTTTGGCCTTTGTTGCTGCACGTGGGCTTTCTCTAGTTGTGGTAAGCAGGAGCAACTCTTTGTTGCAGTGCGCAGGCTTCTCATTGCAGTGGCTTCTCATTGCAGAGCACGGGCTCTAGGCACATGAATTTCAGTAGTTGTGGTGTGTGGGCTTCAGTAGTTGTGGCTCGCAGACTCTACAGCGCAGGCTCAGGAGTTGTGGCACACAGGCTTAGTTGCTCCGCGGCACGTGGGATCTTCACGGACCAGGGATCAAACCCCCTGGGAAGGTTTTTAAGTGTGGTGATGTAAAAGCATTTTGTAAACGTCTAAGCATTCTACCAATTTAAATGACTTTGAAAAAGAAGAAAAAAGAAAGAAAAGAAAATCACAGGCCAATATATTTGATGAATATAGATACAAAAATTCTCAACAAAATGTTAGCAACCAAATCCAACAACACATAAAAAAGATCATACACCATGATCTAGTTGGATTCATCCCAGAGTCACAAGGATGGTTCAACATATACAAATCAACCAATGTGATACATCACATCAAAAAAAGAAAAGACAAAAACCACAGATCATCTCAATAGATACAAAAAAAAATTTGATAAAATTCAATGTCCATTCATGATAAAAAAAACTCTTACCAAACTTGGTATAGAGGGAACATATCTCAACATAATAAAAACCACTTATGACAAACCCACAGCCAGTATAATACTCAATGGTGAAAAGCTGAAAGGCTTCCCACTAAATTCTGGAAAAAGACAAGGATGCCCACACTCACCACTTCTATTCAACATAATATTGGAAGTCCTAGCTACAGCAATCAGACAAGAAAAAGGTAAAGAGGTAAAATGGTCATTATATGCAGATGACATGATACTCTATATAGAAAACCCTAAAGATTCCACACAAAAACTATGAGGACTAATTAATTAATTCAGCAAGGTAGCAGGATACAAGAGTAATATACAGAAACCTGTTGCATTTCTTTACAATAACAATGAAGTATCAGAAAGTAAAAAAACAAAATCCTATTTAAAATCACATCAAAAATAAAATAAAATAAAATACCTAGGAATAAACCTGACCAAGGAAGTGAAAGATACTGATACTATAAAACATTAATAAAGGAAACTGAAGATGATTCAAAGGAATGGAAAGATATCCCATGCTCTTGGACTGGAAGAATTAATAGTGTTAAAATTGCCATACTAGCCAAAGCAGTCTACAGATTTAATGTGATCCCTATCAAATTACCCATGACATTTTTCACATAATTAGAACAAATAATCCTAAAATTTATATGGACCCACAAAAGACCCAGAATTGCAAAAGCAATCCTGAGTAAAAAGAACAAAGCTGGAGGCATAACCCACTGGACTTCAGACAATACTATAAAGCTATAGTAATCAACACAGTGTGGTATTGACACAAAAACAGACACATAGATCAATGCAACAGAATAGAGAGCCCAAAATAAACCCACACACCCACAGTCAATTAATCTTCAACAAAGGAGGTAAGAATATATAATGGGAAGCAGACAAGCTCTTTAGCAAAGGATGTTGGGAAAGGTGGACAGCTGCATGTAAATCAATGAAGTTAGAACACACCCTTACACCATACACAAAAATAAACTCAAAATGGCTTAAAGGCTGGGACTTCCTGGCGGTCCAGTGGTTAAGACTTTGTGCCTCCACTACAGGAGGCACGGGTTTGATCCCTGGTCGGGGAATTAAGATCCTGCATGCTTTGAGGTGCAGAAAAAAAAAAAAAAAAAAGGCTTAAAGGCTTAAGCATATGATACCATAAAACTCCTATAACAGAACATAGGCAAAACATTCTCTGACATAAATCATATTAATGTTTTCTTAGGTCATTCTCCCAAGGCAAAAGAAATAAAAGCAAAAATAAACAAATGGGACCTAATCAAACTTATAAGCATTTGCACAGCAAAGGAAACCATAAACAAAAAGAAAAGACAATCTACAACTGGGAGAAAATATTTGCAAATGATGCAACTGACAAGGGGTTAATTTCCAAAATATACAAACAGCTCAAAAAACTCAATATAAAAAAACAAACAAATAAACAACACAATAAAAAATGTGCAGAAGACCAAAATAGACATTTCTCCAAGAAGACATAAAGATGGCAAACAGGCACATGAAAAGATGCTCAACACTGCTAATTATTAGAGAAATGCAAATCAAAACTATAATAAGGTATCACCTCACACCAGTCAAAATGGCTATCATTAAAAAGTCTACAAATAATAAACGCTAGAGAGGGTGTAGAGAAAAGGGAACCCTCCTTCACTGTTGGTGGGAATGTCAACTGGTGCAGCCACTATGGAAAACAGTATGGAGGTTCCTTAAAAAAACTAAAAACAAAGCTACCATATGATCCAACAATCCCGCTCCTGGGCATATATCAAGAAAAGATGAAAACTCTAATTCAAAAGGATACATGCACCTGAATGTTCATAGCAGCACTATTCATAATAGCCAAGACATGGAAGCAACCCAAGTGTCCATCAACAGATGAATGGATAAACAAGTTGTGGTATATATACACAATGGAATATTACTCAGCCATAAAACAAGAATGAAATATTGCCATTTGCAGCAACATGGATGGACCTAGAGATTATTATACTGAGTGAAGTAAGTCAGACAGAGAAAGAAAAATATTATAGGATATCACTTATATGTGGAATCTAAAGAAAAATATAAATGAATTTATTTACAAAACAGGAACAGACTCACAGACATAGAAAACAAACTTATGGTTACCAAAGGGGATGGGGGGAGAGGGGGAAATTAGGAGTATGGGATTAACAGATACACACTAATACAGATAAACAACAAAGATTTATTGTATAGCACAGGGAACTATATTCCGTATCTTGTAATAAGCTATAATAGAAAAGAATCTGAAAAAATTATATATATGTAACTGAATCACTTTGCTGTATACCTGAAACTAACACAATATTGTAAATCAACTATATTTCAATTAAAAAAAAAAAAAGAGCTTCCCTGGTGGTGCAGTGGTTAAGAATCCGCCTGCCAATGCGGGGAACACAAGATCGAGCCCTAGTCCGGGAAGATCCCACATGCCGCAGAGCAACTAAGCCCGTGAGCCACAACTGCTGAAGCCCGCGCACCTAGAGCCCACGCTCCGCAAAAAGAGAAGCCACTGTAATGAGAAGCCTGCACACCGCAGTGAAGAATAGCCCCACTCGCTGCAACTAGAGAAAGTCTGCGCGCAGCAACAAAGACCCAACGCAGCCAAAAATAAATAAATCAATCAATTTTAAAAAAGAAAAAAGTCTCTCCAGATTTTGGTAACTTGAAACTTTCGAGTTTTGCTAAGTTAAGTTAAATGATGGAAGTTTATTGACTATCTAGATCATTCCCAAATAAGACACTGGGAAATTAATTACTGAACATAGGCTTCCTTCTACAGGGAAATTAAAGATATTTAGGACTATTAATAAATATGTTTGGCCAGGGACTTTCCTGGTGGCGCAATGGTTAAGAATCTGCCTGCCAATGCAGGGGACACAGGTTCGATCCCTGGTCTGGGAAGATCCCACATGCCGCGGAGCAACTAAGCCCGCGTGCCACAACTACTGAGCCCGCGTGCTTCAACTACTGAAGCTCACACGCCTAGAGCCTGTGCTCCGCAACGAGAAGCCACCGCAATGAGAAGCCCGCGTACCCCAGCGAAAAGTAGCCCCTACTCGCCACCAGTAGAGAAAGCCCACGCACAGCAATGAAGACCCAACACAGCCAAAAATAAACTTAAAAAATATATATGTTTGGTGCCACAGGAGACATTTTCTATAAGAAAGCACTTATAAATAGTATTTATAAGTTTGCCAACTTACAGAATGCTAATGTAAGAGATAGTTCAAAATTGCTTGCTTCTTAGTTGTCACTAGAAATTAAGGTTTTAAAGATGAATAATTCTAATTAACATATGTAATGAAAAACACTAAAAATTAGTCAGGAAAACATCTTTGTATGCAAGAAAAAAGAAGGTACAAGGAAAGGAAATACACTTAGTTAAGAGAAAGTAATTTTGACCTAAAGAGAGGTTAAAAAGAGAGAGATAAAGAGAAGGCATAGGACAAAATCTGAAGGTAAAAAAGGAAGTTATAGAAGGTCTGTGGAAAAGAAACCCTGGGGGAAGGGGGGAGGGCTTTGTGTGTGGTCAGGAGTAAGAATAGAATAAATTTAATTGAGTAAATGAATTTTAAGAGTAAGATGGTGCTAAAACCTAAATTTGGTTTCGTCTCTGTTGAGGACAGTGTTTTCTTAGAATACTGTTCAGCTATTGGGACTTCCCTCGCAGTTCAGTGGTTAAGACTCTGCCTTCCAAAGTAGAGGGTGCAGGTTCAATCCCTGGTTGGGGAGCTTAGATCCTACATGCCTCATGGCCAAAAAACCAAAACATAAAAAAAAAGAAGCAATATAGTAACAAATTCAATAAAGACAAATATATACATATATTGTTCAGCTATTGATAGCAGATTGTAAAGCTTCTTTATCTTTTTAGTAATCTATTATAACTTCCTGTATTTGCCTTTGAAATCTTTTATTTATTGTCACTTTGGTAAAGTGAATACTTAAACACGTTTGACAGTGACTTATGATACTTCTTAGTCAAGTGTTTTAAAACCTTTTTGATATTTTTGACAAAATTCCCAAGGATCAAATTCTAATTCAGTTTCTTCTGACCTCTAGTGGGCCTCTGAAGAATCTCAGAGCCAGAGATATTAAGCTAATTAGGATTATTTGCTATGTTAAATTACATGGGAAGCATTGCCAAATGAGTGGTGATAAACCCTCCCAGGTTATAATGTATGGGTAAATGCCTTTGATATAAATATTCTAGATATTATATGAAATTTCTAAAATTTGACTATGTTCTATTAGTCATAATTCTTAAAGTAAAAAAAAATTCCACAAGTATAATGAAAATAGGTTACAGAATTAGAAAATGAAGCAGAATAAGAAAATGGACAAGGGAAATAACCAGGAATATTGAGAGGAACCACAAGGTGAAGTTAAATAACAAAAACATATGTCAAGGGCTTCCCTGGTGGCGCAGTGGTTGAGAGTCTGCCTGCCAATGCAGAGCACACGGGTTCAAGCCCCGGTCCGGGAAGATCCCACATGCCGCGGAGCAACTGGGCCCGTGAGCCACAATTGCTGAGCCTGCGCGTCTGGAGCCTGTGCTCCGCAACAAGAGAGGCTGCCATAGTGAGAGGCCCGCGCGCTGTGATGAAGAGTGGCCCCCACTTGCCGCAACTGGAGAAGGCCCTCGCGCAGAAACGAAGACCCAACACAGCCATAAATAAATTAAATAAATAATTAATTAATTAAAAAAAAAAAAAAAAAAAAAAACATATGTCAACAGAGTTCAGCATGGGAATTTGGAAGTTTGCATAAACCTGAGAGTCTGACAACCATGACATTGTTGAGGTCATGGGTCAATCCACTCATAATGACCTCCAGTGAGTTACAGGTAGTAATGACTGATAACTTCCCCTTATCATAGAGGTTCTGTGGAGACACAGGTAGGGTCTAATTTAAATGCCCTGTTCTCACTGAGTGTAGGTTGATTCAATTCTTCTAAGAGGGTGTCTGGTCCAATTTTTTTTCTCTCTAAAAAAATTATAAATGGGGGCCTTCCCTGGTGGTCCAGTGGTTAAGACTTCGCTTTCCAATGCAGTGGGCGCGGGTTCGATCCCTGGTCAGGGAGCATAGATCCACATGCCTTGTGCCAAAAAAACCAAAACATAAAAACAGAAGCAATATTGTAACAAATTCAATAAAGACTTTAAAAATGGTCCACATCAAACCAAGAAAATCTTTTAAAAAAATTATGTCATTGAGATGAAATCACAATAAGGCAAAGAGGATCGATATAGAGGTAGACGATAGACAGATAGATGACAGAAGAATGGATCCATTTTTTTTTTAAACGTTTCTTTAATTAATTAATTTATTTATATTTATTTTTTTTTTGGCTGTGTTGGGTCTTCGTTTCTGTGCGAGGGCTTTATCCAGTTGTGGCGAGCGGGGGCCACTCTTCATCGCGGTGCGCGGGCCTCTCTCTGTCGCGGCCTCTCCCGTTGCGGAGCACAGGCTCCAGACGCACAGGCTCAGTAGTTGTGGCTCACGGGCTTAGTTGCTCCGCGGCATGTGGGATCTTCCCAGACCAGGGCTCGAACCCGTGTCCCCTGCATTGGCAGGCAGACTCTCAACCACTGCGCCACCAGGGAAGCCCTGGATCCATTTTTATAGGTGAGGAATGGAAGCCGAGGCCCTAGGAGGGTAGAGTGTTGATTACTATGATAAAGAGAACATCCAGGTACTTGAGATGCAATGAACAGCCTTCCACCAAGGATAAAAATTTAGAGACACATCATTAAAGTCTCCATGACAGAACATGCCCCTCATCAGCAGATACCACACAGACACTAGGCATCTACTCAGAGTAGGAACTCATCTTCTTCATCTTATTACTCACAACCTACCTTATCTTGAAGCCTCTACAGTGAACCCTGTTTATGGTCAGTGTGTTTAGTGAGAAGCCAGTGAGACAAGTTTCAAAACAATGCAACTGAGGAGAGAGGGGAAGTGTCAGGCTCTCCTGATGTACGTTGATGAGGGGCAACATGCCTCTGGTTTCCTCAGCAAATTCCTTTCCTGATTTTATGGCTTTGTTCTTATCTGTCTGTCTATATCTATGTATCTATATATATAACCTACCTAAGGCGGTTCCTTTTTTTATTGTCCTGACATCAGGAAGTGAAATTTATTTTAAGAATATTCTCGGGTTTCCTGACATAAATGTTTTCTAAGAATCAGATACCTGAAGAGATACTTACCAAATGCGTATTCGCTCCCGTAACAAGGACTGCCGTGGCAGAAACTGAGAGTCTGCAATGGGGACACGAAAGCCCGAGATAAATGTTCAGAACCCAATGATGTCATCTGCTCTTGGAAGTGATTACCACATCACTTGTAAGTGCACTGACAGTGTCTGCAGACAGAGAGGAGACAAACTCTGAAAAACATTTGGGACTGTGTAACTACCAAGAGCTATTAAAAGTGCTTAATGAGATAGATATCAGGATTTCCCTGCTGATCCAGGAAGGTTATCCTTCCACTGCAAGGAGAGCGGGTTTGATCCCTGGTCGGGGAACTAATATCCCGCATGTCGCATAGCCAAAAAAAAAAAAAAAAAGATAGATATGCATCAGGAGTGGCAGAAATTGATGGCGGAAAACCGGTTTTTGAAATAAACAATCAAAATCCCAATGGAATGTGAGAAAAAAAAACCCTCTGAGATCTAATAAGAGAAGGAAGCCAATAAAATAACTATTGGGACTTTTTAGTTGATTTAAAGGCTTTTTGCAAAATATGATTTGTCCCATAACTCAGAGCATTGAGGGTAGTGAAACTGAATGAAAAGGCAGGGTGAGGAGAAAGGCAGGGTAAGGAGAGTTAGAAAGTATACCCACAGTTGTGCAATTGAACGTTAAATCAGCGTTGTCGTTTTGTTATGTATTTCAAGACATCAATATGTACCATAGGTGTTTCAGACATGTTTCTAGGAATATGGAATATATCAGTGCACAACATGTAAATACATATTCCCCTACTGGAACTTAGTCTGTATTTGATAGAAATATACAATAAACAGTTCATCTATGATATTAAATTGCATAGTGTAATAGAAGGTGATGGGTTCTAAGGAAGTAAGAAGGGCAGCAAATGGGTGATGAAAAAATTAATTTATGATGGGTCCAGACACTAAACTGAGTGTCCATATTTGGACTCATAGTGAAGATGAAAACTGCGGACATATTTTAGGTGGTTTATTTCTTCCCTTCCAATTGCTACATATTCATTATTTTGCCTTTTTTTTTTTTTCGTATTGAATGAAATTGGAACTCCAGGATGATACTAAATAAGAGAACAAAGAGCAGCTGTCCTCCTTTTATTCTAATGGGAATACTTTAATAATGGTTCAAAGGGATAGTATTTCTAATAGCTCTTTGCAGATGTTATTTATAAGATTAAGAAGGATCACTACTAGGGAGTTCCGTGGTGACCTAGTGGTTAGGATTCCGGGCTTTTGCTGCTGTGGCCCAGGTCCAATCCCTGGTCAGGGAACTGAGGTCCCACAGGTCGCCCAAAAAGAAAAAAAAAAAAAAATCACTTCTATCCTTAGTTTTATATCTCTCTAAGTGTAATAGGTATGAACAATTCATAAATTGAAGATTTCTTTTTTTAAATTCCCTTTCACAATATCATAAGATGTAGAAAATACCTGGAGATGTTTAAGTTACCTGGAGATGTTTAAGACCTACAAACAGAAAACTAAAAAAGACTGCTAACAGAAATTAAGCAAGATCTAAATAAAAGGAGATCTATCAAGTTTATAGATTGGGACACTCAGTATCTCTTTCTAACTTGAAGATTAAATGCAATCCCAGTCAAAATTCTAGTAGGATTTTTTTGTGATGCACAAATTGAAAAGTGGATTCTAAGCTTCATATTGAGGAATTCCCTGGTGATCCAGTGGTTAGGACTCTGCGCTTCCACTGCAGGGGGCACGGGTTCAATCCCTGGTTGGGGAAGTAAGATCCTGCATGCCACAGCATGGCCAGAAAAAAACCCAATAAATAAATAAATAAATAAAGTCCTTCTCTGGAAAAGTGACTAAAATGAGACCAAGTCTGGAAGAATATTGGTAAATATTTCCATTAGAGGACCTTAATCAATAATCCATGAAGAAACATCAAAACTCAGTAATTAAGATGACAAAATTACATGAACAGAAATTTCAAAAAAGAAATATGGCTGTCTGATTCACTTTGCTGTACACCTGAAACACAACATTGTAAATTAGCTATACTCCAATAAAAATTAAAAAAAAAAAAAAAAAGAAATACGGTTGGAAATTAACATATGGAAAACCACTCACATTGTGTCAATAGGGAAATGTTAGTTAAAATCACTAGATACACCTATGACATCACTGAAATTAAAAGCCTGAACATACCAAGTGTTGGTAAAAATGTAAAGAACAGGAACTCATGTACTGGTGCTTCTTGTGAGACTATAAAAAATACTACCATTTTAGAAAAGTCTGACTGGCCACATATAAGGTATACATTCACCTACTCTACTACATAGGAATTGTGCTGCTAGATATTAACTCAAGTGAAGGAAAGCATAAGTCCAGAAGGCATTGCCCCAGTGTGAACTTTGTTTTTTATGAGCTTGGAGGTACCTACAAAGAACTACATTCATAAGGCTTTTCTCTAGTGTGGATTCTCTGATGGACAACAAGACTTCTTCTGTAGACAAAGACTTCCCCACATTCACTGCACATATAAGGCCTTTCTCCAGTGTGGATTCTCTGGTGGACAACAAGACTTGTTTTGTAAGTGAAGGGCTTCCCACATTCGCTGCATTTAAAAGGCTTTACTCCAGTGTGGACTTTTTGGTGCTGAACAAGTGTATACTTGCGCATGAAGGCTTTTTCACATTCATTACACTTATAGGGTCTTTCTCCAGTATGGATTCTCTGGTGCTCAGCAAGTTTAACTTTGCCATTGAGAGCTTTCCCACATTCGCTGCACTCATAACGCCTTCGTGCAGTGTGAACATATTCATGTCTATTGAGGGCAAAGCTGCTTGTAAAGAATTTCCCACATTTGTTACACCCATAAGCCTTTTCTAAAGTGTGAATTCTCTTATGCACAATAAGACTTCCTTTGTAGACATAGGCTTTCCCACATTCACTGCACATGTAAGGCCTTTCTCCAGTGTGGATTCGCTGGTGATAAAGAAGCCTTTTTTTGAAGACAAAGGACTTTCCACATTTGCTACACCCATAAGGCCTTTCTCCACTGTGGATCTTCTGGTGCACAAGAAGGTTATTCTTGTAAAGGAAGCACTTTCCACATTCACTGCACTTATGCGGATTTTCTCCAGTGTGGATTTTTTGGTGCTGAACAAGTGAATCCTTGCGAAGGAAGGCTTTCCCGCATTCATTACACTCATATGGTCTTTTTCCAGTGTGGATTCTCTGGTGCTCAAAAAGTTTATATTTGTGGGCAAAGACTTTCCCACAATTACAGCACTCATAAGGCCTTTCTCCTGTGTGAACTTTCCGATGATGAATAAGACTGGAGCTGTGTCTAAAGAACTTCCCGCAGTCACTGCACGCATAAGGTTTTTCTCCAGTGTGAACTCTCAGGTGCTCTGTGAATTTAAACTTTTTACTGAAGGCTTTGCCACATTCGCTGCACTCGTGATGCCCTTGCCCAGGGTGAGAGACCTCCCTGCTCTGTCTGCTTCTACGTGGATGCTCTCCATCGTGGGAGGGCTGGTGCTGGGGAAAGCCCAAGCTGCCTAGGAAAGCCTTCTCAACCTCTCCGCATGTGAACATATTGTCAGCCAAGTACAAAACATCTTTCTCCGCCAGGGCACTCGTATCAGAAGTCAGAGGCTTCAGGATAGATGGCTCCAGTTTTGGATTCCTGTCTTCTGTCACGTGTTCTACAGAAACACATTGTTCAGAAACGGCCTCCTCAACTTCTACTCCATGCCAACAACCTGAAAAGAAAACAAAAAAATACTGATAAAGTGCACGGAGACTTTTGTGGGACAGGAGCCCATTACAGCTTTTTGTATGACACATCAGAGAAGAAGTCCATGGTGTAGGATTCAAACAAGGGAGGCAGACAGGTGGCAGAAGGGGCTACTGTGAGTACTAGACTTCTGATGGTCACAGAAGAGGGAGAGATCTTATAACAGCAAGAACACAGGACACCAGGATATGGCACTGTAGTAGGAGTAGAGGCCTGGAACAACCCACTCCTCGGCCAACGGTGTTCAGCAGGATTTTTCGGTGGTGACAAGTGTACTGGGTAGAATGTGTGTCCCACTCCAGGAAAAGGCATTCACACCCTTCACACCTGACTACCAAGAGTTCAAGGACTATATAAGTACTTTCACCTCCCAAGATACATTAAGAAGAGACTACTAGACAACATTGCAGAGTGAGAGGAAAAGGAGAAATATGGATGACACTGAGATAGAAAGAGCCAGGAGAAAGAACTCACAGTAGATACATAAAAGGGGCAAAGTGTCAAAATGGGGAAGAACGATAGAATGAGGTACAGCCATGATGAGTTTAACTAAAATAGTCGTGGAGAAAGGACATTTCCCTGTAGGATTAGAACTCATCAATGTATCACGCCTTCCTACAGCTCCTACTCACCAGGCCCAGGATGCAATTAACCCTCCTCCTATGACTAGAGAGGGGCCTACCTCGTCAGGCACCCAGGGTTGCCTCCACCCCTCAGCTCAGGCTGGGTGACTATGAACCCTACCAGATCAAAGTCCTCAGAGGAAAATAGGGCCATTAGGAGAAAGACACTGGCCCAGAGTGAACCAAACAATGACAGACTTCAGGAAAAAAAAGTATCACTAGAAGAACCTTAAGGAGTCTTGCAAACATAATCTAGGGTTGACCACAAATGTTGACCATGTAAGTGTCTGTAATTTCTGACACAGGCAGTGCAAAAAAAAAGGGTTAGAACGTGTGATACGGATCTTGCACACATCTGAACAGTCAACACAACAAGCGGTGGCAAAGCTAAGTGGTATCAGTCGGGCAGGCTTCAAGCCTATGAAACCAAAGCCTTCTGTGAAAGGCTTCAGCACCTATGGTATAGGGCTGAACACACACAGGGTGGGGGAACGCAGCTCAAGTGCCAGGAAGTCAGGGAAGTAAGCAGTGTCCAAGGTCCAGGCTGGGAAGGACAGAGTGAGCCATGCAAAAAGAAGGGCAGAGTCCCGTACGGGGCGATGGTGTGGGAACATGGGTCCTTACCCAGAGAGGCTATAAGTGACAGGTTCTCCAGCATCACGTCACAGTAGAGGAGTCTCTGAGCATCGTTAAGGAGACCCCACTCCTCCTGGGAGAAGGACACAGCCACATCCTCAAAGATCACATGGCCCTGTCATGAGGGGGACAAGTGAGTTCACAGCAGCCTCTGCAACCAGGACCCCCAGGTAATGGTCGTCTACCCCAGTGACCCAGCTCAGAGGACACACCAGGTCCTGATACTACAGGAACCTGCTAGCGTTACGTCATTCAGTTAAAACAGAGAGGGAGACAAGCAGTCTCACAGAGGCTCTGTGGTTGCCACACAGACCCCCAGCCACTCTCCTCAGAGTCGACTCTCCTGAGATCACACAGACCACCCCACATAAGATGACACTTGTGCTCAGCCCCCTGGAGTAAAGCCTGGGGACAAGGGCCCTGAGTCCATGCTCACACTCGCTCCCTCTCCATTGCCCAGCCCTGCAGGGTCACAGCTCCCTCACGTGCCAGACCGTGACACCCACCCCACCCCAGGCCACCACCTCGGCCTCAGGCCTTTAGCACCTCACCGTGTTCCCCACGTGCCACCCAGCACGCGGTGCTTCCCCAGGCCTCTGTGGGACCCGCTGCTACAGGCGGTCCCAGCACTGCTTTCCGTCCCCCAACCTGGCCTTGATCCCTGTTCCCACGTCAGCACCCAGACCTTGTGCAGGGTCAGATGCCCAGAGCCCTCGTCCTCCACAGTGTCCCACGTGCTGACCCCACACCACTCACCCCTTCCTCTCTCTGCTCCTCTCATTCCAAGCCCAGCCGCCCAGCCCCCCAGCCCAAGACCCTGTCCCAGCTGCGGTCATCTGCCCTCAGCTGGTCTGTCGTCCAGTCTCACTCTCTTCACGCTCCAACCGCAGTCATCACAAGACTCTGTGCCTGTGGAGGGGAAACAATGCCCCAGGCCTTACCTCCCTGTCATCTCACCTCCATTCCTGCTTTGCCTCTCAATCCATACCTTATCCACCCCTTCGAATCCTGTGCCATGACCAGGACCTCCCCCGAGGCCACTCCCACCCCCCACACACTCATGGTCACTGCACTGCCTCATCCATCTTAGTGATGACAGCCACCCCTGTCCCTGTGCCCAGGGAGGTGAGCCAGTCCACGGAGAACACCCTCCCCAGCCTACAAATTTCATGGCACCCACACATGACCTGAGGGCCTGGAATCTGACCTGGTCCACATGCCATCCACCTGCTCAGGGGTATCTTCAGTTCTGAACCCCACCTTCCCTGAACTCCAGGTGTGTGTTTCCAGTGGCCCACTTGAAACACTTGCCGGCCCACTCCGGCAAGACACCCCGGCAATATCTCAGACTCAGCATGGGGACATGGAACTCTGGACAGTCCTTCTGTCCATTACTCCTACTTCTGACTTCCCGTCTCAGACATGGCTTCCCCACCGTCACCTAGAGTCAAACATCTTGGGGTCATGTCAGACTACTCTCTCTCATCCTGTACAGCAGAAAATCAGCTCTACCACAAACGAGAATGAGAGACTCGCCTCCTCTCCTGCTACAGAGCCATTGCCAGGATCCAGTCACAATCGACATTTACCAGGACTGTGCCCTCCACTGGGCCCCCGGCTCCACCCTCATCCCCAGTCTTCCTCCTCTTGGCAGGCAGAGCAGCCTCTTCAGACCCAGCGTCAGATCACTTCCCTCCTCTGCGGCCAACGTGGCATGGACCCGCCCCCTCAGGAGAGACCCAGCTCCTCAGGCTGCCATCCCAGGAATGACTTATGCCCTCAGTCTTTATCAGCCCACGTCATGGGTCCTGCAGTTCCCTGAACACTCCCCTCTCAGTCTCATCTCCAGGCTGTGCCCAAGGACACGTCACCACTTGACCTTCTCCACTGGACACATGGGAACACCTCTGTACAACTTCTGGCTTTGATTAATGGTCCTGTGCCTGAGATGATGCCAGGGCCCAGACCTAAGGGCCCACAATCCCAGGACAACACTGTCTCCTATATCTGTGAGTCAGGACCAGGGGTAGGGATGACGTCTGGGTAGGTACTGGGGTTTCTTCCACTTACCTGTCCAGGGACCATAAATGCTGCTGCTACCATGCGAACCTGTGAAAAGAGGGAGTATCTGAGATAAAGGTGATCATGGTGTGGATGTAAAGGCTGAACTGTTTCCTCCCTTCCTTTTCCTGGGGATGAGTGATCTCAGGCTGACCTCTGACCTCGGATCCTCAGTCTTCAGAGATATAACTTGACAACTCTATGGTCCTGAACAAAAAGACTCAACCTCCCTGAGACTCAGTGTCTTTATGCGTAAAATGGCAACATTTATGGTGCCTATCTCATGATGTTAGTGTAGACATCAAATGCATTAGTGCATATCTGATGCTAAGACTGAGCTATTACAGAACACAGGATTAACATTTCTGTAAATGTTTTTGAAAACTGGGTATTTCCTACATGTCTTTCAAGTCATTATATAAATGTGACTTTTAATCAATACCATGAGATTTCTGTGATTCCCTATCTGACACCAAATATATGATGTCTCTTCCACCACCAATGATCTGATTCTGTGATATCAACTGGGTGACCGACATTTAATCATATTCTGACACTACCTGAGGTTAGGGACAGAATTTGAAGGTTTAAGGACTCAGTCCCACAAGACTGCCCTCTTTAGAGAGGCCAGTTCCAATCTCTGGTTCCCAGGTTAACGGTACTTCTGTTCTACTTGACTACAAATTCAGGATTTCCCATGAACCTTTCCTAAGTTATGATAATTTGCTAAAAGGACCCACAAAAGTTAGGAAAACAGTTTTCTTTTTTTTCTGGTTTATTATAATGGATACAACTTAGGAACAGCCCAATGGAAGAGATATCTAGGTCTGGGGGGGTGGGGTGCTGGAGGGCACCAGGGTGTTTCCAGGCCCTTTCAGTACATGCCACCCTCCCAGCACTTCCACAATTTCAATGTGTTCACCAATCTGAAGGAACCTTGAAATTCATTCTTCAGCAGTTTTTATACCTAATCTCTAGTTTCCTTCTGATCCTTGGGAGGCCCCAGGGTTGGGGGGGTGGGGGAGTGTATAAACTTCTAATTGCTTGGTTTTTCTGGTGACCAGTCCCATCCTGAGTCTACCTAGGGGCCCTGCCCTAAGTCACCTCATCGTAATAAACTCCTGTGTGACAAAAGGGGCTAGTTGTGAAAAAAAGTCCTAACCCCCAGGAAATTCCAAGGGGTTCAGAGCCCCTTCTATGCAAAGAGCCCAAGGCAAAAACTAAATTTTATATATATATGTATGTATATATATGTATTTATTAATTATTATTATTATTATTATTATACACAGACATATTAAGCAGTTATTATTTGCTTACACAAGATTAACTTGTTAAATCTATACCTTTTTAACTTTGTAGTTTCCTGGGAGAGCTGAGGCACCTCTGCCCTTGACTGGGCCTGGGCTTCAATGACTGGTCAACATTACCCACTTTTTGCTGGCTCAAAAATGAATGCACAGTTGGCTAAGTGTTCAGAGGAGTGAATCTACACAACCTCACACCTCCTTCTCCATCTCCATCCCAGGCAAGACTCCTTACTCCTTATACTTTTGCTTCCCCAGAAAGCTCTGGAACCACAGGACCCTCCCATCTTCAGGTAGCCTCAGAAAGTCTCACCTACTCTGCCTTGCCCGCCAGCCCCAGGTCTCTCTTCTTTCATCTCAGGTCCCCTTTCCCAAAAAAGTGACCAAACTTTCCCTTCTAAATTTGAGATTCTGACTTGGCTGGAGTCCAGGACTTAGTCTGTAACCACATGGACATCAGTGAGCCACAGACCTCCTCCTTCAATTCCAGACTACAGATTCCACCAGCCCCTATGTTACCTCAACTTTGGAATCTCAGAAGCAGCATGTCCCAAATCCAACTTTTAATCTCTCCCCTAAAACTGACTTCTCACATCAGTTGCTGGTCTCGTCTTCCAGATGCTCAGCCAAAAGAAAGTGTTTATTGTCCTTTACTCTGTCCTTAGGTCAGAGCCACATTCACTGCACCAGGAAATCCTGCCAATTATCTTTAAGAATTACTGAGAATCTTATTACTTATATTCCTTCGTAAAAAAATTAGTAAACAGAAACCTCAATTAGAGTTGGCACACCAGAAGGGGTCAGCCCTCACTAACCTGAAACAATAACGGAATCCAAAAGGATGAAGACTCCTTCTTTCCTGGAAAGGACTCAGCCAATGAGAAGCCATGGACTCTTTAAAAACAAAAAACCATGGACTCTTTGGTGGCTACAGCCCTTCTAACTTCCTTCTTTAATCTCCATAAAAGTGATAGCTCACCATGGCTGCACACCCCAATTGCAATTCCCTAATGATGGTGGGTGGGGAGGATGTGGGGGGGAGGACAGGGGCGGAGAGGGGGGAACCATCTTTGCAAGAGAAATAGCCATCAGTCTATTTGTTTCAGGTTAACAACTTGCATAGGCACCACTCTGGTCCAGAAGCCACCTTACTCTCTAGAGTGGAATGCACTGGGCTCTCCCAGGTCTCCCTGCCTCCACCCTCAGAAGCCAGTCTGTTCCAGTCTGTTCTCCCCTGAGCAGCCTTTGGAATACTTTAAAACTCTAACTCAGACCGTGTTCCTGATTTATTCACAACCCTCCACAGCTCCCAGAATGCTGACAGTTGGCCCAGACTGTTGACTCCTCCCTAAATTCTCTGTTCCCTGCAGAAATGACTCGAACCCCAGGTTTCCCAAATGCTCCCGGCTCTTGAGCACCTCCAAGGCTTTGCACGGGCCAAGCCCACAGCCTTTAACACGCTCCACACTGCGTCACACAGCCTGTCAGAAATGGGACCACCACACACGCACACCTAAAGTTCTGGAAGCAGGGGACTGAACCCCAGTGCCCTGAGCAGGAGACCCTCCCTGGGGGCTTGAGGATTTGGGTCAGGATCGGGGGTGTGTGGGCGGGGCGGAAGAGTCACCTGGGCCGGGTCCTGCACCGCGTTGGTTGACATAGGACCCCGTTGGCGCGGTGGTGCCAGGAGACGCGCAGGATAATGGCGGAGACCTAGGCCGAAAATCCCGGAAGCGGGTTCTGCAACCCGCTCACTCCTGGGCAGTGTCGACGGCGCCCCTCGGGCTCTTTCCAGTTTCTCTAAGCTCGGCTCCACGGAGTGATCCTGAGCCCCGGGTCCTGCAGACGGCAGCAAAAGCAGCCAAACGACCTCCATCAGGAAAGAGCTGGAAGTCCCGCCCACTCCTAGTTCACAATCCTGGAAGAGTCCCTGTTCGGGGCCTTCACTGGTGTGGAGAACAAGGCCGGTCCGCACACAGTCTCCTGGGTAATGTAGTTCCCCTCGGTCCACCGAGTCGGGTGCGGAGGAGACCCTCCCCCAAACTCCGGGACACTAATGGGCCAAGTCCATGCGGGAAGAACAACACATCAAAGCCGACCCATCAAACCCTGTATGTATAATCTTTTCAAAATTCTTATTTAACTCTCATTTCTCAACATAAAAGTTGATACAAGATTAGAAAAAAAGCATTCCAGTTGTGTAAAGACTGAGAGTAGCCAGAGTCCTTATTTGTTGTTTTTGTTTTTTATGAAAACCTTGGAAGTACTTTCAAATAGGAAAAACCAAGTTAATAAGATTTTGGAATAAAAAAAGGAATTATGTGCAATAAAGTATGTTGATTATTGGCTAAAAAAAATACATGAAATTAGAAAACATAACTGTATAGTGGATACTGTCAACCTAAATTAACCTGAGAGGCAATAATCAAGCACAACGCGTTACCTTGGGATCAAAGAATTGCAATTCGGGGCACACATTTAAGTAGCAACAAAAAAGATGTCGGGCTAGGACATCGGCCCCCAACACTTTTGGCACCGGGGACCGGTTTCGTGGAAGACAATTTTTCACTGGGGTGTGGGGGGGTTGGGGATGGGTGGGGGTGGGGCGCGGGGGTGGGCTAGGGAATAAAAGTAAGGAGCTTTTAAAGACAAAGAGAGGTTTGCATTACAAAGGATTTTAATTGGAGTTGGAGGCAGAAGCTAGTCTTGGCTGAACAGGACTGAGTGCTAAGGCTATCACTACAGGGAAGTAATAGTCCATTAGTGTGACAAGTTGCAGGTGTTCTGGCAGAATCCTTGGAATATTTGCAGGTTCACCCAGATCAAAAGTTTATGGTTGGGCTTCCCTGGTGGCGCAATGGTTGAGAATCTGCCTGCCAATGCAGGGGACACGGGTTCGAGCCCTGGTCTGGGAAGATCCCACATGCCGCGGAGCAACTAGGCCCGTGCGCCACAACTACTGAGCCTGCGCGTCTGGAGCCTGTGCTCCGCAACAAGAGAGGCCGCGATAGTGAGAGGCCCGCGCACCGCGATGAAGAGTGGCCCCCACTTGCCGCAACTAGAGAAAGCCCTCGCACAGAAACGAAGACCCAACACAGCCATACATACATACATACATACATACATAAATAAATAAATAAATAAATAAATGTTTATGGTTTCACAAGATGGGGAAGTGCAGGAGGTCCACTAATTAATAGCCTCCCAGCTCCATGTTAAAAATCTCTTGATAGGGGACTTCCCTTGTGGCGCAGTGGTTAAGAATCCACCTGCCAATGCAGGGGACGCGGGTTCGAGCCCTGGTCCGGGAAGATCCCACATGCCGCTGAGCAACTAAACCCGTGCGCCACAACTACTGAGCCTGCGCTCTAGAGCCCGGGAGCCACAACTACTGAAGCCCACGTGCCACAACTACTGAAGCCCGCGCACCTAGAGCCCGTGCTCCACAACAAGAGAAGCCACCGCAATGAGAAGCCCGTGCACCACAAGGAAGAGTAGCCTCCGCTCGCCGCAACTAGAGAAAGCCCGCGCGCAGCAACGAAGACCCAATGCAGCCATAAATAAATAAATATATAATTAAAAAAAAAAATCCCTTGACAGAAGTGACTCCTTTTTATTTCACATTTCACAACACTATTAATTTGGCATGCCTTGCAGGACTTCTCAAAGCAAATATAAAAATTATCACAGCATATACACAAACTATATGATAATAGCAGACTTCTTTAAAAAAAACGTAAAAATTGAAATGACAAGAAAACACTTAGGAAGATATTGAGACATCTATAAATTATTAAAGATTTAATATATAAATAATAAATTCGATAAGTACTACAAATGAAAGATTTAAAACCTGAGAAGGCAAAATTCTTCTATGCCACTTCAGATTAGAATTATGAAAGCAAACAACATTTTTTAAAAAATAGTCTTATTTTCCATTAGGAAAATGAAAATGAAACCAATCAGACTGATGAGCCTAAGGAAGTATGACATTACCAAATGTTGGTAAGACTAAAGAAATTAGTAAATATCACAAACAGCCATTGGGTATCTATTAAAATTACTTTGCAGAAGTGTTTAGTATTATGCAGTTACTTTAAACCTCTGCCCCTTTGTGCAAAAAATACTTTCTATTGATACATGCACTACATAAACCAGTGTATCAATAAGAAAACATGTCAGATATCTCTAAGTAGCACTGCTATACCTGCCAAAAGCATGAAAAAAAAAGAAGCAAAGAAAGATTTCAAGATTTGAATGTAAAATTGAATTAAAAAAATTCAATGCCGCAGAGCAACTAAGCCCATGCGCCACAACTACTGAGCCTGCTCTCTAGAGCCCGGGATCCACAACTACTGAGCCCACGTGCCACAACTACTGAAGCCCACGCACCTAGAGCCCGTGCTCCGCAACAAGAGAAGCCACCGCAATGAGAAGCCTGAGCACCATATCGAAGAGTAGCTCCTGCTCGCCACAACTAGAGAAAAGCCCGCGTGCAGCAATGAAGACCCAAAGCAGCCAAAAATAAATAAGTTTTAAAAATTCAGACCATGCAAACCTATACAATTATGAAAAAAAAACTTAATACATGTGTTAAAATTTCACAGACTTTAATTTTGGGATATAGTTTGCTTTTAAGTAGTGACTCATGAACTAGAAAGCATCCGGTCTAGAAAATAGAGAGGAGCTCTGAAGAGCTATTCAGAATGCACAGATTACATAGACAAAAATACTTGAGAACAAGGAATTCATACTAGGCAATAGCTGATTGGTCATAGCAAGGTTAATTTTCTTTATGTGGGGCACAGGGAAGTTTTGGAACAAGGTTGTGAAAAACTAAAGCTGACCAGGCATATTCTGATTGGCTGGCCTTAGGTTTCTGCTCCTGAAAGAGCCAGATATTTGCAAGAAATAGAAATTGAAGTAAGTTTCAGCATTCAGATTTGGGTCATAGCATGAGCCACTCTGTCTTGGTACTAGTTTAGATATTTTAACACATGACGGGGGGAAAAAAAAGTAAAATCACAAACGTTATATTGTTTTTTGGCTTTTATGAATAAAGCTGCTGTTACTGTGAATATTTCCACCGAAGTATTCCTGAGTCATAAGACTTAATTTTTCTTAAGGATATCCTACAATTGAGATTACCGTGTCGTATGATATGTGTATGTATAGCATTACAAGAGAGTACAACAGTATTTTCTAAAGTTATTTATCAATTTGTATTCCCTCAAGAAATATATGAGTTGTAGCTGTTTCATCTCTTCATTAATTTGAAATTGTCAGTGCTTGAATTTTAGTCATTCCAATGAGTATGTAGTAGTCCCTCACTGTGGCTTTAAAATGTGTTTACAATGCTGAGTAATAAGGAGAAGCATATTTTCATTTTCTTATTTACCATTTATACTTCTTTGGTGGCACATGCCTTCAGAAGTTCTGCGAATATTTTGAATTGCGTTATTTTTCGTTATTGTTATAAGAACCATTTACATATTGAGAATCACAGTCATTTTTCAGAGATAGTTCTTACAAATATCTTTCTCTAGGTTGTGACTTGAGTTTTCACTTTCTTAACTATCTCTTGAAAAGTAAAGCTTTAATTTTGATTAAGCTTCAATTAATTTATTTTCTTTGGTTAATGACCTTTGTGTTTTTATTTCTTTAATTTCTTTTTATTTATTTTTATAAATTAATTTATTTTTGGCTGCATTGGGTCTTCGTTGCTGTGCGGGGGCTATTTCTAGCTGTGGAGAGCAGGGGCTACTCTTCCTTGCGGCGCGCAGGCTTCTCATTGCGGTGGCTTCTCTTGTTGCGGAGCACGGACTGGAGGCGTGAGGGCTGAGTAGTTGTGGCTACCGGGCTCTAGAGTGCAGCCTCAGTACTTGTGGCACACAGGCTTAGTTGCTCCGCGGCATGTAGGATCTTCCCGGGGATCGAACCTGTGTCCCCTGCATTGGCAGGTGGATTCTTAACCACTGTGCCACCAGGGAAGTCCCACCTTTGTGTTTTTAAATAATCCTTACCCTTAACCAAAAACAAAGAGCATTTTTCCTAAGTCATCTTTTCTACTGCATTTTTTTTTCTCTGACATAAAGAACTGTGTGTGGGGACTTAAATAAATATATAAATATGAAAAAATAAAATAAAATGTTGATTGCTCAGACTGAGGTACATGGATTACCTTTATCAAGACCTTTCTTTTGTAGACTTCCAAGAACAAATGTAGGATATTTGTAAAAGCTATTTTAACATCGTCTACTTATCCTTGTATGTTACTATTCAATTGGATTTTGTTTGTATGTTTGTTGTGGCCGCACAGCGTGGGTTGGGGACCTTAGCTCCCTGACCAGGGATCGAACCTGGGCCCCCGGCAGTGGACGCACGGTCAATTGGATTTTTTTTTTCTTTCTGCTAACATGTATTATATTTCTGATTGTTTGCCTGGATTATAATTACCCTCTTCACATGCCATGATGGACACACTGAGAAGATGAACGTTTTCCCTTTTTTCTGCCTTAAGGTTTTCAAAAGGAAGTCTCCATTCGTGCTTGGTTGTTGATACTCCTCTGACTGTGAATAATTTCCCTTTTTTATGAGAGAACAATTTTATACTCACAGGCTTTAGAAGGCAGCATGAGCTCCCTGGGACTTGATTTCATTATTTCAATTTCATTTTTGTTTTGAGGGCAAGTCTCCATTTGTAGCCAATCAAACTGGTTTTCCAATTTACCAGAGTAATGCATGTTTCCCTCTTGGAATAAATCTACTTAAGTTAAATAAAAGGTACATCCATTTAAATTGAAAGCACTGGTATCAATGGCCATCACTAATGTCCACTGACACTGAGCACATGTCAGGCCTGTTCCAGGCACTGTCGATTACCACACGTTTAATTCTGACACCCCTGTGCTCTCAAAGTCAGGAAAATACAGCTAATGCAGTAAGTCTCTCATTAAGCTCAACTTACATTAGAAGATGACCCTCCATTGTGAGATGCTATCCTCTGCCTTCTTTCCCAGTAAAAGTCCTTTATTTTTTGAAATGTGGGTGTGAAATGTCCTTTTTTTTACCAAATCTGTGTGAGCTTTCTAGTTAAAAAAATTTTTTTAGTGGTTCATGAACTGCTAACATCTGGGAATCACCAAATTATCCCCCCCCCCCCATAGGCTCCCTCTGTTATCCCATTAAATTCTCCCTATCCCACTACCCCCTCACCTCTACTTTCCCCTTCCTGCTGCATGTCCTTTCCTCCTTTGTGTAGCACCCAAGAATCCAGTTCTGGAGGCCGAATGATGCGTCAAATTCCAGCTTCACTGCTTATGCGCTGTGTGACCCTGTGGTAGTCAATGAGCTGTTTGTGTGTCAATTTCCTCCGTGGTAAAATAGGATAATGTTGTAGCTACTGCTCAGGGCTGTAGGAGGGTCTATTGGTTAATGTATGAAAAGTGCATAGGGCAGCACCTGGTGCTCCCTAATGAATGGGTCTGTTGATGGTTACAATTCCAGCTGCCATCATCAACGTCATTGTCATCACCATCACCATCATCATCATGGTCACCATCGTGCCAGATCTTGGCCCATTCTGGAGCCATGTGACATAGCTTTCTGGTTATACAGCACAAACACCACGTACAGCCAAACTGGGTCTCCAGCTTGGTTCAGCTGCTCATCAGTTCCCTGCCTTTCAGCAAGTACATTTATCTCCCTGAGCCTCGATTTCCTCTTATGGAAAATGATGCCTGTCAGGCACCTGCTTCATGGGGAGGCTGTGAGGAAAACCCAAAATAGAATCCTTTAGTGCAAGGCCCACAGGAAGAGATGCCTAACGCTGTAAGATGAAGGTGCAAACCATGTTCCTGAATAAGGAGACCAAAGTATCTGTACACAAGGACAGCCATGAACTGACTAGATGGTATGCATAATTTTGTTATGCCTAGGTAATTAATTAAAAAACCCAGGAAAAGTATCAATAAAAACCTTAATTAAAACTGATAAATATATTTAACATTTCCAATAAAATACTTCTATTTCATAAAACTAGTACAGGCTAAATTTTTTTTTTTTCCACTCTGTAGAACTTGTGGGATCTTAGTTCCCCGACCAGGGATTGAACCTTGGCAGTGAAAGCACCCAGTCCTAACCACAGGACTGCCAGGGAATTCCCCAGTACAGGCTAAATTTAGATGCCAATGGAAGAATAGGCAAAACAACAACATTGAAAAAAATCAGAAAGTGAATGACTCTCAGAGACTCACGGAATCAGGCAAGTGGGCATTTTTCATCATCATAGAATTGTTCTATACCTAGATTGGGAAGTTTTTTCATGGATAAATGCATTTATCAGTCATCAGATTATACAGTTGATATTCGTGTATTCCCCTCAAATAAACTTTACATTGAAAAAGTTTAAAACACTTCCTGAACTTTAGTTAATGGCTTGGATCTTGCCATGGCATGGGTAGTGTTTGTGAACCTAAATGCAGTGTAGTCAAAGAAGACCCGGAAGCAGCGGTTCACCTATGTCCTTGAGCACATCCAAGACCCAGTTCTTGATTTCTCAATACCTTTCTCAACCAAGAAGAAAATCTCCTTAGAGAAAAGACTGATTCCTGGCAGAGAAAGGAAATTTGCAGGATGAAACTGTAATATCTTTTATATCAGAGCTAAGTGCACAAAATGTGATGGTGACATGAAAATGGGACAAACCAGCATAAGGGAACTCCCATGGACTCAAATCTGGGAAATTTTGAGATTCAAAACAAATGACGGGCTTCCCTGGTGGCGCAGTGGTTAAGAATCCGCCTGCCAGTGCAGGGGACACAGGTTTGAGCCCTGGTCTGGGAAGATCCCACACGCCAAGGAGCAGCTAAGCCCGTGTGCCACAACTACTGAGCCTGTGCTCTAGAGCCCACGAGCCACAACTACTGAGCCCATGTGCCACAATTACAGAAAACCCACGCGCAGCAACGAAGACCCAACGCAGCCAAAAAAAAAAAAAAAAAAAAAAAAAAAGGCTCTGAGGGGACTTTCCTGATGGCCCAGTGGCTAAGAATCTGCCTTCCAATACAGGGGATGCAGGTTTGATCCCTGGTGGGGGAACTAAGAGCCCACATTCAGCGGGGCAACTAAGTCCACACGCCACAACTAGAGAAGGCTGCGCGTTGCAATGAACACCCAGTGCAGCCAAAAAAAAAAAAAAAAAAAAGGGCTCTGAAGAAGGCCCCAAGTGAGGAAAATTATCATTTTATATTTTTCTGTACAGCATATTTTTTTTTTAATTTCTTTTTGGCTGCATTGGGTCTTCGTTGCTGCGTGTGGGCTTTCTCTAGTTGTGGCGAGCGGGGGCTGCTCTTCGTTGTGGTGCGCGGGCTTCTCATTGCGGTGGTTTCTCTTGTTGCGGAGCACAGGCTCTAGGCACGTGGGCTCAGTAGTTGTGGCTCTCGGGCTCTACAGCACAGGCTCAGTAGTTGTGGTGCACGGGCTTAGTCACTCTGCGGCATGTGGGATCCTCCTGGACCAGGGCTTGAACCTGTGTCCCCTGCATTGGCAGGCGGATTCTTAACCACTGCACCACCAGGGAAGCCCCTGTACGGCACATTTTTTCACATTATTTCAGTTAATACTGATTATCTTGTGTAGCTTGAAAACTAGCCTCAAAGGAAAAAAAAAAAAATCTCAGGACAAATTTCAAGTACTCATATCCAATGCCAGCACAAGGGAGTAAGTCCATGGTGGCAACTGTGAAACCCACACAAACACTAGACCTGCATGTATACATCTGGACTCACCTGTTAAAATACCTGGCACTTTACTCTGTAAAAACAAAAAAACAACTTCACACAAACATTTATAAGATCGGACAAGGAGGATCCTTCTCCTTTATCATGAATTTAACTTGGATGTGTGTTTTATTTTACTGGTTTTACCTATAATTCAACAGCTAGAAAGCTGCAGAGGGGGACTTGGAAATGTCCAGTCCTTTCCACAGGGTTAGAGAGGCTGAAACAGCGGAAAGAGGAAAGAACTAGGACTCACCTCAGAAGGCCACAGCCATACAGGATGAGCACCTTGCTGTCAGAGACAATAAAGAAAACAAACCCTCTGACAAGCCACGTTCAATACATCAGCCGCTGTGACCCTTCAAAGACATGGCAGATCAAGCCATTCCTCTGCTTCAAATCCTCCAATGTATCCCCATCTCATTCAAAACCAAGACCCTAACAGTGTTATGCAGCGTTTGACTGCAATTGGACTCCCAATTTCCTTTCTGAATTAATCTCCTACTATTCCCTCTCTTCATCACTGATTCAGCTCCATCACCTCCTTGATGTGCCTCGAATATTCCAGGTTATGTCCCAGCCGTAAATCCCTTGAACTGGACGGTCCCTCTACATGGAGAGAACTTTCTCCAAATACCCACATAGCTAGCACCTTCTTCTCTTCCCAAGTTTTTGCATAAACATCAGCTTTGAGAAAAGGCCCCACTTTAACCATTCTATTTAAAATTATGACGTGTTCTTATCCCCTCACAGATTGGTGTGTTTCATTCAACTCACACTGCTCCATTTTTCCCCTTCAGTAACGCTTATGACCTTCTAGTATTTTATACAATTTATTGTTTATTACGCTGCTCATGTAAACTCTGCAGGGCAAGACTGTTTCTTTTTTCAACCTGTTTTGTTCAGTGATGCCTTTCAAGTGCCCAGAACAGTGATTCTGGCATCCAATGGCATCCAATAAATATCGAAGTGAATGAATGAATGATTTAAAAAAAGAAAAAGAAAAAACCCACGTAGAATGGAATCAAGAGTGAGAATTGGGGGGGGGGGTGTAGGGATAAATTGGGAGATTGGGATTGACATATACACACTACTATATATAAAACAGATAACCAACAACAGCCTACGGTACAGAACAGGGAACTATACTCAATATTTTGTAATAACATATAAGGGAAAATAATCTGAAAAAGAACGAGTATATGTATAACTGAATCACTTTGCTGTACACCTGAAACACAACATTATAAATCAACTATACTCCAATAAAATTTTAAAAAATAGATAAATAAAGCCTCTAAGTGACATGGATCAAGTTATCTTCCACCTTGCTAAATATCTTTTCAAAGAACCTATTGAGGGCTTCCCTGGTGGTGCAGTGGTTAAGAATCCACCTGCCAACGCAGGGGACAGGGGTTTGAGCCCTGGTCTGGGAAGATACCACATGCCGGGGAGCAACTAAGCCTGTGCACCACAGCTACTGAGCCCGCGTGCCTAGAGTCCGTGCTCCACAACAAGAGAAGCCACCGCAATGAGGAGCCTGCGCACCACAACGAAGAGTAGCCCCTGCTCACTGCAACCAGAGAAAAGCCCGCACACAGCAATGAAGACCCAACATGGCCAAAGATAAAATAAATAAAAAATTAAAATAAAAAAAGAACCTATTGAAGACTGAAAATGCAGCCAGTTAATAGACTCAAGTAATTACCTGTCTGCCATTAAACAAATACAACGTATTTTCACTGAGGTTTGTTGAATTTTAGAGTGAATTTCCCTAAATATCCTAACTGTTTCTATTCTGCAAACTGTGTGCATATACTAATAAACGTACTTCTTTTTAAACCAAAAAAAAAAAAAAAGAAGAAGAAGAAGAAGAAAGAGTGAGAGATAGTATCAGGCATTTAAAACCAGATGAACAGGAGTTTACCTATAAAAAAAAAATTCAACGTCTTTAGGGGTGCACACTTTAATGTGGCGATCCCTATGTGGACCATTCTCTCCTTAGATATAAAATACAAGTATTGTGTGATGTTATTTTCGGTATTCTAATTTCTTACAAGTTCAAGTAGCTCATGACTCAAGCCCTCATCTTTCTCACAAAGAATTATGCAAATGGCTAGAGACGTTCAGAACAAAGCCTTCCAACAAATGTTGGTGGAGCTGCCCTCAACATCCAACTTTCCTGACACAAGACAGTGGTGAACACATAAAAACAAAGGGCTGGGGTCCTTTTCTCCCTCAAACATTGCCCCACCAAAAAGCAGAACTGATGAAAAACTGCAACAGGCTTGGCAAGAAAGTCTGAAAGAGTTTCCGAAAGCATTTGTTTTTTCCGTTTATAGCCTTTGTCTCTATCCCCTCCACCTCTTTGTTATTTTCTTTTTTCTTTATTGGCCGCACCGTGGGGCTTGCAGGATCTTAGTTCCCCGACCAGGGATCAAAGCCAGGTCCTCCTGCAGTGAAAGCGCAGAGTCCTAACCACTGGGACTCCGCAGGGAGTTCCCTTGTTAGTTTTCTTTTTAACATAATGCTGAGATGGCTTAAGTGCAAACCAATGGGGAGCCCTGTGGCTGAAGGTTGTTATAAGCGCACAACGACCCCTGAGTCTGTCTCCTCTGTGCTTCCTCACAGGGAAAGCTCAAGCTCCGTCAAGTTCCAATATGACTCTATGTGACTAGTGGTGACCTGTCACAGGAGGTTTTCTCACGGCAATAATTACGTGGTTCCTCTTCATTACACATTCTCAGGTGGCGAGGACGAGTCTTTTCTTTCGGCTGAGGAGCGTCCTTCTGGTTATATTCAGAACGTCTTTTCCCGGTATGTTCTCTGATGTTGACAGAGGTGGACGGACCCACGGGTGGCATGGCTTCTCGCGCTGAGTTTCTCCACAGAATGAATCCTCTGAACGATGAGCAGGGGCCGAAGTCTTCTGACATTTCCACTGCATTCACAAGGCGTCTTCTCCCACGTGACCACTTGTGCATTTGAAAAGCAGACAAAAAACCTTCCCAGAATTCTCTGCACTCAAAGGGTTCTTCCCTCCAGCGTGGATCCCCTCATGAAAGACAAAAAAGGAGCAGCGGTGAAGGCCTTTTTCTCAAGTATGAACCCGCTGGTGCTGCAGGAGGTGTGACCTGCGTTTGAAGGCCTTCCCACACTCGGCACACTTGTACGGCGTCTCCCCGGTGTGGATGACAGAGTGCTGGATGAGGTACGTGCTCCGGTGAAAGGCCTTCCCACACTGGGCACACTCATAGGGCTTCTCCCCCGTGTGAATCCGCTGGTGCTGCAGGAGTTCTGAGCTGCACCTGAAGGCCTTCCCACACTCTGTGCAATCGTAGGGCTTCTCTCCAGTGTGGATGATGTAGTGCTGGATGAGGTGTGCTCTGTTGCTAAATGATTTCTCACATTCTTTGCATTCGAAGGGTTTTTCTCCAGTGTGGGTCCTATTGTGGCGAATAAAAGTAGAGCGGTGGGTGAAGGCCTTTCGACACTGGCCGCACTCATAGGGCTTCTCCCCGGTGTGGATCGGCTGGTGCTGCAGGAGGTACGACCTGCGTTTGAAGGCCTTCCCGCACTCGGCACACTTGTACGGTGTCTCCCCGGTGTGGATGACGTAGTGCCGGGTCAGGGTTGAGCTCTGGCTGAAGGCTTTCCCACACGCGTTGCATTCATAGGGTTTCATTCCAGTGTGAATCCGCTGATGTCGAACAAGGTACCACTTCCTGTTAAAACACTTCCCGCACTGCTTGCACTTGTAGAGGTTATGAATCAGGGGGCCTTTTCCTGGTCCCTGTGGGTCACGCTCACAGAGAACATCTCCCTCAGAGACTCTCTCCTGGAACGCCCTGGAGTGCACACCATCATCCGCCTCCAAACCATCATCTTCAAGGCTCGTTTTCCCAGGATGGGTCGCCTTGTGGGCGTCTGTCTCTGGCCTCAGCTGACCTTTCTGTACTTCCAAAAGCCCTTCCGGATCCCTGGCTTGCCTCGACCTGCAGTCCCTTGAAGATCCCAGAGTCAGGCTTCCCTGGAGCAAGGCTCCTTCAGACAAAACTGGCTCTCTGGTCTGACGTTTTGCTCTGTCACCTGAAAAGAATCCAATACACAAAGGGGGACTTTCGGTGATGCAACACAGAAGAAACAGAAGCAACACTTCAGTGAACAAATGAGGATGAAAGCAGCACCTCTGATATCTGCTATGTTTTTACGTCAATGTATCCTAGATTTCCAGTTACTTTTTATGACCCTTGTACCCTGACACCATTAAAGGGAAAATCTGGACAGCAGGCCGGACCAGGAGACAGAGGATCTGGAGTAGGGGAGGGAGGACAGTTTCAATAATACTGTCTGGAGAGCATCTGCCTCAAGGATTGATGTCTTGGTTCTGTGAGAGTGTAGGGAAGTGGCACCTAGCAAGACTGGGAAGAAAAAGGTCATCTTCCCTGGGAGGTGTCCCATGAGCTGGGTCCTAATGCAGACGTCAGAGTTGCCAGAAAGAAAGAAGGATGGGGTACTGGGTTGAAACGGAAGGAATAAACGTGGGTAGATTCACCCTTGGAGAGTGCTTAAGAGTTATAAGAAGAAAAGGGAGTCAGCTCTACCCACCACCAGAGCCTCCCATCAAGCCTCTTAGATAGCCTCAACCACCAGAGGGCAGACAACAGAAGCAAGAAAAACTATAATCCTGCAGCCTGTGGACCAAAAACCACAGTTACAGAAAGATAGAGAAGATGAAAAGGCAGAGGGCTATGTACCAGATGAAGGAACAAGAAAAAACCCCAGAAAAACAACTAAATGAAGTGGAGATAGGCAACCTTCCAGAAAAAGAATTCAGAATAATGATAGTGAAGATGATCCAGGACCTTGGAATAAGAATGGAGGCAAAGATTGAGAAGATGCAAGAAATGATTAACAAAGACCTAGAAGAATTAAAGAACAAACAAACAGAGATGACCAATACAATAACTGAAATGAAAACTACACTAGAAGGAATCAATAGCAGAATAACTGAGGCAGAAGAACGGATAAGTGACCTGGAAGACAGAATGATGGAATTCACTGCTGCAGAACAGACTAAAGAAAAAAGAATGAAAAGAAATGAAGACAGCCTAAGAGACCTCTGGGACAACATTAAACGCAACAACATTCGCATTATAGGGGTCCCAGAAGGAGAGGAGAGAGAGAAAGGACCAGAGAAAATATTTGAAGAGATTATAGCCGAAAACTTCCCTAACATGGGAAAGGAAATAGCCACCCAAGTCCAGGAAGCGCAGAGAGTCCCATACAGAATAAACCCAAGGAGAAACACGCCAAGACATATAGTAATCAAAGTGGCAAAAATTAAAGACAAAGAAAAATTATTGAGAGCAGCAAGGGAAAAATGACAAATAACATACAAGGGAACTCCCATAAGGTTAACAGCTGATTAACAGCTGATTTCTCAGCAGAAACTCTACAAGCCAGGAGGGAGTGGCATGATATACTTAAAGTGATGAAAGGGAAGAACCTACAACCAAGATTACTCTACCCGGCAAGGATCTCATTTAGATTTGATGGAGAAATCAAAAGCTTTACAGACAAGCAAAAGCTAAGAGAATTCAGCACCACCAAACCAGCTCTACAACAAATGCTAAAGGAACTTCTCTAAGTGGGAAACACAAGAGAAGAAAAGCACCTACAAAAACAAACCCAAAACAATTAAGAAAATGGTCATAGGAACATACATATCGATAATTACCTTAAACGTGAAAGGATTAAATGCCCCAACCAAAAGACATAGACTGGCTGAATGGATACAAAAACAAGACCCATATATATGCTGTCTACAAGAGACCCACTTTAGACCTAGGGACACATACAGACTGAAAGTGAGGGGATGGAAAAAGATATTCCATGCAAATGGAAATCAAAAGAAAGCTGGAGTAGCTATACTCATATCAGATAAAATAGACTTTAAAATAAAGAATGTTACAAGAGACAAGGAAGGACACTACATAATGATCCAGGGATCAATCCAAGAAGAAGATATAACAATTATAAATATATATGCACCCAACATAGGAGCACCTCAATACATAAGGCAACTGCTAACAGCTATAAAAGAGGAAATCGACAGTAACACAATAATAGTGGGGGACTTTAACACCTCACTTACACCAATGGACAGATCATCCAAAATGAAAATAAATAAGGAAACAGAAGCTTTAAATGACACAATAGACCAGATAGATTTAATTGATATATATAGGACATTCCATCCAAAAACAGCAGATTACACATTCTTCTCAAGTGTGCACGGAACATTCTCCAAGATAGATCATATCTTGGGTCACAAATCAAGCCTCAGTAAATTTAAGAAAATTGAAATCATATCAAGCATCTTTTCTGACCACAAGGCTATGAGATTAGAAATGAATTACAGGGAAAAAAACGTAAAAAGGACAAACACATGGAGGCTAAACAATACGTTACTAAATAACCAAGAGATCACTGAAGAAATCAAAGAGGAAATAAAAAAATACCTAGAGACAAATGACAATGAAAACACGACGACCCAAAACCTATGGGATGCAGCAAAAGCGGTTCTAAGAGGGAAGTTTATAGCTATACAAGCCTACCTAAAGAAACAAGAAAAATCTCAAGTAAACAATCTAACCTTACACCTAAAGAAACTAGAGAAAGAAGAACAAACAAAACCCAAAGTTAGCAGAAGGAAAGAAATCATAAAGATCAGAGCAGAAATAAATGAAATAGAAACAAAGAAAACAATAGCAAAGATCAATAAAACTAAAAGTTGGTTCTTTGAGAAGATAAACAAAATTGATAAGCCATTAGCCAGACTCATCAAGAAAAAGAGGGAGAGGACTCAAATCAATAAAATCAGAAATGAAAAAGGAGAAGTTACAACAGACACCACAGAAATACAAAGCATCCTAAGAGACTACTACAAGCAACTTTATGCCAATAAAATGGACAACCTGGAAGAAATGGACAAATTCTTAGAAAGGTATAACCTTCCAAGCCTGAACCAGGAAGAAACAGAAAATATGAACAGACCAATCACAAGTAATGAAATTGAAACTGTGATTAAAAATCTTCCAACAAACAAAAGTCCAGGACCAGATGGCTTCACAGGTGAATTCTATCAAACATTTAGAGAAGAGCTAACACCCAACCTTCTCAAACTCTTCCAAAAAATTGCAGAGGAAGGAACACTTCCAAACTCATTCTATGAGGCCACCATCACCCTGATACCAAAACCAGACAAAGACACTACAAAAAAAAGAAAATTACAGACCAATATCACTGATGAATATAGATGCAAAAATCCTCAACAAAATACTAGCAAACAGAATCCAACAACACATTAAAAGGATCATACACCACGATCAAGTGGGATTTATCCCAGGGATGCAAGGATTCTTCAATATACGCAAATCAATCAATGTGATACACCATATTAACAAATTGAAGAATAAAAACCATGTGATCATCTCAATAGATGCAGAAAAAGCTTTTGACAAAATTCAACACCCATTTCTGATAAAAACTCTCCAGAAAGTGGGCATAGAGGGAACCTACCTCAACATAATAAAGGCCATATATGACAAACCCACAGCAATCATCATTCTCAATGGTGAAAAACTGAAAGCATTTCCTCTAAGATCAGGAACGAGACAAGGATGTCCACTCTCACCACTATTATTCAACATAGTTTTGGAAGTCCTAGCCACGGCAATCAGAGAAGAAAAAGAAATAAAAGGAATACAAATTGGAAAAGAAGAAGTAAAACTGTCACTGTTTGCGGATGACATGATACTATACATAGAGAATCCTAAAACTGCCACCAGAAAACTGCTAGAGCTAATGAATGAATATGGTAAAGTTGCAGGATACAAAATTAATGCACAGAAATCTCTTGCATTCCTATACACTAATGATGAAAAATCTGAAAGAGAAATTATGGAAACACTCCCATTTACCATTGCAACAAAAAGAATAAAATACCTAGGAATAAACCTACCTAGGGAGACAAAAGACCTGTATGCAGAAAACTATAAGACACTGATGAAAGAAATTAAAGATGATACCAACAGATGGAGAGATATACCATGTTCTTGGATTGGAAGAATCAACATTGTGAAAATGAGTATACTACCCAAAGCAATCTACAGATTCAATGCAATCCCTATCAAATTACCAATGGCATTTTTTACGGAGCTAGAACAAATCATCTTAAAATTTGTATGGAGACACAAAAGACCCCGAATAGCCAAAGCAGTCTTGAGGCAAAAAAATGGAGCTGGAGGAATCAGACTCCCTGACTTCAGACTCTACTACAAAGCTACAGTAATCAAGACAATATGGTACTGGCACAAAAACAGAAACATAGATCAATGGAACAAGATAGAAAGCCCAGAGATTAACCCACGCACCTATGGTCAACTAATCTATGACAAAGGAGGCAAAGATATACAATGGAGAAAAGACAGTCTCTTCAATAAGTGGTGCTGGGAAAACTGGACAGCTACATGTAAAAGAATGAAATTAGAATACTCCCTAACACCATACACAAAAATAAACTCAAAATGGATTAGAGACCTAAATATAAGACTGGACCCTATAAAACTCTTAGAGGAAAACATAGGAAGAACACTCTTTGACATAAATCACAGCAAGATCTTTTTTGATCCACCTCCTAGAGTAATGGAAATAAAAACAAAAATAAACAAGTGGGACCTAATGAAACTTCAAAGCTTTTGCACAGCAAAGGAAACCATAAACAAGACGAAAAGACAACCCTCAGAATGGGAGAAAATATTTGCAAATGAATCAACGGACAAAGGATTAATCTCCAAAATATATAAACAGCTCATTCAGCTCAATATCAAAGAAACAAACACCCCAATCCAAAAATGGGCAGAAGACCTAAATAGACATTTCTCCAAAGAAGACATAGAGACGGCCACGAAGCACATGAAAAGATGCTCAACATCACTAATTATTAGAGAAATGCAAATCAAAACTACAATGAGGTATCACCTCACTCCTGTTAGAATGGGCATCATCAGAAAATCTACAAACAACAAATGCTGGAGAGGGTGTGGTGAAAAGGGAAACCTCTTGCACTGTTGGTGGGAATGTAAATTGATACAGCCACTATGGAGAACAATATGGAGGTTCCTTAAAAAACTAAAAATAGAATTACCATATGACCCAGCAATCCCACTACTGGGCATATACCCAGAGAAAACCGTAACTCAAAAAGACACATGCACCCGAATGTTCATTGCAGCACTATTTACAATAGCCAGGTCATGGAAGCAACCTAAATGCCCATCAACAGACGAATGGATAAAGAAGGTGTGGTACATATATACAATGGAATATTACTCAGCCATAAAAAGGAACGAAATTGAGTCATTTGTTGAGACGTGGATGGATCTAGAGACTGTCATACAGAGTAAAGTAAGTCAGAAAGAGAAAAACAAATATCGTATATTAATGCATGTATGCGGAACCTAGAAAAATGGTACAGTTGAGCCAGTTTGCAGGGCAGAAGTTGAGACACAGATGTAGAGAATGGACATATGGATACCAAGGGGGGAAAACTGCGGTGGGGTGGGGATGGTGGTGTGCTGAATTGGGCGATTGGGATTGACATGTATACACTGATGTGTATAAAACTGATGCCTAATAAGAACCTGCAGTATAAAAAAACAAACAAAACAACTAATACTAAACTTTCATTGGGTTATTTGTATGGAAATATGTTAATATAAATGTTTCAGACATTACATGAAATTTCTAAAAATCTTATATTTGTATTTGTATGGAAATATGTATGGAAATATGTTAATATAAATGTTTCAGACATTACATGAAATTTCTAAAAATCTTATATTTGTATTTGTATGGAAATATGTATGGAAATATGTTAATATAAATGTTTCAGAAAAAAAAAAAAAAAAAAAGAAGAAAAGGTACTATTACTCAGCCATAAAAAAGAAGGAAATCATGTCATTTGCAGCAACCTGGATGGACCTGGAGATTATCATACTAAGTGAAGTGAGTCAGAGAAAGACAAATATCATAGGATATCACTTATATGTGGAATCTAAAAAAAATGATACAAATGAACGTATTTACAAAACAGAAACAGACTCACAGACATAGAAAACAAACTTACGGTTACTAAAGGGGAAAGGCTGGGGGGAGGGAAAGATAAATTAGGAGTTTGGGATTAGCAGATACACACTACTATATATAAAGTAAACAACAGGGACCTACTGTATAGCACAGGGAACTATACTCAACATAACCTATCAGGGAAAAGGATCTGAAAATGAATGGATATATGTATATATATAACTGAATCACTTTACTATACACCTGAAACACAACATTGTAAATCAACTATATTTCAATTAAAAAAGAAAAAAGTGCCTAGAAAATGGCCTGGGATGTAATAAGTGCTATATAAGTGGTTGATAAATAAAACACTGAAAATACTGTTTAAATTAAAAAAAAAAAAAAAAAAGAGGGACTTCCTTGGAGGTCCAGTGGTTAGGACTCTGTGCTTCCACTGCAGGGGGCCTGGGTTTGATCCCTGGTCAGGGAACTAAGATCCCACAAGCCACACAGCGCAGCAAAAAAAGAGAGTTACAAGAAGAAAATGGCACCAGAAGCCTGGTGAAGGCAAGCCTGAAGGGGCGGTTACAGTAAGAAGAGAATAAAAATCTCAGAAGAAAAGGGGTAGTGGGACACACAAAGTCAAACGGTATGAAAGACGAGTTTCTGCCCTGTTGAGAAGCATTAGAGTGGTGTTAGTAGGGAGAGCTCTGGAGCCACAATGCCTCAGTTTGAGGTGCGGCTTGTGGGATCTTAGTTCCCTGACGAGGGGTCAAACCTGTGCCCCCTGCAGTGGAGGGGCACAGCCCTAACCACTAGACCGTCAGGGAAGTCCCTCCTTTCTTCTTTTTTTTTCTTTAAATTTATGTATTTTATTTATTTATTTTTGCTTGCGTTGGGTCTTCTTTGCTGCACGTGGGCTTCCTCTAGTTGCGGCTAGCGGGGGCTACTCTTCGTTGTGGTGTGCGGGCTTCTCATTGCGGTGGCTTCTCTTGTTGCGGAGCACGGGCTCTAGGTGTGCGGGCTTCAGTAGTTGTGGCACGCAGGCTCTAGAGCGCAGGCTCAGTAGTTGCTCCACGGCATGTGGGATCTTCCCGGACCAGGGCTTGAACCCGTGTCCCCTGCATTGGCAGGCAGATTCTTAATCACTGAGCCACCAGGGAAACCTCCTCCTTTCTTCTTTAAGTCATAATTTCCTCACCTAAGAGACTAGAGGACTCTCAGTTTCTCCGGGTGTCATGAGGGTTAAATAAGAAAATGCCTGTAAAGCTCTCAGTACAGTTCTTGACGCAGTGCGAGTATGTGTGGTGGTTAATTTTATATGTCAACTTGGCTTGGCTACGGTGCTGAGCTGTTTGGTCAAACACCATTCTGGATGTTGCTGTGAGGTACTTTTTAGATATGACTGACACTGGAATCATCAAACTTTGAGAAAGGCAGGTTACCCTTCTTAATGTGGGTAGGCCTCATCCGATCAATCAATGGCCTTGGGACTTCCCTGGTGGTGCAGGGGTTAAGAATCCACCTGCCAATGCAGGGAATACATGTTCGAGCCCTGGTCTGGGAGGATCCCACATGCTGCAGTGCAACTAAGCCCGTGCGCCACAACGACTGAGCCTGCGTTCTAGAGCCCGCGAGCCACAAATACTGAAGTCCGTGTGCCGCAACTACTGAGCCCACATGGTGCAGCTACTGAAGCCCGCGCACCTAGGGCCTGTGCTCCGCAACAAGAGAAGCCACCACAATGAGAAGCCCACGCACCGCAATGAAGAGTAGCCCCCGCTCACCGCAACTAAAGAAAGCCCGCACGGAGCAACGAAGACCCAACGCAGCCAGAAAAATAAATAAATAAATAAACTTAAAAAAAAAAAATCAATGTCCTTAAGAGAAAAGACTGAGATGCCCTGGGAGGGAAGGGATTCTACCTCCAGACTCAGGACTGCAAGCATCTACTCTTCCAGCTTACTGGCCTGCCCTGAAGATTTTGAAATCGCTTAGCCCTCATAATCACACGAAGCCTAATCAATAGAATAAAACTCTGATTTGGGCTTCCCTGGTGGCGCAGTGGTTGAGAGTCTGCCTGCCGGTGCAGGGGACACGGGTTCGAGCCCTGGTCTGGGAGGATCCCACATGCCGCGGAGCAACTAGTCCCGTGGGCCACAATTGCTGAGCCTGCGCGTCTGGAGCCTGTGCTCCGCAACGGGAGAGGCCGCGATGGTGAGAGGCCCGCGCACCGCGATGAGGAGTGGCCCCCACTTGCCGCAACTGGAGAGAGCCCTGGCACAGAAACGAAGACCCAGCACAGCCATAAAAAAAAAAAAAAAAAAAAAAAAAAATTGTCCATTAGCATTAAAAAAAAAAAAAACAAAACTCTGATTTATCTCCTTTTGGCTCTGATTCTCTGAAGAAGTCTAATGTTATTATTCTCATTGTTGTACTGGGCAATTAGGATGACAGCAATGCCATCAGCAAGAACAAGCCATCTTATTCTACAGGCCAAAGAGAGTGGCCTCAGTAGAAACCAACCCTGCGGACACCCAGCCTCTAGAACTGAGACAATAAATTTCTGTTGTTTGAGGCACCCCCTCACCCAAAAGAAAAAAAACAATAAAACCTATCCACGGTGATAGAGTGTAAACAGTGGGTACCACTGTAGGACAAGCTATTGACAAGGATGGGGCACCAGGAACCTGCCACAGAACTGGAAATAGTCTAAATTTTGGGTGAGGTGGAGGATACCTCAGTTTATACATATGTAAAAAGTAAAGCCGATTTCCCACTCCTGGGCATATATCCAGACAAAACTCTAATTTGAAAAGCTACATGCACCCCTATGTTCACAGCAGCACTATTTACAATAGCCAAGACATGGAAACAACCTAAATGTCCATTGACAGAGGAATGGATAAAGAAGATGTGGTACATACATACAATGGAATATTACTCAGCCATGAAAAAGAATGAAATAATGCCGTTTGCAGCAACATGGATGGATCTAGAGATTGTCATACTAAGCGAAGTAACTCAGAGAAAGACAAATACCATATGAGATCACTTATACGTGTAATCTAAAAAAAATGACACAATGACACAAATGAACTTACCTACAAAACAGAAACAGACTCACAGGTATAGAGAGCAGACTTGTGGTTGGTTGCCAAGGGGGTTGGTGGGGAGGGATGGATTGGGAGTTTGGGATTAGCAGATGCAAACAATTACATATAGGATGGATAAAAAACAAGGTCCCACTGTATAGCACAGGGAACTATATTCAATATCCTGTGATAAACCATAATGGAAAAGAATATGAAAAGAATGTATACATATGTATAGCTGAATCACTTTGCTGTACAGCAGAAATTAACACAACATTCTAAATCAACTATACTGCAATAAAATTTTTTTAAAAATTGAAAAAAGAAAAAGTGAAACTGAACTTGAAGGATTTATATGTATCACTGTATACTTCCCATATAAAAAAATTAAGTAGATTTTAAAAACAGAAGGTATGGAAGTCAAATATATAGAGTCAATCCTTGAATAACACAGGTCTAAAACCCATAGGTCCACTTATACACGATTTCAGCCCTTTGTATCTGTGGGTTCTGCATCCATGGGATCAACCAACCATGGATCAAAATACTACATAATCTGCAGTTGACTGAATCTGCAGATGTGGAACCGTGCATATGGAGGGGGACGGCCCACCATAAGGGACCTCAGCATCCACGGATGTTGGCATCTACGGGAGCACTGGAACTCATTCCCCACATACACCACAGGACAACTGTCCATCATTTCCAAAATGAGACAACTCTTTCAAGAGTTGTGGGCTTCCCTGGTGGCGCAGTGGATAAGAATCCGCCTGCCAATGCAGGGGACATGGGCTTGATCCCTGGTCTGGGAAGCCTGTGCTCTAGAGCCCGTGAGCTGCAACTACTGAGCCCACGTGCCGCAACTACTGAAGCCCGTGAGCCTAGAGCACGTGCTCCACGAGAGAAGCCACCACAATGAGAAGCCCGTGCACTGCAACGAAGAGTAGCCCCCGCTCACCACAACTAAGAAAGCTCACGTGTAGCAATGAAGACCCAACAGATCCAAAAATAAATAAATAAAATAAATAAATTTATTTAAAAAAAAAATGACGAGAGGGATTTCCATGGTGGCACAGTGATTAAGAATCCGCCTGCCAATGCAGAGGACACGGGTCCGATCCCTGGTCACGGAAGATCCCACATGCCGCGGAGCAACTCAGCCCGTGTGCCACAACTACTGAGCCTGCGCTCTAGAGCCCATGAGCCCACGTGCTGCAACTACTGAAGCCCGTGCACCTAGAGCCCGTGCTCCGCCACCACAAATGAGAAGCCCACGCACCACAACGAAGAGTAGTCCCCACTCTCTGTAACTAGAGAAAGCCTGCGCACAGCAACGAAGACCCAATGCAGCCAAAAATAAATGAAATAAAATAAAATAAATAAATTTATTATAAAAAAAAAAGACGACGAGAGCTTGAACTAGGGTGCTGGTGATGGACTCAGGACACACGGATAATCTCAAACGGGCAGGCCTGGGGATGGACAGATGTTGGTTTGATGGAGAAAGACGCTGGCTGAGGTGTTGCTAATCTTCCAATCTGCTTAGATGGCAGGACGTTCTCAGAACGGGGCACGGGGCAGGAGTGGGCAGGATCCTGGGGGTCTTCTAAGGCATGACAAGCTTGATGGGTCTCTGAGACACGAAAGTGGAGATCTGGGAATAAGGAAATGGGGGGCGGGGTGGTGTGTGGAACAGAGCATCGCTGGTGGGGCTGGCCAAAGACACTTACAAGCGGGCTGAGAAGCCTGAAGGACCGACAGAGAGGAGAGACCGTGACTCACTGTGGATTATTCAAGCTACAGTCAGCAGCACAGATGTGGGGCTGAAAACCCCAGACATCCATTTGGTGTTCTTAAGGGCAAGAGGGGCAGGAAGGTACAGCGCAAGGGGCTGCTTCTGAGTGTCCTGTGGACAAACAGGAGGATGGATAAATGGATGGAGAAGGTGGGAAAGAGTTCCATAGAGAGTATAGCGTAGATCATAACTTCAAGGGGAAGAAAGGCCCCTTTTCCTCTGAGTCTAGAAGTCCAGGAAAAATGCGCGATACCACCACTCACTATGATTAATACAATTACATGGATACGGTAAGAACTGACCTTACTCGACCCTCTCTATAGACCAGACACTGTACTAAGCAGTTTGCTGCATTATCTCATTATACCTTCAAACAACCCACTCACATACAAACTAGCCTCGCTCTGACTTCCTGAGAGCAGGGTGAGTAGAGTAGACAGAGGTCATACAAACCAAGCCCACTGGCTCTTCTCCTTGGGCCCAGAACAAAACCACACTCTCCAGTCCTGAGCGCCCAGCTGCGGCCAAATGCCTAGTTCTTGCCTGTGGGATACAGGGGAGTAAAGTATGTGTGCATCTGGGTGTGACCTGTCCCCTATCCCTTGCCGTTTCCCCTCCACCAGCTGGATTATGCTGGACCAACCTTAGAGCTATACGTTGACGTCAGAAGGTGTCTGGTCTCTAGATGCAACTAGAGATTATCATACTAAATGAAGTAAGTCAGAAAGAGAAAGACAAATACCATATGATGTCACTTACATGTGGAATCTAAAATATGACACAAATGAACCTACCTATGAAACAGAAACAGACTCACAGACATAGAGAACAGACTTGTGTTTGTCAAGGAGGAGGGTGGGTGGGGAGGGAAGGAGTGGGAGTTTTGGATTAGCAGATGCGAACTATTATATATAGGATGAATAAACAACAAGGTCCTACTGTATAGCACAGGGAACTATATTCAATATCCTGTGATAAACCATAATGGAAAAGGATATAAAAAAAGAATTATATATGTGTATAACTGAGTCATTTTGCTGTACAGCAGAAATTAGCACAAATTGTAAGTCAACTGTACTTCAATAAAAAAAAAAAAGAAAATTAAAAATTAAAAAAAAAAAAAAAAGAAGAAGACGGTGCCTGGGTCTCTAAATAATGGTTTGGTCCCAAGCTGGCCAGCTGATGCACACTATACTTTGATGTGAGAGAAACCACCAGACCCCACAAAGGGGGTTTCACACAGCAGCTCAGAGGCACTAGTCCCCATGCATTCTCAAGGTTGCTGTGAACCCACCTGCCCAGCAGCTATTGGCTCCTACCTGGGCACGTGCTACGTGGGAGGCCTCTTGTTCCCGTCCACAGCTCCTGCCCATGCTCCAGCAAGCGAATCAACTCCGGTTTGGGAACTGGATGCCCTGTGGATGGAGAAAAAAACAGGACGCAGGTGTTTTGATGAGGAGAATGAAACCCTTCCATCCTACCTGGGACTTCATGACAGGGACAAGACCATGAATGTAGCAGCTCCCAAAGTAAAGAAAATGTTGATTTGTGACTGGGAATCCAACGGTACAAACACCACTCCTGGGCTGCAACTGCTGTAGAGGGTGGTGCTGTCTGTCTACACAACACCACTTCCCTTGAACTTCATCAGTGGAAGCCAGCCCCACGCAGGGGCATGCCACTTTCACACACAGCCACGGGACCCTGGGAATACTCCAATAAAAAACAAAAAAAAACAAAAAAACCCCACAACGCTGAAGTCAAAATAGTGGCATTAAGGTCCTAGCAAGTTCATGTAGAAGACTCAGGGCTGTGAGCTAGAGGCTGGCCCCTCTGTTGAACAGAAAAATTAGCCACAAAGGGGGCCATGGAATACTCACTCACACTGATCTGAGACTTTCTCTTGACAACAATCAGCGTGCCAGACAGAGAAGGTAAAAGGACTGGCTTTTGCAGGGTGTCCACCTGTGGCATTCCATGACATTCCTGTGCACCTTCTAAATGATCTCCTGCCCAGGGGAGGATAACAGCCCAGGCCTCAGAAAGCATGTGATGATGACATAGACACCAGGGGCCTTTGAACCAAGATTGTGCTGTTTAGGAAGATCCCTGGGTGGCACTGATGACAAGTGCCATGTAGGGGTCTCCCTGACTCACCCACTCGTCTGAGAACAGCCCTGCTAACTGGGCTGTGGGGACATCTGACCCCACCAGGCTGGGCCAGTCAGCTTCCCTCCTGTGGAATCTGCAACAAGGACCTCAAACTGAGGCCCGAGGGTGCTGGGCACTGGGATGAGGGCTGGTGTTCAGAAGGACATTGTTTCTATCCCACCGATCACTGCTACAGACACAGGGAGACCAGGCAGGAGGAGAAGTGACCAGAAAAATGCAGGGCCTGTGGGGAGGAGGAAAGGTGACTCCTGTGACCTTGATCAGCCTGGAAACAAGGAGGGTGGGGTCCCCCACAGGTGTGAGAGCTGAGCACTTACCCAGTGAGACCAGGAGCCCACAGATCTCCAGCATCACCTCTTGGTACAGGGTCCTCTGATCCAGATCAAGCTGTCCCCACTCCTCCCGGGTAAAGGTCACGGCCACATCCTTGAAGGTCACCAATACCTGGAGAATCAAACACAGGTAGTGGTGTTGGGCTTGTGCACTTGGATAGGATCAACCCTGTCACTCTGTTGCTGGTGAAGATGCAGAGAGACCCAGGCCTGAACCACCGAGGCCTGCTGATCGCCGAGTTCTGTGTTGGGCTCAAGGGGGAGGTGGAAGCAGCCTCTGAATATAACGCAACTGTGGCTGAGAGAAAAGCCTCCCGTGAAGGAAGCCACTGGAGATGACACAGACAATGGTGTTCCATAAGGACTGGGGGCAGATGGTGCGTGCTCTGGGAAAAATGATCATGATGATAATTCCAACAATGGTAACAGCAAAGTGACAGGTACTGAGCCTCCCTGGTCCTCACGGTGCACCTGCCCCAGGCTGAGGGCTTCACACGCTGCGGTAAAGTGACTAAAGATCCCTCGCTCTGGAGCCAGATTTCTGGGGTTTGAATGAATACTCTTAAATCTGACACTCGGGACTTCCCTGGTGGCACAGTGGTTAAGAATCCGCCTGCCAATGGAGAGGACACGGGTTCGAGCCCTGGTCAGGGAAGATCCCACATGCCACGGAGCAACTAAGCCCGAGTGCCACAACTACTGAGCCTGTGCTCTAGAGCCCGTGAGCCACAATTACTGAGCCCGCATGCCACAACTACTGAAGCTCGTGTGCTCTAGGGCCCATGCTCCGCAACAAAGAGAAGCCACAGCAATGAGAAGCCCACGCACCGCAATGAAGAGTAGCTCCTGCTCGCCAGAACTAGAGAAAGCCCTCGCACAGCAACGAAGACCCAACACAGCCAAAAATAAATAAATAAATTTATATATATATAGGAAATCTGACACTTGCTGGCAGTGTGATCATGGGGAGGACGACATCCCATCATTTCTCCAAGCATCAATTTCCACATCAATACAACAATCATTTCCACTATGCCAATTCTTAGAACTAAAGAGAAAATGTTCCCCCACCAGATGCTGTGGAGTGCCTGGCCCAGTTAAGTGTTCAGTGTATTTTGTGACTTTCACTAATCCACAGCCCACAAGGTAAATGCCATCGTCACCTCCATGTCACAGCCAGAGGCCTGAGGCCCAGGCAGCTCTAGAAAATCAACCACAACCTCAAATTTAAGGAAAAGAAGTGGGGGAATTCCCTGGTGGTTCAGTGGTTAGGACTCCACGCTTTCACTGCTGAGGCCTCAGACTCAATAGCTGGTCAGGGAACTAAGATCCTACAAGCCATGTTGCGTGGCAAAAAAAAAACAAAAACAAAAAAGGTGGGGGGGGGGGCGAGGCAGTGCGGAGGCAGCAGCTGCACGAGGGGCTGTGGCGCCGGCGGCGAACCAGCGACCCAAACACCCGGGTTAACCACGCCTCGTCCACGACCCTCCTAGGTGAGAATTATGAAGATGACGACCTAGTAAACTCTGATGAGGTTATGAAGAAACCATGTCCAGTACAGATTTTTCTTGCACATGAAGATGACCGTAATTTTGAGCTTGATGAAGAAGCTTTGGAGCAGATATTGCTACAGGAGCACATACGAGATCTTCACATAGTAGTGAAGCAGGAGCTTTTTGTAAAGGGAAATCATTTCTACTGGACTTCATGCTTAGATATATGTATAACAAGGATTCTCAGAGTTGGATTGGTGGAAACAATGAACCACTGACTGGCCTTACATGGTGAGTTGGTTGCAAAAGAGAAACAACAGGCATATGTCTGGAATGAACAAAAGTGGCTGTGCTGTTAATGGATACCCAGGGTGCCAGTCAACTATCAGAGATTGTGCAACAGTGTTTGCTCTGAGCACTATGACTAGCTCTCTCCAGGTATATAATTTGTCTCAAAATATTCAAGAAGATGATCTTCAACACTTGCATTTATTTATAGAATATGGCAGACTTGCAATGAAAGAAATCTACGAGAAACCATTTCAGACGTTAATGCTTTTGATTCGAAACTGGAGTTATCCTTATGAACATTCATATGGTTTGGAAGGTGGAAACCAATTCCTTGAAAAGAGATTTCAGGTAAAACAAAATCAACCTGAAGAGCTACAGAATGTAAGGAAGCACATTCACAATTGTTTCTCAAATCTTGGTTGCTTTCTTTTGCCACATCCTAGTCTTAAAGTTGCAACTAATCCTAGTTTTGATGGGAGATTGAAAGATATTGATGAAGAGTTTAAACGAGAGCTTTGAAAGCTGGTTCCAGTGCTACTTGCCCCAGAAAATTTGGTAGCAAAAGAGATAAGTGGATCTAAAGTCACTTGTAGAGATCTTGTAGAATACTTTAAGGCTTACATTAAAATTTATGTAAAAAGTCCATGCTTCAGGCAACAGCTGAAGTTAATAATTTTGCTGCAGTAGCAGGAGTAAGAGAAAGTATGGAGCAGGTAGGCGGTGGGGACAAGTCTTACACTGCACCTTCAGATCTGGAAGAGAAAACACCTGGATCTCAAGGAAGTGGCGATTAAACAGTTTTGTTCAGTAAAAAAAATGGGTGGAGATGAATTCTACCATCATTATCTGGACCAGCTTGAGGCTGAAATAGAAGAAACCTATGCAAATTTTATAAAGCACAATGATGGCAAAAATATCTTCTATGCTGCTCGTACCCCTGCCACACTGTTTGCAGTCATGTTTGCTATGTATATAATCTCAGGACTGACTGGCTTCGTTGGCCTAAACTCTATAGCCGTCTGTGTAACCTTGTCATGGGGTTAGCACTGACGTCTCTTTGTACTTGGGCATATGTTACATACTCTGGGGAGTTCAGAGAAATTGGAACAATGATTGATCAGATTGCTGAAACACTATGGGAACAGGTATTGAAGCCCCTGGGTGATAATTTGACAGAGGAAAACATAAGGCAGTCTGTAACAAACTCTATCAAAGCAGGCCTGACTGACCAGGTGTCTCATCATGCCAGATTAAAGACAGACCGACTGACAGTTCATCCCCACATGGACTCCACTCTTTCTTTTTTTCATGCTTGCTGTACAATGAGAACTCAAATAAAAATAAACCAAAGTTTACAATCAATCACAGATGGCTGCCGCAGAGTGTGAAATTGTTTGTTGGTTTTAAGCATTCTATTTATGGCTCCTAAGACATGAAGACTGGCTGAGGAGCATTAGTTTTCATGCACACTTGTGCCATGTTTAATTCTTTTTTTCCCCTTTTTACTTAATCTAATGTTAGTGAAATCTGTCTTATGTAAAGGATATTTCAGGGAAATATTTTAAGAAGTCTATTTAGAGTCTCTTTAACACGGTGTTGCATTGAAATTTTAATTTTTAGAGAAGTTATGAATCACTGTATCAAGAATCAGCTTGGAATGACAATGAAGCCTTTATCGAGCCACGACATTAAAAGTACATATGGCGGGCTTCCCTGGTGGCGCAATATGGTGGTTGAGAATCTGCCTGCCAATGCAGGGGACGCGGGTTCGAGCTCTGGTCTGGGAAGATCACACATGCCGCGGAGCAACTCGGCCCGTGAGCCACAATTACTGAGCCTGCGCGTTTGGAGCCTGTGCTCGGCAACGAGAGGCCGCGATAGTGAGAGGCCCATGCACCGCGATGAAGAGTGGCCTGCGCACCGCGATGAAGAGTGGCCCCCGCTTGCCACAACTAGAGAAAGCCCTCGCACAGAAACGAAGACCCAACACAGCCATACATACATACATACATACATAAAAATAATGTAAGCAGACAAGAATAGCATTAAAAAAATAAAAATAAAAAAAAAAGTACATATTGCTTTACTGCCTTCAATACCAGTATTACATAAATGCATGTATCAGAAACTTCACAGAAATTACATGACAACTCTTGTAGCTAAGAAAATGACTCTGAGGTGTACATTTGTCTTGCCTTTTTAAATTTATAAACCTGTCCTAAAAGGAGATGCATATCTGGGAAACTGAACTGTCTTTATGCAGTTTAGCTTTCATGTACATAAAATATGCCATTAATTTTATTGGGGGAGAAATTCCAACCAAAAATGTTGCCTACAGCTATGAGTTAAGAGTGTCTATACAGTGTGCAGCTTTTATTTTCTAAAATCACAGATAGGGCATGTATATGAATTATAAATATATAAACACGATTTTGTATTAAAAGTTTTGTAGTTTATGACAAAATCTGGTTCTGTGGTAGGCTAATGAGTACAGTCTCTGTGAAGGAATGTTTGTGGCTCATGTCAGTGTGTGAATGCAGAGACAATTTGAAGTTTTTGATATATTTGTGATATTTATCTTCTTGAGTACTGCAATCTCACCTCCCCCACCCCCCCAAGGGAATTCAGTGGGAATGTTTATCGTGACTTTGTCCTCTGTAGCATTTTAAAGCTCTTTCCTGTAATTTATTTTTAGTACATAATTAAAATTTTGTTGTATATAAAAAAAAAAGGAACAGAAGTGGGAATTGAACATCCAGTCAGCAAAAGATGGCACAGAGTTGCCAGAAGATGGGCAGATGGGAGCCAGGGGTACCTTAGCTAGAATTAAAACAGCCAGGAGGGCTTCCCTGGTGGCGCAGTGGTTGAGAATCTGCCTGCTAATGCAGGGGACACGGGTTCGAGCCCTGGTCTGGGAGGATCCCACATGCCGCTGAGCAACTAGGCCCATGAGCCACAACTACTGAGCCTGCGCGTCTGGAGCCTGTGCTCCGCAACAAGAGAGGCCACGATAGTGAGAGGCCCGCGCACCGTGATGAAGAGTGGCCCCCACTTGCCGCAGCTAGAGGAAGCCCTCGCACAGAAACGAAGACCCAACACAGTCAAATAAATAAATAAATAAATAAATAATAATTAAAGGTGCTAATAATTAAAAAAAAAAAAAAAAAGAAACTACACCTCTGCTTCATTTACTAGGTGATTATTAAGAAATTAGATAGGGCTTCCCTGGTGGCGCAGTGGTTGAGAATCTGCCTGCCAATGCAGGGGACATGGGTTTGAGCCCTGGTCTGGGAAGATCCCATATGCCACGGAGCAACTGGGCCCGTGAGCCACAATTACTGAGCCTGCGCGTCTGGAGCCTGTGCTCCACAACAAGAGAGGCCGCGATGGTGAGAGGCCCGCGCACCGCGATGAAGAGTGGTCCCCACTTGCCGCAACTAGAGAAAGCCCTCGCACAGAAACGAAGACTCAACACAGTCATAAATAAATAAATAAATAAATAAAAGAACGTGAATTTCTAAAAAAAAAAAAAAGAAACTAGATAAAGCTGGGTATGCCATTTATTAAGCTATTAAAAAAATACTGTTTAAAATAAAAACAGCCAGGAAAAGACTGTCCTAAGAGGTGACAGTGATGCACAGGAAGAGTGGGGAGTGGCAGCCCTACAGAGATCTGGGAACAGGGCCCCAGACAAAGGAAAATGCAAGGGGAAAAGCTGCAAATTGGGCAGGAATTTTGCAAGTTCAGGACCTCCTGGCTGAGTGCGGTGAGTAAGAGAAGAGGGAAGAGGAAGAAGCATGGAGGAAGTCATGGGGCAGATCCAGTACAGGCCTGTGGGCCACAGTGCAGGAGGTTGTACTTATTATAAGTGTGATGGGAGCACCTGAGTGGGAGACCCATTCATTCATTTAACCATTTATTGAGTACCCTTTACAAGCCCAGGCTGTTCTAGGTCTTGGCAGAGAGCAGCAACAGGCACTCATGGCTAGGGCTGGAAAGAGATGCTAAACAAGCAACAATATAAATGAGCAAGACAACGTCAGAGGGACCCAAAGATTCCAAAGTCAAGAAAATAGAGTTTCCCCGGTGGTGCAGTGGTTAAGAATCCGCCTGCCAATGCAGGGGACAGGGGTTTGAGCCCTGGTCCGGGAAGATCCCACGTGCTGCGGAGCAACTAAGCCTGTGCGCCACAACTACTGAGCCTGTAAGCCACAACTACTGAAGCCCGCGCACCTACAGCCCATGCTCCACAACAAGAGAAGCCACTGCAATGAGAAGCCCGCACAACCCAAGGAAGAGTAGCCTCCGCTGGCCGCAACTAGAGAGAGCCTGCATGCAGCAACGAAGACCCAACACGGCCAAAAATAAAATAAATACATTTTAAAAATAAAAAATAAAGAAAATAGAGCGAGAAGACAAGAGGTCACAGTCTGCTTTTGACAGGGCACCACAGAAAGCCTCTTTCAGGACAGCACACTGGAGTGAGTCTGAAATAAAGTGAGGAAGGAGCCAAGTGAATGGGCAGTTTAACAAATAAGACAAGGCCTGTCAGCAATCAGGACTATGATGAGGGTACTCAGGGCCACGGCTATGGAGTTACCCAGGACCTCTTGTGTTTTTGTGTCCAAAGGGACACCACACTCCTGCACACTATCGCCACTTACCATATGTAACTGAACCTCAAACAGGAAAACAGTTTCAGTGGGAAGCCAGTTCCACTGGCTGTAAACTGGAAGACAAATTCCTTGGCCTTCTGGGTGCCCTGCCTGTCCTGACACCTTTTCTGTCCTAGTAGGGCTGCAATCCCCAAGCTGCTGCAGGCTACTCCTGCCTCTTCCCCACCCCAGCCCTTATCTTTGTAGAGGTTACACAGCTGGGAAGCCCAAGGGTCAGCTTCCCCCAGGGATGAGCCTCTAAGATCAACAAAGGCTCAGGAGGCACCTCCGTGGAAAGAGAGCCAGAGTGATGCTCCCTGCACCGTGCTGGACTCGGGGGGATACACGTCACCTTTGTGGTTTTTCTAGTTCCCTCAACCCAGTTGGAGGAACTTTAGCATAAAAGCCAAGGACAGGGACTTCCCTGGCAGTCCAGTGGTTAAGACTCCGCGCTCCCAATGCAGGGGGCACGGCTTCCATCCCTGGTCGGGGAACTAGGATCCCGCATGCCTCACCACGCAGCCAAGAAAAACAAAACAAAACATAACCAAGAACAGCAGGGAAAGCTGCTCAAGGTCCTAGACTCGGGAAGGGGCAGGGCCGCAACACACAGAAAGGTCTCCGGACTGTGCGGCCTGCGCTCCTCCCTGCGGGTCCTTCCACGCCAGCGGTATGGGGTCAGGGGGATTCGAGAAGCCACATCTCTCCCTACCACACAGCGTCCCACTGACTGACAGAAATGGGACCCTCCGCGTGAAGCCCCTAACCTGGATTCCCACCCGGAGCACAAGCGACCCCATCCCGAGGCTCCGACAAACAATGCCCTGGGGAGGACAAGGTGACGACTCACAGGACACCACCATCCTGCACAGCAGCGCGCCTCGGCCACGTGGGTGGGGTCCGAGCGGGCGTGGCCTGGCGCACCGTCCACTCACCTGCGCCGGGGTCACCAGTGCCGCCATCGCACCGCGGGGAGCGTAGGGCCACGTGAGGGCGCCGGAGACCGGCGAGTCCAGCGGGCTTAGCTGACCCTCTCCCAGGTCGTACAAAGGCGCAGGTGGGCCCTCCTGGCTGTCCTCCCCGCTCCGTCCCGACGACCTGGGTAGAAGTCACCTAAGATAGAGACACAACCGCCCCATCACGAACAAACGGCCTCCCTGGCGACACAGGAAGTCCCGCCGCTGACAACGCGAGCCAGTAACGCCCCGTTTTCTGTGACGTCATCAGATCGGCGCTCACGGCCATTCCGCGGAGCATAGCCTTCAGGGTAATGTAGTTCTTGTCCTGCATCCGCCCGGGAGAGGGAGTCTTTGCTCCTTGGAGCCAATGTCCCAGAGGCGGGATACTGGAGCTGGCAAAGGGCCTACAGAGTCTCCAACGAAGGAGGCGAGGCATTGGATGTTTCTAAAGGGGACACACCCAGTTTCCCTGTTGTGTTTCCTGTATCTTGTCATTTAAGATGCTCCTAACTGAGCAAGTGGACATAGTGTATGGTAAATTTTTTAAACTTCGTATTCTGCTGCCTCACCATCCCCACAGTCTGTGAGCACCCCGCCCAGGTGGCTGAGTACACCAGAGTGATGAGGTGTGGCCCCTGACACAAGCTCCCCTTGTCCTCCCTTGTGACCTAGTGACATTACAAGGCACCAATGAAATTCCCTCATGACATCTGCTTGTGTACTCCCCGCCCCCCGCCGCCCGACCTTGTCTTGGGGGCCTCTCTCTCTCTCTCTGGGCTCTCCTCCTGCTTGGTTGAGCCTGCTCCGAGGTTATCATGATATCACTCAGATACAAAGTACCTACAGTCATAGATGTGAACTAATAAACTTTATCTTGCTACTGTTCAAATACATGCAGACTGAAGTTTCACAGTTCTGTGCGTTTCAGCGTGTTTGCTCAGGGTCTAGAGAGAACAGACTTCACACATGGCCATTACTAGGATGTTGCGGAAGAAAATGTTGGGTGTCCTTTAAACAGGTGGACAATAGAAAAACTTTGCTTTCTATAAATGTTTAAATAAATTCATGAAGTTTGGAACATATACAGAAGATTTATTTTTCAAAAAGTGAAAGCGCTTTAACATAAATTATAAATTTAAGTTTATGTTATTATCCAAATATCTTCATATTTATTCTGTCCCTTCTATTTTTTGAAAACATAATCCCTTTAAGGGGAGACATTATATTGTAGACTCCATTCAGCCAGCAGGAACCCAAAGAAAAACCTTGATGCACACACTACAGTGTCACTGTCACAAAATGCCTGCTTTCAATAGTTGGCAACCAAAAAATATTATCTTATTACTTTCCAACTTCCTATAGATCAGAACTTTAGAGATAATTTTGTAGGCTTCAGTGTATGCATTCAAGGTGAGACAGGCTGTGACCTGGGACCTGGGACCCTTTGCTGCAGTGCTTGCACCTGGACGAACATCTCCTCAAGCAACAGATACAAAGAAACTATAAGGGATTAAAAATAACTGTGTACATGTGCTTTAGGGCAAATTATGAACAGCAAGATACAAAAGACCAAAAACCCAACTGCCACTTCTGAGGTGTCGGAAGCAAAAGCAGGGTACTGTGCATGAGCCCTGCACAAAGCACCACCAAGGGCATGGGCAGACCACCTAAGCATACCTCCGTTCCAACCTATGATTCTGCCCCTACCCTCATCCCATTTAAGGGACCAGCTCACCCCCACATCAGGGAGCAAGCAAGGGAAACTGTTACTTGCTTTTTTGCTCCCTAGTGCTGCAGCATGAGACTCAGTAAAGCCTTGCCTGAATTTCTTGTCTGGCCTCTGATCAATTTTGATTAAGGAGGCCAAGAACCCTGGTCAGTAACAAAGGGATAAGAAAGAAAAGATTTCAGCCAGGATCATGACAGGGGAAATGGATGACAGCTGTAAGGAGGCCCATAAGGAAGTAGATGATGTGGCATTCTGCCTGTTTCCCACACAAAATAATTCATTCCTGCATGGGTACATCTCAGTGTTTGTGTTGAAACCCCAGCAAGCCCAGCTAATACACACACACACAAACACACACACACATATATATATAAATAATACATTTATTTAATTTATTTATTTATTTTTGGCTGTTGGGTCTCCTTTGCTGCACGCGGGCTTTCTCTAGTTGTGGTGAGCAGGGGCTACTCAGTTGCGGTGCATGGGCTTCTCGTTGCAGTGGTTTCTCTTGTTACGGAGCATGGGCTCTAGGCGCACGGGCTTCAGTAGTTGCAGCACGCGGGCTCAGTAGTTGTGGCTCGCAGGATCTAGAGCGCAGTCTCAGTAGTTGTGGTGCACAGGCTTAGCTGCTCTGTAGTATGTGGGATCTTCCCGGACCAGGGCTTGAACCCGTCTCCCCTACATTGGCAGGCGGATTCTTAACCACTGCACCACCAGGGAAGCGCCCAGCTATATTAAAAAAAATTGTTTTTTTTGATGTGGACCATTTTTTAAAGTCTTTTATTGAATTTGTTACAATGTTTCTTTGTTTCTGTTTTTGTTTATTTGGCCACACCACAGGACATGCGGAATCTTAGTTCCCTGAGCAGAGATCAAACCCATGCCCCCTGTAGTGGAAGCTCCGATGCTTAACCACTGGACCGCCAGGGAAGTCCCTCAGTTTGTTACAATGCTGCTTCTCTTTTATGTTTTGCATTTTTTGGCCCAGAGGCATGTGGGATCTTAGTTCCCTGTCCAAGGATCGAACCCGAACCCCCTGCATTGGAAGGCAAAGTCTTAACCACTGGACAGCCATGGAAGTCCCTAGCCCAGCTATTTTTCCATTTATTTATTATTTAAAAAATTCATTTATTTATTTTTGGTGGCATTGGGGCTTTGTTGCTGAGCACGGGCTTTCTCTAGTTGTGGCGAGCAGGGGCTTCTCTTTTTGTGGAGCACGGGCTCTAGGCGCGCAGGCTTCAGTAATTGTGGCTAGCGGGCTCTAGAGCACGGGCTCAGCAGTCGTGGCGCACTGGCTTAGTTGCTCCGAGGCATGTGGGATCTTCCCGGACCAGGGCTCGAACCCGTGTCCCCTGCGTTGGCAGGTGGATTCTTAACCACTGCGCCACCAGGGAAGTCCCTATTTTTTCCATAAAATATTTCTAACTCAATTTCCTGAAATAGATACTGCTATGGTGTCAACGTTTGTGTCTCCCTCAATTCATATGATCAAACCTAATGCCTAACGTGATGGTATTAGGAAATGAGGCACTTTGGGAAGTGGTTAGCTCATGAAGGCTCTACTCTCATGAATGGAATTAGCGTCCTTATAAAAGAAGCCCCAGAAATTTCCCATCGCCTCCTGTCATGGGAGGATATAGCAAGAAGGAAGGCTGTCTGTGGACTAGGAAATGGGCTTTCACCAGACACTGTATCTGCCAGCACCTTGAGTTTGGACTTCCAGCTTCCAGAACTGTGGGAAATAAATGTCTGTTGTTTATAAGCCACCCAGTCTATGGTGCTTTCTTATAGCAGTTTCGAATGGACTGAGACAAATACGGTTAATTTTAAAATATGAGACATCGGAAAAGAAGAGCAACTTAACTAAATGCTATTTCCTACTAGGACACTGGCTGCCACAATCACAGTCTGAGCATGTGTGCAAAAGGGGCATCTTATCCCCGAGAAATAAACATTTGTTATTGTTTGAGGAGGATGATAGTGCTCCAAATAATTATCCTGAAAATTGCTGGAGTGAACAGATCTAGCTCTTTCCTCCCTTTTCTGTACAAAATGTATTTTGAGGTAGCCAAATAGAAAATTATGGAAAAGTTTTCTTTATACAGGATTTCTAGCTAAGAAATGCAGAAATAGCAATAGAAGTAGGTACAAATGTTTCAACAGCTTATAAAATAATCAACTACCCAGCAATCATCAGGGCATGAAGAGAATGGATAAAAGATGCATGGCAAAATGGTACCTGTATAGAAACACTCATAACATTGGAACCCAGTCGCAAAAGAGAGACACCCAGACATCAGAACAGGCTTATGTGATGCAGTCACAATTTCTCAGCACTGTGTGTGGAGTATTATGACCAAAGGCTGAATCTGGATTTCAAACTTGTTTGGATGACAGGACTGTTCACTGAAATTGGGGGGAAAATTCTGTTATTCATGGTGAGCTCAAGGTGGTTTGAGATATTCAAGAGGAGAACCTGGAAAAGGAGATGGGAGAGCATTTACAACAGACTCATTTGGGACTTCCCTGGTGGTCCAGTGGTTAAGAATCCGCCTTCCAATGCAGGGGACGTGGGTTCGATCCCTGGTTGGGGAACTAAAATCCCACATGCCGCGGGGCAACTAAGCCCACGTGCCACAACTGGAGAGCCGCGTGCTACAACGAAAGATCCCGTGTGCCACAACTAAGACCCGACGCAGCCAAAAAAATTTAAAAAAAGAAAAGAAAAAAGAAAGAACAGACTCAGGATATGAGTTAGGGCTCGACAGGGACAATTACTGGCTGACTGAGCAGTGTGAAGAAGGACTAAGAGGGGAGAGGCCACAACATGGCAGGGAAGCCAATCCACTCATTTGATGGCTCCAGCTTCCTTCCTTTATAGTCAGATGTGAGAGAGACAAGGCCAAATATCATATTGGTATTTCTAGGGCACAAAGGCAAGGGAGACACAGTGCAAGGAAAAGCCTCTGATAGTCTGATGGACAAAGGGGGGGGGATGAATAAAATGAATGAAGAATGTGGGAAAGGGTGGGATGCGGAGTATAGTAGAGAGAGTAATTTCAAGGGGAAGAAATATTCCTTTTCTCCTGAGCTGGGAAGACAATCTACAAGAAAACGTACATCACTATTATTCATTATGATTCATATTATTACACGGATAATACAAATAACTTATTTTTGTTGATCCACTTCCTATGACGAAGGCACTGTTCTATGCACTTCTGTGCATTATCTCATTAGATCCTCAAGCAACCCAAAGCCACAGAAATGATTATCATTCTATTTGTCAAGAGCAAAATGAGAACTTTTAAAGAGTAGCTATAGCACAGGGAACTATATTCAATATACTGTAATAACCTATAATGGGGAAGAATCCAAAGGTATACGTATATATGAATCAGTTTGCTGTACATCTGAAACTAATACAACATTGTAAATTAACTATACTTCAATTTAAAAAAAAAGAGTAGTAGACTGATGCACAGAATATTTCAGATCCAGTTAATTAGGTTAATTAGAAAACGACTCCAGCAAGGTGAGCTTCACCTTCTCAGCATCCCATGGGATTGTAAACCAAGCTCATTTTCTTATCTCCTCAGGAACACAGCAAACCACACGTCCCAGTCCTGGCACCCAGGTGTGGCCTCCTGTCAATGGAATGTGAGTGGAAGGGATGTTTGTGTGCAAGAGGTTATGACTTCTGCCCTCCTCTCTCATTTCTCCTATGCAAACAGGATGATGCCAGAGCAAACTTAAAGCCAGATGGTGACAGGAGAAGGCACCTGGGTCCCTGAACAACTGTGCTCCCCAGAGCTCCATTCTGACCCACACTGGACCTTGATGTGAGCAAGAAACAACCAGGGCCCCAACGAGGCCACACTGAGGAGCTTCCCACAGACATCCAGAGGCAGGAGTTCCCTTGCAGTCTGAAGCCAGCTGTGGCACACATCCAGTCAGCTCATGGTTGTCCTTGTGTACACATACTTTGGTCTCCTTTTCAGGAACATGGTTTGCATCTTCATCTGCAAGTTTTAGGCATCTCTTCCTGTGGGCCTTGCCCTAAATGGTTCTATTTTGGCTTTTCCTCACAGCCTCCCCATGAAGCAGGTGCCTTACAGGCATCATTTTCCATAGGATGAAATCAAGTCTCAGGGAGATAAATGTACTTGCTGAAAGGCAGGGATCTGATGAGCAGCTGAACAAAGTTGTACACCAGGTTGGCTGCATCTGGTGTCTGTAATGTATAACCACAAAGCTATGCAGCACTGCTCCAGAATGGGCCAAGTCCTGGCACGATGGTGATCTCTATTTAAAAAGACAGAAATATCATCAACCAAAGAAAATAAATTGATTATTTGAAGCTTAATCAAAAATAAAACTTTGCTGTTCAAGAGACAGTTAAGAAAGTGAAAACTCAAGTCACAACCTGGGGAAATACATTTGCAAGAAATTTACGTGATAAATGACTGATTCTCAATTTGTAAATAGTCCTTATACCAATAATAAAAAAATAACACAATTTAAAGTATTTGCAAAAGTTTTGAAGGTATACATCACCAAAGAAGTATAAATGGTAAAGAAGAAAATGAAAATATGCTCCTTGTCATTAATCACCATTGTAAACACAATTTAAAGCCATGGTGAGGTACTACTACACACTCATTTGAATGACTAGAATTCAAGAACAGATAATACCGAATTGATAAAGATGTGAAACAGTTACCACTCTCATATATTTCTTGAGGGAATAGAAATTGGGTGACTTCCCTGGCGGTCCAGTGGTTAAGACTCCACGCTTCCAGTGCAGGGGGCGAGGGTTCAATCCCTGGTCCAGGAACCTAGATCCGACATGCCGTGCGGCCAATAATAATAATAATAATAATAATAATAGGGCTGCCCTGATGGCGCAGTGGTTAAGAATCCGCCTGCCAATGCAGGGGACACAGTTTTGAGCCCTGGTCCGGGAAGATCCCACATGCCGTGGAGCAACTAAGCCCATGTGCCACAACTACTGAGCCTGCGGTCTAGAGCCTGCGAGCCACAACTGCTGAGCCCGTGTGCCACAACTACTGAAGCCCGCATGCCTAGAGCCTGTGCTCCGCAACAAGAGAAGCCACCGCAATGAGAAGCCCAGGCACCGCAACAAAGAGTAGCCCCCTCTCACTGCAACTAGAAAAAACCCGTGCGCAGCAACGAAGACCCAATGCAGCCCCCCAAAAAATAAATAAATAAATAAAATAATAATAATAATAAATAGAAATCGGTAATTAACCTTAGAAAATACAGTTGTACTCTTTTGAGATGGTATACATATACATATCATATGATATACACAGTAATTTCACTTGCAGGTATATCCTTAAGAAAAATTAAATCATATAACTCAGAAACACTTCTGTGGAAATAGTCACAAAAATAGCAGATTTATTCATAAAATCCAAAAAAACAGTATAATATTTGTGATTTTACTTTTATTTTTCCCCCATCATGTGTTAAAATATCTAAACTAATCCCAAGATAGAGTGGCTCATGCTACATCTCAAGTCCCCATGCTGGAACCTACCTCAATTTCTATTTTTTGTAAGTATCTGGCTCTGTCAGAAGTGGAAACCTAAGGCCACCCAATCAGAATACGCCTGCTCAGCTTTAGTTTTTCACACCCTAGCTCCCAAACTTCCCTGTACCCCATATAAGAAAAGTTAACCCAGCTATGACCAATCAGCAACTGCCTTGTATGAATTCCTTGTCCTCAAGGACAGGAATTTTATCTCAGTAATCTTAAGTAATCTGTGCATTCTGAATAGCTCTTTGGAGCTCCTTCCTGTTTGCTACACTGGATGATTCCCAGTTTGTGAATCAGTACATAAAAGCCAAATGGATTCCAAAATTAATGTCTCTGAAATTTTCCCTTAACACATATGTCAAGACTTTTTTCCTTTTTTTTAAAAGATAGATTCCTATGGTCCAAATATCATAAATTCAATTTTATATTCTACTCTTGAATTTTTAATTTCTTTGCTTTCTTTCTTCTTGTTTTTGGCAGGTATAGCAATGCTACTTAGAGCTATCTGACATGTTCCCTGATTGATATACTGGTTTATGTAGTGCATATATCAATAGAAAGTACTTTTTGCACGAAGGGACACAGGTTTAAAGTAAATGTATAATACTAAACACTACTGCAAAATAATTTTAATAGATACCCAATGCTAGTTTATGATATTTACTAATATCTTTAGTGTTACCAACATTTAGTTACTAACGTCAGACTTACTGAGTCTCATCAATCTGATTGGGTTCATTTGCATTTGCATTTTCCTGATGGAAAATACGGTTCTTTTATTTTTAGAAAATTTAGTTTCTTTCTGGTAATTCTAATCTCAAGTGGCATACAAGAATTTTGCCTTCACGGGTGTTAAATATTTCTCTCATTAATTTGTAGTATTTATTGAATTTACTTATTATTTATATATTAATGCTTAAAAAGTATAGGTGGCTCAATATCTTATGTGTTTTCTTCTTATTTCAATTTTTATGATTTTTTTAAAATAAAAGAAACCTGCTATTATGATATAGTTTGTGCATATGCTGTGATCATTTTTACATATGGTTTGAGAAGTCCTGCAAGGCATGCCAAATTAATAGTGTTGTGAAATGTGAAATAAAAAGGAGTCACTCATGTCAAAGGATTTTAACATGGAGCTGGGAGGCTATTAATTAGTGGACCTCCTGCACTTTCCCATCATGTGAAACCATGAACTTTTTTTTTTTCTAACATCTTTATTGAAGTATAATTGCTTTACATTGTTTTGTTAGTTGCTGCTGTGTAACAAAGTGAATCAGCTATACATATACATATATCCCCATATGCCCTCCCTCTTGCGTCTCCCTCCCACCCTCCCTATCCCACCCCTCTAGGTGGTCACAAAGCACCAAGCTGATATCCCTGTGCTATGCGGCTGCTTCCCACTAGCTATCTATTTTACCTTTGGTAGTGTATATATGTCCATGCCACTCTCTCACGTCGTCCCAGCTTACCCTACCACCTCCCCGTGTCCTCAAGTCCATTCTCTACGTCTGCGTCTTTATTCCTGCCCTGCCCCTAGGTTCTTCAGAACCATTTTTTTCCCCCTTAGATTCCGTATATATGTGTTAGCATACAGTATTTGTTTTTCTCTTTCTGACTTACTTCACCCTGTATGACAGACTCTAGGTCCACCCACCTCACTACAAATAACTCAATTTCTTTTCTTTTTAGAAACCCTGAACTTTTGATCTGGGCCAACCTGCAAATGTTCCAAGGACACTGCAAAAACGCCTTCAACTTGCCACAATAATGGGCTTATACCTCCCTCTAGTGATAGGCTTAGCACTCAACCCTGTTCAGCAAAGACTAGCTTCTGCAGCCAACTTCAATTAAAATTCTTTGTAACGCAAACCCCTCTTTGCCTTTAAAATCTCCTGACTTTTATTCCCCAGCTGGACACCTTTTGGTTGTCACTTGAATGTGTGTCCGCAATTGCAAATCTTTGATCCCAAGCAAATGTGTCATGCTTGATTAGTGCCGCTGAGGTTTACTTAGGTCCACAGTATCAACGACAGACTTCATTATCTAATTTTATATACTTATTCTCTTAGCCAATGATGAAGAACACAGGGATATTTAGTTGCATATAATTCCCTTTTTAATTTTTTATTCCAAAATCTTATTGACTTGATTTTTCTTACTTGAAAATTCTTCCAAGATTTTTATAAAAACAACAAGAACAAGTAGGACTGTGGCTACTTTCAGCCTTTTCACAACTGGAATGCTTTTTTGCTAATCCTGTATCAACTTTTATGTTGAGAAATGAGAGTTAAATCAGAATTTTGTAAAGGTTATACATAAAGGCTTTGCTGGGTCTACTTCGATGTGTTTTTAATTTGTACTTCCCTCAAGGACAAGTTGCATTAATGCCCTGGGGCTTTTCACATCACAAACCGGCAGCGAGGGGAACTACATTACCCAGAAGACTGTGCGGACCAGCCTTGTTCTCCTCTCCAATGAAGGCACCAAATTAGGGCTCTTCCGGATTGTGAAATAACCAGGGGCGGGACTTCCGGCGTCTTTCTGATGGCGGTCGTTTGGCGGCTTTTGCTGCCGTCTGCAGGACCCAAGGCTCTATCTAGGTCACTCGGTGGAGCGGAGCTTAGAGAAACTGGAAGGAGCCCGAGGGGGCGCCGTCCACACTGTCCAGGAGTGAGTGGGTTGCGGAACCCGCTTCCGGGATTTTCGGCCTAGGTCTCCACCATTATCCCGCGCGTCTCCTGGCACCACCGCGCCCACAGGGTCCTATGTCAACCAACGCGGTGCAGGACCCGGCCCAGGTGACTGTTCCGCCCCCCCGACCCAAATCCGCAAGCCCCCAGGGAGGGTCTCCTGCTCAGGGCACTGGGGTTCAGTCTTCTGCTTCCAGAACTTTAGGTGTGCGTGTGTGGTGGTCCCATTTCTGACAGGCTGTGTGACGCAGTGTGGAGCGTGTTAAAGGCTGTGGGCTTGGCCCGTGCAAAGCCTTGGAGGTGCTCAAGAGCCGGGAGCATTCGGGAGTCCAGGACTTAGGCTGTCACCACATGGACATCAGTCTGCCAGTGACCTCCTCCCCCAGGGCAGGAGGTTCTTTCTGCAGGGACAGGGCATTTAAGGAGGAGTCAACAGTCTGCATCAACTGAGCCAACAGTCAGTATTCTGGGAACCATGGAGGGTTGTGAATAAATCAGGACGACCCTCTGAGTTTTAAAGTATTTCAAAGGCTGCTCAGGGGAGAACAGACTGGGGAGGGGGAGCTGAGGGTGGAGACAGAGAGACCTGGGAGAGCCTAGTGCATTCCACTCCAAAGAGTAAGGTGGCTTCTGGACCAGAGTGGTGCCTATGGAAGTTGCTGACCTGAAACAAACAGCCTGCACGCTATTTCACTTGCAAAGATGGGTTTTTTTGTTTGTTTTTTTTTTGTTTTTTTTTCCAGAATCATCAGGGAATTGCAATTGGGGTGTGCAACCAAGGTGAGCTAAGACTTTTATACAGATTAAAGAAGGAAGTTACAAGGGCTATAGTCACCAAAGAGTCCATGGCTTTTCATTGGCCAAGTCCTTTCCAGGAAAGAAGAGAGTCTTTCTTCTTCCTTTTGGATACTGTTATTGTCTCAGGTCAGTGAGGGCTCCCCTTCTGGTGTGCCAACTTTAATTGAGGTTTCTGTTTATTAATTTTTTTTACAAAGGAATTTAAGTAATAAGATTCCCAGTAAACCTTAAAGATAATTGGTAGGATTTCCTGGTGCTGTGAATGTGGCTCCGAGCTAAAGGACAGACTAAAGTACAATAAAGATTTTCTTTTGGCAGAGCATCTGGGAAGACTTGAGACCAGACTGATGTGAGAAGTCAGTTTTAGGGAGAGATTAAAAGCTGGATTCGGGACATGCTGTTTCTGAGATCCCAAAGTTGAGGTAACAATAGGAGCTGCTGGAATCTGTAATCTGGAATTGGGGGAGGAGGACACTGGCGGACTGATGTCCATGTGGTGACAGCCTAAGTCCTGGACTCCAGCCAAGCCAGGATCACAAATTTAGGAGGGAAAGTCTTGTCACTTTTCTGTGCAAGGGGACCTCAGATGAAAGTAGAGAGACCTGGGGCTGGAGGGCAGGGCAGAGTGGGTGGGACTTTCTGAGGCTGCCTGAGGATGGCAGGGTCCTGTGGTTCCAGGGCTTTCTGGGGAAGCAAGGGTATAAAGAGTAAGGAGCCTTGCATGGGATGGAGATGGAGAAGGAGGTGTGACGTGTAGCTTCACTGCTCTGAACACTCAGCCGACTGTCTATTCCTTGTGGAGCCAGAAAAAGGTCAGCCAGGGTGGTGGAGCAGCTCAGGCCCAGTCAAGGGCACACGTGCCTCAGCTCTCCCAGGAAACTACAAGGTTAAAAATGTATAGATTTAACAAGTTAATCTTGTGTAAACAAGTAATAACTGCTTAAAATGAGAATATATATCTGTGCTATAATAAAATACATATGTTTAGGTTTTGTTTTGGGCTCTTCACCTAGAGCTCTGAACCCCTTGGAATTTCCTGGATTTAGGATTGTTTTTTGTTTTTCACAAGTAGCGTCTTTAATCACACAGGAGTTTGACTTAGCGTGGGTCCCCTAGATAACCTCAGGATTGGACTGGTCACCAGGAAAATAAGGTGAATAGAAGGTTAAACTTTCATCCCCACGTGGGACCACCCAAGGATCAGGGGGGAGCTGGAGACTAGGTATAAAAACTGCTGAACAATGAAATTCAAGGTTCCTTCAGATTGGTGAACACATTGAAATGGTGGAAGTGCTGGGAGAGTGGCATGTACTGAAAGGGCCTGGAAACCCCCTGCTGCCCTCTACTCCCCGACCCTGACCTAGACGTCGCTTCCATTTGACTGTTCCTAAGTTGTATACATTACAGTAAACCAGAAAAAGTAAGAAAAGTGTTTTCCTAACTTCATGGGTCATTTCAGCAAATTATCAAAACCGAGAAGGGGTTCATGGGAAACCCTGAATTTGTAGCCAAGTGGGACAGAAGTACTGGTAGCCTGGGGACCAGGGATCGGAACTGGCTTCTCAAAAGAGGGCAGTTTATGGGCCTGATGCCTTAAACCTGTGGATTCTATCACTAAGTTCAGGTAGTGTAATAATAGGAATGAACTGTAGGGCACCACAGTGGTGTCATAAAATTAGATAATTGGTGGTTGAAAAAAGATACTTTGTCTTAGAAAGCCTTGAAAGACATGTAAGAAAAACCTAATTTTAAAAAACATTTATAGAAATCTTAATCCTGTGCTCTGTAATAGCTGAATCTTAGCATGGGAGAGGTAATAATGCATTTGGTATGTACACATTATGAGATAGACATCCTAAGTGTTGCCGTTTATGTGAAGACACTGAGACTCAAAGAGAGTGAGTCTTTTTTTTTTTTTTTTTGCCACGCCCCGCGGCATGTGGGATCTTAGTTCCCCAGCCAGGGATGGCACCTGGGCACCCTGCAGTGGAAGCTTGGAGTCTTAACCACTGGTCTGCCAGGGAAGTCCCAAGGACGTTGAGTCTTTGTCTAAGCCTTTCGAGTTGTCAAGCTATAGCTCTGAAGACTGAGGATCTGAGGTCAGAGGTCAGCCTCAGATGACTCATGTCCAGGAAAAGGAAGGGAAGAAACGGCTCAGCCTTTACATCCTCACCATAATCACCTTTACCTCAGATACTCCCTCTTTTCACAGGTTCCCATGGTAGCAGCAGCATTTATGGTCCCTGGACAGGTAAGTGGAAGAAGCCCCAGTACCTACCCAGACATCATCCCTACCCCTGGTCCTGACACACAGATATAGAAGACAGTGTTGTCCTGCGATTCTGGGTCCTTAGGTCTGGGCCCTGGCATCATCTCAGGCACAGGACCATTAATCAAAGCCAGAAGTTGTACAGAGGTGTTCCCATGTGTCCAGTGGAGAAGGTCAAGTGGTGACATAACCTTGGGCACAGCCTGGAGATGAGACTGAGAGGGGAGTGTTCAGGGAACTGCAGGACCCATGACGTGGGCTGATAAAGACTGAGGGCATGAGTCATTCCTGGGATGGCAGCCTGAGGAGCTGGGCCTCTCCTGAGGGGGCGGGTCCATGCCACGTTGGCCGCAGAGGAGGGAAGTGATCTGACGCTGGGTCCGAAGAGGCTGCTCTGCCTGCCAAGAGGAGGAAGACTGGGGATGAGGGTGGAGCCGGGGGCCCAGTGGAGGGCACAGTCCTGGTAAATGTCGATTGTGACTGGATCCTGGCAATGGCTCTGTAGCAGGAGAGGAGGTGAGTCTCTCATTCTCGTTTGTGGTAGAGCTGATTTTCTGCTGTACAGGATGAGAGAGAGTAGTCTGACATGATCCCAGGATGTTTGCCTCTACGTGACGGTGGGGATGCCATGTCTGAGATGGGAAGTCAGAAGTAGGAGTAATGGACAGAAGGACTGTCCAGAGTTCCGTGTCCCCATGCTGAGTCTGAGATATTGTCGGGGTGTCTTGTGGGAGGTGTCAAGTGGGCCACTGGAAACACACACCTGGAGTTCAGGGAAGGTGTGGTTCAGGATTGAAGATACCCCTGAGCAGGTGGATGGCATGTGGACCAGGTCAGATTCCAGGCCCTCAGGTCATGTGTGAGTGCCATGAAATTTGTAGGCTGGGGAGGGTGTTCTCCGTGGACTGGCTCACCTCCCTGGGCACAGGGACAGGGGTGGCTGTCATCACTAAGATGGATGAGGCAGTGCAGTGACCATGAGTGTGTGGGGGATGGGAGTGGCCTCAGGGGAGGTCCTGGTCGTGGCACAGGATTCGAAGGGGTGGATAAGGTATGGATTGAGAGGCAAAGCAGGAATGGAGGTGAGATGACAGGGAGGTAAGGCCTGGGGCATTGTTTCCCCTCCACAGGCTCAGAGTCTTGTGATGACTGCGGTTGGAGCCTGAAGAGAGTGAGACTGGACGACAGACCAGCTGAGGGCAGATGACCGCAGCTGGGACAGGGTCTTGGGCTGGGCTGGGTGGTGGGGGGCTGGGCTTGGAATGAGAGGAGCAGAGAGAGGAAGGGGTGAGTGGTGCAGGGTCAACACGTGGGCCACTGTGGAGGAAGAGGGCTCCAGGCATCTGACCCCCCACGAGGTCTGGGTGCTGACGTGGGAACAGGGAGCAGGGCCAGGTGGGGGGACGGAAAGCAGTGCTGGGAACACCTGTAGCAGCGGGTCCCACAGAGGCCTGGGGAAGCACCGCGTGCTGGGTGGCACGTGGGGAACACGGTGAGGTGCCGAAGGCCTGTGGCCGAGGTGGTGGCGTGGGGTGGGGTGGGGGTCATGGTCAGGCACGTGAGGGAGTTGTGACCCTGCAGGGCTGGGCAACGGAGAGTGAGGGAGTGTGAGCATGGACTCAGGGCCCTTGTCCCCAGGCTTTACTCCAGGGGGCTGAGCACAAGTGTCATTGTATGTGGTGTGATCTGTGTGATCTCAGGAGAGTCGACTCTGAGGAGAGTGGCTGGGGGTCTGTGTGGCAGCCCCAGAGCGTCTTGTGAGACTGCATGTCTCCCTCTCTGTTTTAACTGAATGACGTAACGCTAGCAGGTTCCTGTAGTATCAGGACCTGGTGTGTCCTCTGAGCTGGGTCACTGGGGTAGACGACCATTACCTGGGGGTCCTGGTTGCAGAGGCTGCTGTGAACTCACTTGTCCCCCTCATGACAGGGCCATGTGATCTTTGAGGATGTGGCTGTGTCCTTCTCCCAGGAGGAGTGGGGTCTCCTTAACGATGCTCAGAGACTCCTCTACTGTGACGTGATGCTGGAGAACCTGTCACTTATAGCCTCTCTGGGTAAGGACCCATGTTCCCACACCATCGCCCCGTACGGGACTCTGCCCTTCTTTTTGCATGGCTCACTCCGTCCTTCCCAGCCTGGACCTTGGACACTGCTTACTCCCCTGATTTCCTGGCACTTGAGCTGCGTTCCCCCACCCTGTGTGTGTTCAGCCCTGTACCATAGTCCCTGAAGCCTTTCACAGAAGGCTTTCGTCTCAGAGGCTTGAAGCCTGCCCAACTGATGCCACTTAGCTTTGCCACCGCTTGTTGTGTTGACTGTTCAGATATGTGCAAGATCCGTGTCACACGTTCTAACCCTTTTTTTTGCACTGCCTGTGTCAGGAATTACAGACAGTTACATGGTCAACATTTGTGGTCAACCCTAGATTATGTTTGCAAGATTCCTTAAGGTTCTTCTAGTGATACATTTTTTTCCTGAAGTCTGTCATTGTTTGGTTCACTCTGGGCCAGTGTCTTTCTCCTAATGGCCCTATTTTCCTCTGAGGACTTTGATCTGGTAGGGTTCATAGTCACCCAGCCTGAGCTGAGGGGTGGAGGCAACCCTGGGTGCCTGACGAGGTGGGGCCCTCTCTAGTCATAGGAAGAGGGTTAATTGCATCCTGAGCCTGGTGAGTAGGAGCTGTAGGAAGGCATGATATCATTGATGAATTCTAATCCTACAGGGAAATGTTCTTTGCTCTCTCCTCTTTCCGTGTCAAGACTTATCATGCTCATACTTCATTTCTTTCTTCCACTTCTCCCCATTTGGACGTTTTGCCCACTTTTCATTTCTAATGTGATTTCTGACTCTTGTTTTCCACCTTAGTGTCCTCCACACCTCTCCTTTCCCCCTCTCTGCACTGTTCTCCAATTTTATGTATTTTGTATATTGTATATGCATATCCTTAATGTATCATGAGAGGTACATGTTTACTTACATTGTCTTTGAACACTGATAGTCAGGTGTAATTGCATTTTCCTGGATTGAGACACGCATTCTACAGAGCTGACACTTGTCACCACCAGAAAGTCCTGCTGAAAGCCATTGGCCGAGGAGTGGGTTGTTCTAGCCTCTCCTCCCGGCATGGCGCCACATCCTGGTATCCTGTGTTCTTGCTGGTTTGAGACATCTTCTGTTCTGTAACCATCAGAGGCCTAGTATTGCACAGTATCCCCTTCTACCACTTGACCCTTCCTCCCTTGTTTTAATAACAAACCCATGGGCTTATTCCTACATGTGTCATGCACAGATTTGTAGTGGGCTCCTGTCCCACCAACGTCTCCATACAGTTTATCAGCATTTTTGTGCTTTCAGGGTGTTGGCGTGCAGTAGGTACTGAGGAGGCTGCTTCTGAACAATGTGTTTCTGTAGAACAAGTGACACAAGACAGGAATCCAAATCCAGACCTATCTATCCTGAAGACTCTTACTTCAGATACAGGTGCCCTGGGAGAGAAAGACGTTTTGTACCTGGCTGAGCACCAAGGAGTGCATCCTGGGCTGAAACCGTCCTCTTCTGGGGCTTGTGGGAAAATGTTCACTTCTCACCTACAACAGCACCAGAAGCAGCCCAGTGGAGAGAAACACCTCAGAAGGGAAGAGAACGGGGCCTTGCTTGTGACGAGCTGCAAAGTCTTTTTACCCAACAATATGTTCGCATGTGGAGAGGTTGAGAAGGCTTTCCTAGGCAGCTTGGGCTTTCCCCAGCACCAGCCCTCCCACGATGGACAGCATCCACGTAGAAGCAGGCAGAGCAGGGAGGTCTCTCACCCTGGGCAAGGGCATTATGAGTGCAGCGAATGTGGCAAAGCCTTCAGTAAGAAGTATAAATTCACTGAGCACCTGAGAGTTCACACTGGAGAAAAACCTTATGGGTGCAGCGACTGCGGGAAGTTCTTCAGACTCAGGGGGGGTCTTTCTCATCATCGGAGAGTTCACACAGGAGAAAAGCCTTTTGATTGCAGTAAATGTGGGAAAGTCTTCATCTACAAATGTAAACTTGTTCAGCACCAAAGAGTCCACACTGGAGAAAGACCCTATGAGTGTAATGAATGTGGGAAAGCCTATGCCCGCAAGGATTCACTTGTCCAGCACCAAAAGGTCCACACTGGAGAGAAACCTCATAAATGCAGTGAATGTGGGAAGCTCTTCCTTTACAGAAATAAACTTCTTGTGCATCAGAGGATCCATACTGGAGAAAAGCCTTTTAAGTGCACTGAATGTGGGAAGTCCTTCAGTTATAAAACCAGTCTTATTATCCACCAGAGAACCCACACTGGAGAAAGGCCTCATATGTGCAGTGAGTGTGGGAAAGCCTATGTCAACAAAAAAAGTCTTATTGTACACCAGAGAATTCACAATGGAGAAAAAGTTTATGGGTGTAAGAAATGTGGGAACTTCTTTATAAGCAGCTTTGCCCTCAATAAACACCAGAATATTCACACTGCACAAAGGCGTTACGAGTGCAGCGAATGTGGGAAAGCTTTCAAGAGGAAAATCAGACTTGCTGAGCACCAGAGAATCCACACTGGAGAAAGACCCTATGAGTGTAATGAATGTGGGAAAGCCTTCAAGCTAAAGAATACACTTGTTAGCCACCGAAATGTCCACACTAGAGCAAAGCCTTTTCAGTGCAGTGAATGTGGGAAGCCCTACAGTAACAAAACAAGTCTTGTTGTCCACCAGAGAATCCACACTGGAGTAAAGCCTTTTCAGTGCAATGAATGTGGGAAGCCTTACAGTTACAGAACAAGTCTTATTGTCCACCAGAGAATCCACACTGGAGAAAGGCCTTATGAGTGTAGTTCTTTGTATGTAGCTCCAAGCTCATAAAAAAGAGGAAAGTTCACACTGGAGAAATGCTTTCTGGACTTATGCGTTCCTTCACTTGAGTTAATATCTAGCACCACAATTCCTGTGTTGTAGAGTAGGTGAATGTTTAACTTATGTGGGGTCAAACTTTTTAAAGTGATAGTATCCTTTTACAGTCTCGCCAGAAACACCAGGACCCAAGTTCCCATTCTTTCCATTCTTACCAACACTTGGTACGTGCAGGCTTTCTAATTTTTGTGACATCATAGGTGTATAGTGGTATCAAGTGATTTTAATTTGCATTTCTCTAATGACATGATGCTGAGTGGTCTTCCATGTGTTAATTTCCAGCCATATATTGTTATTGAAATTTCTGTTCATTTGATTTGTTGTTCTAATTACTGAGTTTTGACATTTCTTCATGAATTATTGATTAAGGTCCTCTAATGGAAATACTTAGCAATACATTCTTCCAGAATTGGTCTTGTCTTTTCAATCACTTTTCAGAGAAAAAGTTCTTAATTTTAGTGTAGTCTAATTTGTCCATTTATTCTTATACTTTTTCCCTTGTTTCCTCCTGTAACTTTTATGGTTTAGGGTTTTTATTGATGTAAATGAATCATTTTCAATTAATTGTGGAAGTTATTTTTTAAAATATAGATACCCAATCTGCTGCAGTGATACTGATTTAAAAGATTATACCTTTTCCCCTGAATTGTTTAGTATCTTCATCGAAGGTCAGTCATTTATGTATATGTTTATTTCTGGAATTTCTATTCTGTTGCATTTATCTACTTTATTTATGCCAGTATTTTCATGTATTAACTAATTTGTTTTTATAGTATGTCTTGAAATCAAGGTTGTATACTCCTTTGACTTTCTTTTTTTTTCAGTCATTATAGCCTTTCTTGGTTCTTTGCCTTTCCATATGAAGTTTAGAATCCACTTTTCAGCTTATACAGCACAAAAAATCCTACTAGGAGTTTCACTGGGATTGCATTTAGTCTTCAATTTATTTTTATTTTTATTTTTATTTTTTGGCTGTTCTGCGCAGCTTATGGGATCTTAGTTCCCTGATCAGCAACTGAACCCGGGCCAGGGCAGTGAAAGCGCCGAGTCCTAACCACTGGACCTCCAGGGAATTCTCCTAATCTTCAGTTTAGAAAGAAATACTGAGTGTCCCAATCCATAAACATGATATATCTTCTTTTATGTAGATCTTATTTAATTTTGGATGGAAATGTTTTTAGATTTCTTTTTATAGGTCTTGCATATGTATTTTCTACATCTGATAATATTGTGAATGGGAATTAAAAAATTTTTTTTTCTTTGTGAAATGTTCAGTGCTAGTACACTAAGAGAGATATCAAACTACGGATAGAAGCAAGCCTTCTTAATCCTACAACATCTACAAAGAGCTATTAGAAATACTATACCTTGGAACCATTATTAAACTATTGCCATTAGAATAAAAGGAGGACAGCTGCTCATTGTTCTCTTATTCAGTATCATCCTGGAGTTCCAATTTCATTCAATACGAAAAAAAAAAAACCCCGGCAAAATAATGAATATGTAGCAATTGGAAACGAAGAAAGAAACCACCTAAAATATGTCCTCAGTTTTCATCTTCACTATGAATCCAAATGTGGACACTCATTTTGGTGCCTCAGCCCATCGTAAACTCATAATTTTTTCATCACCCATTCGCTGACCTTCTTACTTCCTTAGGACCCATCACCTTCTATTACACTATGCAACTTAATATCATAGAAGAACTGCTTATTTTATTTTTCTATCAAATACAGAGTAAGTTCCAGTAGGAAAACATGTATTTACATGTTGTGCATTGATACATTCTGTATTCCTAGAAACATGTCTGAAACACATATGGTACTTTTTTTTTTTGGCCTCACTGCGCGGTATGTGGGGTCTTAGTTCCCGGACCAGGGATCAAATCCTTGCCCCCTGAAATGGAAGCACAGAGTCTTAACCACTAGAACGCCAGGCAAGTCCCCCATGTGGTACCTACTGACATCTTAAAATACGGAACAAAATGATAATGCACATTTAACATTCATTTGCACAACTGTGGGTATACTTTCTAACTCTCCTCACCCTGCCTTTTCCTTCAGTTTTACTACCATGAATGCTCTGAGTTATAGGAAGAAATTATGTTTTGTGAAAAGCCTTTAAATATACTAGAGAATCCCCAGTAGGCATTTTAGTGGTTTCCTTCTCTCACTTATTAGATGTCAAGTTTTGGGGGTTTTTTCCTCACATTCCAGTGGGATTTTGATTATTTCAAAAACCAGTTTTTCACCATCAATTTCTGCCACTCCTCATGGATATCTATCTCATTAAGCACTTTTATTTATTTATTTTTTTAGTTTATTTATTTATTTCTTTTTGGCTGCGTTGGGTCTTCATTGCTGTGGGCGGGTTTTCTCTATTTGCAGCCAGTGGGGGCTACTCTTCGTTGTGGTGTGCGGGCTTCTCTTTGGGATGGCTTCTCTTGTTGTGGAGCAAGGGCTCTAGGTGCGCGGACTTCAGTAGTTGTGGTGCATGGGCTTAGTTGCTCCACGGCATGTGGGATCTTCCCAGACCAGGGCTCGAACACATGTCCCCTGCATTGGCAGGCGGATTCTTAACCACTGTGCCACCAGGGAAGCCCAGGTACTTTTAATAGCTCTGGGTAGTTACACAGTCTCAAATGTTTTTCAGAGTGTTTCTCCTCTCCGTATGCAGACACTGTCAGTGCACTTACAGGTGATGTGGTAATCACTTCCAAGGAGCAGATGACATCGTGGGGTTCTAAACCTTTATCTCAGGCTTACGTGTCCCCATTGCACACTCAGATGCTGCCATGGCAGTCCTTGTTATGGGAGCAAATACACATTTGGTAAGTATCTCTTCAGGTATCTGATTCTTAGAAAACATTTATGTCAGGAAACCGGAAATTAACTATTCTTAAAATAAATTTCACTTCCTGAGGTCAGGACAATAAAAAAGGAACCACCTTAAATAGGTTATATATATAGATATAGACAGACATAAGAACAAAGCCATAAAAACAGGAAAGGCATTTGCTGAGGAAACCAGAGGCATGTTGCCCCTCATCAACGTGCATCAGGAGTGCCTGACACTTCCCCTCTCTCCTCAGTTGCATTGTTTTGAAACTTGTTTCACTGGCTTCTCTCTAAACACACTGACCATAAACAGGGTTCACTGTAGAGGCTTCAAGATAAGGTAGTGAGTAATAATATGAAGAAGATGAGCTCCTACTCTGAGTAGACGCCTAGTGTCTGTGTGGTATCTGCTGATGAGGGGCATGTTGTGTCATGGAGACTTTAATGATGTGTCTGTAAATTTTTATCCTTGGCAGAAGGCTGTTCATTGCATCTTAAGTACTTGGATGTTCTCTTTATCACAGTAATCAACACCCTCTACCCTCCTAGGGCCTTGGCTTCCATTCCTCACCTATAAAAATGGATCCATTCTTCTGTCATCTGTATGTCTATCATCCACCTATATGTCTATCATCTATATATCTATCTCTGTCATCTTTGCCTTATTGTGATTTCATCTCAATGACATGTCCCATTTATAAGATAATTTTCTTAAACAGAAAATAAAAATTTGGACCAGACATCCTCTTAGAAGAATGGAATCACCCTGCACTCAGTGAGAACAGGGCATTTAATTTAGACCCTTCCTGTGTCTCTGCAGAACCTCTATGATCAGGGGAAGTTATCAATCATTACTACCTGTGACTCACTGGAGGTCATTAAGAGTGGACTGATCCACAACCTCAGCAATGTCATGGTTGTTAGACTCTCAGATTTACGCACACTCCCAAATTCTCACGGGAAATTCTCCTGGCATATGTTTTTATTTGTCTTCATCTTGTGATTCTTTTTTTTTTTTTTTTTTTTTTTTTAATCAACTCCCTACCACTGTGGTTCTGTTGTCATTCCTGAGTTTGTGGCACATGGTTAGTACTTTTTTTTTTTTTTTTAATTTTTTTTTATAGCTACTTTATTTATTTATTTATTTTTGGCTGTATTGGGTCTTCAGTTCGTGCGAGGGCTTTCTCTAGTTGCGGCAAGCGGGGGCCACTCTTCATCGCGGTGCGCGGGCCTTTCACTATCGCTGCCCCTCCCGTTGCGGGGCACAGGCTCCAGATGCGCAGGCTCAGTAGTTGTGGCTCACGGGCCCAGCTGCTCCGTGGCATGTGGGATCTTCCCAGACCAGGGCTCGAACCCGTGTCCCCTGCATTAGCAGGCAGATTCTCAACCACTGCGCCACCAGGGAAGCCCCATCTTGTGATTCTTATCAAGATTTCTGGTTCTTTCCTTTGTCCCTTATTTTGCTTCATTTTCTAGTTTTGTAACCTATTTTCATCACACTGGTGATATTTTTTACTTCAACCTTAAATAGAATTATAAAAATAATGTTTACTATGAATATTTTGAATGAACCCACTGGTGTATAAAGTTAAACTGAATAATGACATTGATACACTACACTCCTCCTCCCTTACAAAGTCCGCATCCCAGAGAAGGAACACTTCACAATTGGTGAGGATCTCTCCAGACAGAAATGACAACTTCATACAAATATTCGATAAGATCTTGGAGAACACCCCCTAACCACTGGACCACCAGGGAATTCCCTCCCTTGGATTTTTTAATTGAAATATTTATTGTGAAAATCAGTGATTCACATGCAAGGGTAAGAATGCAGAGAGGGAGTTCCCTGGTGGTCTAATGGTTAGGATTTGGCGCTTTCACTGCCGTGACCCAGGTTCAATCCCGGGTTGGGGAACTGAGATCCTGTACACGTTGTGGCACAGAAAGGAGAGGACAAAGGAAAGGAAAGGGAAGCAAAGGGAAAGGGAAGGTAAGGAATCAGGTTTACAGCTGTTGTCCAGGGGTTCCATTCTCAGCAGAGGAGTCAGGTAATGCCCTTCAGTCAGCCCTACATCTCCTCTTCCCTGTACTACAAAAAGTGAAATCTTTTTGGCAAGGCTGAAAGGGCCTTAAATATTGTATGGGAGACCCTTTCTATGTTCCAGAAATGGTTTAGGAAATCTGGAAGGAACTCGAATTAAGAAACTAGACACTCACAGGTCTGTACAATTAATGGGCACCATTCTAACTGCTATATATAAGTTTGCCTCCAGCAGGTTAATATTTCCCACAAATGTTCCCCTGCAACTCTTCTGTCCTGGAGATTGGGTCCTACTGAAATACTGGAAAACTAAGCATCCAGAAGACCAGTCCATATTTGCTGGGCCAGACCTTATAAGGAATGACACAGGGAACAGAAACCACGCTGTTGAAGAAAACCATGACCAATATCATCCAAATCCTGGCTGATTCCAGATCCCCGATACTGACTTCACTGAATGGGCAGTGAACCCCAACAGATCTTAAGTTGCTTTCAGAAGGAAGTTACGAGAAAGAAATTAAGGTGAGGGACTTCCCTGGTGGTCCAGTGGTTAAGAATCTGCCTTCCAATGCAAGGGACGTGGGTTCGATCCCTGGTCGGGGAACTAAGATCCCACATGCCATGGGCCAACTAAGCCCGTGCACTCTAGAGCCCGTTTGCCATAACTAGAGAGCCCGTGTGCTGCAACTGCTGAGCCCACGCACCACAATGAAAGATCCCGCGTGCTGCAACTAAGACCCGACACAGCCAAATAAATAAAATAAATAAACTATTTTTTAAAAAAGAAATTAAGGTGAATGGTACCAAAGCTCTTGTTCAGTCAATAGGATTGTCTGCTGGCTTTATAGTACTGTTAACCTAACTGCATGCCTGACATTTATGACTGAGGAACTCTAATCTTTGTGGGGATATCTATGCTCCTAGTGGGATGGCTACAGTGGTGACTTTGGCAAAGTAAAATTCTTCAGAAGGTAATGCTCCAAGGCCAAGCAACAAATAATTAGCTCACTAGATCACCAAAATGAGTGTCCTTTTCTTTTGCTATATTTCCTCTGTGATTTTATCCTTCCAGGTTTGGAAGAATAATTAGGATTTCTCAAACATTGGGAAAAACAGGCAATCTTTCTAGATGTTGGCTATGTCATCTAAATCCTTTTTCTGTACGTAATCATGCTGACCCCTTGGTTGTGCCTGTCATCAGTTTTTTGGCCATCCTGAACTTCACTATGATTATGATTAAAAAAAAAAAAACAAACTTCAGATGTACTATGGGAAAAAGTTGACTCGTTAGCCAAAGTAGTCCTAGATAATCGTATAGCTCTAGATTATATACTAGCTGAACAGGGTGAAGTTTGTGTTATTGCTAATACCTCTTGTCATGTATACATTAATGCCTCAGCTGAAGTGGAAACTCATATAGACAAAATCAGGCAACAGACTACTGGCTACAGCAAATATCCCAGAAGTACTGGGTCCAAACGGGTTTCCAGGACTATTTTCCTGGATCCAATCTCTTAGGAAATATGTGCTCATGGATCCCATCAGGAATAAGGTGTATATTAGAGGGATTACTTAACTAGGTGGTGTTGTTTTATGCTTGCTAGGATTTATATTCCTTCTTGTCAAAACTCTATACTTGCTGTTTGTTTCATATGTTTAAACCCAAAACCCCAACCCATATGAACATAAAGGCCCAGAACCAAAGCCTTGGCCTCATCTAGGGAATCATGAGTATTTGCAATCAAATAAGAAACAGTTTCATTCCTCCCTCAAACCCATATCAGGCCCATGCCTCTCTTCTGCAGGAAGTAGCCAGAGTGGTCATTGCCCCTCTTCACTTAAGACTGAGGAATGATCAAAAGACGGGGGGTGGGGGTGGTGTGATGAATTGGGTGATTGGGATTGACATGTATACACTGATGTGTATAAAACTGATGACTAATAAGAACCTGTTGTATAAAAAAATAATATTCAAAAAAAAAAAAAAAGATGGGGGATTGAAACTGTGCCCTATAGGGTTAAAAAACCCATCCTGAAACCGTGCCCCATAGGGTTAACAGAAATTGGTGACTAACAGAAATTCTTGAACTTGTCTGACAGAACAGAAGATAACAGAGCAGCTAGTTCACCTTGGCTTGTAACACAACAAAAGTGGCTGAAAATAGATGAAACCAATGTGGCCAATCCGAGTATGCACAGAATAGACTCGGTTGTTTGATACGTGACCTTCAACTTTACGACCCCAAATTCCCCCAAACGTTTCATACCAACTCCTCCTGAATTTGCACGTGTCCCTGAAAGCATGTAGCTCCATTGTGCCTGCACAGAACGATGATTATTTCACCTTTTCCTGCCTCCAATCACCTTCCCTATACCACTGACCACACTACACTCTTCACCCATAAATGGCCCAAGTTCCCCATCTCCCAAAAGGTGTATTTGGTATTTTTTCTCCAGTCTCCTCACTTGGCTGCCTTGTACAAATAAAAATAAGCCCTTTCTCTGCTGCAAACCTCCACATCTCAGTATTTGGCTTGCTGCACATTGGGCAAACGAACCTGGTTTGGTAACATGTTTTTCTTCACATAAAATTTGTTTCTATAAATGCAAAATAAACGAGACTTAATTTTCTCTGAATGAGAATGAATGTTAACTTTTTACAACTAGAGAAATTTAGAAACATACTAGACTTTGGCTAACAATACATGCCCCTCCCCCCCTTTGCAAAACATATAGGAACACCACCAAAAGCACTTACGCATAGCAGCAGCTATCATTCTCAAACTCAGCATCTGGGAACCCATCTTCCCTGTCTTACTGCTCATCACATGCTTGTAGCAAGAAGTCTTTAGAGTGAAACCTGTGAGGTTCAGTGTGCTTACTAGGGGTAAGTGAGAGATGTTTTCATAGAGGGCTGGTAACAGGAGGAGAAAGGAAAATCTCCAGCAGCCCTGAAGCAGGTGGACAAGTGTGGTGATAGCCTCTGGTTCCCTTAACAAATGTCTTTCCTTTCCTGTTTTTGTCTGTTTGTCTGCTATCTGTCTCTAAATTTTTTTATCTTTCAACATCAGAAAGCCTTATTATTTTAAAAAATGCTTATTTATTTATTTTTGGCTGCATCAGGTCTTTGTTGTTGCGCACAGGCTTTCTCTAGTTGCGGCGAGCAGGGGCTACTCTTTGTTGCAGTGCACAGGATTCTCATTGCGGTGGCTTCTCTTGTTGCCAAGCATGGGCTTAGTTGCTCCATGTTATGTGGGATCTACTCATTGTGGTGGCTTCTCTTGTTGCAGAGCACGGGCTCTAGGCACGTGGACTCAGTAGTTGTGGCTTGAGGGCTCTAGAGTGCAGGCTCAGTAGTTGTGGCACACGGGCTTAGTTGCTCAACGGCACGTGGGATCTTCCCAGACCAGGGATTAAACCCATGTCCCCTGCATTGACAGGTGGATTCTCGACCACTGTGCCACCAAGGGAAGTCCCGCCTAATTATTTTAAGAAAATAATCTTCATAGATTTCCTGAAATACATTCCTTAAGAGAATGTGAAACCTATCTGGAGGAAAAAAAAAAAAAGCTACTAACCCAATTGTTGTTTGCTGTGAGAACAGTGGCTGCAGGTGTGGAAAAGGGGGATTCTGAACCCTGGGTAAAGGTTTTGAAATGCCATAATCTCATCTTTTTGGTGGAAGGTGATTAATCACTTCATCTGTAATTGCAGTAATAGTGTCTGCAAAGGGATTTGAGATCATTTCTGGAAAACATTTGTGAGTTATGCAACCACTGAAAGCTATTAAAAGTGATTAATAAAGATATCTAACAGGAGAGCAGAACAGATAGGGAAGAAATTACTTTGGAAATAAACAAAAATCCTAATGGAAAAGGAGCAGAAGACACTGAAATCTAATAGTTGAGAGAAGAAAGAAAAAAACTGAGCACATCCTATCCATCTTTCTTAGTCAATTCAGCGTTTGAATCCAAAATATGACTTCTTTCCATTCCTGAGAACCCTTGAAGGTATTGAAACTGATTGGGTGAGACGGGAATGAGCAGTGTTGGAAAAAATAGCAAACAATGTTACAAATGAACAGGAACTTCCGGTTTTCATGTTTGTTCAGTGCTTCAACATATATTCATTGTGTACCTTGTCAGGCACATTCCTAGATATATATGAGTGCACAGAACATAATAAGTAAAAAAATGCTTCCTCATGGAAATTGCATTCTGGTTAAGGGAAACACACAACAAGCAATGTGCTAAGTTGTTAAATTACGTAGTATCTTAGACAGTAATAATAGGTCTTAGGGAAAGAGCAAAGAAGAACCACACAGAGGTGAAGAAAAGTATAGGGAGTAGGGAAGCATTGCAATAGTAAATTGGGTCTCCATAGTAGGAGTCAGGTGTAGATGAAATTTGAGGAAATAATTAAGGTGGTTAGTGATAAAGTCTTTATTTATTCCTTCACAAACGTTATATATTTATTTTCTTGCTGTATTTCACTAGAGAGAAACACCAATGTAACACTGAATAAAAGTGCATAGAGGAGTTCACAATGTGCGGGGAAGTATTTTATAAGGCACAAAGAGGTATGACATTTGCAATCGCACTTTTGTAGAAGCATTTTATAAGATAAAAGAAGATCCTTCTGTATTAGTTTGATCTCCCTCTCCTCTCCATCTCTCTCTCCTCACACATACACCAATTAAAAAAACAAAAACAAAAACAGAACAAAACAAAAAAAAAAAACACTGGAAAAAGTATTTTGAACTGAATAGAAAAAAACAACAGAAGAAAATTTGTGAGAGGTTTCTTTTTTGTTGCATTCATTCATTATTTTTTTATGTTTATATTAGGTTCACGTGTATAACACTGATTATTTTTGTGCATTATGAAATGATCACCTCAATAAGACCAGTTACTATGTTTGAGCACTGGTTACAATATTATTGACTATATTTCCTATGTGCAAATTACATCCTCATGACATTCATTTTATATCTGGAAGTTTCTACCTTGTAAGTTGCTTCACCTATTTTGTCCACTCCCTCAGCCCCCTCCCCTCTGGTAACCACGAGTTTGTTCTCTGTATCTATGAGTCTGTTTCTGTTTTGTTTGTTCATTTGTTTTGTTTTTTAGATCCAACATAGAGGTAAAATCATACAGTATTTCTTTCTCTGACTTATTTCACTTAACATAACACCCTCCAGGTCCATCCATGTTGTCACAAATGGCACGATTTCTTATTTTTTATGGCTGAGTGATATTCCATTGTGTGTGTTATACATATACACACACACACACACATACATACCACATCTTTATCCATTCATCTATTGATAAACTTAGGTTCCGTCCATATCTTGGCTATTGTAAACAATGCTGCAATGAACATAGGGGTACATATGTCTTTTCAAATTAGTGTTTTTGTTTTCTTCAAATACTCTGAAGTGTAACTGTTCAACCATTGATAGTTCTATTTTTAGTTTTTTGAGGAACCTCCATACTGTTTTCCACAGTGGCTGGGCCAATTTACATCCCCACCAACAGTGTTTGAGGGTTCCCTTTTCTCCACATTCTGGTCAACACTTGTTTCCTTTTTTAAAAATTTATTTTATTTATTTATTTTTGGCTGCGTTGGGTCTTTATTGTTGCATGTGGGCTTTCTCTAGTTGTGGTGAGCGGGGGCTACTCTTTGTTGCCATGTGTGGGCTTCTCATTGCAGTGGCTTCTCTTGTTGTGGAGCGTGGGCTCTAGGCACATGGGCTTCAGTAGTTGTGGCTCACAGGCTCTAGAGCACAGGCTCAGTAGTTGTGGCACATGGGCTTACTTGCTCCACAGCATGTGGGATCTTCCCAAACCAGGGCTTGAACCCGTGTCCCCTGCATTGGCAGGCAGATTCTTAACCACTGCACCACTAGGAAGTCCTGTTTTTTCTTTTTGATAAGCCATTCTGACATGCGTGAGGTGGTATCTCATTGTGGTTTTGATTTGCATTTCTATCATGATTAATGAAGTTGAGCACCTTTTCATGTGCCTGTTGGCCATCTGTATGTCTTCTTTGGAAAAATGTCTATTCTGCTCCTTAGCCGTTAAAAAAAAAATTTTTTTTTTTAATATAGAGTTGTATGAGTTCTGTATATATTTTGGATTATCAACCCCTTATTGGATATATCATTTGCAAATATCTTCCCCCATTCAGTAGGCTGCCTTTTCATTTTGTTGGTGGTTTCCTTTGCTGTGCAAAAGCTATTTAGTTTAATGTGATCCCACTTATTTATTTTTGCTTCTGTTGCCATTGCCTGAGGAGACACATCCAAAAAAATATTGCTAAGACTGATGTCAAAGAGGTTACTGCCTATGTTTTCTTCTAAAGAGTTTTATGGTTTTGGGGTCTTAAATTTAAGTCCTTAATCCATTTTGAGTTTATTTTTGTATATGGTGTAAGTGGTCTAGTTTTATTCTTTTTTTAAAAATAAATTTATTTATTTATTTATTTATTTTTGGCTGCATTGGGTCTTCATTGCTGCACACGGGCTGTCTTTAGTTGCGTCAAGTGGGGGCTACTCTTCATTGCGGTGCGCAGGCTTCTCATTGTGGTGGCTTCTCTTGTTGCGGAGCACAGGCTCTAGGCACACAGGCTTCAGTAGTTGTGGCACGCGGGCTCAGCAGTTGTGGCTCGTAGGCTCTAGAGCACAGACTCTGTAGTTGTGGTGCACGGGCTTAGTTGCTCCACGGCATGTGGGATCTTCCCAGACCAGGGCTCGAACTTGTGTCCCCTGCATTGGCAGGCAGATTCTTAACCACTGTGCCACCAGGGAAGCCCCCTAGTTTTATTCTTTCACGTGTAGCTACCTAGTTTTCCCAACACCATTTATTGAGGCAACTGTCCTTTCCCAATTGTATACTCTTGCCTCCTTTGTCATAGATAAATTGACCATATGACTGTGGGTTTACTTCTGGACTTTTTACTCTGTTCCATTGATCTATGTGTCTATGTGACAGGACCATACTGTTTTGATTATGATAGCTTTGTAGTATGGTTTCAAGTCTGGGTGCATGATACCTCCAGCTTTGCTCTTCTGTCTCAAGACTGCTTTGGCTATTTGGGGTCTTTTGTAGTTCCATACAAATTTTAGAAATATTTGTTTTAGTTCTGGTGAAAAATGTCATTGGTATTTTGATAGAGATTGCATTGAGTCTGTAGATTGCTTTGGGTAGTATGTATATTTTCATGATATTGATTATTCCAATCCATGAGCATGGTATATCTTCCCATTTGTTTGTATCATCTTCAATTTCTTTCCTCAGTGTCTTATAGATTTTAAACTACAAGTCTTTCACCTCCTTGGTTAAATTTATTACTAGATATTTTATTCTTTTTGATGCAACTGTAAATGGGATTATTTTCTTCATTTCTATGACAGTTCATTATTAGTGCACAGAAATACAACAGATTTCTGTATACTAATTTTGTATTCTGCAATTTTAGTCAATTCACTTAGCTCTAACAGTTCTTTGGTGGAGTTTTTTGGGTTTCTATATATACAGTGTCATGCCATCTGCAAATAGTGAGTTTTACTTCTTCCTTCTGTAAACCGAAATTTCAGAAACAGAGACCTGATTGAAATAAAAAGGCATTTATTTGGGGTTTATTAAGAATGTAGTCCAGGAGGGAATTCCCTGGCAGTCCAGTATTTAGGACTCTGCCCTTTCACTGCCAAGGGTGCGGGTTCAATCCCTGGTCAGGGAACCAAGATCCCGCAAGCCGCCCCTTGCCCCAAAAAAAGTATTTAGTCCAGGATACACAGAGTCAAGGAGCATGTGAATTGTATTCTACTATACTACAAAATGGAGAAAGCTTAAAATGGAAGGCAAAAACTGCAAGGCCATAGTGAGTTACATAGTTGTCTGTCAGGAATTATAATTGGAGCAAGCAAGAAATAAGGGTGCTTGTTAAGCAAGGATTGGTTGGGGTCCAAAATGGTTGCAGAGTTACAAGGGGAAACTTTAGACCAAAAGGGTGCAGCTGCTGGGTGTTCTAAATATGGCTGATGGTGTCCTTGGGTTTGGTACAGTTCAAAGAAAGTTCAAATTCTCAGTGACGCAGGGATGTGTTTGAGATCTGATCCTCAACGGCTGCTCAACTCCATTTTGTATGCCTGAGTATGATTACACCATTACAATTTCAATTTGTCATTCCTCAAGGTAAAGATTTTATGACAGAGGAATAATTCCAATATTAGGATTATCAGGATTACAGAAAACATGAGGAAGGGGTAAAAAGGCTTATTGACCCTCACTGTGACAAAGTCAAGTGTATAGGTACCTCAGTTAACAAAAAGAAAAACAGTTTGAAACTATCAACAAAGTTGGGGTTACAGGCCTGGTCTCGACTCTTGCGATGAGCTGTCTACTCAGATGTCATCTGCTTCTGACCCAGGGAAGTTTTTCTTGTTTTGACGGAGGTCATCAATGGGTTGGGAGGTCCATTCAGGATTGGTAGCCTTTCAAAAATGAGAAACGTGACTCCATGAGTGAACACCAAAGGTTTTGCTGCACATGGCTTAGTGAACAACCTGTTAATACCTGATTAACAACCTCTTTCCACTGAGGTTGCAAAGCATCTCCAGGGAGGTGTCTTTTCCAATAAATATAGTCACCTGGTTGTAAATTGTTTTCTTTAATGGCTTTGTCTCCTGGGAACTCACTTTTTTTTTTTTTTTTAAAAAGGTTACTCACTTTTAAAAGATTCTAGTACTAGTAAGCATGAAGCTTTAATGTTTTTAGTTAATTCTTGGCAATATGTTAAGAGGTCTCCTTTAACCACATTGGGCTCATGTAGTGCATTACATATTTTCATTGTTCTTCCCGTAATTATTTCAAAGGAAGAAAGTCAGTGCTTACCAAAGGGGGTAGACCTTAGGCTGAGCAATACCAGGGGCAGGGGTTCCGGCTATGGTAGATTAAAAGATTCAACTAGTTTAGCCAATTAAGTCTTTTTAAAATTATTATTATTGAAGTATACTTGATGTACAATGTTGTGTTAATTTCTGCTGAACAACAAAGTAATTCAGTTATACATATATATATATTCTTTTTCACATTGTTTTCCATTATGGTTTATCACAGGATGTAGTTCCCTGTGCTACACAGTAGGACCTTGTTGTTTATCCATTCTATTCAATATATATTGTATAATAGTTTGCATCTGCTAATCCCAAACCCCCAATCCATCCCTCCCTAACCCCTTCTCCCCCTTGGCAACCACAAGTCTCTTCTCTATGTCTGTGAGTCTGTTTCTGTTTTTATACATAAGTTCATTTGTGTCATATTTTAGATTCCACATAAAAGTGATATCATATGGTATTTGTCTTTCTCTTTCTGACTTACTTCACTTAGTATGATAATCTCTAGTTCCATCCATGTTGCTGCAAATGGCATTATTTCATTCTTTTTGATGGCTGACTAGTATTCCATTGTCTATATGTACATCTTCTTTATCCATTCTTCTGTCGATGGACATTTAGGTTGTTTCCATGTCTTGTTAGCCAATTGAGCCTTAATGGTTCTATATGTAAGTTCCACTAGCCTGGAGGACTGTGAATGATAGAGGCAGTGGAAATACTGGGGGGGAAATAAAAGGCCAAGTTTTACAGATTGACTGAATAACTTGCCCTGTAAAATGAGTTCCTTGATTACTATGAAGCTCAGATGAAATACTCCATGTAGAAATTATTTTTTCCAAAAGAATTTTGCCTACCAAAAGTGCGATAACCCTGCAACATGGAAATGTTTCAATCCAGTGAGAAAACATGCATACTAGTACAACTACATATTTATATCCCTGAGATGGTGGCAGTTGGATAAATTCCATTAACCATACCTCAAAGGGTCCTGAAGGCAAAGGAAAACAATCTTTAGAGAAATGGATGGGTTTACCTGGATTACATTTTGGACAAAGGTTACACTTCAAATATACTTCAGTGGCTATTTTGTGGGATGGTTTTCAGTAGCATTGTTTTGCACATATCATTTTATCTGGGCCCCCATGTATGTTCAATAATATGTTCCTGGAGGCTATGAGTCAAAACTGGAGTACTGTTAGACCCCTACCATAAATTATGATCTTCCCAAAATTTACATCCCCGGTATAAGATTTGTCTCATTCCTCTGGAGAAACATTGTTTTAGGTTTCTGCCAGTAAATCTCGTAAGCTAACATAAGGTTAGGTAATAATTAAAGCTTTTTTGAAGTGGGTCAGAGAGCAGCAGTCATTGCTACAGTATCGGCTAAATTATTTCCTTTCCTTTGAACCAAGCCTTGAATAACCTGAGATATTTATAATGGCCAGAAGTTTTAGTATTTTAATAGCTTCCAGAAGGTCCAATATATATTGGCTATTCTTAATAGTTTGTCCTGTGGAAGTTAAAACAAACAAACAAAACCCTTTGCTTCCATATAATACCAAAATCATGGGTAACATCAAAAGCATATTGACTGGGACTTCCCTGGTGGCGCAGTTGTTAAGAATCCGCCTGCCAGTGCAGGGGATGTGGGTTCAAGCCCTTGTCCAGTAAGATCCCACATGCCGTGGAGCAACTAAGCCCGTGAGCCACAACTACTGAGCCCACGTGCCACAACTACTGAAGCCTGTGCGCCTAGAGCCCACGCTCCACAAGAAGAGAAGCCACCGCAATGAGAAGCCCGCGCACCGCAACGAAGAGTAGCCCCCACTTGTCACAACTAGAGAAAAAGCCCCCGCGCAGCAACGAAGACCCAACGCAGACATAAATAAATAAATAAAATTAAAAAAAAAAAGGGGGGACATGGTGGCTGATACCTCTTGTTTGAAAAAAAAAAGCATACTGGCTATCAGTATAAATATTAACAGTTTGATCTTTTGCTATAATGCAGGCTCAAGTAGTTAGAGGCTGTCTTTTTGAGAAGCCTGCATGCCTGAAGAGCAAAGAAGTTAGTTATCCACATATTGGAGTAAAGTGAAGTCATTTGGGAAAGTAACATCTGCAAGGTATGATTTTAAGGTCTGAGAAAAGTAAATAGGACTCTCCGTATATCCCTGGGGCAATACTGTCCAAGTGTACTGTTGGTCATTCCAAGTAAAGGCAAACAAGGATTGGCTGTCTGGATCCACTGGCATAACAAAGAAAGCACCACATAAATCAGCCATGTGAAAACCTTGCTGTCTGTGGTAACTGCAAAAAGGCATATGGGAATTAAGGACTACTGGATGGCGGGATATGACTATATTATTGATGGCTCTTTAATACTGAACAAAATGCCTCTTCCATTAGGTTTTCTAACTGAGAGGAAGGAGGTATTGCAAGGACTCGTGCAAAGAATCACTAGACCTTGTTTAATATAGTCTTTTATGATATGTTGAATTCCTTTTATAGGTTCCTGTTTGAGGAGATATTACTTGATGTTGGGGAGGGGTTAAGATGAGTCTACATCTATTTTGATTGGGGTGCTGCATGAATTTTCCCTCTATCCATAGAGATTTGGGACCGTAGTGTTTGTACAAGTTCATCCTTTCTTGGGGTTATGATTGATATGAGAAAAATGATGGCAGCTTCACATTCAGGGCCTTAATTTGTGTCATTAGGACCTTGTTGATTGGAATGTTCTTCCAGATTTAAAACATTTCCCCCTTTTGTGAGAAGGAAACATGTGCATTATGGGCCTCTAAGAAGTCTCTTCTGAGGATGTGTACAGGAGTGGAAGGAAGAAGGAGAAAGGAATGTGTGTCTGTGACAGGCCAAGTTGGAATGGAGTGGGTTGAGATTTAAAAACAGTCATTGGGTGCTTAGAAACTCTCACCATTGAAATTGTTTTAGTACTCCACAGAAGAGAATGTTTCAAAGTGGTGGGACTGAGAACAGAAAGAGTGGTACCCCGTAAGAATTAAAGCTCTATCTGTTCTCAAACAATGGTGAATTCAATTTCTCCAGAGTGTTAGTGAGAAGAAAGGGAGAAACCCCAGGTATTTCCTTGGAGCAGCCCTAGGCGAGACAGAAAGGAAGTTGCATAGGACCTTTGTTTGGAGAAGGGCTAGCAGGATTTTGTTTTCTCTCTGAGTGACTTTCAGAATTTATAGCAAGCTCTTTTTAAAATTCCCAGGCTTTTTTTGCAATAATAGCAAAGGTACCTTTGAAGGTCTTCTGTGTTGGAGGGTCTTTCATTGTAAGATTGGAGGCGTGTTGGCCTTTTTTGGCCAGTCAATTGCTGAAGCTGTAAACTCATTATTTGAGTAGCCTTCTTCTTAGCTATTTTTGTATGGTCTTGGACAGCTGCTGTGCCATACTGCATAAATCATGGGCATCCATGGCTGCCCAATTTCACTGATGCCTTTTAACTAAAGTGGCAAGTTCTTAATCTAAACCATTCATGAGTTGGTATTAACATCTTCCATTCCTGAATACTGTTTGAAAGTTTTTTGAAATCTTTCAAAGAATTCAAGTACAGATTCCTTAGGTTTTGAGTACACAGTTGGATATGTTTCAATCAGTAATATTTGGGGAAACTTCTGGAATAACCAGTAAAGGGTTTTGGCTAAGTCTTTGGCCCTATCTTGATCTTCAGCTGTTTTCTTTTGGAAGTCTTCTATAGGTTTCTTCCAATCCGCCTTATTAAGCCATTCTTTTGCTCTGCCTTCCCCTACCAGCATGTGTATAAGTTGATAAGGATCAGAATAGCCTGGTTCATAGGTTTGTATAACAAGATTAAGTTGTTTGGCAAAGGAAATGAGGTCCAAAAATGATCACAGAATTCTTTAGCTATAGCCCTAAGTTCACGTTTACTCCATGGGACAAAGACAATAAAGGGTTCAGGTGGACTTCGTTTTAATAGGGGCTGCCAGGACAGGGGGGTTGAGTGAGGTTTAGGCTCAGGAGTGTTAACTGATGGAGGAGGAGGAGGAGGGTATCTGGTGGAGAAAGAGAAGAGAGGGGGTAAGTTAAATAAAAACGGAGTTTGGAAAGAGGTGGGTAAAGGAATGGAGGAGAAGGTGCAGAATTGGGAGGGGAATAGGAGTGGGGTAAAGAATTTCATGATTTCTTAAGTTTAGAAACAGTCTGAGTCAATTTTTAATTACAGCTTGGAGGGAAGCAATTTCCCCAGTATTATGTTTAGAGGCCTCTAAATATCAATTAAAACATGTTTTCTGGGACCTCCCTCGTGGCACAGTGGTTAAGAATCTGCCTGCCAATGCAGGGGACATGGGTTTGATCCCTGGTCCGGGAAGACCCCATATGCCACGGAGCAAGTAAGCCCATGTGCCACAACTACTGAGCCAGCGTGCTGCAACTACTGAAGCCCACTCTCTGCAACAAGAGAAGCCACCGCAATGAGAAGCCCGTGCACCGCAACGAAGAGTAGTCCCCGCTCATCACAACTAGAGGAAGCCTGTGCTCAGCAATGAAGACCCAATGCAGCTATAAATAATAAATATTTAAAAATATGCTTTCCATTAATTTTTCTCTGTTTCTGGTATTTTTTTCTAGGCATGCATGAAGATTGACAAATTTGGGAATTTCAAAAGCTCCCCATTTTGGCCAGGGCAATTTTAAATCATACCAGGTTAAATGGACCCATTTAGATAGGTCGTTACAGGATGAGGGCCCATAGGTGTTAAACACAAAGCTGACAGGGTTTTGTTTTGTTTTGAATGAGAACTTGGCATTATTCTGAGTACTCATCAAAATCAAAAGAAACCTGAAACCCGAATCTCCTACCAAGTGGCACAGATTAAAACAAAACAAAATAAAACAAACAAACAAAAAACTCCACTCCCAAAAGGGAGGACTAAAGTCAACACTGAGAGACACCCAATTTTATTTATGATCTAAGCCCTGACCAAATGAGAGTTTTGGGTTCAGGAGAACTCTCTGCAGTCTTTATGTGAGTGAAAAGATGGCTAAACGCAATGGGTCCATGTAGGTACTGAATGCCAACACCAAGTCTGAAGAAGTGCTGGAGGTCACACTGGGTAATGCCAACTACACCAAGCAATGTTAACCTAAATTTCAGAAATGGAGACCTTATTGAAATAAAGAGGCATTTATTTGTGGTTTATTAGACTACAGCCTGGGAGACACAGGTTCAAGAAGCACCTGAACTATGTTCCTCTGGATTACAAAATGGAGGAAGCTTATACAGGCAAAAAACTGCAAGGGCACAGTTAGTTACATATGTTGTTTGTAAGGAATTATTTAGAGATGGCAAGAAGAGTGCTTGCTAAACAAGCATTGGTTGGGGTCTGAAATTCTTGCACTGACAAAGGGGAACCTTGAGACCATAAGGTTACACCCGGCAGATGTTGTTCTAAATATAGCTGTAGGTGTCCTGGGGTTTGGTACTTCACAGAAAGTTCAAGTTCTCAGTGGTACACGGATGTGTCTGAGACCAGAACCTCAATAGTCTTCCCAATCCGTTTTGTACACCTGAACTATAATTACTCCATTATGATTCCAATGTTTCCTCACTTTGCAATTTGGATGCCTTTTATTTTTCTTGCCTAGCTGCTGTGGCTAGGACTTCTATGAATGGTGGTGGGGGTACATCCTTCAAGGACTGAGGTTTAAGCCACTGGGGCCATGTACCTATTTCTCCTATCCAAGAGCCTCAGAACTGTTCCCTAGTTTCCCCACACTGGTAGAAAGGTGTCCCCACCCTGTCCCATACTCTCACATCTCAATGTACTCATGGTATCCATTACAGGAGTGCAAAATCACATTGTTTTAAATGGAGTTCACATGATGTAGCCTTGAAATAAGGGGAGATCAGAACATGTTATCTTTGTCATTTGCAAAGGGCAGGGTGACTTTGAGACAGATGTGTGCCTCTGTGAGCCTGGCGCTGCCTTCCAGCAGGGCAGGGATTTCAACACTCACACAGCTTGTGATTATCTATGTGCTGAGATTCTCCTATTTGGGGATCCAAAAGTGAAAAGGAGGGTAGAATCCCACACCTGATTTAAACCAAATTGAAAACAAATTCATTTGTCCTTAGCAGTGTTCCTTCTCAGATACAGACTTTTCCCATTTTGCACTCTCTCTGTGGCTTTTGGATTAAGAGACCTGACCCACGTCAAGCATTTGTTCAATCGCTATGGAAGGCAGTCCCCATTGATTAATATTGTGTTATTGCTACATTAAATGAAAAGCTACTGTCTGTGCTGCCTACATAAATACTGCCCATTGTCATGCACAACCCATTGACAACATGCAGAAGTAGTCATTTTTTTGTGGAAGTGGGTCTAGTGGTGAAGGGTTGTGCTCAGAGCAGAGGACAGAAGTCAGGAAGACATGTATACCAAAGTCAAATCCTTCAAGGACTTTGGGGAAACCCCTTCTTACACTTGTTTAAGATCTATACACTTTTGGTCTCTTTTCCATGTATCAATATTCACTGAGCACCTAGCACAATGCCTGGCCCATACTAGGTGTTCAATAAATATCTACTGAATGAATGAATGAATGAATGCCCTCATCCAAGCAAGGTGAATATATATTATTATATTTTATGGGTACTTAGAAATTATATAATGCTCTTTAAATCTTTGTAAAGGCTAACAGGCTGAGTCTTTTATTTGTGGGTATGAAGTGGCAAATTTGGGAGAGAGAAAATAGCAACATGTTTAGGCTGTTTTCAATGGGTGCAGCCTCTATGTATAATGAACCCCCTCCCCGTGATTCATGATGAATGATCAAACTTACCCTTGTAATTTAGCCCTGTGAGAAAGACAGCCATTGCCCAGACATCAATGCACATAACTGTACCGCCACCGCCCTCTAACTTATTCATTCTAAATGTCTGGACACAACAAGGGGAGAAGCATTCAGAAACAGTGATCAACACAATGACATATTTCGTCTCGGGTAGGTTCACCCCAGATCTTCTCTTTCCCACAAACCTAATACAACAAGCAACTTCTTAGAAAATATTTGGACATAAAGGTAAAAGTCCAACAAATTTTTTTGTTCAAAAGCGTTGAGAATGAAGCTATAATAAAAATTTTGTGGCCACAATACTAAAACAGACAGCAACACACGTTGTGCTCTATTTGTAACCATGGAGATCAGCTCCAGCCCAGATGGGGCTGATGTAGGCACTGCATCCCCGCCTCAGGTGATCTTGTGGTATGGGGTACTCCCCCTCTTCAGTTCTGTGCAATCCAATTAACAAATACTGACCTGACTCCGGCCAATCATGGCTGGATTGCCCACAAAGCCAGGTAAGCATTTGCTGGGGTGGAAGCAGGGACAGGGGAATGGGGCATTCAAGAAAGAATCAGGAAGGGAATTCCCTGGTGGTCCAGTGGTTAAGACTCCCCACTTCCACTGCAGGGGGCACGGGCTTGATCCCTGGTGGGGGAACTAAGATCCCACAAGCCATGTGGCATGACGTGGCTAAAAAAAAAAAAAAATCTGGGGCTTCCCTGGTGGTGCAGTAGTTAAGAATCCGCCTGCCAATGCAGGGGACACGGGTTCGAGCCCTGGTCCGGGAAGATCCCACATGCCGTGGAGCAAGTAAGCCCGTGCACCACAACTACTGAGCCTGTGCTCTAAAGCCTGCGAGCCACAACTACTGAGCCCACGTGCTACAGCTACTGAAGCCCACATGCCTAGAGCCCGTGCTCGGCAACAAGAGAAGCCACTGCAATGAGAAGCCTGCGCACCGCGATGAAGAGTAACCCCCGCTCGCCGCAACTAGAGAAAGCCCGTGTGCAGCAACGAAGACCCAACACAGCCAAAAAAAATAAAATAAAATAAATAAATTTATAAAAAAAAAAATCTGGAAATCTGTACCCATCATTTTATTTATGGAGTGCTTGCTATTGCCAGGCACTGCCCCTATCACTGGATAAACAGCAATCTTTCTCTCCCTCATGGAAATTACATTTTTGCATTAATTAAAAATTTATTTTCCAACTGAATATTGTTTTTATTTTGAATTATTTGGGAGGGTACCACAATCATTTTAGTACTGTAGCCATAAAATTTTTATTATAGCTTCATTCCCAGCATGAAGTAACGACTTTTACCTTTTTGTTTGTTAAATATTTATTTATTTTTATTTTACTTGGCCGTGTCAGGTCTTAGTTGCAGCACGTGGGATCTTCGTTACAGCGTGCAGGATCTTTAGTTGCTGCGTGTGGGATCTTTAGCTGCGGCATGCTAACTCTTAGTTGCTGCATGTGGGATCTAGTTCCCTGACCAGGGATCGAACCCGGGCCTCCTGCATTGGGAGCACGGAGCCTTAGCCACTGGACCACCAGGGAAATCCCTAAAGACTTTTACCTTTATGTCCAAATATCTTCTAAGAAGTTGCTTGTGGTATTAGGTTGAGTTTTTAAGTAGGAATGATCACTGCTCTAAGGGTGAGAGAGGTCTCACATAAATCCAAGAAGTTTGGCTTTAGGCGAAAGATGCAAAGTCAATAGCAGGAGTAATTAACAGCAGTACTATCGGGAGTTAGGTGTCACCAGGCTGAGTCTGAGGTATTGCAGGCATCTCTAAGTGGAGGTGTTAAGTGGGCATGTGAAATACACCTGGAGTTCAGGTAAGGAGGGGGTTAATGTAAAGATACCCATAAGCAGGAGATTGGCACGTGGACTATGTCAGACTTAAGAGGTACACCCCACAGGTTATGTGGCAATGCCATTAAGGCTGAAGGGAGGGTATTCTGCATGGACTGGCTCACTTGCCTGGACCCCTGGAGAGGGGTGGTGGCTGTCATCATCACTAAGACAGGTTAGGAAGTACAGCGACCATGAGACAGAGTGTGTGTGTGTGCATGAGTGTGTGTGGGGGGGGTGGGGGGGGGAGGCTGTCATCATCACTAAGACAGGTTAGGAAGTACAGTGACCATGAGAGAGAGAGAGAGAGAGGTGTGTGTGTGTGTGTGTGCACGTGCGTGTGTGTGTGGTGTGGGAGCTGGCTTCAGATGAAGATCCAGGAGTGACACGAAATTCCAAGGAGGTGAATAAGAGATTTATTGAGAGGCAAGGCAATAAATGGAATCAGATGATACTGAGATAAGACCTGGTGCTGTTTTCCTCTCTACAGGCTCAGAGTTTTGTGATAACTCCTGGTGAAGCCTATAGAGTGTCAGACTGGATGACAGATTAGCTAAAGAGTAAATAAGGTCAATTTCTACCAAACATACAAAGAAGAACTTATACCAATCCATCTCAAAGTCTTCCAAAAGACTGAAGAGGATGGAACACCCCCAAAGTCATTCTATGAAGCCATCACCACCCTGATACAAAAACCAGACAAAAACACCACCAAAAAAGAAAATTACAGGCCAATATCGTTGATGAATATAGATGCAAAAATTCTCCACAAAATATTAGCAAACCGAATCCAACAACACATAAAAAAGATCATACAGCAGTATCAAGTTGGATTCATCCCAGGGTCACAAGGATGGTTCAACATATGTAAATCAATCAATGTAATACACCACATCAACAAAATAAAAGACAAAAACCATGTGACCATCTCAATAGATGCAGAAAAAGCATTTGATAAAATTCAACATCCATTCATGATAAAAACTCTCACCAAAGTGGGTATAAAGGGAACATATCTCAACATAATAAAAGCTATTTATGGGATTTCCCTGGTGGCACAGTGTTTAAGAATCTGCCTGCCAATGCAGGGGACACGGGTTCAAGCCCTGGTCCAGGAAGATCCCACATGCCGTGGAGCAAGTAAGCCTGTATGCCACAACTACTGAGCCTGTGCTCTAGAGCCCGCGAGCCACAACTACTGAGCCCGCGTGCCACAACTACTGAAGTCCATGTGCCTAGAGCCCATGCTCTGCAACAAGAGAAGCCACCAGAATGAGAAGCCCACGCACCGCAACAAAGAGTAACCCCCACTCACTGCAACTAGAGAAAGCCCGTGCACAGCAACAAAGACCCAACGCAGCCAAAAAAAAAGCTATTTATGACAAACCCACAGCCAACATAATACTCAATGGTGAAAAGCTGAAAGCCTTCCTGCTAAAATCTGGAACAAGACAAGGATGCCCACCCTCACCACTTCTATTCAACATAGTATTAGAAGTCCTAGCCAGAGCAATCAAACAAGAAAAAGAAATAAAAAGTACCCAAATTGAAAGGAAAGATGTAAAATTCTCCTTATATGCAGATGACATGATACTATATATTGAAAACCCTAAAGACTCCACACAAAAACTACTAGAACTGATAAATAAATTCAGCAAGGTATCAGGATACAAGATTAACACACAGAAATCAGTTGCACTTCTTTACACTAACAATGAAATATCAGAAAGGGAAAGTAAGAAAACAATCCCTTTTAAAACTGCATTAAAAAAGTTAAAATACTTAGAAATAAACCTGATCAAGGAGGTGAAAGACTTATATGCTGAGAGCTATAAAACACTGATAAAAGAAACTGAAGATGATTCAAAGAAATGGAAAGCTATCCCATGCTCTTGGGTTAGAAGAATTAATAGTGTTAAAATGGCCATACTACCCAAAGCGATCTACAGATTCAATGAAATCTCCATCAAATTACCCATGACATTTTTCACAGAACTAGAACAAAAAAATTCTAAAATTTATATGGACCCATAAAAGACCCATATTGCCAAAGCAATCCTGAGGAAAAAGAACAAAGCTGGAGGCATAACCCTCCCACACCACAGACAATACTACAAAGTTATAGTCATCAAAACAGCATGGTACTGGCATAAAAACAGACACATGGATCAATGGAACAGAAGAGAGAGCCCAGAAATAAACCCACACACCTATGGTCAATTAATTTTCAACAAAGGAGGCAAGAATATACAATGGAAAAAAGACAGTCTCTTCAGGAAGTGGTGGTGGGAAAGCTGGACAGCCACATGTAAATCAATGAAGTTAGAACACTCCCTCATACCATACACAAAAATAAACTCAAAATGGCTTGAAGACTTAAACATGAGACATGATACCATAAAACTCTTAGAAGAGAACATATGCAAAACATTCTCTGACATAAACCATAGCAATGTTTTCTTAGGTCAGTCTTCCAAGGCAAAAGAAATAAAAGTAAAAATAAACAAATGGGACCTAATCAAACTTATAAGCTCTTGCACAGCAAAGGAAACCATGAACAAAACAAAAAGACAACCTACGGACTGGGAGAAAATATTTGCAAACAATGTGATTGACAAGGGCTTAATTTCCAAAATATATAAACAGCTCATACAACTCAATAACAAGAACAAAAAACAAATAACCCAACAAAAAAATGGACAGAGACCTAAATAGACTTTTCTCCAAAGAACATACAGATGGCCAATAGGCACATAAAAAGATGCTCAGCATTGCTAATTAGTAGAGAAATGCAAATCAGAACGATAATGTGGTATCACCTCACACTGGTCAGAATGGCCATCATGAAAAAGTCAACAAATAAATGCTGGGGAGGGTGTAGTGAAAAGAAAACCCTCCTATGCTGTTGGTGGGTATGTAAGTTGGTAAAGCCACTATGGAGAACAGTATGGAGGTTCCTTAAAAAACAAAAATAGAGTTACCATATGATCCAGCAATCCCACTCCTGGGCATACATTGGGAGAAAACGCTAATTCAAAAAGATACATGCACCCCTATGTTCACAGCAGCGCTATTTACAATAGCCAAGACATGGAAACTACATAAATGTCCAACAGCTGGAAGGATAAAGATGTGGTGTGTGTATACACACACATACACACACACACACACACACACACACACACACACACACACACAAATGGAATACTACTCAGCCATAAAAAAGAATGAATTAATGCTATTTGCAGCTACATGGATGGACCTAGAGGTTATCATACTAAGCAAAGTAAGTCAGAAAGAGAAAGACAAATACCATATGATATCCCTTATACATGGAATCTAAAATATGATACAAATGAACTTATTACAAAACAGAAACTGGGGCTTCCCCGGTGGCACCGTGGTTAAGAAGCCGCCTGCCAATGCAGGGGACACGGGTTCGAGCCCTGGTCTGGGAAGATCCCACATGCCACGGAGCAAGTAAGCCCGTGCGCCACAACTACTGAGCCTGTGCTCTAGAGCCCTCGAACAACAACTACTGAGCACGCGCGCCACAGCTACCGAAGCCTGCGCGCCTAGAGCCCATACTCCGCAACAAGAGAAGCCACCGCAATGAGAAGCCTGCACACCCCAACAAAGAGTAACCCCCGCTCGCCACAACTAGAGAAAGCCCGTGCACAGCAACGAAAACCCAATGCAGCCAAAAATAAATGGTAATAAATGAAATATTAAAAAATCTTAAAAAACAAAACAAAACAGAAGCAGACGTGAAGGTTGGTGAGTTGGTGCAGAGTTCGTCTCAGCACACGTGGCCACGCTGGGATGGATTCCTCCTCATCTTCCTCCGCAGCGGGTTTGGGCTCGGTTGACTGGCAGCTGCAGCATTTCATGGAGGTAGAGTCTCAGAAGCAGCGCTTCCAGCAGCTGGTGCACCAGATGACGAAACTTCGTTGGGTAAAGTGCATGGACAAGCCTGGGCCAAAGTTGGACAGTCCAGCTGAGGCCTGTTTTGTGAACTGCATTGGGCACTTCATTGATACAAGCCAATTCAACTTGAATCAACTGGAAGAGACCCAGAAATCCAAGCCAGTCTTCTCAGAAAGCCATTCTGACTGACCTCAGCATTACCACTTTGGAAAAGGAAGATAGTTCAAGAAATGAAGAGCAGTTGATGGGATGGTTGAAGAAAAGGCTATAGGGGGATCCGCTCCCACCTTTGTCACTCTTGGGACATCCTGTCATCTGAGAATGAACAAAGACCAATTTTTGTGTGTGGGGGGTTTGAGGGTCAAATGTGTTTGGGGTTGTGTTTTTTAATGCTAATCTTGGGAAAACAATTGACAGATGAATGGAAAACTCTACTAGATGTATATTACTGTATATGGGACAAAGCTTTTCTCATAGTCCCATTAACTGCTCCCTACAATTTTAATAGTGGAACTGCTCTATAATTTGATAGTGGGACCACATAGGTAATAATCTGTTATTTCTGTGGATTCATTTCAGATTTCTAGAGAGATCGACATACATCTTTGTGTCTCTCAGAAAGGGCAGCAGCGGGGGAAAGAGTAATTTGGTACTTGACTGTAGGCCTCCTTATCTAGTGTTTGACTATCAGTGCTGGAAAAAAAGATGTATGGAATATTCATACAGTACATTTCACCTTTCCAGATTATCTCTCTCCCTTATACTGTGATTCACTTAAATATCTATATAAAGTACAGTCTTGAGCTAGTACAGGTAGCCTGAGAGTCTAGAGGCCTTTGGTTAAAGGAACATAATTCTCATACTAAACTGCCACAAGGAAGAAGTTAACTTACCCTGTATATCAGGGTCCAAAAAAATTTAAAGATGTGCCTAAATGACAAAATAAGTTATAAAGATTTAGGCCACTCAAAAACTAACAGCAGTTTCAGGTAGAGGTGCATGCCTAATGTAAATCGGCATAGTTTCTGTTTAGTGCGTTCTTTTAATCACTGAAATAAAAGATTCTACAAGAAAAAAAAAAAAAAACAGAAACAGAAACAGACTCACAGATATAGAAAACAAACTTACGGTTACCAAAAGGGAAAGGGAGTGGAGGGAGGGATAAATTAGGAGCTTAGGATTAACAGATACAAACTACTATATACAGATAAACAACAAGGTCCTACTGTAGAGCACAGGGAACTATATTCAATATCTTGTAATAAACCATAATGGAAGAGACAAGAGTAAATGAGGTCAGCTGGGAGTCTCTTGGGCTGTGGTGGGAGAGGTGGGGTTGGGCTTTGGATGAGAGGAGGCAGATAGAAAAAAGGTGTGGCTGGTGTAGAGTAGGCACATGCAATACTGGAGAGGACGTAGGGCATGTGACTTCCACACAAGGTCAAAACCTGTGTTCCTGTTTTATCGGGTTGGCCAAAAAGTTCGTTCAGGGTTTCCCGTAAGATGCTACCGAAAAACCCCAACCAACTTTTTTGGCCAACCCAGTATTTTGTAACTCTTGCAGTTTTAGGTTTTTCTGTATATGTCTATGATCCATAGTTATTTAATTTTTATAAGTTCTCTTTGCATACCCAATTGCATACCCAACTGCTACCGCACACTGATCTAACAAATCATTCTTTCTATACCAAATTGCTTTTGTTCCTTCACTGAAAAACAACTGATCAGTTGTGTGTATGTTTATTTCTAGACCTCCTATTCCCTTACATTTATCTATTTGTATTTACGTTAGCACTTTCTTGTTTCCAGGTTGTTTTGACTATTCTTGGTCCTTTGCACTTGCATTTTCATTGTAGAAGCCACTTCGCAATTTCTATTAAAAAAAAAAAAAAAGAGGGGCATCCCTGGTGGCGCAGTGGTTTAGAGTCTGCCTGCCAATGCAGGGGACACGGGTTCGAGCCCTGGTCTGGGAGGATCCCACATGCCGCGGAGCGGCTGGGCCCGTGAGCCACAACTGCTGAGCCTGCGCGTCTGGAGTCTGTGCTCCGCAGCAAGAGAGGCCGCGATGGTGAGAGGCCTGCGCACCGCGATGAAGAGTGGCCCCCGCTTGCCACAACTAGGGAAAGCCCTCGCACGAAACGAAGACCCAACACAGCCAAAAATAAAATAAATTAATTAATTAAAAAAAAAAAAAAAAGAGCTTACCGAGATTTTGACTTGGATTTCACTTAACACACAGATCAATTTAGAAGGAAATATTGAGTGTTACAATCCGTAAATGTGAGATATCTCTCCTTTTACTTGGATCTTAATTTTTTTTTCTCTAATTTTTAAAATTCTGTTTACCCATCTTGCATGTATTTTTTACATCTGATGGTATGCTCAATTTTAATTGTATTGATTATATTTTCTTATATTTTTGTATTTTTCCTACTCTGGCCTTTGGGTACTTATTCCTAGTGAGGCTATCCCTCTCAGAGCTAGCTAATTCTTACAGGTAACAAATCCTTCCCCTGTAAGCATGCTTGTTATACACAAACTGACCAATCTGGAGCCCGCACCCCCAACTATAACCTTATCAAATTCACACACCAAACCAATAATCCTCCCTGCCCTATACCATACCTAGCTCTGGTATAGGTACCTAGCTCTGGTACCTATACCAGAGCTAGGTACGGGACAACGAGGGTCCACCCTCCCAAAACGGAGCCTGCTGAAAAATTTCAAACTGTCTGTCTTAGTCTTATAGGTCTGCTATAACAAAACACCATAGACTGGGTGATTTATGAAGAAAAGACATTCATTTATCCCAATTCTGGTGACTGGAAGTCCTCCGATGCCATAAAGGTGCCTCATGATTGGGTGAATGTCCTCTTCTGGGTGGCAACTAGGGATGACCCCTGTAGCCCAGAGTCTGCCAGAATTTTTCAAGGCTGTGAGCCATGCTCTTCTTGACCTTCCTGAGCAGAAGGTGGAGGCCCAGCATATGCGGCCCAGTATGACATGCTGTGCTTCCTGTTTCTAGGGAACCGTGTAATGTCCTTCTTCATAATAACTTCCATGTCTGCATGTCTCACAGTGCATGATTAAAACAAGTCCCTGGTACATTTCAACACAGACATTTGGGGAGGGGAGGGGGGATCTGAAGTTCTCAACTGTTTATTGCTATTGCAAATAGGATGGTTTCTTTTATATGGATCTTGAATTCTTCAAGCTTCAGATACTCAGTCGTTCTAGCAGGTTTTTTTGGTTAATGTTATGTTTTGTTTTTTATTGAAGTATAGCTGATGTACAATGTTATATAAATTACAGGAGTACAATATAGTGATTCACAATTTTTAAAGGTTGTACTCCATTTATAGTTATAGAATATTGGCTATATTCCCTGTGTTGTACAATATATCCTTGTAGCTTATTTTGTACATCACAGTTTGTACCTCTGATTCCCCTACCCTTATATGGCCCCTCCCCACTTCCCTTTCCTCACAGGTAACCACTAGTTTGTTCTCTGTATCTGTGAGTCAGCTTCTTTTTTGTTATATTCACTAGTCTGTTGTATTTTTAAGATTCCACATATAAGTGATACCATAGAGTATTTGTCTTTCTCTATCTGATTTATTTCACTTGGCATAATACCCTCCAAGTCCATCCATGTTGTTGCAAATGGCAAAATTTCATTCTTTTTTATGGCTGAGTAGTATTCCATTGTATATGTTTATTCTGGGTTATGCTTTGTTTGGAGATCCCATAGAGTTTTCTCCATAGATCAGTTTTATTTTTTCCTTAACAATGTGAGTAATTTTACTTTTTATTGCCTCATTATTGTGACTATAACCTCCATCTCAATACTGAATAGAAGTCTAGTTTTATTAAAATTTCCAGTATAATATTGAACCAAAGTCTTGCTTAATTTGGCTTTGTCTTATTTTTCTACTTTCTTAAGGGACAACATGCCATTAAGTTGAAGCCATTCTTTTCGCATATGTGTTTGGTCCATAAATTTAAAAATTACAAATAAAAATATAGGTATTTAGTCCATCAAAAAAAAGCTTCACAGTGAAATCTAAACTGGTATTTGAACAATATTCAGGTATCACAGCCAAGTCAAGTTGATATATAAAATTAATCAACACAAGTCCACCTCTTGTCAACTTGGCACCATACAAACTTAAACCATTCCTTATCTCCAAATAAAGACAACAACAAGGTCAGGACACAACTATCCTGTGTACAACCAAAAATACAATAACTCTTTCTTCAGAAAGGAGACAGACTCCCTGCGTAACATTCACTCTCCTCCTTGATACCCTATAACCAAATACTATGATATAAATTTAACAATATTTAAATACTGTGATGTGAAGTCAGCACATCTTCTGTTAAATGATAAGGGGGTGAAAGAAGGAAGAAAAAGGTATTGGCTGTACACACACATTCATGACAAAAATCAGGAAGAAATACTCACGACATTACTGACTACTATCCTCACTTCTGTTAATGGTCACATGAACTAACTAATATGTAGCTCTTCCACAATCCATTCCATGTTCCTTTTGTCCTCAGCAGCACCTCGAATGGTCATTTTTTATTCCCTGGTTGGGTGACCAAAGCATTCTTTCCTGAAGGGTCTGGGCCATGAGTTGTCTTGCCTGAAGTAGGTTGTGAATAGTTTTCCGTTGACTTTACCATAGATCATGACAAGACATCTTAAGGGATCTCTGCATTCCAGACACACACTTCCTTTGTGCAAGTAGCAGTGGGAAGTATAGTCCAATTTGCACCTGATAATCAGATTCAATCACCAGAGCCAGCACAGTAACTCTTACTTTGCCTGTTGATTCAGAAGCATGAGTAGCGCAAAGTGGCAGACTGGCAGTGTTACTCTCCAGGACAACGGAATCATTCTACTGCAGTAGTGAAAGCACTCTTCCCTTTGCAACTAAGACCTCTACACAATCAGTGCTTCATGAAGACAGGAAGCAAAAATTTCCCCTAGTGCCTCTCTATGGATAACTGTCAGTGGTGCCACTCACATATCTACCCCTTGATTCCTGGACACATCAATCCAGGCTATGGGACAAATAGTCCTATTTGTTGTTTGATGATTCAGAGCCTATACAGCTTCCTGGGGAATCTTTCCCTGGCCCTCCAAGTATTGCCACATAGCAATCTGCCCAGGCCACAGGAAACATGTGAGGATCATGTAGACACCAGGGACCTTTGAACCGAGATTGTGCTGTTTAGGAAGATCTCTGGGTGGCACTGATGACAAATGCCATGTAGGGGTCTGCCTGGCCCACCCTCTCTTCTGAGAACAGCCCTGCTAACTGGGCTGTGGGGACACCTGACCCCACCAGGCTGGACCAGTCAGCTTCCCTCCTGTGGAATCTGGAACAGGGACCTCAGACTGAGGCCCGAGGGTGCTGGGCACTGGGATGGGGGCTGGTGTTCAGAAGGACATTGTTTCTATCCCACCGATCACTGCTACAGACACAGGGAGACCAGGCAGGAGAAGGGACCAGAAAACTGCAGGACCTGTGGGGAGGAGGAAAGGTGACTCCTGTGACCTTCCTGATCAGCCCAGAAACAAGGCGGGTGGGGTCCCCCACAGGTGTGAGAGCTGAGCACTTACCCAGTGAGACCAGAAGCTCACAGGTCTCCAGCATCACCTCCTGGTACAGAGTCCTCTGGTCCAGGTCAAGTTGTCCCACTCCTCTTGGTCACAGCCACATTCTTAAAGGTCACCACCACCTGGAGAGTCAAACACAGGTAGTGGTGTTGGCCTTGTGCACTTGGATGGGATCAACCTTGTCACTCTGTTGCTGGTGAAGATGCAGAGAGACCCAGGCTTGAATCACCGAGGCCTCCGGATCGCCAAGTTCTGTGTTGGGCTCAAGGGGAAAGCAGATGCAACCTTGGGACATAATGCAATTGTGGCTGAGAGAAAAGTCTCCCATGAAGGAAGTCACTGGAGAAGACAAAGACAGTGTCACAGAGACACAGACAGTGCTGTTCCATGAGGACTGGGGAGAGATGGTAAGTGCTCTGGGAAAAATGATCATGATGATAATTCCAACAATGGTAACAGTAAAGTGACAGCAGCTAAGCCTCTCTGGTCCTCACAGTGCACCTGCCCCAAGTTGAGGCCTTTACACAATAAGAGCCCCTGCTCGGGAGCCAGACTTCCAGGGTTTGAATCAAGACTCTGGAATTAGACACTTCCTGCCAGTGCGACCACAGGGGAGGACATCCCATCATTTCTCTAAGCCTCGATTTCTGCATCAATACAACAATCAGTCCCACTTCACCACGCAGTTTGGAGAACTAAAGAGAAAATGTTTACATGGCAGATGCTGGACTGCCTGGCACAGTTACGTGTTCAATGTATTTTGTGACTCTTACTAATCCTCCCACAGCCCATGAGGTAAATGCCATCATCACCTCCGTGTCACAGCCAGAGGTCTGAGCCCCAGGCAGCTCTAGAAAATCAGCCACAACCTCAAATTTAAGGAGCAGAAGTGGGAATTGAACATCCAGTAAAAGCGGGAACAGAGTTGCCAGAAGATTGGCAGGTGGGGGCAGGGGTACCTTAGCCAGAATTATTATAAAACAGCCAGGAAAAGACTATCCTAAGAGGTGACACTGATGCACAGGAATGGTGGGGAGAGATAGCCCTGCAGAGATCTGGGAACGGGGCCCCAGACAAAGAGAAGTGCAAGTTGAAGCTGCAAACTGGGCAGGAGTTTTACAAGTTCAGGACTGCCTGGCCGTGTGCGGTGAGTGAGGGAAAAATGGAGGGAAAAAAGCTTGGGGGTAAGCAAGGGGCAGATCAAGTAGAGAGAGCCCTGTGGGCCATAGTTGGGAGAAAGACTGCATTTATTATAAGTGTGAGGCAAGCACCTGAGGGGGGAGAGCCATTCATTCACTGAACCATTTGTTGAGTACCTTTTGTAAGCCCAGGCTGTTGTTCTAGGTCCTGAGCGGCAACAGTGCTCATGCTCGGGGTCTGGGAAGAGATCCTAAACAAGCAACTAAATAAACGAGCAAGACAATGTCACAGGGACCCAAAGATTCCAAAGTCAAGAAAATAGCACGAGAACACAAGAGGTTACAGTCTGCTTTCGACAGGGCACCACGGAAAGCCTCTTTCAGGACAGCACACTGGAGTGAGTCTGAAATAAAGTGAGGAAGGAGCCAAGTGAATGGGCAGTTTAACAAATAAGACAAGGCCTGTCAGCAATCAGGACTATGATGAGGGTACTCAGGGCCACGGCTATGGAGTTACCCAGGACCTCTTGTGTTTTTGTGTCCAAAGGGACACCACACTCCTGCACATTATCGTCATTTACCATATGTAACTGAACCTCAAACAGGAAAACAGTTTCAGTGGGAAGCCAGTTCCACTGGCTGTAAACTGGAAGACAAATTCCTTGGCCTTCTGGGTGCCCTGCCTGTCCTGACACCTTTTCTGTCCTAGCAGAGCTGCAATCCCCAAGCTGCTGCAGGCTACTCCTGCCTCTTCCCCACCCCAGCCCTTATCTTTGTAGAGGTTACACAGCTGGGAAGCCCAAGGGTCAGATTCCAAGGAGGAGCCTCTAAGATCAACAAAGGCTCAGGAGGCACCTCCGTGGAAAGAGAGCCAGAGTGGCGCTCCCTGCACCGTGCTGGACTCGGGGGGATACACGTGCTTTTTCTAGTTCCCTCAAACCCAGTTGGAGGAACTTTAATATTCCTGTTTTGTGCCCGAGAAAACAGAAACCAAGGGCAACAGGGAAAGCTGCTCAAGGTCCTAGACTCGGGAAGGGGCGGGGCCGCAACACACAGAAAGGTCTCCGGACTGTGCGGCCTGCGCTCCTCCCTGCGGGTCCTTCCACGCCAGCGGTATGGGGTCAGGGGGATTCGAGAAGCCACATCTCTCCCTACCACACAGCGTCCCACTGACTGACAGAAATGGGAGCCTCCGCGTGAAGCCCCTAACCTGGATTCCCACCCGGAGCACAAGCGACCCCATCCCGAGGTTCCGACAAACAATGCCCTGGGGAGGACAAGGTGACGACTCACAGGACACCACCATCCTGCACAGCAGCGCGCCTCGGCCACGTGGGTGGGGTCCGAGCGGGCGTGGCCTGGAGCACCGTCCACTCACCTGCGCCGGGGTCACCAGCGCCGCCATCGCACCGCGGGGAGCGTAGGGCCACGTGAGGGCGCCGGAGACCGGCGAGTCCAGCGGGCTTAGCTGACCCTCTCCCAGGTCGTACAAAGGCGCAGGTGGGCCCTCCTGGCTGTCCTCCCCGCTCCGTCCCTAAGTCCCGGGAAGAGATCCTAGTGGGTGGGGACACACCAGCCTCACCACAAAGAAAAGCCCGCTCCTCCGGCGCAGGAAGTCCCGCCCCTGACAACGCGAGCCAGTAACGCCCCTTTTCTGTGACGCCATCAGTCCGGCCCTCACAGCCATCACTCAAAGCACAGCCTGCTGGGTAATGTAGTTCTTTTTTAAAAAATATTTTATTTATTCACTCATTCATTCATTCATTCATTCATTATGCGCTACGTCTTCGTTGGGGCCCGCGGGCTTCTCTGGTTGTGGCGCGCGTGGTAGCGTAGTTCTTGCTCTGCAGCCGGCCGGGAGAGGGTGTCTCTGTTCCTTCTAGGAGCCTGGGGCCCAGAGGCCTGGAGAGGAGCTGGCAAAGGAAATGCAGAGGCTCTAATGAAGGAGGCGAGGCATGGGATGTTCCTAAAGGGGACGATCCAGATTTCCCTGTTGTGTTTTTTGCGTCTTGTCATTTAAGATGCTCGGAACATAACAAGTGGACATACTGTATTGTAAATTTTTTAATGTTCCTATTCTGCTGCCTCAACATCCCCACAGACTGGCTGTGAGCACATCCCCACCACCCCGCCCCCACCCCACCCCGGGTGACTGGGTACACCAGAGTGATGAGGCTGTGGTCCCAACTCAAGTTCCCCTTCTTGTCCTCCCATGACTTAGTGACATTCCAACCCACCAATGAAATCCCCTCATGACTTTTGCCTGGGTACTCCGCCCTGATCCCCAGTAATGGTACTTACCTAGGGGGCCCCACTCTTCTCCTGCTTCGTTGAGAATGCTCCCCAGGTGCTCCTCCTATATGGTTCCTGTGTGGGGTGACATGCCAGTCTCTTCTAGGACCTGTGAATATAATAAATCCTTTATATGCCTCTAAGGGTACAATTTCCACAACTGTGTTGTAGTGCTCCATAAAGACCCCACAAGTGGGACTTACTTCTCTCTTCACCATATGGGGGAGTAACACATGATATGATATCACTCAGATACAAAGTACCTTCACTCATAGCCGCAAACTAATAAACATCTTGTTCCTTTTCAAATACATGTGGATGGAAGCTTTACAATCAGTTTTGTGAGTTTCAGTATGTTTGCTCAGAGTCAAGAGAGAAAGGGCTTCACACATGGCCATTACTGGGATGTTGGGGAGGAAGAGGTTGTGTGTCCCTGAAAAAGATGGACAGTAGTGAAATTTTTTCTATAAATTTTTAAATAAATTGATGAAGTTCATCAAAAGTAAGTTGGGAAAATATAGGGTAGATTTTTTTTTTAATGAGGGTGCTTTGACATAAATTGTAATTTTAAGCATATGTTATTATCCAAGTATCTTTATTTTGTCCCTTCTGTTTTTTGAAGATGTATTCCCGTTAAAGGGAGATATTGTTTTGTAGACTGCATTCAGCAAACAGGAACACAAAGGAAAACCTGAATGCACACACTGCAATGTCACTCAGTCACAAACTGCATGCTTTTTTTTTTTTTTTTTTTTCTGGCCGGGCTGCACGGATTTCGGGGATCTTAGTTCCCCGACTAGGGATTGAACCTGGGGCCATGGCAGTGAAAATGCCAAGTCCTAACTACTGGACCGCCAGGGAATTCCCAATAAACTGCACTGCTCTTCAACTTTATGTAGCTCAAAGCTTCAGAGATAATTTTGTAGGCTTCAGTATGTGTAATCAAGGAACAATTAAAAAAGAGTTAAGCCAATATCATGACAGGGGAAATGGATGGTATCTGTCAGGAGGCCAAGTAGGAAGTAGATGATGTGGCATTCTGCCTGTTTCCCACACAAAATAATTCTTTCCTGCATGAGTACATCTCAGTGTTTCTGTTGAAACCCCAGCAAGTCCAATTATTTTTTCCATATATTTCTAACTCAATTTCCTGAAATAGATACTGCTATGGTCTTAATGTTTGTTTCCCCCTCAATTCTTATGTTCAAAGCCTAATGCCTAATGTCATGATATTAGGACATAGGATCCTTGGTAGGTGGTTAGGTCAGAAGGGCTCTACCCTCATGAAAGGAACTAGTGCCCTTATAAAATAGGGCCCGGAAAGTTCACTGCTTTTACAATGTGAGGACATGGCAAGAAGAAGGAGGCTATCTATGAAACAGGAAGTGGGCTCTCACCGGACACTGAATCCATGGGAAACTTGAGTTTGGACTTCCAGCCTCCAGAGCTGCGAGAAATAAATGCCTGTTGATTATAAGCCACCCAGTATATGATGTTTTCTTACAGCAGTTCGAATGGACTAAAACAGATAAAATTAATTTTAAAATATGAGACTTATCTGGGACTTCCCTGGCAGTCAAGTGCTTAAGATTCAGCACTCCCAATGCGGGGGGCATGGGTTTGATCCCTGGTCGGGAAACTAAGATCCTGCTTGCTGCATGGCGCAGCCAAATAAATAAATAAATAATAAAATAAAATAAGATGGACTTCCCTGGTGGTCCAGTGGGTACTCCGTGCTCCCAATGCAGGGGGCCTGGGTTCGAACCCTGGTCGGGGAACTAGATCCCCCATGCCTGCCACAACTAAGAGTCCACAAGCCACAACTAAGAGCCCACATGCCACAACTAAAAAAGATCCCGCATGCCACAACTAAACATGCCACAACGAGGATCCCACGCACCGCAACTAAGACAGGGCGCAGCCTAAATAAATAAATAAATATATTTTTTAAATAATAAAATAAAATAAGAGACTTATCTGAAAAGAAGAGCCACTTACTAAATGTTTTTTCCTACTAGGAGAGTGGCTACCACGATCACAGTCTTAGCATGTGTACAACAGGTGCACCTTATCCCTGAGATAAACATTTCATTATGGTTTGAGCATGATGTTAGTGGTCCAAATAATTATCCTGAAAAATTGCTAAATAGAGTTGAGGGATCAAGCTCTTGCCTCCCTGATCTTTACAAACTGTATTTTGAGGTAATTGAACAGAACATTATGGAAAAAATCTTCTTCACAGAGGATTTCTAGCTAATAAATGCAGAAATAGCAGTAGAGGTAGGTGAAATGTTTCAACAGCTTATAAAATAATCAACGACCCAATTATCATCAGTGCATGCTGATACAATAGATAAAAGATGCATGGAAACTTGGTACCTGGAGAGAAACACTAATAACATTGGAACCCAAACACAAAAGAGAGACATCCAGACATCAGAACAGGCTTATGTGATACAGTCACAATTTCTTAGCATTGTGTGTGGAGTATTATGGCCAAAGGATGAATCTGAATTTCAAACTTGTTTGGATGGCAAGACTATTCACTGAAATTGGGAATGAATTTCTGTTGTTCATGATGAGTTCATGGTGTGTTTGAGACATTCAAGTGGACGCATTGGATTGAGGAGGTGGATGGGCATTCGGAACAGAATTAGGATCTGAGTTAGGGCTGGACACAGACACCAGCTGGCTGAGCAGCATGAAGGATGTTTTGAAAACAAGAAATATGAAAATATTTTTCTTCTTATTTAAGAATTTACTGTATATCTACACTAACTTTAGAGCAATGGGAAAGCGTAGAGAATCTAGATATATATAAACCCTAATAATGTCAATTTATTTCCAGTAAAGTTGCCAAAGGCATGTAAGGGGGAAAGGATAATATATTGAACAAATTTGCCAGAAAAATCATATGGTGGGGCTTATGTTAAAAATAAATTTAGGGACTTCCCTGGTGGCACAGTGGTTAAGAATCTGCCTGCCAATACAGGGGACGCGGGTTCGATCCCTGGTCCGGGAACATCCCACATGCTGCGGCGCAACTAAGCCCGTGAGCCACAACTACTGAGCCCGCGCGCCTAGAGCCCACGAGCCACAACTACTGAAGCCCGCAAGCCACAACTACTGAGCCCACATGCTGCAACTACTAAAGCCCATGTGCCCAGAGCCCGTGCTCCACAACAAGAGAAGCCACCGCAATGAGAAGCCCGTGCACCACAACGAAGAGTAGCCCCCGCTCCCTGCAACTAGAGAAAGCCCGCGCGCAGCAACGAAGACCCAGTGCAGCCAAAAACAATAAATAAATAAAATAAATAAATTAAAAAAAAAAAAAGAATGTTGCCTTCAGTAGTTCCCTGGTTGTCCAGTGGTTAGGACTCAGCCGTGGGCCTGTGTTCAATCCTTATGCGGGGAACTAAGATCATGCAAGCCGGGCAGTGGGGCCAAAAAAAGAAAAGAAAAGAATATTGCCTTCTCAGGTTTTAACTCTTCCTCTTTTTAATTTGTAATACTTAAAAAAAAATAGTAGTACTTATTGAATTTATTATTTATATATTAACTCTTTAAAAATTATAGGTAGCTCAATATCTTCTTAAAGCGTTTTTTTCTTGTTTCATTTTTAATTTTTTTAAAATAAAAGAAGCCTGTTATTATCATATAGTTTGTGCATATGCTGTGAAAATTTTTATATTTGCTTTGAGAACTCCTGCAAGGCATGCCAAATTAATAGTGTTGTGGAATGTGAAATAAAATGGAGTCACTGATGTCAAGGGGTTTTAACGTGGAGCTGGGAGGCTATTAATTAGTGGACATCCTGCACCTCCCCACCTGGTGAAACCGTGAACTTTTGATCTGAGCCAACCTGCAAATATTCCAAGGACTCTGCAATAACACTTGCAACTTGTCACACTAATGGACTATTACTTCCCTCTAGTGATAGCCTTAGTACACAATCCTGTTCAACCAAGACTAGCTTCTGCCTCCAATTCCAATTAAAATTCTGTAATACAAAACTCTCTTTGCATTTAAAATCCCCTGAATTTTACTCCCTAGCAGAATACCTTTTGGGTTGCTATTTGAATACGTGTCCCGAATTGCAATTCTGTGATCCCAAGTAAATGTGTTGTGCTTGATTACTGCCTCTCAGGTTTACTGAGGTGGACAGTATCAACGATAGACTAATGTTATCTAACTTTATGTAGTTATTATTTTAGCCAATAATGAAGCACACTGAGATATTTTGTTGCATATAATTCCCTTTTTCATTCCAAAATCTTATTGAATTGAGTTTTCTTACTTGAAAACTCTTCCAAGATTTTCATAAAGAAACAAAAACAACAAATAAGGACTGTGGCTTGTCTCAGTCTTTTCACAACTGGAATGCATTTTTTTCTAATCCTATATCAAGTTTTATGCTGAGAAATACGAGTTTAATCAGAATTTTATAAAGGTTATGGATACAGGCTTTGCTGGGTCTAATTTTATGTGTTTTTATTTAATTTTTTCTTTAATTTGAAATATAGTTGATTTACAAGGTTCCCTTAGTTTCAGGTGATGTAAATACATTTTTTTCCTGGCCGCGCCACACACCTTGGGGAATCTTAGTTCTCCAGTTCCCCAACTAGGGATCGAACCTGCCCCCCTGCAGTGGAAGCCCGGAGTCTTACCCAGTGTACCGCCAGGGAAATCCCTTGACGCGTTTTTAATTTGTCCTTCCCACACCGACTTGGCCCATTACTGCTCCAACTGGTTGGGGGTGGGCCTCGTCCGCACCGCACTCGTGGGCGTGAGGGGAACTACATTACCTAGAAGACTGTGCACGGACCGGCTTGTTCTCCGCACCAATGAAGGCCCCAAACAGAGGTTCTTCCGGGATTGTGAAATACGAGGGGGCGGAACTTCCGGTGTCTTTCTGTTGGCGGCGGTTTGGCGGCCTTTGCTGCGTCTGCAGGACCCAAAGCTCTAGATCACTGGGTGCAGCCCAGGTAACGGAAACCGGAAAAAGCTCGAGGGGACGCCGTCCACACTCCGCGGGAGTGAGCGGGATACGGAACCTGCTTCCGGAATTTTCGGGCCACGTTACCACCATTATCCCGCCACGCTCAACGGGTCCTATGGCAACCAGCACGCTACAGGACCCGCCCCAGGTGACTGTTGGGCCCCCCCCCCCCCCCCCCCAGATTCTGACCCAAATCCTCAAGCCTCCAATGAGGGTCTCCTGTTCAGGGCACTGCGGTTCAGGCCCCTGTCTCCAGAACTTTAGGTGTGCGTGTGTGGTGACCCTATTTCTGACAGGCCGTGTGGAGAGTGTTAAAGGCTGTGGGCTTGGCACGTGCAAATCCTTGAGGGTCACAAGAGCCGGGAACATTCTGGAAACCTGGGTTTGGAGTCCCTTCTGCAGAGACGTGGCATTATGGAGGAGTCAACAGTCTGGGCCTTCTGGGCCAACAGTCGGCATTCTGGAAGTCATGGAGGGTTGTGAATAAATCAGGAAGACACTCTGAGTTAGAGTTTTTAAGTATTTCAAAGGCTGCTCAGGGGAGAACAGACTGGGGAGGGGGAGCTGAGGGTGGAGGCGGGGAGGCCTGGGAGAGCCTAGTGCATTCCACTCCAGAGAGTAAGGTGGTTTCTGGACCAGAGTGGTGCCTATGGAAGTTGTTGACCTGAAACAAATAGCCTCCCGGCTATTTCTTCTGCAAAGATGGGTTTTTTTCGGGATCATCAGGGAATTGCAATTGAGATGTGCAGGCATGATGAACTAACACTTTTATAGAGATTAAAGAGGGAAGGGCTATAGTCACCAAAGAGTCCACGGCTTTTCATTGCCTGAGTCCTTTCCAGGAGAGAAGAGAGCCGTCTTCTTCCTTTTGGATACTGTTATTGTCTCAGGTCAGTGAGGGCTCCCCCTTCTGGTGTGCCAACTCTAACTGAGGTTTCTGTTTATTAATTTTTTTACAAAGGAATACAAATAATAAGGTTCATAATAAACTTGCAAGACAGTTGGCAATGAATGTTGTTCTAAGCAAAAGGACAGAGTAAAGGACAATAAAGTTTTTCTTTTGGCTGAGCATCTGGAAGACAAGTCAGGGAGAGATTAAAATTGGATTTTGGAGGGAGTTCCCTGGCGGTCCAGTGGTCAGCACTTGGTGCTTTCACTGCTGTGGCCCTGGGTTCAACCCCTGGTGGGTGAACTAAGTAAGATCCTGCAAGTCGTGTGGGGCAGCCAAAAAAAAAAAAAAAAAAAAAAGGAAGGAGGAGTTAACAGTCGGGGCCAATTGGTGACATAGGGGCTGCTGGAGTCCCTAATCTGGAATTGAGGGAGGAGGTCACTGGCTCAGCAATGTCCATGTGGTGACAGCTTAAGTCCTGGATTCTGGCCATGTCTGGATCTCAAATATAGGAGGGAAAGTCTTGTCACTTTTCTGTGCAAGGGGACCTCAGATGAAAGTAGAGAGACCTGGGGCTGGAGGGCAGGGCAAAGTGGGTGGGACTTTCTGAGGCTGCCTGAAGATGGCAGGGTCCTGTGGTTCCAGGGCTTTCTGGGGAAGAAAGGTTATAAGGAGTAAGGAGCCTTGCCTGAGATGGAGATGGAGAAGGAGGTGTGAGGTTGTGTAGATTCACTGTTCTGAACACTCAGCCGACTGCCCACTCCTTGTGGAGTCAGAAAAAGGTCAGTCATGCTGTTGGAGCAGCCCAGGCCCAGTCAAGGGCACACGTGCCTCAGCTCTCGCAGGAAACTACAAGGTTAAAAATGTATAGATTTAGCAAGTTAATCTTGTGTAAGCAAGTAATAACTGCTTAAAATGAGAATATATATCTGTGTTATAATAATATATATATGTTTAGGTTTTGTCTTGAGCTCTTCACATAGAGCTCTGAACCCCTTAGAATTGCCTGGGAATTAGGACTGTTTTTTGTTATTCACAACTAGCGCCTTTTATCACGTGGAAGTTTATTATAATGAAGTGACATAGGGTGGATTCTCCAGATACCCTCAGGATGGGACTGCTCTCTAGAAAAAACAAGTGATTAGAAGTTTCAACTCCCAGACCTACCCGGCACCTCCTAAGGATCGGAGGGGAGCTGGAGATTAGGTATAAAAACTGCTGAACAATGAAATTCAAGGTTCCTTCAGATTGGTGAACACATTGAAATGGTGGAAGTGCTGGGAGGGTGGCATGTACTGAAAGGGCCTGGAAACCCCCTGCTGCCCTCTACCCCCCGACCCTGACCTAGACGTCGCTTCCATTTGACTGTTCCTAAGTTGTATACATTACAGTAAACCAGAAAAAGTAAGAAAAGTGTTTTCCTAACTTCATGGGTCATTTCAGCAAATTATCAAAACCGAGAAGGGGTTCATGGGAAACCCTGAATTTGTAGCCAAGTGGGACAGAAGTACTGGTAGCCTGGGGACCAGGGATCGGAACTGGCTTCTCAAAAGAGGGCAGTTTATGGGCCTGATGCCTTAAACCTGTGGATTCTATCACTAAGTTCAGGTAGTGTAATAATAGGAATGAATTGTAGGGCACCACAGTGGTGTCATAAAATAAGATAATTGGTGGTTGAAAAAAGATACTTTGTCTCAGAAAGCCTTGAAAGACATGTAAGAAAAACCTAATTTTAAAAAACATTTATAGAAATCTTAATCCTGTGCTCTGTAATAGCTGAATCTTAGCATGGGAGAGGTAATAATGTATTTGGTATGTACACATTATGAGATAGACATCCTAAGTGTTGCCGTTTACGTGAAGACACTGAGACTCAAAGAGGGTGAGTCTTTCTTTTTTTCGCCACGCCCCGCGGCATGTGGAATCTTAGTTCCCCAACCAGGGATGGCACCCGGGCTCCCTGCAGTGGAAGCTTGAAGTCTTAACCACTGGACCACCAGGGAAATCCCAAGGACGTTGAGTCTTTGTCTAAGCCTTTCGAGTTGTCAAGCTATAGCTCTGAAGACTGAGGATCTGAGGTCAGAGGTCAGCCTCAGATGACTCATGTCCAGGAAAAGGAAGGGAAGAAACGGCTCAGCCTTTACATCCTCACCATAATCACCTTTACCTCAGATACTCCCTCTTTTCACAGGTTCCCATGGTAGCAGCAGCATTTATGGTCCCTGGACAGGTAAGTGGAAGAAACCCCAGTACCTACCCAGACGTCATCCCTACCCCTGGTCCTGACACACAGATATAGAAGACAGTGTTGTCCTGCGATTCTGGGTCCTTAGGTCTGGGCCCTGGCATCATCTCAGGCACAGGACCATTAATCAAAGCCAGAAGTAGTACGGAGGTGTTCCCATGTGTCCAGTGGAGAAGGTCAAGTGGTGACGTGTCCTTGGGCACAGCCTGGAGATGAGACTGAGAGGGGAGTGTTCAGGGAACTGCAGGACCCATGATGTGGGCTGATAAAGACTGAGGGCATAAGTCATTCCTGGGATGGCAGCCTGAGGAGCTGGGCCTCTCCTGAGGGGGCGGGTCCATGCCACATTGGCCGCAGAGGAGGGAAGTGATCTGACGCTGGGTCTGAAGAGGCTGCTCTGCCTGCCAAGAGGAGGAAGACTGGGGATGAGGGTGGAGCCGGGGGCCCAGTGGAGGGCACAGTCCTGGTAAATGTCGATTGTGACTGGATCCTGGCAATGGCTCTGTAGCAGGAGAAGAGGTGAGTCTCTCATTCTCGTTTGTGGTAGAGCTGATTTTCTGCTGTACAGGATGAGAGAGAGTAGTCTGACATGACCCCAGGATGTTTGACTCTAGGTGACGGTGGGGAAGCCATGTCTGAGATAGGAAGTCAGAAGTAGGAGTAATGGACAGAAGGACTGTCCAGAGTTCCACGTCCCCATGCTGAGTCTGAGATATTGCTGGGGTGTCTTGCGAGAGGTGTCAAGTGGGCCACTGGAAACACACACCTGGAGTTCAGGGAAGGTGGGGTTCAGGATTGAAAATACCCTTGAGCAGGTGGATGGCATGTGGATTAGGTCAGATTCCAGGCCCTCAGGTCATGTGTGGGTGCCATGAAAGTTGTAGGGTGGGGAGGGTGTTCTCCGTGAACTGGCTCACCTCCCTGGGCACAGGGACAGGGGTGGCTGTCATCACTAAGATGGATGAGGCAGTGCAGTGACCATGAGTGTGTGGGGGTGGGAGTGGCCTCGGGGGAGGTCCTGGTCGTGGCATAGGATTCGAAGGGGTGGATAAGGTATGGATTGAGAGGCAAAGCAGGAATGGAGGTGAGATGACAGGGAGGTAGGGCCTGGGGCATTGTTTCCCCTCCACAGGCTCAAAGTCTTGTGATGACTGCGGTTGGAGCCTGAAGAGTGTGAGACTCCACTGGACGACAGACCAGCTGAGGGCAGATGAGCGCAGCTGGGGCAGGGTCTTGGGCTGGGCTGTGGGGTGGGGGGCTGGGGTGGGAATGAGAGGAGCAGAGAGAGGAAGGGGTGAGTGGTGCGGGGTCAGCACTTGGGACACTGTGGAGGACGAGGGCTCTGGGCATCTGGCCCCACACGAGGTCTGGGTGCTGACGTGGGAACAGGGAGCAGGGCCAGGTCAGGGAACGAAAGCAGTGCTGGGACCGCCTGTAACAGCGGGTCCTGCAGAGGCCTGGGGAAGCACCGCGTGCTGGGTGGCACGTGGGGAACACGATGAGGTGCCGAAGGCCTGTGGCCGAGGTGGTGGCGTGGGGTGGGGTGGGGGTCACGGTCCGGCACATGAGGGAGTTGTGACCCTGCAGGGCTGGGCAATGAAGAGTGAAGGAGTGTGAGCATGGACTCAGGGCCCTTGTCCCCAGGCTTTACTCCAGGGGGCTGAGCACAAGTGACATTGTATGTGGTGTGATCTGTGTGATCTCAGGAGAGTCGACTCTGAGGAGAGTGGCTGGGGGTCTGTGTGGCAGCCCCAGAGCGTCTTGTGAGACTGCTTGTCTCCCTCTCTGTTTTAACTGAATGACGTAATGCTAGCAGGTTCCTGTAGTATCAGGACCTGGTGTGTCCTCTGAGCTGGGTCACTGGGGTGGACGACCATGACCTGGAGATCCTGGTTGCAGAGGCCGCTGTGAACTCACTTGTCCCCCTCACGACAGGGCCATGTGATCTTTGAGGATGTGGCTGTGTCCTTCTCCCAGGAGGAGTGGGGTCTCCTTAACGATGCTCAGAGACTCCTCTACTGTGACGTGATGCTGGAGAACCTGTCACTTATAGCCTCCCTGGGTAAGGACCCATGTTCCCACACCATCGCCCCGTACGGGACTCTGCCCTTCCTTCTGCATGGCTCACTCCGTCCTTCCCAGCTTGGAACTTGGACACTGCTTACTTCCCCGATTTCCTGGCACTTGAGCTGCGTTCCCCCACCCTGTGTGTGTTCAGCCCTATACCATAGGCCCTGAAGCCTTTCACAGAAGCCTTCGGTCTCAGAGGCTTGAAGCCTGCCCAGCTGATGCCACTTAGCTTTGCCACCACTAGGTGTGTTGAATGTTCAGATGTGTGCAAGATCCGTGTCACACGTTTTAACCCTTTTTTTCCCACTGCCTGTGTCAGGAATTACAGACACTTACATGGTCAGCATTTGTGGTCAACCCTAGATTATGTTTGCAAGACTCCTTAAGGTTCTTCTAGTGATACATTTTTTTTCCTGAAATCTGTCATTGATTGGTTCACTCTGGGCCAGTGTCTTTCTCCTAATGGCCCTATTTTCCTCTGAGGACTTTGATCTGGTAAGGTTCATAGTCACCCAGCCTGAGCTGAGGGGTGGAGGCAACCCTGGGTGCCTGACGAGGTGGGGCCCTCTCTAGTCATAGGAAGAGGGTTAATTGCATCCTGAGCCTGGTGAGTAGGAGCTGTAGGAAGGCATGATATCATTGATGAGTTCTAATCCTACAGGGAAATGTCCTTTGCTCTCTCTTCTTTCAATGTCAAGACTCATCATGCTCATACTTCATTTCTTTCTTCCACTTCTCCCCATTTCGACACTTTGCCCACTTTTCATTTGTACTGTGATTTCTGACTCCTCTTTTCCACCTTAGTGTCCTCCACACCTCTCCTTTCCCCCTCTCTGCACTGTTCTCCAATTTTATGTATTTTGTATATTGTATATGAATATCCTTAATGTGTCAGGAGAGGTATATGTTTACTTATATTGTCTTTGAACACTGATAGTCAGGTGTAATTGCATTTTCCTGGATTGAGAAACACATTCTACAGAGCTGACACTTGTCACCACCAGAAAGTCCTGCTGAAAGCCATTGGCTGAGGAGTGGGTTGTTCTAGCCTCTCCTCCCAGCATGGTGCCACATCCTGGTATCCTGTGTTCTTACTGGTTTGAGACATTTCCTGTTCTGTGACCATCAGAGGCCTAGTATTGCACAGTATCCCCTTCTACCACTTGACCCTTCCTCCCTTGTTTTAATAACAAACCCATGGGCTTATACCTACATGTGTCATGCACAGATTTGTAGTGGGCTCCTGTCCCACCAACGTCTCCATACAGTTTATCAGCATTTTTGTGCTTTCAGGGTGTTGGCGTGCAGTAGGTACTGAGGAGGCTGCTTCTGAACAATGTGTTTCTGTAGAACTAGTGACACAAGACAGGAATCCAAATCCAGACCTATCTATCCTGAAGACTCTTACTTCAGATACGGGTGCCCTGGTAGAGAAAGATGTTTTGTACCTGGCTGAGCACCAAGAAGTGCATACTGGGCTGAAACCGTCCTCTTCTGGGGCCTGTGGGAAAATGTTCACTTCTCACCTACAGCAGCACCAGAAGCATCCCATTGGAGAGAAACACCTCAGAAGCAAGGAGAATGGGGCCTTGCTTGTGACGAGCTGCAAAGTCTTTTTACCAGACAATATGTTCACATGTGGAGAAGTTGAGAAGGCTTTCCTAGGCAGCTTGGGCTTTCCCCCGCACCAGCCCTCCCACGATGGAGAGCACCCAGGTACAAGCAGGCAGAGCAGGGAGGTCTCTCACCCTGGGGAAGGGCATTACGAGTGCAGCGAATGTGGCAAAGCCTTCAGTAAGAAGTATAAATTCATGGAGCACCTGAGAGTTCACACTGGTGAAAAACCTTATGAGTGCAGTGACTGCGGGAAGTTCTTTAGACTCACCTCCAGTCTTACTCACCATAGGAAGGTTCACACAGGAAAAAGGGTTTATGAGTGCTGTAATTGTGGGAAAGTGTTTGCCCACAAATATAAACTTGTTGAGCACCAGAGAATCCACACTGGAGAAAGATCCTATGAGTGTAATCAATGTGGGAAAGCCTTCCTTCAAAAGGATACACTTGTTCAGCACCAAAAAGTCCACACTGGAGAAAATCCTAAGAGCAGTGAATGTGGGAAGCCCTTCCTTTACAAAAAAAATCTCCTTGTGCATCATAGGATCCATATTGGAGAAAAGCCTTATGGTTGTAGCAAATGTGGGAAGTCATTCATCTTCAAAAAAAGGCTTCTTGATCACCAGCGAATCCACACTGGAGAAAAGCCTTATATGTGCAGTGAATGTGGGAAAGCCTATGTCTACAAAGGAAGTCTTGTTGTGCATAAGAGAATTCATACTGGAGAAAAGGCTTATGGGTGTAAATGTGGGAAGTTCTTTACAAGCAGCTCTGCCCTCAGTAAACACCAGAATGTTCACACTGCAGAAAGGCCTTATGAGTGCAGTGAATGTGGGAAAGCTTTCAAGGTCAAAATTAAACTTGTTGAGCACCAGAGAATCCACACTGGAGAAAGACCCTATGAGTGTAATCAATGTGGGAAAGCCTTCAAGCTCAAGTACACACTTGTTCGGCACCAAACTGTCCACACTGGAGAAAAGCCTTTTAATTGCAATGAATGTGGCAAGCCCTTCAGTTACAAAACAAGTCTTCTTGAGCACCAGAGAATCCACACTGGAGAAAGGCCTCATACGTGCAGTAAATGTGGGGAAGCCTTTGTCTACAGAAGAAGTCTTGTTGTCCACCAGAGAATCCACAGTGGAGAAAGGCCTTATATGTGCAGTGAATGTGGAGAAGCCTTTGTCTACAGAAGAAGTCTTATTGCCCACCAGGGAATCCATACTAGAGAAAAACCTTGAGTGTAGTTCTTTGCAGGCAGCTCCAGGCTCATAAAAAACAAGAAAGTTCACACTGGAGAAATGCCCTCCGGACTTATGCTTTCCTTCACTTGAGTTAATATCTAGCAGCATATAGATTAGGTGTCATAGAAGAAGTGAAAATTTAACTTATGTGGAGCCAAACTTTCATAGAGTGGTAGTATCCTGATACAGTCTTACCAGAAGCACCAGAACGTGAGTTCCTGTTGTTTACATTCTTATCAACACTTGGTATGGTCAGGCTTTCTAACTTCAGTGATGTAAGAGGTGTATAGTGGTATCTAGTGATTTTAACTAGTATTTCCCTATTGACATGATGTTGAGTGGTTTTTCATGTGATAATTTCCATTCATAGTTTTTTGAAATTTCTGTTCATATAATTTGTCATCTTAATTACTGAGTTTTGACATTTCTTCATGGATTATTGATTAAGGTCCTCTAATGGAAATATCTGACATTATTTTCATCCAGAATTGGTCTTCTCATTTCAGTAGCTTTTCCAGAGAAAAAGTTTTCAGCTTTAATGGAGTCTTATTTGTCCATTTATTCTCTTACTGTTTATGCTTTTGGTGTTCTATCAATAAATGAAAAATGTTTCCCAAATTTAAAGAAAGAAGTTTTTCTATGTTTCCTTCTGAAACTTTAAAGTTTAGGTTTTTTTATTGATGTAAATGATTCATATTTAGTTCATTTTTGGAAGTTCTTTTTAAAATATGGATACCCAGTTGCTGCAGTGATACTAACTTAAATACCTTCTCCACTGAATTGCTTTTGTATCCTCATTGAAGGTCAATCATATGTATATGTTTATTTCTGAACTTTATCTTCTGTTGCATTTCTCTACTTTATTTATGCCAATCCTTTCATGTGTTGAATAATTTGTTGTTATAATATGCCTTGAAATCAAGGTCATGTACTCCTTGGACTTTCTTTTTCAAAGTTGTTATGGCCATTCTTAGTCCTTTGCCTTTCCATGTGAATTTTAGAATCCACTTGTGAATTTGAACATCCCAAAAACCAACTAGGATTTTGCCTGGAATTGCATTTAATCTTCAATTTAGAAAGGCATACTGAATGTCCCAATTCATAAACATGATATATCTTCTTTTATTTAGATCTTATTTAATTTTTGTTAGCAATGCTTTTTAGTTTTCTGTTTATAAGTCTTGTATAACTTAAACATCCCCAGGTATTTTCTACATAGAATGATATTGTGAATGGAAACTTTTTTTAAAAATTTCAATTTCTGAATTTTTCATAGCTATTACAGTTAGAGAGATATTAAACTAAGGATAGAAGCAATCCTTCTTGATCTTATAAACATCTACAAAGAGTTATTACAGGGACTTCCCTGGTGGTGCAGTGGTTAAGAATCCGCCTGCCAATGCAGGGGACATGGTTCCAGCCCTGGTCTGAGAAGATCCCACGTACTGCGGAGCAACTAAACCCGTGTACTACAACTACTGAAGCCTGCGCGCCTAGAGCCCGTGCTCTGCAACAAGAGAAGCCACCACAATGAGCAGGCTGAGCACCACAACAAAGAGTAACTCCCGCTCGCCGCAACTAGAGAAAGCCTGCGTGCAGCAACGAAGACCCAACACAGCCAAAATTAAGAATAAATAAATAAATAAATTTATTTTAAAAAAGAACTATTAGAAATACTATACCTTTGATCCATTATTAAAATATTCATATTAGAATAAAAGGAGGACAGCTGCTTATTGTTCTGGAGCAGGCCCAGACCAGGGGCACTCCCTGGTGAGTGCCTTGGAAGGGCAGCTGGGTTGGAGCAGCCCTGGCAGGGAGCAGTTTATTGGGGTTTTCTTTTTTTTTGTTTGTTTTTAATTTATTTGGCTGCATTGGCTCTTAGTTGTGGCACGCAGGATATTCATTGCAGCATGCGGGATCTTTTCATTGCGGTGCATGGGCTCTTAGTTGCGCAGGCTTCTCTAGTTGTGGCCCATGGCTCCAGAGCGCGCGGGCTCAGTAGTTGAGGTGCATGGGCTTAGTTGCCCTGCGGCATGTGGGATCTTAGTTCCCTGACCAGGGATTGAACCTGCATCCTTTGCATTGGAAGGCAGATTCTTAACCACTGGACCACCAGGGCATTCCCTATATTGGCAATTTCTTTTCTCTTTCTTTTTTAAATTAATTTATTAAATTTATTTTTGGCTGTGCTGGGTCTTGTGGCTGTGCGCAGGCTTTTCTCTAGTTGCAGCGAGTGGGGGCTACTCTTCTTTGCGGTGGCTTTTCTTGTTGCGGAGCACACACAGGCTTTAGGCATGAGGGTTTCAGTAGTTGCAGCATATGGGCTCAGTAGTTGCGGCATGTGGGCCCTAGAGCACATGGGCTTCAGTAGTTGCAGGGTGTGGGCTCAGTAGTTGTGGCACATGGGCTTAGTTGCTCCACCACATGTGGGATCTTCCCAGACCAGGGATCGAACCCGTGTCCCCTGCATTGGCAGGCAGATTTTTAACCACTGGACCACCAGGGAAGTCCTATTGGCATTTTCTTAAGCAGTACTTCAGGGAAAATTTATCCCACATTTAACACTTATAGAAAAAATGTGTCAAATCAAGGAACTCAGATTCCACCTCAGAAACTAGGAAAAGAAAAAAGAAATCCAGAGAAAGCAGAAGAAATTAATATGAAATTAAATATGAATGCCCTACAACTACTGAGCCTGTGCTGTAGGGCCTGCATGCTGCAACTACTGAAGCCCACGCACCTAGAGCCCATGCTCCAAAACAAAGAGAAGCCACCGCAACGAAGAGTAGCCCCCGCTCGCCACAACTAGAGAAAGCCTGCGCTCAGCAACAAAGACCCAACGCAGCCAAAAATAAAATTTATTAAAAAAAATAACAAAAATAAAATAAAATTAACAAAACAACAACAAAAAACAACCCAATCGAGAAATGGACAAAATGGGAATTCCCTGGCAGTCCATAGATGGCCAACAGACACATGAAAAGATGCTCAACATCACTAATTATTAGAGAAATGCAAATGAAAACTACAATGAGGTACCACGTCACACCGGTCAGAATGGCCATCATCAAGAAGTCTACAAATAATACATGCTGGAGAGGGTGTGGAGAAAAGGGAACCCTCCTACACTGTTGGTGGGAATTAAATTGGTGCAGCCACTGTGGAGAACAGTATGGAGGTTCCTTAAAAAACTAAAAATAGAGTTGCCATATGATCCAGCAATCCCACTCCTGGGCATACATCTGGAGAAAACTCTAATTGAAAAAGATAGTGAACTGCTATGTTCATAGCAGCACTATATACAATCACCAGGGCATGGAACCAACCCAAGTGTCCATCTATAGATGAATGGATAAAGATGTATATAAGTTAGGAGTATGGGATTAACAGATACACACTGCTATATATAAATAGGTAAACAATAGGATTTACTGTATAGCATAGGGAACCATATTCAGTATCCAGTAATAACTTGGCAATGGAAAAGAATCTGAAAGAGAATATATGTTCTACATATATAATTTTGTAAAATATGTATATTTTACATATTTTTTCATATTTTGATAGATGTACTGCAAAGCGATTTAGTACACCAGAAACTAACACAACATTGTAAATCAACTATATGACCATAAAAAACATTGTTTAAGAAAATACACATACCAAACAAAAGTATTAAAATAGACACAAAATTTTTTCTTTTTTACAAGATCCTCAGTAAGTGAAAGGAGAGCCCAGTCTACAAGCATGAGATAGGAATCTACTAAAGAATAAACTATTAGGCTGTTTCTTGGGGTGGAACTATCAGAGTCTGACTTAGGATGAAAAGGGCTTTGAGCCAGGGTTGCCAGTTCAGGATGTGTAGTGAATTCCATCAGTGGCCTCACTCTATCCACGTGCTCCCCATCTCCTCCAATGCTGCCACCCCAGCCCTCCCTACAGAGAGAAGGTGCCCACCGACTCCTCACCTGTTCCACCTTGCCCTTGCTGCCAATGTCCTGAGCTCCGCTTCCTGCCATGGTCTTCACGGGATAACCCCCATCCAGGCCAGAAGAACTCCGTATGGGTGGGGGAATCTTGTGTGATGGGGCCGCCAAGAACACCTCAGTGGGCCGTACCAGCCACTGCAGGTCTGGGCTGGTCCGGATGGCAGTCACCCTTGGGATGAGGTTGGCACTGGAGCTGGCCAGGTCTGTGCACACGTCCTAGAAGGAAACAGAAGGGGAAAGCTGAGGGGACCAAGCAGGTTCTGGATACAGGTGGGGTGAGAGGGAGGAGAAACTGTCCTGGACTGCTCATCTCTTTTTATATGCCCCTCATCCTGGATGGAAGGTCTCCCCCTTTCCTCGCAAGAATTCTGTCCCCTCATCCTGGATGGAAGGTCTCCCCCTTTCCTCCCAAGAATTCTGTCCCCTCATCCTGGATGGAAGGTCTCCCTCTTTCCTCCCAAGAATTCTGTCCCCTCATCCTGGATGGAAGGTCTCCCCCTTTCCTCGCAAGAATTCTGTCCCCTCATCCTGGATGGAAGGTCTCCCCCTTTCCTCCCAAGAATTCTGTCCCCTCATCCTGGATGGAAGGTCTCCCATTTCCTCCCAAGAATTCTGCCGCGCACTGCCTTTCTCCTCCATCCTGCGACTGCGTTCCCATGATTCCCTCGGCATCACCGGCTCGAAAGGGGGTTCTTATAAATGTACCCGACTTCTGTACTGACGCAGGAGCCCCTCCAGAGTCTCCCGAGTGAACTCGCTTTTTATCGGTGAACCGCCTTACACACCCGCCCGCTTCCCCTCCTCCCCGCGCCTCCTGCCTGCTCCAGGCTGCCAGCGGAGGGAGGGCGCCCACTTTCTGCCGCCTCCCCGGGGAGCCGGGCTCCTGTGAGCGAGTCTCTGCTTGGCACGCGTTTGCTCGGCTCCCGCCGGACACAAGCCACAGCGCGCGGGCCGGGGCGCTCCGAAAGAGCCGGCGCGGAAAAGGGACCATTCTTACCGGGACAAGCGTGCGCGCTCTTCCAGCAAGTCCAGGCCTCCCAGGACCGGGATGCTCCGGCCAGGGCAGCCTCCCTCCCCGGCGAAGGAGGGACGCCGAACCGCGAGTCCCGCGAGCCCAGCCTTCCTGCGCATGGTTGGGAGAGCCAGTGCCGGAGGACTCGGTCAGGGAGTGACAGCAGGAGGAACTGTCCGCGGCCCTGAAAGCGATGCAGCAGCGGGAGGACACCACGCGGTAGCACGCCACGCGGTAGCGGGCGTTGAAGCGTGGCGTGCATTGAAGCCGGAAGAATTCAGGCTGGTGGTAGGGTGGGGCTGGAGTGGGGCCGGGGCGGGGCGCGGTCCCTGCCCATCAGGCCGGCGGCTGAGTCCCCGCCTCAGGAGCTAGCAGCCCAGAGGTGGTGAGCACCCGGCACCGCCTCCACTCTTTATAACCGTGTTTAGGACTGAGCCCTTATGTCACGGGGGTAAACCATCACGGCGCCGGAGGGGTGGCGCGCGGGCCTGGACACATCTGCGGCCTCTTTGCCGCCCTCGCTTCTCTCGCAGCCCCTGCCGCCCGTCTGCCTGTGTTCCTCTATCATAGGAGCATTTAAGTAATAGGGTGTTAGGGTCCCGTGCAGCCCCCAAATTGAGCGACTTCGGGGATGACCTCCCCCGACAAGGCAAGGAACGTCCGTGAAGCCTGCTGACGTAGACCTCCATTGGGCATTACCTAATTTGGGGGAGGAGCAGGCGGGAGCCGCTCCTGGGTACAGCCCGCCAGGAGATTCAGGGCGGGGCAGGCGGGGCAGACGGGGCCGCGCAGAGCGCCCGGGACACTCGCACGTGTTCAAGGCGGACCCTTGTGCCCCGGGTGGGGTGGGGGCGCCTTTATGCCTGTGTAAGGAGAGAGCCGGAACAATTCTGGGTCTCATGTATAGAAGAAACAAGTCCATGACTGCAAGGGGATAAGCCGCGGTCCCGGAAGGAAAGCGCCCCAACCCCCATTTCCGATGTTAGTCCTAATTCAGTGCGAACGGTGGAAGCAGACCCTCACCCCCTCGCCCCAAGCCCCCGGGCCCGAGCAATACTAGGATTGTCACTGCGTTTGGAAGCAGAAAGTCGGAGGGGGTCCAAAATAAGAATAGGATAATCGACTTCCCATGCTGGGTTTTGTTTTGTTAAACTTTTTAAATGGAAACGGCGCATTTATTATTATTTTTCTCGGCCTATGTGAGGATATTAGTGTTACTGTCAAATTCCAGCAGAATTTTCGGAAGCTGCATGCAAGGATGTCTGACCAGATCGTTAGCCTCGTTCTGAGCTGGGGCTCCGGAGACGCGTGGAGGGGGCACGTTTTGTGGACAAGATTGTCAGCTCCGGGGAACCGGGTGGGGTGAGCTTCTTGGGGGAGTGCAAGTCCGAGCTGGGGAGGTGAGAGAGGTTCGTTCCTCCAGGGCGCTAGGCTGACTGACTGGGAGCCCCCAGCGGGTGATTTTCCAGCGCGGACTTGGGGCGCTAGAAGGACCATGCACAGCACAGCCCAGGGCGGAGAACACTCTCACACACACACACACCCCAAATCCAGAATATGGCAAATTCTGATGGGCAAACGACTGAGCAACTTCAACAAATGAATGGCCCAAGAATTTAAAAAAATGAAGTGATATCTATAAGTGAATTGAGACTTCCCAGATACATCTACTAAAAGTCATATAGATCCATTTTGGATCTGACTGCCTTAAAGAACGAACATATTTTTGGGAAAATTGAAAAAGAAACTGAACACTGAAAAAATATATATTTTAAAAAATTTATTTGTTTATTTTTGGCTGCATTGGGTCTTCGTTGCTGTGTGCTGGCTTTCTCTAGTTGCAAAGAGCATGGGCTTCTCATTACGGTGGCGTCTCTTGTTGCTGAGCATGGGCTCTAGGCACGTGGGCTTCAGTAGTTGTGGCACACGGGCTCAGTAGTTGTGGCTTGCGGGCTCTGGAGCGCAGGCTCAGTAGTTGTGGTGCATGGGCTTAGTTGCTCTGCTGCATGTGGGATCTTCCCGGACCAGGGATAGAACCCGTGTCCCCTGCATTAGCAGGCGGATTCTTAACCACTGCGCCACCAGGAAAGTCCCAAAAATATATTTTTAACACCTCAAAATTTTGTCTGAAAAAGTTATTAGGATTATGAAAGAGTCCTTACGTTTTGGAAGTACATTCTGAGGAGATTAGGCATTGAATGACAAGATGTTGGGATTATAAGTACCACAACCCAATTATATACGTGAGAACAGGTGAAACAAGAATGGCCATGAGTTGATCAATAATGATGGGGTTGGGGCTTCCCTGGTGGTGAAGTGGTTAAGAATCCGCCTGCCAATGCAGGGGACACGGGTTGGAGCCCTGGTCTGGGAAGATCCCACATGCCGCGGAGCAACTAAGCCCATGCGCCACAACTACTGTGCTTGCGTTCTAGAGCCTGCAAGCCACAACTACTGAAGCCCACGTGCCACAACTACTGAAGCACAAGCACTTAGAGCCTGTGCTCCGCAATAAGAGAAGCCACTGCAATGAGAAGCCTACACACCGCAACAAAGAGTAGCCCCCGCTCGCCACAACTAGAGAAAGCCCGTGTGCAGCAAAAAAGACCCAATGCAGCCAAAAATAAATAAATAAAACTAATTAATTAATTAATTAATTAATTTTAAAAAGTTGTCATTTCCAAATTATTTTACTATGTTTTACTCATATATATTCCTGAGGTTATTTGTGACCACTCCATCAGCATGGTGGAAATACATTATAATACTGTGCTACTGCACACTTTTCCCAAATCCATGTTTAGTGCCATCCTTTTGGCAACTTGAAATTGGCCAGGGTGGGCATAGATACACCAGAGAAACTGACAAACTCTACAAAATGGGCCTTGTTTATTTGAATGGCTAGACTTACGAAAGTGGTGGAGAATATGTTAAGAAGGTAGACAACGCTTGAAAGTATATAGCCTCTGGGAGTGTTACACTCCCAGAATAGCACCAAACAATTGAGAAAATATTCTGATAGTATTCAAAAATAATACTTCCTTTTAGTAAAGATGACACATCACTGCTGAGGAATGAGTGAAGTTCCAACACCTGTCTTTGTTAGACATATGTCTTTTATTTATTAATGGAAAAGGAAACATCAGCCAACATCCATTTCAAAATAAGCAACTGGTAGTAACAGTCGTTAAAGAAGACATACAAGTGGCAAATAAACAGGAAAAAAATGCTGGACATCATGAAACATCAGAGAACTGCAATTAAAATCACAGTGAGATGCTATTACATCCCTGTTAAAACAGCTAAAATTAAACAGACTGACAATACCGAGGATTGGCAGGATGTGGAGGAATAGGAGCTCTCATATACTGTTGGTGGGAACACAGAAGGGTCCAACCAGTTTAGATCACAATTTGGCCATTTGTTAAATATTGAAACATTCACATACTCTGAAGTAGTGGCACAAGAGAATTAAAACACATATTCATATAAAGAACTGTATGCCTATGTTCATTGCAGCTTTATTTCTAACAACACCAAACTGGAAACAACCCAATTGCCCATTAGCAGATGGATGGATAAACACATCATAGCATATCCATAGACAAGAATACTACTCAACGGTAAAAAAATGAACTATTCATACAAGCAACATTGATGAATCTCAAAATAATTAGGCAGTACGAAAAATATCAACAACAAAAAAAGAGCAAACACTTTTATACTTCAATTCAAGTAAAGTTCTAGACAATGCAAACTAATTTATTGTTGAAGGCAGTAAATCACTGGACTCCTGTAGGCTTGGGAAGGGCAACGACAGATTGTAAAGGGGCATGAGGTAAATCATGGTTATGTTCATTATCGTGATTCTGATGGTTTTATTGGTTTATATATATGGCAAAATTTTTCAAACTATACACCTTAAATATGTATAGGTTATTGCATGTCAATTATGCCTCAATAAAGTTTCTAAAAAAAATGGTTCAAAATAAAAAAATCTGGACCTCCCACTCTTTCTGGAAACCAGAAGGTTTAACAACTCAATATTGACTCCACTCTATTTTTTCCCATTCCTGGGGAAGGGCAGCCCTGAATCAGTGCTGGAAATATGGGCAAGCAATGGAGGCCATTGCAGTCTGGGACAACAGGACCACTGGCTGGACCACAAAAGACACGTCCCTGGACAACAGGATCTCCATTCTCTGTTCTCATTTCCCTGCCTTTACAGCAACGGACTTGAGTTGACCAGCCCAGAAAGACAACGAGAACACAAAACCTTTAGATTATTTGCTGACAATGAATTCAGCTATAGGAGGTACACAGCCTTTGGTGGATCTGTGATTCCTCACAGCCATAGTCACTGGAAGATTTATGGATGCACATTAGAAGAGGCACACTCCATTTAATTTGCTGCATGCTCTTCCACTGACTATTAATCCCACCCAGGATTTCACTACCAAGTATGGTTGAAACCCGGCTCCTGTAGTCTGAGGAGTGATACCAGTCCACAGAATTATGAACATCAGGACACTTGGTTCCTTTGTAGAACCTGGTGAAAAGCTTCCCCTCAACAGTGCTGGGCATTATAGTACACCCTCTGGGAATATGAGACAAAGTCATGGAGGTCCCAAAGGCCCTGGAGCTTGCCAAAATAAGTGACCCCTCCTCAGGGTAACCTGTGGTCATACATTATGTAGGCTTCCAGGTCCCAAATTAGGACCACAAAGCATTATTTTAGTTCCTAGGAGGTCTTGGGGAGCAATGCAAATTAGGCCAAAACTGGAATGAAAACTATTCTGTCATTATACTGCCCCTGCTGAGGCACAAGAGGCTGAGGGCCCATCCCTTCGTACAAACAGGCCAATTCTGTTTTCCACCCCCCCCCACAGTGAATACAACCCCCAAGATTAAAGGTAGATTAAACAATAAGACCTTTATTGCTGCACAAACCAGAGCAATGGGGGGGGGGGAGGGGAGGCAATTACCAGTTGGTGACTTTGAGGCAGGAAAATCAACCACAAATGTCATGTGAAACCAACAATTTTGATGAAGGGTCAGATTCATACTTAATCAATTGGAAATAGGAAAATATAAGGGCACAGACTACTCAAGATTTCCTCCAGGGAATAGGAGAGAGCACAGACATCTGCCTTGTGTTAGCACATCAGGGTGACCGATGAAATACTGTGCAAGGCAGGAGAGGTGAGATGGGTTCTATCAGAGAAAATGGCAGAGATGTAACTCTGATAAGGGCCCTGGGGAGTTTAGAACATGGAATGTAGCTCCTGTAAGCTTCACAGGTCCCTGGAACTCATTGGGAATTTCGCCCCTCTGGATGTTTGCAAGTATGAGGTTCAATTTCAGGCAGATGGCTCCCTCACAGAAGCTGTCTAGTGCTATTATAACGAACGAGGAGACAGCAATTCCTTGAGGTCTAAGGCCTTTCTCAAAGTGTGGACTTCCTGGTACTAAACAATGTTAGCTGTTTGGAGTAAAGGATTTCCCATACTTCCTGTGTTCATGGGGCCTCGCCCTGGTGTGAAATTTTCGGTGGAGATTGAGGCTGGAGCGCTGGCTAAAGGACTTCCCACATTCGCCACATTCATAAGGCCTTTCTCCAGTGTGAACTACCTGGTGTTGAATAAGGACAGACTTTTGCCTGAAGGATTTCCCACACTGCCCACACTCATAAGGCCTTGCCCCAGTGTGAATACTGCAGTGCTGAATAAGGCTGGTGCTTCTACTAAAGGATTTCCCACACTCGCCACATTTATAAGGCCTTTCTCCAGTGTGAATTCTCTGGTGTTTAGTGAAGATGGCTCTTCTGCTAAAGGACTTCCCACACTGGCCACACTCAAAGGGCCTTGTTCTACTATGAATTCGCTGGTGTTCAACGAGGCTGTAGCTTTGTCTGAAAGATTTCCCACATTCAGCACACTCATAAGGCCTTTCTCCAGTGTGACTTCTGTTGTGCCGATCCAGTTTGGATTTGGATCCAAAGGCTTTCCCACATGCCCCACACTCATAAGACATTTCACTAGTGTGAACTCTCTGGTGTCTAATGAGAGTGGATCTGTGGCTAAAGGATTTCCCACACTGGACACACACAAAAGGCCTTGCTGTGGTATGAATTCTCCGGTGTTGAACAAGGGTGAAGCTTTGTCTAAAGAATTTCCCACATTCGCTGCACTCATAAGGCTTTTCTCCAGTGTGTGTTCTCTGGTGCCGAACAAGATTGGATTTGCACCCAAAGGCTTTTCCGCATTCCTCACACTCATAAGGCCTTTCTCCACTGTGAATTCTGCAGTGTTCAATAAGATTGGAGCACTGACTAAAGGATTTTCCACACTCGCCACATTTATAAGGCCTTTCTCCAGTGTGAACTCTCTGGTGTATAATGAGGGTGGCTCTTTGCCTAAAAGATTTTCCACATTCACTGCACTCGTAAGGCCTTTCTCCAGTGTGGACTCTCTGGAGCTGAACAAGCGAGTACTTACAGCGCAAGGCTTTCCTATATTTGCTAGACTCATAAACCCTTTTCCTAGTAGAGACTCTTGGGTGGTAAACAAGACTCTGTTTGTAGCTGGAAGCTTTCCCACATTCACGCAACTTGTAATGACTTTTCCTACCATGAAAGGTCTCCCAACACTTGGTGATTTTGTTGGGTTTCTCACCAGTGGGAGTGATCTGGTGCTGGAGAACACCCAAAGTGGCTGGGAAATCCTTTCCAACCTTCCTACAGGTGAAGGGATGCCCTGACACATGGAATATGCAACTCTTTACAAATGATGCCCTATCCATGTCACTTTTCTTTGCACTGAAATGCTTCTGAAGCTGTCGTAGGTTTGCACATGCCCCAATCAAGTATGGTTTCTGCCCAGGTAGGTAAGCCAGGTGCAAAATGTCTTTCAGGATTGGGACACATTTCTCACAGGGGTGAGCCTTCTGGCTGATTGGACCTACCTTTGGAGTCCTGACCTGTGATAAAGCTTCTAGGGAAACATTTTGCTCAGAAGGTGTCTCTTTATTCTCTGTTCCATGCAAACAAACTGAAAGAAGAGAAATATTTGTGAATCATGCTGATTATGGTGGGAGAGTATTAATCATGTTCTTTTTAAAACTTTCTGTATAATATGATGTTTTGACATCTTAAAAAACCTTCACGGCCAGGGAAACAGTGGACTTGAACACTATAAACCAAATGGATCTAACAGACATATATAGAACATTTTATCGAATACAGAATACACACTACTCAAGAAAATTCTCCAGGAATTTTCCAGGGAAAATTCTCCAGGATAGATCATATGGTAGGCTACAAAACAAGTCTTAACCAATTTAAGAAAACTGAAATCATACCAAATATCATTTCTGACCAAAATACGATAAACGTAGAAAATAATGACAGGAGGAGAATTGGAAGATTCACAAATATGTGGAAATTAAATAACACATTCTTGAACAACCAACGAGTCAAAGATGAAATCAAAAGGGAAATCAAAAAATATATTGAGACAAATGAAAATGGAAACACAAAATACCAAAATTTATGGGACCCAGCAAAAGCAGTTCTAAAAAGGGAAGGTTATAGCAGATACATATCTACACTAAGAAAAAAAGAAAGATCGTAAACACCCTATCTTCACACTTCAAAGACTAGAAAAAGAACAAACTAAGCACAATGTTAGCAGAAGGAGGGAAACAATAAAGATAAAAGTGGAAATAAACAAAATAGAGACTAGAAAAACAACAGAAAAGATCAAAACTAAGATTTTTTGAAAAAGATAAAATTGACAAACTTCTTAGACTAAGAAAAAAAAAGAGAGGACTCAAATAAATAAAATTATAAATGAAAGAGGAAACATTACAATTGATACCACAGAAATACAAGGATCATAAGACACTACTATGAATAATTATACACCAACAAATTGGATAACCTAAAAGAAATGGATACATTCCTAGAAATATACAACCTACCAAGATTTAATTTTGAAGAAATAGAAAATCAGAGAAGACCAATAATGAGTAAGGGTATTGGATCAGTAATAATAAACCTCCCCCAAAAGAAAATCCCAGGGTTTGATGGTTTCACTGGTAAATTCTATGAAACATTTAACACCAATCCTCAAAAAAACTGAAGAGGAGGGAACACATCAAAACTCATCTTACAAAGCCAGTATCACCCTTACACCAAAGTCAGATAAGAACACTACAACACAAGAAAATCAAAGGCCAATATCCCTGATGAACATAGATGCAAAAATCCTCAACAAAATACAGTAAACCAAATTCAACAGCACATTAAAAGTGTCATACAGGGCTTTCCTGGTGGTGCAGTGGTTAAGAATCTGCTTGCCAATGCAAGGGACACGGGTTCGAGCCCTGGCCCGGGAAGATCCCACATGCCACAGAGCAACTAAGCCCGTGTGCCACAACTACTGAGCCTGAGCTCTAGAGACCGCAAGCCACAGCTACTGAGCCCATGTGCCACAACTACTGAAGCCTGCGCACCTAGAGTCCGTGCTCCGCAACAAGAGAAGCCACAAAAATGAGAAGCCCGTGCACTGCAACGAAGAGTAGCCCCTGCTCACCGCAACTAGAGAAAGCCTGTGCACAGCAACAAAGACCCAACACAGCCAAAAATAAATAAATAAATAAATTTATTAAAAAAAAAAAGTATCATACAACATGTTCAACTGGGATTTATCTTTGGGATGCAAAGACATTTCAGCAAACACAATAAATGTGATATACCACATTAATAGAAAGAAGGATAAAAATCAGAGAGTCATCTCAATAGATACAGAAAAAGCATATCTCAAAATTTAACATCCTTTCATAATAAAAACTCTCAACAAACTTGATAGAGAAAGTTTTTATTATATACAACATAATAAAGGCCATATATGACAAGCCCACAGCCAAGATCATACTCAATGGTGAAAAGCTGAAAGCTTTTTTGCAAAGATCAGGAACATAACAAAGATGACTGCTCTCACCACTTCTATTCAACAAAGTACTAGAAGTCCTAAGCAGAGTAACTGGGCAAGAAAAAGAAATAAGAGGCATCCAAACCGGAAAGAAAGAAATAAAATCATCTCTGTTTGTGGATGACATAATCTTACATACAGAAAACCCTGAAGACTACACCAAAAACCTGTTAGAATAAACAAATTCAGTGAAGTTGCAGGATACAAAATCAACATACAAAAACCAGGTGCACTTCTATACCCTAAAAACAAATTATGCAAAAAAGAAACTAAGAACCAATTCTTTTTACGATGATAAAAAAACAAAACAGGGCTTCCCTGGTGGCGCAGTGGTTGAGAGTCTGCCTGCCAATGCAGGGGACACGGGTTCGAGCCCTGGTCTGGGAAGATCCCACATGCCGCGGAGCGGCTGGGCCCGTGAGCCACAATTACTGAGCCTGCGCGTCTGGAGCCTGTGCTCCGCTGCAGGAGGGGCCGCGATAGTGAGAGGCCCGCGCACCGTGATGAAGAGTGGCCCCCGCTTGCCACAACTAGAGAAAGCCCTCGGACAGAAACGAAGACCCAACACAGCCATAAATAAAATAAATAAAAATAAACATAGAATTATCATTAAAAAACAAAACAAAACAAAACAAAACAAAAAATACCCTTAGGAAGAGATTTAAACATGGAGGTGAAAAGATCTTTACACTGAAAACTATAAAACATTGATGAAAAATATTAAAGACACAAATAAATGGCAAGAGGTCCTCTGTTCATGGATTGGAAAAATTAATATTCTTAAATATACTACCCAAAGCTATCTACAGACTCAATGCAACCCTTTTCAAAATTCCAATGGCATTTTTCACCGAAGTAGAAAAAAAAAAATCCTAAAATTCATATGGAACCACAAAAGACCCTGAATAGCCAAGGCATTCTTAAGGAAGAAGAACAAAGCTAGAGGCATCACACTTCTTGATTTCAAATTATATATATTACAAAGCTACAGTAATCAAAATAGTATAGTACTGGCATAAAAACAGACACATAGACCAATGGAACAGAATAGAGAGCACAGAAATAACCCTCTGCATATATGGTCAACTAATGTTTGAGAAGGGGGCCAAGAATACAAACTAGAAAAGAGTAGCCTGTTCAATAAATGGTGCTGGGAAAAGTGGATATCTACATGGAAAAGAATGAAATTGGACCCTTACCTTACACCATACACAAAAACAACTCAAAATGGATTAAAAACTCACATGTGAACTCAATATCAAAAAAAAAAAAACAAACAAACAACCCAATTAAAAAATGAGCAGAGGATGTGAATGGACTGTTTTCCAAACAAGACATACAGATGGCCAACAGACACATGAAACAATGTTCAACATCACTAACCATCAAGGAAATGCAAATCAAACCACATGAGGTATCACCTCACACCTCTCAGAATGGCTGTTACCAAGACAACAAATAACAAGTGTTGGTGAGGATGTGGAGAAAAGGGAACCCTTGTGCACTATTGGTGGGAATGTAAATTGTTGCAGCCACTATGGAAAACAATATGGAGACTCCTCAAAAAATTAAAAATAGAACTACCATACAATCCAGCAATTCCACTTCTGGGTACTTCTCTGAACAAAACAAAAACACTAATTTGAAAAGATATATGCACCCCTCTGTTCATTGCAGCATTATTTACAATAGCTAAGATATGGAAGCAACCTAAGTGTTCTTACCACACACACACATACACACACAAATTAATAATGATGATAATAATAATAAAGGGGTGGGAGGCAGTGGATATGTTTATGGTCTTGATGGTGGTGATGGTTTCAAGGACGTATACTTATTTCCAAACTTATTGAGTTGTATCCAGGAAATGTGTACACCTTTTTAAATGTCAATCATTCCTCAGTACAATGGTTCAAATATAAATAAATAAATAACGTTTAACATTTACTAAAAGGGACCAATGGTCAAACTTCTTAAACGTAATTATTAGTGGGGCTCAAATTATATGTGAGGATTCCACTACTTTTTTGGCCACACAGCATGCAGGATCTTAATTCCCCGACCAGGGATCAAACCCACACCCCCTGCAATGGAAGGACAGAGTATTAACCACAGGACCGTCAGGGAAGTCCCAGGATTCCACTATTTTTACACACCATAACTGTATACTCTTAGGAATGTAACTAAATACAAAACAGAGAAAAATAGGTATGTCTCACTTGAACTGTAGCTTTTCTTAAATTTTCCAATGTCATAGCACCCATTACCCAAAACTATCCCATATTGGGCACAGCTGCTCTAACATGCTGAATAATAAATTTAAATTAACATAAGTCTTTGACACAAATTGGCTTAATAAAATGGTACCTCACAGGCCACCCAGTTAAAATAGTTAATATAGCCCAATGTATGTTAAAACAGGGCCTTCAAGGATTAAAACTTATTATAGAAAATCTAATAAATGAAGGGGTGATTATCCTCACTGCTTTTCCATTCTAAAGCCCAATTATGTCTGTCCTTAAATCTGGAAAAATTAAAGGTGCCTCATGGTGGATTACTATAATATTGTGGTCCCATCCATCAGGATCCCATACCTAACATCAGTAAAAATTATATATCATATATACATATTGTTAAATACTAATTATATATATTATTAAAATTACCGACTCAATCAGAACTTGGGAAACCAGGTGTCATGGATCTGGACACATTCATTCTGCCAGGGTGAGAGCAAACAAGGTGAGATGCTTTGTTTTAGGCTGACTGCAAGACTCCTAAATCCCAGATGCTTCCCTGCAAGCTTGGTGCAACAGGATTTAGAACTACTTGGGGTGGGCAGTGCACACAGTTCAGCACTGGTACCCACAACACATATGCCAAGAAAGTGGGGAAGTTAGCAGAGCCCATGGTCTGTCTGTGGAAAGGGCAGAGCTGCCTCTGGGGGACAGAAGATAAGATAGAGACCAGGACCCTTGGGTGAGGGCCTTACCCATTGAGGCTGTAAGTGCAAAGTTCTCCAGCATCACCTTGTGGTACAGGCATCTCTGAGCCTCATCAAGGAGCCCCCACTCCTCCTGCGAGAAGTAAATGGCCACATCCTCAAAGGTCACACAGCCCTGCCAGGATGAGGACAGATCATTCCATGATCAAATTCTCTCCTAGGACCCCAAGTTCCTTCACCCAGACATCCATCTCCTGCTCATCCTCCTTCCCGTGTCCCCACCTTAGAGGAAATATCAGGCCCTGGGGCCTCAGATACCTGCTCTCTTCTCATGGTATCAAGATCACTGTGTCTGCCCACACCAACAACAAGCACGTGGGCAGGGAGACGCCATCTAAACTCTGAGCCTGGCATTAGGGCATATGCCCTCTTGTCAGGCAATTCCCCTGGAGTCCCAGATTGTGCCTCCCAGAGACAACCAAATGTGGGCTTGGGGTTTCTTCAGGGTCTCCAGGTCCATGGACTGGAAAAATCCCAGGACACAATCCCAGAGACAAAGGGTGGGTCAGGACAATTGAAGGCCTGGAATATCCTCCACTCACCTTTGTACAGTCCATAAGCACTTCTGTAGTCATGGGAGTCTGTAGGAAGAGGGAGGTCATTAGAGGGATGTAACCATGGTAGTCTCAGTAGGCTCAGGCCTCACTGTACCCCTGTCCAGCCCTGGAGCAAGGTGACCTGGGATGACTGCATTATCTCTGAGCCTCAGTCCTTAGTGCTCTTACAACTGTATGATCTTGGATAAAAACTCAACCTCCCTGTGCCTCAGTGTTTTCATCCCCTTTCCAGTCTGTTCTTACTCGGAGCAACTTCTGGAAAATCTGAAAAGCCTAACTCACACCATGTGCCTCTTGTATTCACAACCCTCCATGGCGTCCTGAGGTTAAAACTCCTCACCTTGCCATTCCTAGTGGGAATGATTCTGGCTCAATCGCCCCTCCACGACTTTACATAAACCGGTCCCTCTGCCTGCAACACTCTCCCAACATGTCATCACACTGGTTTTTAGATATGGGGACTCCACCCATGAGATCCTCACTCTTCTGGACACAGGGATCTATACTGAATAGACGTGAGCAGGCGCCCCGCACTTGGGGCTTTAGTGTCTGGTGGGGTGAGGGCGGTCAGGGCCCGCAGGACGAGCGTTTACCTGAGGCGGGTCCCTAGGCGCAGCCGCCACCATCGGAGTCTGGGAGGAGCGGGGTCTTAGGTGGTGGGCGACAGAGACGGAACTCGTGTACAATCGTCATCTACCGCCGCGGCCCTGCAGACTCGCCGCTGTGCAGTGGGGACAACCTCTCCCCTAAAGCCTCCTCGCTCTGGTCACCCCGATCCTGACTCCGCTCTCCTAAAGGACTCGTAACGCGGGTGGACACTGGAGCAGCCACAGTGACTGCCACAACAGCGGCGCCGGAAGTCCCACCCAGATCCTCTGGTCCGAACGAGAAAACGCCCTGCTTTCGGGCGTTCATTGGCTGCTAGTCTTGGCCCCCGGCCTCCGGCATTGTGGATAGCGTAGTTCCCCTGGCCCCACCAACCACAGAGGAGGACGCCCACACCGAGATCGCGGAGTCCCGGAGGCCGTGTTAGGGCTCTGTGGCCCGGGCGGCGGTCTACCCTGTGGGCCTGTACGGAGGTTGCCCAGAAAGTGTCCGGATGAGGGGTCGGCGACGCTTCGACCCCACATGGGAACCCCTACGCTGACCCGGGTGGTCGCGGGCTACATGGGAGGTCTCCCCCGGAGCGGGGGTTGGGGGAAGACACAGTCAGCACACTTTGCGAAAAGTCCTGAGTTCCCTCCCTGGTGTGAGAGCCGCTCCCACCCCTCTGCGACCCCTGACCGCAAAACGGGCTCGTGATCTGACCAGATCAGGGTTGGCAGGTTTGGCTGCGCCTCCTGGGGGGTCGTCTGGAAAGGTCGGGAGTTGACTTTGTAGCCGAAAAGTTGAAACTCTGCCTTAAGGGCGTCAGGCGGGGACTCGGCGTCCGGAGAGCAGCGCGGACTTGTCGCTGGCGACAGGGGGGTGCGCTTGACCTCTGCAGGGGGAGGGGTGAGGACCTTCGTCCTGGGACCAGCAGTAGAGACCTCGCGCCTGAAGCCCAGAGGGGCCGGGGGAGACCTTCAGGGAGCTCCAGGTTGACCCTTCCCAGGAAGACTCTGGTGAACCCGGGAGCCTCCGCGGGGTCTGGAGGCCCTTTGAGCGTCCCCGCAGCTCCCTGCTCTCCCCCCGGAAAGCCCCCAGGGCAGCTGGCAGCCCGCAGCCCGCATGTCTCCCGGACCAGCGGGCGCCCCCTGGCGGCTGCGTGTGAAAGTTGGGATTCTGCCCTTAGGTGAAAAGGGGGGAGCGCAGACTCTGCGGCCAGGGATGGAGACTCAACCCCAAGGGGAGTGCCATTAAAGACATCCAGGGAGGTGCCCACTCTCCCTGGATGTCTCCTCCGGCTCCCGCGCCCCCCTCCTCTCTGCCTGAGTCACTGTCAGCCTGCAGCCAGCGGGCACTGTAGGGTCCGGAGTTGCAGCCTGTCCCTCCTGCCACACCCACTGTGCCTAGGCCTCATTGTCCTATCCAAGATGCGACCTCAGATCACACATGGCTTCGCTGCCTTGAAGTGCATCTGTTCCTGGAGGAAAAGAACTAATGGGGTTCCCTTGGAACACGCGAGCAGGGAGAGATTGTCACAGAACCGCCTCCCCAGCATGGAGCGCAGGGAGGACCCTAGACCAGCCTGTGCTTGGGCCAGGGTCCTTCTGAAGGAGGCTCTGCTGCGGATGGGGTAGGCTGGCAGTGGTTCCCCCACCGCCCCCACCTGCACGTCCTCCCAGAGTCGGGGTGTCTGGAAAAGCAACACAATTCAACGCGCGATTCTGCTGAAGCATAACTCATCCCGTTATTAAAAGAGAGGGTTGTAAAGTACTTGAAGAGAATTCCTAGACTAGGAAACCCCTATGGGGAGGTAGGACACCGTCAAAGCCTAAATGCAGGCAGCTAGGGGATCGTTGCTGCTCTCATTCCCTCCTGGCCCCTCCACCAGCTGCTGCAATGCTGCCTGACCAGGGTAGGAGCATATATATTAGGGCACCCTGTTACTCCTAAGTGAAGCCTTTCTGGGGTCTCCACTAACCACCTAAGGTGTTCAGGGAGGTATCCCCACTCTGGTCGGTCAGGATTCTAATATCACCGGCGCTGTGCAGCCTGTGCAATCTCCGGCCAGTTCTCAGCCCTAGCCGCAGTTCTCTGTGCATCCCTGTGAAGTCTCACGCTGAACAGGCACAGTTTAGCTTTCTTCCAGACACCCTGGTGACCCCATGCAGATTTCTGAGGCATCTTCATTGCTCACATACCATTTTCGGTCAGGTCCACACAGGAATTCAAGCCTCCTCCTCTGCCCTGAGCTTTGACTACATGGAAATCCACATAGTACAGCATGAAACGTCCAAATAATTTAAAGGCTGGAAGAAATCTGATTTGAGTAGGAGCCCCTTCTAGAAAGAGACTTACTGGAGTTAGGGAAATTATTTTTTGAGCTGAATAAGAGGGGAGGAAAATCCCAAAATGACAGGCTCAAGTCATATTATATACTACCTCTGTTCCTAATAGGATGTGTCTACATCCTGTTGGAATCAGTTTTGCTATGTGCAGTTTACTCACAGAAAGAAAGATGGCTTTCCCTGACTTATTTGGGGAATGGAAGAGACACTATGAGGAAAGGAATTTAACATGTGGGCTGCAAGCCCGACTGGGATGGGCAGGGGGGAAGAGGGGCCAGGGAGCCTCAGAAAATGGAACAAATAAAGCTTTAAGGAGGTGGTGGGCGAAAGGGAGTTTTCCCGTTAAGAAAGTAGGTATCAGTCCATGTTTGTTCACTGATGGGAGGTCAGAAGAAAGGGGAAAATGGAGGAAAAGGATCAATAAAAACAGGAGTAAAATACTCCTGTTTTTCAGTAAAATGTCAACATCATTATGCACCTGGGAAATTCTAATCAAAACCGTGAGATACCAGTCTACATCTACCAGGATAACTATGGGGGGAAAAGGGGAAATAACAAGTATGGATGAGGCTGTGGAGAAATTGGAACACTCGCACATTGCTGATGGGAATGTAAAATGCTGCAATGTGAAAAACAGTTTAATAATATGAAAACCGGTTTAGCAGCTCCTCAAAAACTTAATACAGAAATGCCACTGGACTCAGCAATTCCACTCCTTGGGAAACCTGAAAGAATTGAAAGCAGGGGCTCAACCATATTCGTGTGCAACAATTTTCATAGCAACATTATTCACGATAGCCAAAAGGTGGAAACAACTGAAGTGTCCATTAACACATGAATAGATTTTAAAAATTAATTAATTAATTAATTAATTAATTGGCTGTGTTGGGTCTTCTTTTCTGTGTGAGGGCTTTCTCTAGTTGCGGCAAGCGGGGGCCACTCTTCATCGCGGTGCGCGGGCCTCTCACTATCGCGGCCTCTCTTGTTGCGGAGCACAGGCTCCAGATGCGCAGGCTCAGTAGTTGTGGCACACAGGCTTAGTTGCTCCATGGCATGTGGGATCTTCCTGGACCAGGGCTTGAACCAGTGCCCCTTGCACTGGCAGGGGGATTCCTAACCACTGCGCCACCAGGGAAGTCCCCCTATAAAGTCTTAATTAAATCTCCAAATTTTTTAATACCGTCTGTTAAATAAGCCACTTCTCCCAACTAATTCATCATTTAGTTTTTTTATACATATGCTCCTATAAACTTATCCTATAAAAATGCCTGCAAACGTAGATATATTGCAACCTTATTGTTCTATCCCATATTTGTGTTTTGCCAGTAGAAGTCTGTAGTCACTACTAAATTATATATACATATTAAGGATAGTTCGTTTCATTAAATTGATTTTAAAATTTTTGTATAATTTTGATGTTCGTAGAAACTTCAGAACTGTTAACATTTTCACCGGAATTTTATTAGATAACGCACTTATTGTGTGAATTGAATTATTAATATTGGGAAAATTTCCAACTAGGAAAAGTTTCTCTGCTGCTATTTAATGTGAATCCTATGATTTGCATACAGTTTTTGATTTTCACTCAATAACTCCCTCACATTACTTAGTTTTTAATGTTGTTTTCCAAAACTTAATTTCTTTCACTGGTGTATTTTTGCCTATGCATTTAAGGAGATTGTTGTGTATAAACGAAAATATTGGCAATCTTGATTTGTGACTATTCTAAATTATATCATTTATCCTAATAACAAGTCCTGTGTTTCTAGAGTGTACCTCAAGTGTATAAGTGTTTCATTTCTCAATCATAGAAATTAAATACATCTCACAGTTATTATTCCTGCTATATTAAATGATCATGACAGGAAGATGGTAATTCAACAAGGTGCTGTCCAGCATGGTGGTTTTGTGTCTTCGCAATATGAGAACGTCCTCATATTTCATTGTCCAGTACTGTAACATCAGTGCATCTGGAAGAAGGAGTTGTTCTCATGAAGAAGTCTCCCCTAAAATGTTGTTGAACTTATTTTTTATTATTTAATTTTGTACCTCTGTATCTTTTCCCAGGATGTAAAATATTTTAAGTGACATCCACGGGGGTCATCCAAAACAGATCAATTTTGTGTGCCAGCACAGAGATTTCTTAATTGTGAAATACAGTCTGTATAGATATTCCTGGAGAAATGATTGATACTTTCCCATCACAGTTTTCTGAATAATGAGTTGTTTCCTTAACATCTCCCAGCATTAACCTTTGCAGTTATTTTTATGTCATTTATAGGCATTTGGTTTACGTGAGCCAATCCTTTGGAGTTAGTGCTGTACCAAAATTGTGCAGGAGCAGCTTCTTCAGGTGGAATCCTGTGACCTCAGTGTTCTGTTTCCTTGCTTCCCTTAAATGACAAGTAATTTCAGGATTTTCTTGGAAAGCTCCTGCTCTAGACTTGGAATAAGATTTTTTCCCCTCTCAAGACACTCTGCTTACTTATATTGGGAAATGAATTAATAGTCCGTAAAGTGAGTAGATTTAGGCATTGTTATAGGGTTGTTCATAATTCCTAGATTTTCTTTCAATTTAAAGAGTAAGGAAAGGCATGTATTTTTAAAATCAAATACTATATGAGTTAATATTGATTGTTCCTATAAAATGTAGGTTTTAGTTTTATTCAGATTCTTTGGCTTTGTATTTGAATTTCTTTATTCTTACATAGAAAGTTTTGTTTTCCACTTATATTAATATATTCGTTTCCAAAATACCATACCAATACTTTTAGTAAAATACGTAGACAAAGTTTAAGATCTTTGCAGGTAGTTTTACCTTGATATATCTCCCTAGGGATATAAAGTCAAAATCCTGTGTTTTCTTTTCTTTTTTTCTTTTTCTTTCTTTTGGCCGTGCCTCACAGCTTGTGGGATCTCATTTCCCTGACCAGGGACTGAACCCAGGCCACGGCAGTGAAAGCATTGAATCCGAACTACTAGACCACCAGGGAACTCCCTGAAATCCTGTGTTTTCAATTCACTTGAAGTATTTTCTTCTCATATAGAAACAAGCAATGGGATAGTCAGTTATTTTTTAACCTTTAGATTTTATACTTTAAAAACATAAATTTGCTTTACTATTGTTTAATAGTTATGTGATATTTGCACATTTGTACAAATAAAACACCATAACAAGATTTTTTTTCTTAAAAAGTCTAGCTTTAAATCCTGCCACCTTCTATATATGTTCTCTGCCTATATTTTCATTCCTCAATATACATGGAAACACTTAGCATACTCTACAGAGTTCTCTACCTGGATTTTCACTTCAGGAGACATAAAGTTCATAACTGCAGATCAGAGTGTAGAGATCCTTCTCACTCAATTTATAGGTGTAGAAAACTCTATTGTGCAGCTGGGACATAATACAGACATCTGACTCATACAGATAGACATTTAAAGTTTTTTCAAGTTAGAATGTCCATGAATAGCCTCTGCACCCAAAAGCACACATACTTAATGCCCATTTAAATTGACAGAATATGTGTAAGATTTAGCATTGGAGGTTACTGGGCATGATGGTGATGGTAACTTTTTTTTTTTTTTTAAAGACTATTTTTTAGAAGAGTTTTGGTTCACAACAAAATTGAGAGGAGGGAACAGAGATTTCCTATATATCTCCTACCTCCACACATGTGTAGCCTCCTCCATTATCAGCATCACTCATGAGAATGGTACATTTTTTTTTACCAAATATGTAACTATTTTGATACAGCATAATCATTCGATATCCATAGTTTAAGGTTCACTCTTAGTGTTGTAAATTCTATGGGTGTGGACAAATACATAAGGACTACATTCATCATTATAATGTCATACAGCATATTTTCACTGCCATAAAAATCCTCTATGCTTTGTCTATTCGTCCCTCCCCACTCCTCTCTACTCCTGGCAACCACTGCTCTTTTTATTGTCTCCATAGTTTTGCCTTTTCCAGAATTTCAAATAGTTAGAATCATACAGTATGTAGTCTTTTTAGATTGCCTTCTTTCACTTAGTAATATGCATTTAAGTTTCGTCTATGTTTTTTCATGGCTTGATAGTTCAATTCATTTTAGTGCTGAAAAACATTCCACTACCTGGATGTACCAAAGTTTATTTATCGCATATATGTTTTTGTTTGTTGAACTGTCATTCATCGGGCTTCAAATAAAATCAATATCCCATAGATATTGATGTGAAAGCTCCTGCCAAGTGGGGAATGGGGATTATCTTCCGCTCTCAAATAGGAGTGGGAATCCTTGGGAACTTCTCCCTCCTTTGTCTTTATAACTTCACACTTCTCACTGGACATCAGATAAGACCCACAGACTTGATTCTTAATCAACTCGTCTTAGCCAACTCCCTGGTGCTTTTCTCCAGAGGGATCACTCATACAATGGCAGCTTTGGATCAAAATATTTCCTGAATGAGTCTGGGTGTAAACTTCTCTTCTTTTCCACAGAGTGGCCAGAGGGGTTTCCCTCACCACTACTCCCCTCTTCAGTGTCTTCCAGACCATAAAGCTTTGCCCCAATTTCTCTAGGTGGGTGGAGCTCAGAATGAGATCCCCAAGGTACATTGGTTTCTGCTGTTTCCCTTGCTGGGTCCTGCATCTCTTGGTAAATATCTTTGTTTCTATCAATCTGAATGGCCCAAAGCACAGCAAAAATATTAGTGTGAAGGACTTCTCTGGTGGCGCAGTTGTTAAGAATCCGCCTGCCAATGCAGGGGATACGGGTTCAAGCCCCGGCCCGGGAAGATCCCGCACGCTGCGGAGCAACTAACCCCGTGCGCCACAACTACTAATCCTGTATGCCACAACTACTGAAGCCAGCGCGCCTAGAGCCCGTGCTCCACAACAAGAGAAGCCACTGCAATGAGAAGCCCAGGCACCGCAATGAAGAGTAGCCCCCACTCACAGCAACTAGGGAAAGTCCGCGCGCGGCAACGAAGACCCAATGCAGCCAAAAAATAAATTAATAAAAATAAAAGAATAAAAGTTAAAAAAAATTAGTGTGAAAATAAATTATGAATATTGTTTCTCACTGAATCCAGACAGACTTACCAAGTTTGTAGTTGTAGTAATATTCGTCACAACTGACTTTGTGTGTTTAGGCCTAATGGTCTGCACTAGTGGCTCCATCGTCCTTTGCCTGCACAAGCACAAGCACAGGCAGCGAGTCCAACACATCTTCCAGATCTTCTGCTGAGGCCATAGCCACATGTACTATCTGGATCATTATGAGCTCCTTTTCCCCCTTTACTCACATTCTTCTCTTTTGTCTATTTGGATGAGTCTATTTGCTATTCCAGGACAGTGGCTGGTGCATACCTCTATGTTTTTGTCTGGGAAGGAACCAGCCTGGAGTCTTTTCTCTCTCGTCCTGACCCAACGCTCTGAATCCGTCCATCCTCTTCAACGTAGGAGGGACAGACCCACGTTGTGTCTAAGTGACTCTGTAGAATGATGTGTCCATGTCCATGCATCACTTTGGGAGCCGCTGAAATCATATCTTTAGCCTTCAAAAGTAGTTGAGCTTGAAGAAGGCTGAAGTGATTCCTTTCTCAACACTTCGGTGACCTGCAGACAAGATTCCCAGAAATCAGCCTTCGGCCTCTTTAAGAAGGAGTTAAGCTCCGCCTCTGCGCCCGGAAGTTGGCAGCTCCACTTCCCAGTGTCCCTGGTGGGGCCGTTTAACCTGTGTTCCCCGTCACTGATGCGGCGCGCCGCTTGCCGAAGCCTGTGGAGCTGTGGGAACAGCCCAGAATGCCTTCTGCTAAGCGGAACAGACGCTAAGCCAATGAACACTGGGTAATGGGGGGTGTGTTTGGACCACAGGCTTGGGGCGGGACTTCCGGCATCGCTCAGGTAGCGGCTGTTTTGTCTGCTGTTGCGTCTGTCCGCTCCATCACAGCTTCAAGAATGCGGTGTTGGGCCCAAGGTGACGAGAGCGGGAAGGCTCGAACAGAAAAGTTGTCCCTTCCCAATTGCACAACGACATATCTGAAGGTCAGCGGTGGTGGATAACAGCTGTGCCCTCGTCCCTATGCTTCTCCACCGCCCCTTACGACCCGGCTCGACCCACATCTGCGATGGCTGTCGCCGCGTGGAGGGACCCAGCTCAGGTAAATACAGCGTCCTGCAGGTCCTCACCCTACCTTACCCCCACTCGTGTCCTAAGAGTGAGGGGCGCCTGATCACATCACTGCTTCCCAGCCACAAAGATTTTAAAAAATCTTTCTGAAAGAATATAAAATATTTATTGGATACAAATGATTAATATTCCTGACTATGAGTTCATGATATTTTATGGTCAAGAACTACTGAGATCCTCTCTCTTTTCTTTTTTAATATTTATTTAGTTTATTTATTTGGTTGCGCCAGGTGGGCTCCTTAGTTGTGGCAATCATATGGGATCTAGCACCCTGACCAGGGATCCAACCCTGGCCCCCTGGTTAAGACTCCTGAGCGCGGAGTCTTAACCACTGTGCTACCAGGGAAGTCCCCCAAAGCCTCTCTATTCGACAATTCTTATGCATCAAAATTGAGAGAACATGAACCCAGGAGAGAAGCATATAATTTTAAGGTAAGAGTTAAAGTCAGCTGTTATTTCTGATAATATAGCAGGGAAGGATCCAGAGCTCACTTATGTACTGAAACAATTTAAAATGAAGGATTTGAAAAACACACAAAGACATACTTGATCACCATCTGAGAGTCTGCACTGGAATAAGGCTTTAAGAGTCTAAAGAATGTAGAAAGCCTTTTGCAGCTAGTTCTCATGTGTTCAGCTCTAGGCAGTCTACACTGGAGAAAGGCCTTACTGGTAGTGCAGTGAATATGGGAAATCCTTTAGCCAAAACTCCTATCTCAATGGCCATTTGAGAGTTCACACTGGAGAAGGCCTTATGAGTGTGGGGAATGTGGCAAAACCTTTATGTACAAATACAAACTTGTCCAGCACCAGAGAACTCACAGCAGCAAAAGGCCTTTATAGTATAGCTAATGTGGGACGTTCTTTAGACAAAACTTCAGCCTCGTTAAATACCAGAGAATTCACCCTGGATCGAGGCCTTATAAATGCAGCAAATGTGGGAAGTCATTTAGAAAACATTGCAGCCTCATTCCCCACTGAAAATGTCACACCATGGACAGGCCCCATAAAAGCAAATGTGGGAAATCATCATTTCCAGGTCTAACATTTTTTTAGTACTAGAAAGTTCACACTTAAGAAAGGTCTCAGATCTGCAGAGAATGTGACTGGTGGTAAAAGTCATTTCTTTGGACTTCCCTGGTGGCGCAGTGGTTAAGAATCCACCTGCCGATGCAGGGGACACGGGTTTGATCCCTGATCTGGGAAGATCCCACATGCTGGGGGGCAACTAAGCCCGTGCACTGCAACTACTGAGCCTGTGTTCTAGAGCCCACGAGCCACAACTACTGAGTCCGTGTGCTGCAACTACTGAAGCCCTTGCGCCTAGGGCCTGTGCTCTGCAACAAGAGAAGCCACCGCAATGAGAAGCCCATGCACCGCAACGAAGAGTAGCCCCCACTCGCTGCAACTAGAGAAAGCCCGCGCGCAGCAGCGAAGACCCAATGCAGCCAAAAAAAACAAAAACGAAAGTCCTTTCTTTTATGAAATGTGGGTGAGAGTAGATGATAGTTGATGTCTGTGAGATGTCCTCTTTGGACCAAAATCATCAGCAAATCATCCTCTCCCCCACCACTGTGACCATTAAATCCTCCCACTCACACTTCCCCCTTACCTCATGTCTACTTTCCTCCATGGCTGTTGGCCCTACACAGCTGCTATGAGCTGTTTCCTCCTTAGTGTAGCACCCAGGAACACATCTCTGGAGCCATTCCACATGGTGTCAAATCCCAGCTCTGCTACTTTTGAGCATTGTGACCCTGGGCAAGTTAATGAACTCTGTACATCAGTTTCCTTCTTGTTAAAATGGGGTAATATGACATCTACTGTGCAAGATTGTTATTAGGATAAAATGTTTAAGAGAGGAGCACAGAACACAGCCTGATGCTGTGGGTGAATTAGTGGTTTTGATCCCTGCTGTCATTAGCATTGTGATCATCCTGCCTGATCTCAGCGCCTTGTGGAAATAAAGTCTATACACTTCTATTCCTTGGTCATCAATTTTAAAGATCCACCTATATCTGTTTCGGAACTTCTGTTTCCCTTCTTATTCTCCACAGTAGAAGTCTTGCTTCAGGCCATGGCCAATTGCTGTAACAGAGTATGCATGATACTTTCTCATGTTTTCTCTGTGAATTTGCTTCATTTATTTCCTGGATCTTCTGTATCTTAATCATCTCTACTCAACAAAAAATATGCTCTGATTGGATGAAAAATAAAGCCAACAAAAATATTCTTGGATCTATAATGACCTTTAAACTGTGTTGACTTTACTCATAAAATCAAGCTATTAGAAGTTGAGTAGTTCTTGAAAGGGAAGTGTGTTGTTCCTTTTTTAAATCCCATTTACTCTTTTTGTTTTTTGTTTTTGTTGTTTTTTGGCTGTACCGCATGCGGGATTTTAGTTCCCTGACCAGGGATTGAACCCGTGCCCCCTGCAGTGGAAGTGTGGAGTCTTAACCACTGGACTGCCAGGGAATTCCTTCCATTTACTCTTTATTTCATTTTTTAACTAAAATGTACAATGATGCACACAAATCTTATGGGTTCACTTAAATTTTTACACATGTATAAACCAAAATATTCTTCACTCAGATCAAAATTTAGAATATTTCCAACACTTCGGTAGGTTCCTGGTGGCCCATCCTTGTCAATAGCTCCTCCTACAATGGTAACCACTATTTACACTATCATCATGGATTTGTTTTGACTGTAATTGAGTGGAAGTAAGTGGTGACCTACAAAATTTTCTCTTTTGTGTCTTCCTTGTTTTGAACATTATTAGGTCTATGGCATTCGTCTGTTACACATACCAGAATTAAGTTAGGATGAGGTCAGAATGCAGTAGTGTAAGCCCTTAATTCAATATAACTGGAATCCATATAAGAACAGATAATTTGGATACAGTCCTTAGAAGAGAATGCCAGGTGAAGATGAAGGCAGAGATTGGGTTGATGCTTCTGTGTAACAGGGTTCATTAGAGATTGTGAACAAATCATCAGAAGTTTTGGGAAAGTCATGAAACAGCTCTCAGAAGGAACCAACCCTGCTGACATCTTGATCTCAGGCTTCTAGCCCCCAGAGCTGTGAGAAAATAGAGGGACCCAGAGACATGTCACTCTTGTCTACTTGCTTTATGGCTGCCTGGTTTTCTTCTCCACATTTTTTCTGTTAGCCTGTCTGAATTCCTCTTTCATTTCTGACCAAACTGACTGATCCTCACATCCATTTTAAAGCCTTCACTACACATGCAGTGAAGATCAGTAAAGAGTGTGTTGAACTCACAGCTACTGAGCATTCTTTTAGCATCTCTATAGCCATTGTTGACATACACTATTAAAAATTCTTTTCCAGGTGCAATTTGCTAGTGGAAGTTGAGAGGAGTTTTTCTCTAAATTTCTCTCATCACTGAAAGAGATGATCGTCCTTTCCCATTTTGTGAACTGAAAGAGTCACATAAGAAAAACATCACTGAATGTTTGCAAGTTTCAAATGGCAGGAATGATCAGGGATGTGAAGAATCCCCAGATATAAATGTTACTGTGAAATAGAAGCATGTTTTATATGTACTTAATATCTTAATTCCAATAATATCTCACCTCCATTCAGTATAAAGATCTCAGATACTTCTTGGTTCTTAGTGTACCACTTACAAGACATTAAACAGTTTGGTTTAACCAATATTCAGACCACAAACACTGTGCTGAGTATCTTCATATCCCTTTCTTGGAGAGAGGCATTTTCTTTTTTTTTTAAAATAAATTTATTTATTTATTCATTTATTTATTTGTTTATGGCTGCGTTGGGTCTTCGTTGCTGTGCACAGGCTTTCTCTAGTTGCGGCGAGCGGGGGCTACTCTTCTTTGTGGTGCGTGGGCTTCTCATTGCTGTGGCCTCTCTTGTTGCGGAGCACCGGCGCTATGCATGCGGGCTCTAGAGCGCAGGCTCAGTAGTTGTGGCACACGGGCTTAGTTGCTCCGTGGCATGTGGAATCTTCCCCGAGCAGGGCTCGAACCCGTGTCCCCTGTGTTGGCAGGCAGATTCTTAACCACTGTGCCACCAGGGAAGTCCAGCATTTTCTTAATTAACTCCAGTTATGCTCCTGTAGAATCTTTTTAATCAGAGGACGGTTAAGAGCCTTTATTTGTTATTGAATGACTGCAGTTCTTAAGGGTCAGCTGTGGTCAGTAAGGAGGGCAAATTTTGGATTTAAAAGCCTTTCTTGTCTCTAATACAAACTGTTCATTCTTACTCTAAGATGGTCAAACTTTTTAACAAATTTATTTCCTAATTTCTCTTAACAGTAGTTCTGTTTCTTTCCTTATAGCTCTTACTATATTTTGCTTCATCAATATAATTTTTTGCTTCATCAATATAATTCTACTAGTCATTTCTCTTTTTTTGGTTTAATTTTAGTATTTAATTAATTAATTAGTTTATTTTGGCTGCTCTGGGTCTTGGTTGTGGCACGTGGGGTCTTTGTTGTGGAATGTGGACTTCTTAGTTGCGGCATGAGAACACTTAGTTGCAGTGTGCAGGATCTAGTTCCCCGACCAGGGATTGAACACTGGGCCCCCTGTATTGCGAGCACAGAGCCTTACCCACTGGACCACCAGGGAAGTCCCCTCTGTTTAATTTTTTTTTTTTGTATGTGAATGTTTATAGTGACTTTATTCATAATCTCCAATAATTATAAACAACCCAAATATCTTTCAATGGGTATATTTTAGAATAAACAGTGATACATTGATACAATAGAATGCTGACTGACAATAAAAAGAACTACTAAACCATTAAAATGTGAACAAATGTCACAGATATTATGCCAAAAAACATATTACATGATGTTCTGGAAAAGACAAAACTAGGAAAACAAAAATTTGATCAGTGGTTACTAGGAGTGGGAACTGACTTTTGAAAAAACATGAAGGAACTTTGGTGGTGGTAGTGCTTCCTAAACTGTATAGATGCCACAGCACTGCACACAAAAAAGTCAATTTTACCAAATGTAAATTATCAATAAAACCAACTTAAAAAACCCATCAGTCATTTTTCACCTATCTATTGCCAAAAACCCAAGTCTAATGACCCATCATTTTAGGGAGCCTGTAGGGTAATGGGCACTCTTATACATGAGTATAAATTGGTACAACCTCCATGGAAGGCAGTTTGGCACCATCTACCAAAACTGCCTAAATCCTTTGACTCAGCAAAAAGCTAATTCTTACCTGGTACTTGCTCATCTGTATGCATGCCTCAAGTTACTACATCGCACTCCGGTACCCAGTACTTTCTGAAAGTTTGCTTTAACCAAAAGAACTTCATTCGTACCTGTCTTTGTTAACTGGAAAAAAATCGAGATTTTCACATTTATGAAAAAAGGCAAAGGGGGAAAACAGCAGTTTGTTTTGCAGAGAGCCACTAGAGACGGCAGCATGTCTGGGCAGTGGGAGTGCCACTGCCAAGCTCTTTCCCTGGGAACTACACTCTGGCATCTCAGCATCCAGAGCCATCACTTTGAACTGTCTGTGAGCATCTGTGTTTTATCCCATTTTATGCCTCTGTTAGCAAGATGTGTCATAAGGTAATTTCTTCACTTTTTGCCATTTTGGCTTACAGAAGGTTTCAGAGGCATACTCTACTTTTGGATAGCAGGGGAAACCTGTATAATTACAAATGATGGAAACCCAAATATCCATAGAATGCACTACTATACTATGCAGCAGTAAAGATGGACACTTCCTATGGAATAATCAAATTCATTTGTTATCTGTATAACAGCATGTACTGCACATGGGGTTTTTGGTTAAAAACGGGGAAAGGTAATTATACTAATTTGTTGTGTATGCTTTAAGAAACTAGGTACACAAGAAACTAATAGTAATGACTATGGAGAAGGACTGAATTGGGCAGAAATGGATGTTAATTCATGGAAAGGGAGGGAAGTTTGTGGCCTGAAGAGCCCACAGTTGTTTCTTGTACAGTTAGTACTGACTTGTTCAGTGATGGCTGGGGAAATGCCACTACTTTGTATTGGTAGGTGCTTTGTGAAAAAGCTGAGAAGACACTTAGGAAGCTAAGAATGTTGATCCAAAGAGGGGATTCCACGGCAGCTGATAGCACTCCCCTCCAATCCCACTCCTCTTAGTAGAGGCTAACATCCTATCAAATTGGCTGAGTCATACCACACCTTCAGGGAGATTAAAAAAAGAGAGAGAGAGAGAGAAAAAACACAAAGGAAATGGACTGAGTTATTTAATTAGGTTCTTTGTAAGAAGTTTAGAACACTGCTTTGTGAGGATAAATTCCGTTTGTGAGAGCAAACACAGAGCGAAGGTAGCCCTGGAGCTGAGGAACAGCTTTGATTCTTCGCAGAATTTGTGAGTCCACAGCTTTTTGATCAACCTTGCGCTGCTCTGTAATCTCGTATTTCTCTCTGTGTTGAAGATCTCACCTTCCTGGTGCCTGGGCTTACGCAGCTTCTTGAAGTAAGCGTCAGTGAGATGTTCGGGGATTTTCACACCACTGATATCAATTTTGGTGGAAGTGGCAATGACAAATTTCTGGTGTGTTCTCCGCAGAGGATCTCGATTGAGGGACAGAGGCCCAGTCACAAGTAGCAAGCCACTGCGCAGCTGCTTCAGAAAATGACCCTCTTGCCTCTGTGGTGCCAGTGAGGATAATCAGAATGATGCTAGCGCGCAGTTTTCTCACATGCTTACTGTAGGGTTTTTGCCGTGACTCAACAGCTTTCAAGGCACATCTTCAGTAGGATAATACCTAGGCATTTTGCGAAGTTTAACCACCTGGGTAACACCATTCTTGTCACCACCAACTGGTTTTGTGACAGTAGCAAGGACCTTCACCTTTTTCTTTTCAACCTTGGATTTAGATGCTGAATACTTCCTCTTGTACAAGGCCTTTCTGGAATACATAGCCGATCGGGAATATCTGCCAATTCCTCTGACCAGGACAGGGTTTTGGCTGCAGTGGGGCTTCCCCTTCTTAACCTGCTTCACCTTTTTAACCTTGCCACCAGCCTCAGCCTTCTTGGCTTCAGGTTTTTCTCCTTAGTATCTGGCTTCTCAGCCTTTTCACCTGCCATATTGCAAGATGGGAAAGAGCCCCTCTTTTTAATTTTAAAGGATGTTAATAGGTTCATCATCTTGGCAGGGTGCTGAAGCAGTCTTGAGTTTTCTACTCCCTACATTCTTCTGCGATTCATTCTGATTCTCCTCTCTGCACTGCTGCTGCCTCCCATTAAGCCCTCACCCTCTCCACCTGGAATATATATTTAAACTTGACATATATGTCATGTGTTACCATCAAATGCAGGTATTTGTTAAAACTGGGGATATAGTCAAGCACAAAACATAAAAACCACTACCTGTCTAGTGGTAATGAGCTCCCTTCAGCTTTTGTTTATCTGGTAATGTCTTTATTTCTCCCTCATTTTAAAAAAAATTAATTTATTATTTATTTTTGGCTGCATTGAGTCTTCGTTGCTGCACGCGGCTTTCTCTAGTCGCGGCGAGTGGGGGCTACTCTTCATTGCGGTGCCCGGGCTTCTCATTCTGGTGGCTTCTCTTGTTCCGGAGCATGGGCTCTAGGGACGTGGGCTCAGTAGTTGTGGCTGGCGGGCTCTAGAGTGCAGGCTCAGTAGTTGTGGTGCACGGGCTTAGTTGCTCCGTGGCAAGTGGAAACTTCCTGGACCAGGACTCGAACCTGTGTCCCCTGCATTGGTAGGCAGATTCTTAACCACTGCGCCACCAGGGAAGCCCTCTCCTCTTTTTTTTTTTTTTTACATACATATATGCTCTTTTTTTTAAGAAATAAATTTATTTATTTATTTATTTATTTTTGGCTGCATTGGGTCTTCGTTGCTGTGCACAGGCTTTCTCTAGTTGCGGCGAGTGGGGGCTACTCTTCGTTGCCGTGCGTGGACTTCTCATTGTGGTGGCTTTTCTTGTTGCGGAGTGTGGGCTCTAGGCACGCGGGCTTAGTAGTTGTGGTTCACAGGCTTTAGAGCGCAGGCTCAGTAGTCGTGGCACGCCGGCTCGGTAGTTGTGGTGCATGGGCTTAGTTGCTCTGCGGCAGGTGGGATCTTCCCGGATCAGGGCTCGAACTCATGTCTCCTGCATTGGCAGACGGATTCTTAACCACTGCGCCACCAGGGAAGCCCATCCCTCATTTTTTAAAGGGAGCTTTGCCAGGTATAGAATTCTCAGTTGACAGTTTTGTTTTTAATCTCTGTGGGGGAAAGAGGGCTTGGAGTTTACTAGTCCACCATTTTGCTGATGTCACTCCTCACATAGTGTTTTAATTGAAACTTTTTTAACTTAAAAAAAGAATGGGTCTAGCAATCTGGATTGGATGACCTGGTGACACAGTAAAAACTTGGTCAGAACTAGGAATAAACTAGGAAAAAGAGCACACTATGTTTTTGCCTTTTCCTGTTTGCACATCTGCCCATATGCCATTTCTTTCAAGAAGTTTTTAGAAACAACATGTATGTAATTTCAAAATTTAAATAATTATTTTACTGAAAATATTATCATGGAAATGTTTTATCTTTTTTTTTTTTTTATAAATTTATTTATTTATTTATTTTTGGCTGTGTTGGGTCTTCGTTTCTGTGCGAGGGCTTTCTCCAGTTGCGGCAAGCGGGGGCCACTCTTCATCGCGGAGAGCGGGCCTCTCACTGTTGCGGCCTCTCCCGTTGCGGAGCACAGGCTCCGACGTGCAGGCTCAGTAGTTGTGGCTCATGAGCTTAGTTGCTCCGCGGCATGTGGGATCCTCCCAGACCAGGGCTCGAACCCGTGTCCCCCGCATTGGCAGGCAGATTCTCAACCACTGCGCCACCAGGGAAGCCCCGAAATGTTTTATCTTTATTTCCTTCTCTTATTTATTAATGTAGAACACTGTCATATTGACTTTAGTTTTCATTGGAAATAATTCCTTTTTTGGCTAAATACAAAGTTTGGTACACAGGTTTATTTTAGTTTTGTTTTCATTTATGTGACTATATCTTAAACTATTTTGTTATATCTATTCAGGTACAATAATTACACAATTCTAAAACAAAAACAAAACAAGTACATTCTGAGCGCTATAGTTTCATCCTTTTTCCTCTGTCCTCTTCCTTCTCCTCATCTCACAGGTGCCCCTTGTATACAGTTTTTATTTTTCCATTATTAAGATACAAATGCATAAATATATAGAAATGCATAAACTATATGAATTATATTCATTTTCTTGCCAAAATAAAGCTAACTGCACAAAGTATTCTGATAGTTACTGACAGTTTAGGTCTGCATAGTTGAAATAACTTACTCATGTCCACAGCTGCCCAGTGCTCTCTTAGGAGGATGCACCCTGATTTATTCAATCTTGGTTATTACCAAAAATGCTGCAAAAATAGTTTTGTGCTTGTGAAAAAATCTGCTTTTAACATTTATATAAAGTTGGAATAATTGTTAGGAGAGCAAACAAGTTTACTTGCTCTAATAACAGGTACTCAATATTTTATAGTTTCCAGAGTCCTCTGATTGCAATAATATCAAACTCCAACATTCCCTCTAAATTTAGAAATAATGGTTTTTACTAATCTAAATCTGAGTATTAATTTCCTCATTCAGACTAAGGCTGGGATGCTTGGAACTTTCTCACTCCTTTATCTGTATAACTTCACTTTGGTCACTGTATACATTCTTCCATCCACTGACTTGATTCTTAATCAGCTGGTCATGGCCAGCTCTTTGGTGCTTTCCCTCCAAAGAAATCCCTCTGATAATAGCAGCTTTTGGATTGCAATACCGCCTGTATGATTTTGGATGTAAAGTTCTATTTACACTGAATGGGCAGAGGGGTATCCCTCAGCACCACCTGCCTCTTGAGTGACTTCTAGGCCAGTAAGCTTTGTCCAATTCCTTTGCCACCTGTCACACTTGGGGCATAGTCTCCACTTTTCCCAGTTGTCCAAGCTGGCAGAGGGGTCCTGTGTGGGGGTCAAGCCACCAGGGTGAGCCCTGGACTGTGGCTGAGAACAGTGCCAGCCCTTTACCACACAACTGCTGAGACAATCTCGGGACTGGCCTGAGGGAGCAGGACCTGTCCAGGACAATGTACCCATCACCGAGGCTTCCTGCTATCCTCAAAGTACTGTGGCCAAACGCCGCCCCAACCTTGCAACCCAGACTTACCTGCATTCCAAGGCCCTAAGAGGGCATCTTCACCTCTCCTCTTTCATTCTAATGTACTTTTAATTTAGTACTTCCTTCATATTTCCTGTCTGTGTTCCTTAAATGGTCGAAAACTCACAAGGGCAGGCTTGTCTGTCTTGTTTTCTGACTTTTCTTGTGCACCTACAGTAGTGCCTAAAACTCAGTAGATGCTCATTGAACATTTACTGAAGAACTGAGGGACTTCTGTGGTGGGGCAATGGATAAGAATCCGCCCGCCAATGCAGGGGACACGGGTTTGATCACTGGTCCGGGAAGATCCCACATGCTATGGAGCAACTAAGCCCATGCTCCACAACTACTGAGCCTGCGCTCTAGAGTCTGCGAGCCACAACTACTGAAGCCTGCACACCTAGAGCCTGTGCTCCGCAACAAGAGAAGCCATCGCAATGAGAAGCCCGCGCACCGCAATGAAGAGTAGCCCTTGCTCGGGGCAACTAGAGAAAGCCTGCGCGCAGTAACGAAGACCCAAAAATAAATAAATAAAATTAAATTTTAAAAAATTAAACATGACACCCTAGATTCCACATCCATTTTTGCTTTTTATTGTCAAGGCTACCTTGAAAGTCCTTTTAAGCTATACTTCAAAGTATTAATGTTTTCACGAATGAAAAAATAATCACATTTCTAAAACAAAATCCTGAGTGGCCAAAGTTTCAGCATAGCCACTGCTCAGATAACTGTCTCTTCTCAGACTCCAGTGTGTCCTGTTCAGTTTTCTTTGAGATCTTAACTTTTGTTTTTCAATCCTCTACTGATATTTTCCCAGAGCTATCCAGCCATTATCTTTAAATAAGTACATAATCATTAGTGGCTTTCAGTGATTTTCATTTCACAATTTTTTCTGGAATAATCTCAACTTCCCATGCCCACGCAATCCCTACTATAACAGTAGGAATAATAATCACTTCTCATAAAAGAGATCAGATTTTGGTGTCCCCCCAATTTTTTTGTGTGTGGGTTTTTCCACACTTTAATTTATTCATTTTTCAATAAGTTTAAATCCTTGAGGGATACGGCATCACACAGATTCTATGTCCACGGCCTTGGCAGCAAGGTTGCTTGGGAATTCGGCACGAACAATGCCACTATCTCCGTGAACACAAGGTACCTTTCCCCAGGTTACTCTGGTTTTGTTCGGTTTTCCACCAGGAGTTACTTTGTTTGCTTTGTACACGTAAGCATGTCTCTTGCCTAGATATTTAGAATTCTGTTTCATTTCGAGCATAGACCCTTTCATTTTTTTAAAAAAATTATTAGCACCTTTTAAATTATTTATTTATTTATTTATTATTATTATTATTTTTGGCTCTGTTGGGTCTTCGTTTCTGTGCAAGGGCTTCCTCCAGCTGCGGCAAACGGGAGCCACTCTTCATCGCGGTGCGCGGGGCTCTCACTATCGCGGCCTCTCTTGTTGCGGAGCACAGGCTCCAGACGCGCAGGCTCAGCAGTTGTGGCTCACGGGCCTAGTTGCTCCGCGGCATGTGGGATCCTCCCAGACCATGGCTCGAACCCGCGTCCCCTGCATTAGCAGGCAGACTCCCAACCACTGTGCCACCAGGGAAGCCCCAGACCCCTTCAATTTTAAGAGCTGTGTGCTCCCTCTGGTTCCAGAGACTGGGCTTATAGCCAGCAAAAATGGCCTTGGACCACAGCCTTCCAGGCATATTTGTCCTTTCAGAAGTCCTGTTCCCAGCGGGCCTCCACAGGCTTCAAGATGGTTGAAACAGAAAGGCCGATGTCCCAAACTTTTATCTCAGGGTTCTGGTATCTTTGCACAGGTGCTCTAACCGGGCCACTTTACCTGGCGGTTCAGGTGAGCAGCGCTCCACGCTCGGTCCCAGAGCTGTTGGAACTACATTTCCCAGAGGACGCTGCGCTGGGGGCCTTCGGCGTTAAGCCAATTAAAGTTCAGGAGAAGGACACTTCCCTGCGAGAGCATCGCCTAGGGGCGGGACTTCCGGCATTCTCCTCGTGGCGGTCGTTTTGTAGGCACTTGGGGTGTGTTCGCTGCGTCTCAGGTTCCGCAGCTGTGAGTCGAGACCGAGAAGGTCGGAGAGGAGACGCTGTCCGTGCCAGGCCTGGGATAGGGTCCACTGTGCCCGCGTTCCCCCTCCTCTCCCGCCGTTCCCCGCCCCGTCCACAGTCCGATGGCGGCGGCGGCGCTGAGGAACCCGCCTCAGGTAAACGCTCGTCCTCCGGCCTTCACCGCCCTCACCTCACCAGACACTAAAGCCCCGAGTGCGGGGCGCCTGCTCTCGTGCCCGCAGCCCAGGCCCCGGTGTCCAGGACGGTGAGGCGGCCGTGGGTGGGGCCCTGTTTCTGACAGACGGTGTGATGGCGCGTGGCAGAGGGTCACAGGCGGAGGGACCGGTAGGTGCAAAGGCTTGGAGGTCGGGTTGAGCCGGAGGATACGGGAACCCCGAGATCTGCCTTGTGTGTTCAGGGAACAGAGAAAGTGAGGCAGAGTCGCGCTTGGAATGCCAGGCTGCCATTTTCAGGAGGCCGGGAGCATTGAGAGTTGTGAACAGAAAAGGACTGTCCTGATTTAGGCTTTCAGAAGTTTTCCAAAAGCTGTTCAGAGGGTTAGACTGGTTGCCTCGCATATAGGTACCAGAATGTGCAGGTGCTTGCAAGGGAGACTGAGCTAGTTCAAGGGAATCTCAAGTCTCCTTTGTTTCTCATGGGAACAGAGAGCAGGGGGCAGGAGTCAGGACTGGAATGGCTTTCTGAGAAGTTGAGTGTCTATTCTGCAGGTGATGGGAACAATGGGAGGTTTGGAGCGGAGGAGGGAGGTGATCTGACCCAGCTCTTATCAGGCTCCCTGTGACTGCAGAATGGAGAACCGAATGGGGCGAGAGGGGGTGGTGGCGGTGAAGAAGGTGGTAGAAAACCAGGGAATACGCTACTGCAATAGTCCAGGTGAGTCTTGATGATGTGGACCAGTGTGGTGACCTTGGAGGGGGTAGACATGGTTAGATCCTGAATTCAATTTTTTCATTAGATCTGCTCAGATTTTCTGATTTTGAAGGTGAGAGTAGAAGTCAGGGATGACCGCAAGGTTTTGGGGTGTAGCAGCCAGAGGGATGGAAGCTCCATCAGTTGGGATCTGGAATTTGGTAGTAGGATTAATTTTCTTTTTCTTTTTCTTTTCTTTTTTTTTTTTGACTGCGTTGGGTCTTCGTTGCTGTGCCTGGGCTTTCTCTAGTTGTGGTAAGCGGGGGGCTACTCTTCGTTGCGGTGAGCGGGCTTCTCATCGTGATGGCTTCTCTTGTTGCGGAGCATGGGCTCTAGGCACACGGGCTTCAGTAGTTGCAGCATGTGGGCTCAGTAGTTGTGGTGCGTGGGCCCTAGAGTGCGTGGGCTTCAGCAGTTGTGGTGCGCAGGCTCAGTAGTTGTGGTGCACAGGCTTAGTTGCTCCGTGGCAAGTGGGATTTTCCCAGACCAGGGATCGAACCCGTATCCCCTGCATTGACAGGCGGATTCTTAAGCACTGCGCCACCAGGGAAGCCCCAGAATTAATTTTCAATCGGTATTAGGGTTTTTGTTTTGGCCATGTTAAGTGTATGAGATGTTTCAGAGAACAAATCAGTAGAGGTATTAAGTGGGCAGCTGGACACACAGGTCTAGGTCTCTGGGGAGGGTTTCAGGACAGACACCTGAAGAAGGTGGTGGATAGTATGTGGACCAAGGTGGAGCTGTGTATCTTGGCTTAGATGGCTAGAACAGAATACTTTTTATTTCTCACAGTTCTAGAAGCTGGGAAGTCCAAAATCAAAGTATTGGCAGGTTGGATTCCTGGTGAGGGACTCTCTTCCCATCTTGCAGATGGTTCCCTTCTCCCTGTATCCTCATGTAGACTTTTCTTGGTAGAAGGAGGTGGAAAGAGCAAGAGATGCCTGTCTTCCTCTTATAAGGGTTCCTTCTTACAACCTAATCTAAACCTGATTACTTCCCAAAGGCCATGCCTCCAACTACCATCACATTTGGGGTTAAGGCTTCAACATAACAAATTTTGGGAGGATGCATACATTCAGTCCATAACACTGTGGGTCACATTTAGTGGCGATAATCTTGGTCATGATAGTGTTAATAATAGTCCAGGAAGGGGAGAGTGGGGTCTGAGGGCTGGGCCTTGTCCTTGGGCACCAAGGTGGAGTATGATAGACATCACAAACATAGGTGAAGGAGATAAGTGGTCGTGGGAACAGTGTGGGAAAGAGGATGAGCTACCAGGTGATTTAGATTTCTGAGGGATGAGTGCACATGAGACGGAAATGGCGGCAAAGGAGCAATTGAGGCAAGATTGACAGTGAGGCCAGGACTACTGCTTATTCACTGCTCTATGGGCTCACCAGGGTTTTGCTGTGACCTTCTGTTTCTGGGGGTTTTTAGTCAGGTTGGTGGATTAGTTTAAGGGGCACAAGTGGTCATCTGGGAGAGTCACTGGACCTGGGGTGGAAAGTGTCTGGGACTCTGTTTTGAATGATGGTTAGGAAAGGAGAGGAAGTCTGTGACGGGAGAGCACATCAAGTGTAGCTCATGTGGAAGAGGGACATGGCTGTATGACATCTACAAGTTGTTCTGGGTGGCTGAGGTTGAAGCAAGGAGCAGAGTCAGGCAGGACTGCCAATGGCAGTGGGGACCAGTGGAGGTCTGGGTAGTTGGATTCTGTTTGAATTTGCTGAGCACTCTGTATATGCCACGTGTTCTGTGACACGTAGGAAGGAGAGGCAGATGCCTGTGTTGCAGGGCAGGAAAGAGGTGGTGACTGTGAAAGTCACGTTGTACAAAGAGTGATGTGGAAAGGGAGTATAAGCTGATGGCCTGAGGGCCCTGGCACTGAGGACATAAGGGTGAAATGTGAGCCCACACCCTTGGTTATGTCCGGGAGGCATGATCTGGGACATCCTAGGAGAATTGCCTCGTAAGAGGGAGTCCTTCCCTGTGTGCCAGGCCCAGAGCATAGATATCATCTGTCTGCCCACCTGCCTGGTGCTGTGGGTGGACAGGGTAATCAAAGGGACCATGAGAAGAGTGTGCACATCAGTGACACCAGGGCCTGGTATCTCCTCTGAGATAAGAAAGTGGTGGGGGGTGGTGAGCAGGGTAGGAGTGGGTGGGTGGATGAACTTGGGGTCCTGTGAGAGAAGCTGATCATGGAACAAACTGTCCCCATCATGGCAGGCCTGTGTGACCTTTGAAGACGTGGCCATTTACTTCTCCCAGGAGGAGTGGGGGCTCCTTGATGAGGCACAGAGGTTCCTGTACCATGATGTGATGCTGGAGAACTTTACACTTACAACATCCCTGGGTAAGGCCTTCATATTCCTCCCAGTGTCCTCAACTGTCCTCTGTGTTTCCCCCTGTCCAAGAGGCAGCTCTGTCCATTCCATGGCTAGACCATGGTCTCTGCTAACTTCCCCACTTGCCTGGCATATGTGCTGTGGGTGCCAGTGCTGAGCTGTGTACACTGCCCCGAGCACTGTACTCCTCAAGCAGCCCCAATGTCTGATACCCCGAGGAATGCAGGGAAGTGTCTGGGAGTCAGTCTGGCAGTCAACCTAATAGAGCTCACATTTCTTTTCCTCTCCTTGGCAAGATGACTGTGTCCAGATCTATGGTACCTTGTGCCCCAGATTCTTCCCCTTTCCTCTTTTTTTTGAGATATAATTGGCATAGGACATATTAGTTTCAGGTGTATTACATAATGATTTGGTATTTGTATTGCAAAATGCTCACAACAGTAAGTCTAGTTAACATCTATCACCATATAGAGCTACATTTTTTTTTTCCTTGTGATGAGAACTTTTAATTTTAAGACTTTCTTGTGACTGCCTATATCAGGATTGCAGGCATTGTCATTGTCACTACTTATATATATGCTTTTCTTGAAAGACCCTGTTTTGGGATTTTGTTGTAATATTCTTTCCTTTCCTGTGGTCTGCTGTTTCCTGAGTTGCTCTGAGCCAGTGCTGACCACTCACATGTCCTGTCTTTCCCTAAGGACTTGTTTCATTCCGGTCTCACGTAGTTACAGAACTGGGGGTGTGTGGGGAGAGCCCTGATTGCTTTACAGGGTGAACATGGCAAGTTAGTCTCAGAGGAGACCTGGTCCTGGTGAGTGGCAACTGGAGGGGGGACGAGGGGAGGGCATGAAAATGAGGCTGTGTTTAATCATACTGGGAAGCTACCCTGTGTCCACCAGTGTTTTGGTGCAAGTGCCACTGGACGCAAATCATTTCTACACTTTCTTCTGCATACTTGACACTTTTCTGATTTGTCATTTCCAGTTTCTGACTGTCCCCACCTTCCAGACCTGTATGCATCATGTCCCTCTCCACTGCACCATCTGTAGTTTCTCCCGCAGTGACTTACACTTATCCAGATACCTCGGAGATGTGGGTTCAGTTCCAGACCACTGCAATACAGTGAGTCACGCAAATTTTTTTGTTTCCCAGTGCATATAGAAGTTATGTTTACATTATACTTTAGTGTATTAAGTGCAGCAGAATTATGCCTAAAAAACAATATACCTACTTTAATTTGAAAGTACTTTTTTGCTAAAAAATCCTAACCATTGTCTGAACCTTCAGTGAGTCATAGTAGTAACATCAAAGATCACTGATCACAGATCATCATAACAAATAATAATGGGACAGTTTGAAAGATTGTGAGAATTACCAGAATGTGACACAGAGATACAAAGTGAGCAAACGCTATTGGGGAAATGGCACCGATAGACTTGCTGGACGTAAGGTTGCCACAAACCTTCAATTTGTAAAGAAAAAAACCAGAATGCAGTATCTGCAAAGGGCAATACAACAAAGTGCCATGATAACGACATATGCCTGTAAAGTGTTGTGAGGTGTGCACACATTCTTAAATAGTCCTTGAAAACCAGCTACTCACTTCCAATTGTATTTCCCTGGGCCTGGACACAGCCATCCTTCTGCATAGTATGGACATGTTCCCAGCTGACAAGATCTTGCTGAAGGCTGTTGGCAGAGGAGGGAGTAAGTGATCCTGCCTCTCCTCCCTGTGTTAACACCCTGTATTTGTGCCCTTTGTCCTGGAAAGTTACCCACCTTCTGTGATCTTTAGGGGCCCAGTACTGCAGAGCAGCCCTCCCTTCAAATTAGTGCCTCATCCTGAAAACATTCCCATGGATTCATTAGCACTTTATTAGCATTCCTCTGCTTTCAGATTGTCAGTGTGGAGGAGAGAATGAGGAGATCCCTTCTGAGCAGAGTGTTTCTGGAGGAGAATCACAAGTCAGGACTTCTCAGTCAGTTCCATCGACCCAGAAGACTCATCCCTGCGAGAAGTGTGTCTCAGTCTTGAAAGACATTTTGCAGCTGACTGAGCTCCAGGCAGCATATCTTGGGCAGAAACCATACTTTGGTGGGGGGTCCAGCGGCTTCTGGTTGAATGCAAGCCTTCACCAGTATCAGGAGCATGGCAATGGAGAGAAAAACTTTAAAATGGACGTGGACAGGGCCTCGATTGTGACGAGCTGCAGACTCCATGTGTCAGGGAAGCCCTTCCTCTGTGGGGAGGATGGAAAAGACTTCCTAGCTACCTTGGGCCTTCATCAGCACCAGACCACTCCCAACAGTGAGAAGCCACACAGCAGCATTGAGTCTGGGGAGGCCTTAAACAATGGAAAAAGTCATAACAAGTGGATTGAATGCAGGAAAGTTTTTGGCAACACTCATATACTTCACCACCAGAGAGTCTGCACTGGAGAAAGTCTTGATGAGTGTAGCAAATGCAAATACAGATTTGTTCAGCACCAGCAAATTCACGTTGGAGAAAGGCCTTATGAGTGTAGTGAATGTGGGAAATTCTTTAGCCGTAAAACCCACCTCATTCGACACTGGAGGGTTCACACAGGAGCAAAGCCTTATGAGTGCAGTGAATGTGGGAGGTCTTTTAGCCAGAAATCTGACCTCATTCAACACCAAAGAGTTCACACTGGAGAAAGGCCTTATGAGTGCAGTGAATGTGGGAAATCTTTTATCCAGAAATCCATCCTCATTAAACACCAGAGAGTTCACACTAATGAAAGGCCTTATAAATGCGATGAATGTGGGAAATCGTTTAGCCAAAGTTCTGGCCTCCTTCGACACAAGAGAGCTCACACTAGAGCAAGGCCTTATGAGTGCAGTGAATGTGGGAAAGCCTTTAACTGTAAAACCCACCTCGTTCGACACTGGAGAGCTCACACTGGAGTTAGGCCTTATGAGTGCAGCGAATGCAGAAAATCTTTTAGTGAGAAATCTGTCCTCATTCAACACCAAAGAGTTCACACTGGAGAAAAACCTTATGAGTGCAGTGGATGTGGGAAAGCCTTTAGCCAGAAATCTGTCCTCATTCAGCACCAAAGAGTTCACACAGGAGAAAGGCCTTATGAGTGCAGTGAATGTGGGAAATCCTTTAGCCGCAAAACCCACCTCATTCGACACCGGACGGTGCACACTGGAGCAAGACCTTTTGATTGCAGTGAATGTGGGAGATCCTTTACTCAGAGCTCTGGTCTCCTTCGACACAGGAGAGCTCACATGCAGTGAGTATAGGAAATCCTTTACCTGCAAATCTGACGTTGGTCAACACCAAAGAGTTCACACTGGAAAAAGGTCTTGCACATGCAGTGAATGTGCTTTTATCTTACTTAGCATCATTGTATTGGACGGAAGTCTCTGTGAGGAACCATCTGCGTGAATTGAATCTCGCGTCAGGATATCCACAGACTAGGGATTGATTCACCATAAATTTCACGGTTGTGTGGGAAGCATGTGTAACCTGCCCAAGGTCACTGCCAGTTTCTCTGGCAGAAACTATCTCACCTCTAACATCTGGCAGGCCCTCACAGTTGGCATCAGTCACAAGCGTAGTATGCTCAGAGCAACTGGCCTCTGTGCTGTCCCGTTTGTTGGAGGAAATCGTGAGTATCCTGAGCCCTTATGGAGTCTTCATTCCCTTTTCTCTGACAAGTTAGGGCATGGACCTGACCTGTGTTGGCCCTGAGAACGCTGAGTTCTGCTGGCAGCTTGCAGAGAAGGACTAGCTTTTTCAAGGACACAATTGGTCTCGGGTAGTTGTGATGAATATTTCCAGCTTCCAAGTCACCCAACCAGAAATTGCCTGTTACACGTTGCTTTGGTTTGTGTAATAATAAAGGCCTTTTTGTTTAAGCACCTTAATTTTGGAAATGCTCTTCACTGTGTGGAATAGTTTGAAAGCACAATAGGACCATCAACTTGAGGGTAAATGACTTTCATGGAGATCCAAACTTTGGGTGCCTCAGAGGACATGGTATGATGGCCAAATATAGGGCTCTCGTTTTAGCCTAGTTTGCATTGCTGCCAAGGCCTCCTAGGAAAGACTACTTTGTTATAATTTTTTGCCTGGATGCCAGAGGTCTGTGCATTCTAGTGCTTCTGGAGACAACATGGATTCTTTTTTTTCTTGCGCACAGGGGGTAACACACAATGGCCAGCACTACTGAGGGAAATCTTAACCCCAGTTCTCCTCCAAAGCAACCATATACCCTGATACCTGGAATTCCATAAGCTAGTGTCCATAATTGTAAGGCTGCAGGGGCAGGGAAGACCGCAATTGGTAGAGAAACACTGGTTACTAGGGAGTGGAGGAGACTGCAGCAAGCTACGTGGAACGTACCGCTTCTAAAGGTACATCCACAAATGTTCTACTGACAAGGACTGCAGGATGAGTGTGTCCAGAAATCTCAGGACCTCCAGGTATGTTTACGTTGTGAAGTCATTGGCAGACAAAATAAGGTTTTGGGGGATCCCTCTAGCCTTTCTGAGCTGTTGACCTCAAGGCCAGTGCTATACAGGCAACAGAAGAAGGATGGTGAGATACTGTGGTCCAGGCATGTGGTTTTTGTGACCCAGCCAGCAGTCCTCTTGACTCAGCCGGAAATGGCCTTCACTGTTTGCCAGTATTTCCTGTCCCTGAGGAGAGGCTGCACCTCAAGGCATGAGGAATGAGATAGTGGAGTGATTTTCTGGAGTGGGATATTTAGATTTTTATTGTGAACCACTTTTTAAGCCTGCATGATGGTATAATGGGCATAGAAATGTACATATTTAAAGTGTACAATTTGATAAGTTTTCATATGTATACACTTGTGAAACCATTATTATTATCATAATAATGAGCATATCTGTCACCAGCATATTTTCCTCATGCCCTTTTCTAGTCTCCTTGCTCTCCCTGGCCATACAGACAACCATTTATTTACATTCCTTTACAATAGATTGCATTTTCTAGAATGTTATGATTGATCATAAAGTGTTTACTTTTTTTTTTTCTGGCTTCATTGATGCTACATAATTACTTTGAGAATCATTCATTGTACTTACATGAACATTCTTATTTCTAAGAATTCTTAGACATGGAAGCTTTCTCTTCCATGTATAATTGACTATGTTCATCCATTCATCTGTTTATGGATATTTCAGTTATTTCCAGTGTTTAGCTTTTGTAAATAAGAGCTGATATGAACATTAATTTACAATGACTTATATGGATATGTTTCATTTTTCTTGTATTAATAACTCAGAGTGCAGTACCTCAGTCGTGGGGTAGGTGAATAGTATGACTTTTTATGAAATTGCCAAACTGTAATGTAAAATGTTTGTGTTTTTTTACATTCCCACCAGCAGTGTGTGAGACTTCTAATTCCTTCACACCATTGTCAATACCTGGTAAGGTTACTCTTTAATTTTACCCTTTTAAAATAAGTGTGTAGAGGTAATCCACTGGTTTTAATTGCTTTTCC